>NC_044325.1:81377961-81997684 GCF_007399415.2 Gopherus evgoodei
TAACCCATCTGTATCATCACTGGCATGCCCCCTTTTTCCTTTCTTTAAAAGCTAGTCCAACACACATTGTTTAAAAGACTGTAGTACAACATTTTGTGCAGAGCCTTCCAACCAGAAGAGCCCTAAAGTGTTTCACATACAGATGGATTGGAGATGGATTGTCGGAAATGGATCCTCAAGTATGAACTCCTCCTTTGGATTGCTGAGAAATATAGACTCATATCTCTGGACTTGAACGCTGATTAGAAACCCCTAATATGGATTTGAACATTTCCTCCGTAGGTTATAACTAATTATATTTATCAATCATTTCATCTACAAATGAAATCCAACTATTTCTGTATTGGAATATTGCTGGGGGGTTTTGGTAGAGGGTATTAATGCCAAGCTGGGCAGTTGGATTAGTGCTGGCTCAGAGATGACACCACATGCAGCAGTACCCTGGGATTTCTCTGGAGATCTCTTTTCCAAGTATTAGCCAGACACAGCCTGCTTAATTTGTGAGATTTGATGAGCTCAGAGCCCAAGGTTGTATCACTGCAATCTCTTCAGCGTGAAGATAGTGCTGTCTGCAGTTAATCTATTTATGAAGTTTCCATTCTGGGGTGCAGTTCAGATCAGTGAACAGTTGTGTCACTGCTTGTCCTTAAAATGCTCTACTGCTGCAGCTGCCAGTCTGGATGCTCCCAGCCAGCACAGGCATGTACTCAATGTCTGTGTGTTGAGCAGCCCTGGTTTAGCAACTGTGAGTTCAGCAGCCTATTGTTATACCTCAGTCACACTCTGGTTACTGCTAGCCAAGTTACCCTAACACACCCTTGGGCCCAAATTTTCCCAGACCATCTGCCTTGAAATGTACAGCCCTCTACTGGAATGTTGAGAGTAACAAGATCTGTTGCTCCCTTAAAGAGTGAAAAGCACAGCAGCTTCTTGCTTTAATCACTTCAAGCCAAACACAGCACTGGGTTGATTTAGGAAAAAAAACAACAAATTTATTTAACCAAAAAGAGAGAGGTTTTAAGTGAGATCAGGTATAAGGGATACATTCAGAAATGATTTCAAACAAATAAAAGTGAAAGACACTTTCTAGAGACTAAGACTTCACAAAACTATAGTCGTGGTTCAAGGTAAGATTCTTACCACACCTCCTTGCAACAAGGTGCCTAGCCACCACCTTGCTCATGATCTGCATCAAAGTACAAAGTGCTTGGATCCTTTGTCTTAGGTGAAAGGTAACTTGGAGTTCTTTTCCCCTCTATTTTATAGTCTTGTCAACTTTTGCAATATAGTAAAAGCTTTGTTACCCAATATGTTCGGAGAATGGGGGTGCCAGTTAATCAAAAATTCCAGTTACCTAAGAGTTATACTTACCAATGGAGGGAAGATGTTTGAGTGCGGGAAGGGGATGAGGGTTGAGGCATGAGACGGGGTGCTGGATGCTGGATCCAGGCGGCGCTCACCTCAGGTGACTCCCCACAGCCAGCAACGTGTCCCTGCTGCTCTTAGGCAGAGGAGCAGCCAAGCAGCTCTGTGCGCTGCCTCCATCCACAGATGCTTATCCCGCAGTTCCCATTGGCCATGTTCCCCAGCCAAGGGGAGCTGCAGAGCCAGTGCTTGGGGCGGGATGGGGGCAGCGCATGGAACTCCCTTGGCTGTTCCTCTGCCTAGGAGTAGTAGGGACATGCTGCAGCTTATGGGGAGCTGCCCAGATCCGGCACCCCGAAATGCCGGTTTCTAGACATTTCCAGTTGGTAAAGTACCAGATGATACAGCTTTTACTGTATATCCCTCTCAAAGTTCAAAGCTCCTGCAGTGAGGAAGAGTACCATGGAGTCTGATGGAAAAGTTTGAATTCTGGTTTCTTTTCCTGTGATGCTTTCTACAATGCGAATTGATCTGTCCCTGCCACCTCTCATATGCCAATGAATGGCTACTTGACTGTGATTGTGATTGTGTTTGGATGGAAACAGCCTTTCCTTTGTCTGGGGGAAAAAAATCCTGTTTACCCTCTCCCCAGATCTTTCTGATTCAATCACCTTTTATTAACATCATACAGACGGAATTCATAACTTCACTTATAATGCTAACACATGCATTTTACAATGACATTAATAACCAACGTATTATTAGCTTTCATGTGATAACTCACCCAGCATATATTGTACAAATATTACTGCAGCAGTGTGCAAGGTGTGAATACAGGAGTGCCTCGGGTCACATGAATTTATTCAGATTTCAAGTCCCATCTCGAACCAAGAGTATTAACGCACAGTATCTAATTCTCTGACCTTACGTCTTCCTCCGACTACTTATAACATATTGATTTGGTCCAGTTAGTCTGTATAGAAGTTCCTTTTTCAGCTATTCAATGCTATCTCCTAGACATGTAGCCCAGTGAATTTGTTTAAATCACAGTGTTTTCTGTGTTAATTTTTGACACAAAGAGCTTTATCTCTCTCTTCATTTCCCGAGCTTTATCAACATAGTAGCAGATTTCTACAAGGCTTGGGCATCCCCATATAATAGTACGTAGTGTCAGATGTGTTCAGATTTAGAAGCTGTTTTACAGCCTCCACCTCGTGTTATTTAAAATGGAAATTACTTTATTGAAAATAACTTGGTTTGCTTCTGTGCATCTATTTCTATGCAACAGCAAAGGCTCCTATGTCCTATTAATACTTGCATTATGCAGCACATTTGGAAATGTAATAACTCAGGTGGAATACCCTCACAGGAACGACATGTATTGTTCCTGCCTCACCTCTCATTCTCTGTATATGTTAAGTTGTTAAATGACCTTCAGGTTTCCCCAACATATTTGCATCCAGAATCCTTAAATAGGGATTACTCAGGCAAATAATAGAGAAACTGGTTCCTGTAAGAGGGTAAAAGATCCTGGTATAATTCTGTTTTCTATCAGTTCACTACCTCTTCTGAACTGTTCCATTCTTTTATAATTAGTATTTAAAAGAGAGGAAGAGATAAATACACAGCTTTTACATTTCCTACAACTATTCATCATGAGCTTTTCCCTCTTCCCAGCTATAACTAGCAATAGCTTTGGGGCTATTTTGATCTGGATTAATTATTTGTAATAATAATATTGAAAATTGTGATGGTATTTTTTTAAAGTAGGTTGGATTATTTTGTGGCCATAGCAACAGTGTAGTTATAGTACACAGTGTAATGGAGAATAATCAAATCTGAAGCTTCAGCTGATTCCCACAAAGGTCATGAAGGAATATATTCCCCCCTCCTCATCCAGCTCCCTATAAAACCAATGGCATAACTCCCATTTTCATCAGCAGTGCAGGATTGGTCCACAGAACGCTGCTTCCTTAGCTAAGTGCACTGTGGGACTTTTTCACCTCCTGCTCCTGCATCTTCAGTTTCAGACACTGCCAGGTTTAGGATATTGGTTGTGATGGACCAGTGCTCCAATGTGTTGCAAATCTTATGTTCTGCTATGCATGTACTGGCTGTCCTCTTGGTTAATAAGAATAGCTCTGGTTTCCATATCCCTAGGCTGACTGAATCTAACATGCATCTCTGCACAAAATGTTTTAAGTCAAAGATATTTTGCCATATTTTAATTTCCATTCATTCAGAATAACATTTCCCTTGGTCACCACATCACTGTTCTCCATCCAATATTTTTACAAGAGAATTACTTTGACTAAATAGGCTTTACTGACGCAAACTTATACAATAGATGAGCCTGCTTCAGTTTGGAATAATGGTTTGTCCAAAACAGGGGTATCTGATTTGTTAGTAAACACTCAAGTAACCATTCTGATCAGTGACCTAATAATTATGTTTCTTTACTCACCTTTGCCAGACCCAATCTCACATGCACTAGGATACATAGGCCATAAAAGGCCTTATGGCAGCCAGTATCATGCCAATATGTCATGTATTTGAACACCAGCATGGGCTTCTGTCCCACTTCAGCCTTGACATTTATTTCCGGTGTTCTGATGGGGCTGTTAAAGCAACATATGGCATCTACTGCAAAAATGTGCAGTGTTTTCCATCTGATTTCCCTAGATCCCTGAGGAAGAATATGGAAAAGAATATTGTGTTGTACCATTGGCTTTTCACAGACTCTTTGAGTCCCAGACTCCACAGTATTTCCTTGGCCTCATACAGATTAACACAAGGAAGATTCATTTTGTTTACCATTCACTTGGATATCAATATAATTTTTCAGAAACAAAGTTGAGTGACGTAGGATTCCTCCAAGGACTTGTAATGAGATAAAAATCATTTCATACATATCCCAAATGAGCAGCGACTCAGTACTGTCTATATACCTGTCAAATGGCCAATTGATATGAGATGCATTGGTGATATCATTATTTATGTGGTATTATATGAAGAAGAAGACAAAGAGCTCTTGAGGAGTTTACAGTGTAGATTACCATCACAACTAATTTGGCACCTTGCTGACAATCTCATCAGACCATAATGAAAGGACTCATGGCCTCTCCTCCCTGGAGATGATCCCTCTATGTTAGGGTTGAGGCATATTCACAGAGTTGTTTGTCGGATGCTCATTCGATTGCTGCTTTTGCTATGGAGAAAGTATTTCAGTCTCCAGGGCTGGCTATTTCACCAGTATTAAATTCACTAACACAGATTAGTTTGTTTTCCAAAGTTAGAGTGTATATGAACTACATATTTTCCCTTTTAGTTTTTTTTTTTTTTAAACCATCATGACTCTTGACTCATTCACCCCAGGTCTGTTTGAAATGTAAACCAACGTTATCTTTGTGGTGATGATTCTTGAATTGATATCCAGATGTCAAGTGGCTGCATGTAGCCAATAACTCAATTTTGTTTCCCCGTGCTTTGCCATAGAAGCCCTAATAAAATTCTGACAACTTGTTCTGTATTGTGGATTTTGGGACAGGAGGTACAGCCCTGATCCCATGTGAGTGAAACTGTTTGTGACAGCTACAGTGTATAATTTATTGAAAGGCCATGTTATCCTGTCAAATTAATCATTGTATCACATCCACTTCCATCAGGGCTGTGACATTACTCTTTCTCCCCCGTCTTATCCTTCTGGTCTAGAAGTACATCCTTAATAGTCCAAATTCCTCAGACAAACAAGGTCATTTGTTTCCTCTTTTGACTTAAGGAAGCAAAAACAAATTGTTTCTGTAAAGAAAAACACTCTATAATGGCTCAGATGTTGTTTATATAACTGTTCATCTACCCTTAAATAGGAAAATTAAATAATTATAAGGTTTATAAAGGATGAAGACAATGTATTTTCTGCATGAGTACAATAATTATGAGGTCCTCTTTATTCATTCTTAATATCCTATGGAAACGTGTGAGATTGCAAAAAGATAATCACGGTGAATGGACCCCACCTATCTGAATCAATTTCATGGATAATTAATTAACATTTGGGCAGACCCCTTCAATTTGCATGTCAGTGAATAGCCTCTGTTTGCAAGTAATTCCCATCTCCAGGCTGACTATTCAACATTCAGTGATTAGTTGAAGAGAGGGGGAGAAGTGTGATGATGTCTAAATGACAGTCAGTCTCATTTGGCAATGTTTAAATACTTTTGGCCCATTCCAATAAGGTGCCACATACCAGTAGACCTCCAGTGGATTCAATGAAATGGAAGGGATAAGGGTCTTCAATACATTTCAGCAGATGCCTGGCATCGCACAGAATTGATCTCTTTGTTGCTTAAATGAGGAGGGATTATATTGTTGGAGGGAGAAGGGCGGTGTTAGTATTCACAGATTTTTTTTAATAGATGTCAGTTTTTTGTCCAGTTATTTTTTTCTCGATGTAGCCTTGTTCTACCAAGCTAAACTAGTGGGTTTCCAATAAAATGCATGCCAATATTATTGTTTTCACCCTTCCAGATTTTTTGAAGTTTTCCTGATTCCATGGGAATGGCCCTTCAAGCTTGTGGGGCATGACAGCATCTGAATGACATCTGATTGTGATGTGCTGATGTAACACTATGATTTAGCTATTTCATCTGCATCTAATTTATCTTTAATCTAGGTTTATCTAATCTATCACTCTAACCTATCTCTGAATTTCACTGATAATCTTCATAATCACTGAGTGTCGTGGCATAGTTACATAAAGATTATCCTGCAGGATGAAACCGTTAGAGGTGTGAACTCTCCTCATCTGCAGTGCTGTTACATAGCAGAAGTTCAGTTGTTAGAAGAGTACTACTTTCTAGCACTTGCAGGAGAAATCTCCCAAGGGTTGACTTAGATATAGGACATTCCAGCTATCAGAGTTTATCCAGCAGATTAAAGCAGCAGAGCTCAGATATGTGAGTTAAAAAGAGCAACTTCCCAAAGCCCAGACAGTAGCTATTGCTATTATGTTCATTCAGCTGGTAATACTTTAGGATGCAGTTGAAGTGTGCTTGTATGCATTCTGAACCTTATAAAGTCAGGACAATAGATCAGGACATAATTTGTCTTGAAAAAGTAAAGTCACATCCCAAAGGATGCATAAGAGTGACTAACAGATTAATAGATTTGCGACCTCATTATTATTGACTCAGACCAAGCTGATAGTTTATTTCCTGTTGTAAATGACAAAATTATTTCAAATGACTGTTTTTACTGCTCCATTTCTGAATGAAGGTTAAATAGGTTGGAAGACATGTAATAAATAAATAAAATGAAGACTTATTCTGGAGATCTGCTGCTTTTCTCGTATATAATGTAGATTGAAAATAAATAAATAAAAACAGATAGAGGTTGAGAGGATTCATTATGCAATAAGACAGGAGAAGCCTTATAGAACACCATATTTCATTGACAAGTCATTCATGCCACAGTGAAGACTAATCACAGGAGGTCAAATAAGATGTAAATGTTTTAAGACAAAGGCAAGTATCTGTGGAAATAAGTTTTATTTCACACATTTTGTGGTGGGTTTTTTGTTTTGTTATTTTACTACAGTATTACCCACCCAATAAGTCATCTTACAAAAGAACTTAAAATCTATGACAACATACCTAGCTAGAACTTCAGGTATTTTGAAAGTTATATGTAAAGGATGGGAAGGGGTATGGAAGGAAAGCATTGCTACTGGTGTGATTATTACTGACACCTCTAGTAAAGTCATGACTAATTTGCTTCCTCTGACTTTCATTTGATCCTTGCTGTGATAGGGTACATCCCCATCCCAACCAGAAGAAGGCTAATGAGCTCCTCTGGGCTCATTTGCTACCAAACAGACACATCTATATACCCTGCTTCAACTTGAAAAAGAAAGCTTAAAAAGAAGAATTAGTCACAGAAAGGATGGCAACCAGGAGAAAATCTGTACCTTGGAAGGAGCTAATACTTGCTATAGAGTAGCTGAGAGAGTGTGACTGAGGTGTGATCCTAACAGCATCCCAGTGCAAGAGAGCCAGAGCTTCATTGAAATCTGGTACAGTTTCTAATGACCTGACCAGTTCAGTGTACCCCAGCTCATTAATGTCTTAATCTGTATCTAAAAGGTGCCATGTAAGATATCAAGAGAAAGCTAATAACTACTGATCATTAATATTGTGTGGTGTATGGAGGACAAATTCAAAATTACACACAAAGTGGAAATTATCAAAGTGTGTCTTCCAGGCAGGCTACTCCATCCTAGATAAAGGAATGTGCTTCAGCCACTTGCAAGTCATCTCCAAGGTACCTTAAGAAACAACAGGAATGCAGATCACTTAGAAGATAAACAGGACTATCAAGACATCAGCAGGAGGAGATTGTAGGAAACAAATCCGTTTGTATTTTGGCAAACGCCGAGTGGGGGAAAAAACTAGCATGATAAACAACTTGAATAAACTTTACTTTGGGGGCTAATCTTCAGAAGAATCTATTTCAATGGTTCACTGGTCTATAACAAGAGAAACAGAGAACCCCAATTTGTCTTTCACCCAGGAAGACAAACTAACCAAGCCAGGGGTGGCTCCAGGGACCAGCGCAGCAAGCGCGTGCCTGGGGCGGCAAGCTGCTGGGGGTGGCATGCCGGTCACCTTGAGGGCAGCAGTCAGGCAGCCTTCGGCAGCATTTCTGCGGGAGGTACGCAGAAGGCGCCGGACCGGCCGATCACCCGCAGAGCCGCCGCCGAATCCGCATGACTGGTGGACCTCCCGTAGAAACGCCGCCAAAGGTTGCCTGACTGCCATGCTTGGGGCGGCAAAAAACATAGAGCTGCCCCTGAACCAAGCAGTTTGGACTATGTAGGAGATCGTGACCAGAGGCACTGATGAGCTGTCTTGCTGGAAGGTAGATTGGTAAACAAACTACCTTTAACAATGGCTTTAGCTTGTTTTGCTAAGTCTTAGTCTTTAGAAAGAATTTTTTTTACTTTTATTTGCTTGTAACCATTTCTAACTCTATCCAGCATACTTGAACTCACCTAAAATCTTATCTTTTGTTACTGAACTTGTTTTACTTTCAATTTAAACCAATCCAGTGTTGTGTTTGATTTAAAGTGAATGTTAATTCCAATTAATGTGGCATTGTACTTCTAAAGGAACAAACAAACCATAATAACTCTCTGAAGGGTCCAAGAGAGGGCTAGACATTGCAGAGCATGTGGTTTTGGGAGTGAAAATGTGGTGGGGTCATCTTGCTAAGTGTGACCAGAGTGTGGTTGTGGTGTACCAAACAGGCTGCTAGAATCAGAATTGCTGAGTCAGAGCTTCTTAACCTACAGACACTCAGCATAGGTTTCTATGCTGACTGCGAGCTTCCAGACAAGAGAACCACAGCAGAGCCTTTTGAGGCACTTAGGGTTATAGGGAAGGTAGTAACATAATCCCTCACTGCTCTGGATTGCAGCCCAGAATGTTACAGGGAGAAATATCTGAGAGACCTTCAGTGCCTATTAAGACTCACCAAAAACCAGAAAGGCCTTTGAAAGGCAGAAGGGCTCTGAGACCACCTGAGTGTGACCCCCAAGAAAGGCCCTGCCTATCACACTTGCAAGGAATAATATTGCAGTGGAATGCTCTGAGGTGTGGGGGTAAGTGTGTGGTGCCTGCAGAACTTCATAGCCATGAATTTCTCTTCTCTCTTTCTCAGTCTTGGGCCATGTTTATCTATAGCTCCCCTTGTCATTCCTTTAAAAAAATGCAAAAATGAACTAAATATATATATTTTAATAGACCATTTGATATTTCTTCTAACAAAGGCTATCACTGGAGCCTTGATACTGAGCACAAAGTATGTATTACTGCTCTTACTTTTATCTGCTGGTCCCTAATGGCCTCATCTAATGCCTATTGAAGTCAGTGGAAAGACTCCTGTTTGAACAGGTTCTAATTTTCTAGTGGCTATCAAATGAAAGAAGAAACCTGATTAACTGAAGGATTCACTCTCCCTTTCCTTTGTCTTCCCCTCTCCCCAGTATATGGGGACTAGGTGGCCCAGGGTAGCATTAAAAAGACATGTGGCTTTTTTTAGGTCTGTAGTAGAAATCTACACATGGATCAGTAAATCACAAAGTACGTTACATTCTGGTGGCTGTTCAGTGGCTGCTATTGACCTGGTGGAGTCCAGGTCCCACTGGACATGTTTCTTTCCACACTTTTTAAATCATCACAACTGCCACCAGTGGTTGCCTCAGCCAAAAGTATAAGGATTGAGTGGTCATGGAGAATGAATTATCTGCTGGTGTTGAGAGATGGTTCCTCTATGTTGGAGTTTAATCATATTGGCTGGATAGCATGGGGAAGATTTTGCTGTCTCTGCCTGTGCTGCACTTGTTTGGATAAAAAGAACACCAGAGAGCAAATGTATAAGAGTGTATGTCCAAAGCTAGGGAGATGACAGCAAACTTTGCAGCTTCAATTTTAGATAGTGGGAATCATGTATGTAAATCCTCACATGGTGCTTAATAATGCATCAATAAAAAGATGAGTTTTCTAGTCTAGTATTGAATATACCCAATGTAGGTAATACCACCAGTCCCTTGAAGCTTTATGTAACTGAAGGGAATACTACTTGCTGCGGATCCCATGGGTGTTGCAGGTCAAGATTGAGGTGTAGCAGCAAAGAAGTATGTGTAAAAATTGCTCAGCACCAGTTCCCCACAATTGTTCAGCTCATCTCTCACCTTCATTAGCACTAAGTGCTTCATGATTTAGGAGCCTAACTGTTTATTTACATGGTGCATTAGCCTGCACCAAAGATGTGTAAATTCTAGGGTGCACTAGCAAGTTGCACACTTACTGTCCCACATGGACCTTGCTGGAATGCACAAAAAGTTTCCTAGTGTGTGTTAATGTAATCCTGTTTCAAACAACATGCTAGTGTGCACTAGACTTTGCACCTCTAGTATGGACTAATGCACCGTGTAGACAAACCTTAAGTCCCATATTCAGAAGTAATTTAGGCACTTAGGATCCTAAGTCCCATTGACTTTCAAATGGGCTAGATTCACAAAGGGGACTGAGAGTCAGCATTTCAAAGTCTAATGTTAAAGTGCCCTACTGCTTAGTGGAATCCTCAGCTCAGAGTTAGGCACCCAGACTGCTTATAAAATGCATGTAGAGACTTAGGCACCTAAGAATGGGATCAGTGAAAGCCAGCATGCTAAGTGAGCAACTGCCTAAACTAGCCAAATGGAAATACAAAGGAGAGGGGTGTAACCTAAGTTCTGCCCCTCAAAGGTATGTAGGCACCTAACTCCAGCCTAGAGGGAGGAACTTTCCTCTGCTTGGGATTCATGCCATGAACTAGCTCCCCAAGTTAGGTTCCTAAGCCAAATCAGACATACTTTTCTTATTGGTTAGCATACACATCCAGGATGTGTAAGATGCAGCTTCATATACCCAGTCTGCCTAATGCTGAGTAGGAATTTGAACCAAGGTCTCCTACTTCTTAGGTGCATTCCCTAATTCCATGGGTTTTTCTGAGTCAGGTCTCACTGTTTCTCCTGTTGTAGCTGTCCTATTGTGTGTAACTATTTAAATATTCATTGGGCCAGAGAGCAGTAGGATGACTACCTCAACATGGAAGTTAGGCACCTAAATCCTTTTGTGCATCTATCCCTAATTGCCTATTTTTTTTATTTTTTTTTTAAATGGGACTTCTGAATCATTTACATGTTTTAAAAACATTTACCTTAACTTTGTACACAAGTTTTACAGACTTGTGTAAGAATAGAATTTTGTATAGAATTTCCTGCCGTCAGCCATGGTCTCTGAGATGAGGTTTTTTAATGATCTGTGGTTGGTTTCATGCATGCAAATGATAGAGATGTAAATGAACTGCATACAAAATGTATTAGAAATAAATCTCACAACGTCACATTTAATGAAAACATCAGCACTACTACTCAGCAAGCTAAAGGAGCGGATCCTCTTGGTCCACTAATAGTGTAAATTGATATAGACAGTGTTTTTGTTATGGAATATATTCGGCTTGCTGACAAATACCTAAGATCACCAACCCAACCTAAAGAACCTCACTCAGTGTCATATATTTTGATTTTGTTATCAGGGTTATCTTGTATATCACGATTTTTGAAATCTTATGTTTGGTCCACGATAAAGGGGAAAGCAGTACCAATAACAATTGGATCATTAAATACGTACCGACAGTTGTTTATAGTGACCGTTTGATTAATATCAAAGGATTGAGATTTTTTTTTTCTTTTAAGTTTTCTTGCTGGTTTTAGAGAGACTTGTTCTACCCTTGGATTTTTCCCTCAGTGGTAAAAGACAGAACTTTCTGATGTCGCAACCACCAAACAGCAGGAATGAACATCTGCTCCCTTCATAAACGTATATTATAAACCTTCCTGTATGGAAGCATCCTAGACCCCTGAGTATAAGCTTGAGTGTGGCCATATAACTGTATTATACTGAAGTATTGTCTGGGCCAGATGGTTTAATTAAATTAATTTATTTATATCACACTGCCAAATTTTTTAAACATACATGAAATGATCCATAAAAATACAGTCTAAAAAAGGGAAAGAGCCATGGTTACATTAATTTGGGGGCACTTGACACTAAAACAGTTTAGGGCTATCAAAAATGTACCCAGTAGTGTAAATCTAAGTGGAATGTCCATGAAGTTTAATTGTTTCTGGAAAATGCAACGTGTTCACAAGTGATTGGCTTCTGATTTGCTGGGAATTCACAAAAGGTGCATAGGATAGATCCGGATTGAACTGGTTAAGGACATTTGCCTTACAAACCAACAGAAATTTGAGATAGAAAAGATCTCTTAGATTATTTAGGCTATTTCCTGTCTGGTTCAAAATTCTTCCCTACAGTATATTCTCAATTACTTGGTCATTGCAGTGATTGAGGGTCTACCAAAGCCCTGGAGAGATTATGCCACCATCTGATAGGGTATTTTTCCTCAGTTTAATTTCATTATGTCTCATTGAAAACATCAGCCTTGGAAAAGCTGCAAGAGGGGCAGAAACTAGCAGTTCACCTCCTCAGCAATATGGGCCATGGAGAGTACATTGTATCTGTATACTGATCAAACTACTTGCTGGTTACTTGTTGAAAACTAGATCAAGTTTTTCAATGTCCGCAATGGAGAGGATCCGTTGAGGCTTAAAGAACTACCATACTCTTTAATAACAGTATATACATTGCAGTGGCTGAGTGGAGGAATTTACCATAGCACAGAGATGGAGAATGGAAGGGAAACTTTAAATATGTAGAGTAGATCACTTTTTTGTTTGTTTTTGTTTTTACCCAGGAAGGTACTCAGATAGAGCAGTGATAGCTGCATTATGACAGCCTTTTTAGAACAGAATGGAATTATTATACCCTTAATTTTATCTTCAAAATCTAGCTTTATCAACACTGTCAAGATTCAAGATAATCACAATGAATGTGTGAAATTTTTGAAATGAAACAAAAACTATACTGAATCTTAACTTAAATGACATAACAAATCCAAATGTATTTTCTGAAGTTTGAAAAAAAAATCACACCTCTTCTATTGATTTCTTCTAGGATAAGAAGTAGAAATAGAGAAATTACAGTATCTTTATATTTGGCCCAAGTAAACACTGCAAATCTCTTGGGAATAAGCATATTTTTAGGAAACATTGAGCCTCATCTATAGAGAAAGAGCTTCAGAATAGTTAAGCAATAGTTCAATTCACTGGAAATTTGTTGATCAAGAGTGATATTTTTTTAAACAGGTCTAGTTTCTTGATGGTCAAAATAATTGCAAGTGGTATAGTATAAGATTTAAAAACAAAAAATACGAAATATAATTGGCTGAAACCCAACCATATATGTATGCCAGTAATTCTCTTAATCCATCATATTATACATTGGGATAATAGCTGCAATATCAGCCCAATAGGTGGTTTATATTTAGTAGAGAGTGAAACTAAAAAGCTCTTGTGTATATATGTAGCCTCATATATATAATATGAAAGTACACACCCTTTCGTTTATGTTGTGATGTAACTCTGACTATTGCAATTTTGAGTAAACTGTTAATAGGCTACATCCAAAGGCATTTCTTGTGAGTTAGTCCAAGTTGGTTGATGATACAGTGAGTCACACATATTATGCTCTCTTTCTTACTTTGTTTATTTTTTATGTATTAAGCCAAAGTTTCAATAATACATTAATATACTACATCACACATTGCTTATTCAGGATCAGGTTAATATTCAAAGAACCTGACTAAAGATGCTGGCTGGGGATCCCTCCTCCTCTTAGTAATCTTAAATTTGTTATTTCCTTTAACATTAAAATCATTCATATTACAAACTCAGATAGATCTTTGTCCTTAGAAAAAAAACAAAACACATCAAGTCTCTTTAGCGTAGAATCTTGTTCCTGAGAAATGTATACTATTCTTGTAATCAGACTAAAATAACACTGTGGGACACACCTACTACATTTTAATAGATTATCTCTGCTCATTGCAGCAAAAGAAGGGGGAAAAGTTTCCTACCAATATTCCCTGAGGTAAAATTCCTTCCTAAACCAAATTTAGTCAGTGGTTCAATCTTCATAAGAACATAAGAACGGCCGTACTGGGTCAGACCAAAGTTCCATCTAGCCCAATATCCTGTTTACTGACAGTGGCCAATGCCAGGTGCCCCAGAGGGAGTGAACCTAACAGGTAATGATAAAGTGATCTCTCTCTCCTGCCATCCATCTCCATCCTCTGACAAACAGAGTCTAGGGACACCATTCCTTACCCATCCTAGCTAATAGCCATTAATGGATTTAACCTCCAAGAATTTATCCAGTTCTCTTTTAAATGCTGTTATAGTCCTAGCCTTCACAACTTCCTCAGGTAAGGAGTTCCACAAGTTGACTGTGCGAGGAACTTCCTTTTATTTGTTTTAAACTTGCTGCCTATTAATTTCATTTGGTGACCCCTAGTTCTTGTATTATGAGAATAAGTAAATAACTTTTTCTTATCTACTTTCACCACATCACTCAAAATTTTATATACCTCTACCATATCCCCCCTTAGTCTCCTCTTTTCCAAGCTGAAAAGTCCTAGCCTCTCCTCATATGGGACCCTCTCCAAACCCCTAATCATTTTAGTTGCCCTTCTCTGAACCTTTTCTAGTGCCAATATATCTTTTTTGAGATGAGGCGATCACATCTGAATGTAGTATTCAAGATGTGAGGGTACCACTGATTTATATAAGGGCAATAATATATTCTCTGTCTTATTCTCTTTCCCTTTTTTAATGATTCCTAACGTTCCGTTTGCTTTTTTGACCACCTCTGCACACTGTGTGGACGTCTTCAGAGACCTATCCACGATGACTTCAAGATGTTTTTCCTGATTTGTTGTAGCTAGATTAGCCCCCCATGTATAGTTGGGGTTATTTTTTCCAATGTGCATTACTTTACATTCATAGACTCATAGACTGGAAGGGACCTCGAGCGGTCATCGAGTCCAGTCCCCTGCCCTCATGGCAGGACCAAATATTGTCTAGAACATCCCTAATAGACATTTATCTAACCTACTCTTAAATATCTCCAGAGATGGAGATTCCACAACTTTCCTAGGCAATCTATTCCAGTGTTTAACTACCCTGACAGTTAGGAACTTTTTCCTAATGTCCAACCTAAATCTCCCTTGCTGCAGTTTAAGCCCATTGCTTCTTCTTCTATCATTGGAGGCTAAGGTGAACAAGTTTTCTCCCTCCTCCTGATGACACCCTTTTAGATACCTGAAAACTGCTATCATGTCCCCTCTCAGTCTTCTCTTTTCCAAACTAAACAAACCCAATTCCTTCAGCCTTCCTTCATAGGTCATGTTCTCAAGACCTTTAATCATTCTTGTTGCTCTTCTCTGGACCCTCTCCAATTTCTCCACATCCTTCTTGAAATTCGGTGCCCAGAACTGGACACAATACTCCAGCTGAGGCCTGACCAGCGCATAGTAAAGCGGAAGAATGACTTCTCGTGTCTTGTTTACAACACACCTGTTAATGCATCCCAGAATCATGTTTGCTTTTTTTGCAACAGTATCACACTGTTGACTCATATTAAGCTTGTGGTCTACTATGACCCCTAGATCTCGTTCTGCCATACTCCTTCCTAGACAGTCTCTTCCCATTCTGTATGTGTGAAACTGATTGTTCCTTCCTAGTTGGAGCACTTTGCATTTATCTTTATTGAACTTCATCCTGTTTACCTCAGACCATTTCTCCAATTTGTCCAGATCATTTTGAATTTTGACCCTGTCCTCCAAAGCAGTTGCAATCCCTCCCAGTTTGGTATCGTCCGCAAACTTAATAAGCGTACTTTCTATGCCAACATCTAAATCGTTGATGAAGATATTGAACAGAGCTGGTCCAAAACCAGACCCCTGCAGAACCCCACTTGTTATACCTTTCCAGCAAGATTGGGAGCCGTTAACAACTACTCTCTGAGTACGGTTATCCAGCCAGTTATGCACCCACCTTATAGTAGCCCCATCTAAATTGTACTTTCCTAGTTTATCTATAAGAATATCGTGCGAGACCGTATCAAATGCCTTACTAAAGTCTAGGTATATCACATCCACCGCTTCTCCCTTATCCACAAGGCTCGTTATCCTATCAAAGAACGCTATCAGATTAGTTTGACACGATTTGTTCTTTACAAATCCATGCTGGCTATTCCCTGTCACCTTACCACCTTCCAAGTATTTGCAGATGATTTCTTTGATTACCTGCTCCATTATCTTCCCTGGCACAGAAGTTAAACTAACTGGTCTGTAGTTTCCTGGGTTGTTTTTATTTCCCTTTTTATAGATGGGCACTATATTTGCCCCCTTCCAGTCTTCTGGAATCTCCCCCGTCTCCCATGATTTCCCAAAGATAATAGCTAGAGGCTCAGATACCTCTTCTATTAACTCCTTGAGTATTCTAGGATGCATTTCATCAGGCCCTGGTGACTTGCAGGCATCTAACTTTTCTAAGTGATTTTTTACTTGCTCTTTTTTTATTTTATCTTCTAAACCTACCCTCTTCCCGTAAGCATTCACTATACTAGACATTCCTTCAGACTTCTCAGTGAAGACTGAGACAAAGAAGTCATTAAGCATCTCTGCCATTTCCAAGTCTCCCGTTACTGTTTCCCCCTCCTCACTGAGCAGTGGGCCTATCCTGTCCTTGGTCTTCCTCTTGCTTCTAATGTATTGTTAAAAAGTCTTCTTGTTTCCCATTATTCCCATAGCTAGTTTGAGTTCATTTTGTGCCTTTGCCTTTCTAATCTTGCCTCTGCATTCCTGTGTTATTTGCCTATATTCATCCTTTGTGATCTGACCTAGTTTCCATTTTTTATATGACGCCTTTTTATTTTGTAGGTCACGCAAGATCTCGTGGTTAAGCCAAGGTGGTCTTTTGCCACATTTTCTATCTTTCCTAACCATCGGAATAACTTGCTTTTGGGCCCTTAATAGCGTCCCTTTGAAAAACTGCCAACTGTCCTCAGTTGTTTTTCCCCTCAGTCTTAATTCCCATGGGACCTTACCTATCAGCTCTCTGAGCTTACCAAAATCCACCTTCCTGAAATCCATTGTCTCTATTCTGCTGTACTCCCTTCTACCCTTCCTTAGAATTGCAAACTCTATGATTTCATGATCGCTTTCACCCAAGCTTCCTTCTACTTTCAAATTCTCAACAAGTTCCTCCCTATTTGTTAAAATCAAGTCTAGAACAGCTTCCCCCCTAGCAGCTTTTTCAACTTTCTGAAATAAAAAGTTGTCTGCAATGCAGTCCAGGAACTTATTGGATAGTCTGTGCCCCGCGGTGTTATTTTCCCAACATATATCTGGATAGTTGAAGTCCCCCATCACCACCAAATCTTGGGCTTTGGATGATTTTGTTAGTTGTTTGAAAAAAGCCTCATCCACCTCTTCCACCTGATTAGGTGGCCTGTAGTAGACTCCCAGCACGACATCATCCGTGTTTTTTACCCCTTTTAGCCTAACCCAAACATTTATCCACTTTATATTTCATTTGCCATTTTGTTGCCCAATCACTTAGTTTAGTAAGGTCTTTTTGAAGTTCTTCACAGTCGGCTTTGGTCTTAACTATCTTGAGCAGTTTAGTATCATCTGCAAACTTTGCCACCTCACTTTTTACCCCTTTCTCCAGATCATTTATGAATAAATTGAATAGGATTGGTCCTAGGACTGACCCTTGGGAAACACCACTAGTTACCCCTCTCCATTCTGAAAATTTACCATTAATTCCTACCCTTTGTTCCCTGTCTTTTAACCAGTTCTCAATCCATGAAAGGACCTTCCCCTTTATCCCATGGGAAATATTATAATTCACAAGAAAACCTAAAAGACATTTTACAACAGTGATGCTTTTTTTCCCCCATTCCTACTTAAAATGAGGATTAAAATGTGGATTTGGTGAAAAAAAATACAATGTAAAAATTGCCCCTTGAACCACTTTACTCCACATCTGTGATCCCAACTGAGCCTTTAAGTCTTATCTGTTGACTTCACTGAAAGGGAAAAAAATATTTTTTCAGCTCTGGGTTGGAATTTGTGGTATTGACAGTTAGAAATAAATCATCTTTTGGTTTGTAAATTTGAGCCAATTTGCTATGGAAGTGATTGAGAAGGGATAAGTATGGAATAACATAAGAGTGCAGTAAGTATTTTGACTATAAGACACTTTAAGCTTCTGTTCTTAGATGCTTGAACTAGGGGTGCTGGCACACTCCCTAGCTTGAAGTGATTTCCATTATAGACAAAATTTAGAGTTTGGCTCAATGGCTCTCAGCACCTCTACTCCTGTTTACATGGAAAGGGTAAAGAGTACTGTGACATTCCCCAGGGTACCACCTTAAACACTGAACTGCTGTATCACCTTAATTCTCCAGACCAGGGTCTCTCTTACACTGCTGTTAGTGAAAAGCTGCCTCCTCAGACAGCCATTATCATGTAAAGGCACACCCAGAAAAGTGACATGAGTGCTCTCCCAGCCAGTCGTGAACAGGGCAACACCAGCATATTCCTCAATCCCAGCCTTGCACCCCATAAATGTGCATCTTACACTGTTCTAGGCCTGCTCCCCCCTCAACAGTGCAAGATCATTAAAAGTTCATTCCAACAAAGGGTAATGAATATGTGACAGCCTTTGTTAACCTGAGTAGGGATTCCGCTGCCACTTCAACCAAAACCACACTGGTTTGGATAAACAATGAAACAAGTTTATTAACTAGAGAGAGACAGATTTTAAGTGATTATAAGTGATAAATGTATACAAATAAGAATTAGTTACAAAAGAAGATAAAAGTATAAAACCACATTCCAATTGTTAGACTTTACCAACCTAAATAGGATTTGAAAGCAAAAGGTATCTGTCACCCAGAAAGTTTCAGCAGTCCACACTAACTAGAAAAACTGCCAGTTAGGATCAATCCTACTAGCTCAGTGATGGTTCTTTGTCTTTCAGATGGTCTTGCTACCATGTGTAGAGATGGGGGAGGAGAAGTAAATTGTGTGTTCTCCATTCTTATACACTCCTCCTCTCTTTGAGGATTACTCCCACCCTCTGCTGGGGTGTAGACAAAGCTATCCCCTGTGTACAAGTGTCTTTCAGGTGAATTGAAAATTTCTTGTTCACACCTTCTGTGTTTGAAACTTCTCAGGAATGTTATGCAAATATTTTGTTTACCATCCTCCCTGATGGCAAATGGTTGCTTCAGTAGCTAACAGTTTTCAAACATCAGTGGTCAGGCCTTTGTTGACACTGAGGAGCTAGCCTGTGACATTCCCCAGAATTACATGTTTCAGTAACAAATATATAGCAAAATCTCATAACTCCATACTCAATGTTCATGCACACCTTTTAACAAGACAATGATGCTCCGCAAATTGAGTTTTCAAATGATACCCCACAAGGCGTACTTTGTACAAAATATAACCATACAAAAGTAGTGAACTTGAGGTATGTGGTGTCACAGGTACACTCTATCTAAAAGAAAAATCACGGGTAAAAGTTTGTCAAAAGACCATTCTGTGAGTCTACTCCAAATATCTTCTTCCAGAGGGCCTGTGGGGAGAAAGAACTCTTCTCAGTTTCTATAGATAAAGCCAAGGAGCCCAGGTGAAGACTGCTTTGACATTCAATAAGGAAGTCTTAAGTTTAGACCTTAAATAACCTCTCTGATAAATACAGATAACATGGTGATTAGAACTATCTTGATCCTCCCACCTCTGCCATCTTGATTTGACTATGAAGGTGTGCCGACTAGAAACTGTAGATCCAAGCATGCAGTGCTGCATCTTGAGCTGAATGAAAGTTTTCTTGGATCAAAATGCAGGGTCCTGTAGTCTTCTTATGCCATGCCCTCCTGATCATGAAATAGGATAAAGAAAATTATTTTTGAGGGAAGAAGATTGATGGGGAAGGTTTAATTTCTTCTCTCTTCATAACAGTCTGAGAGACTTACCTTCTTTTGACGTTTATTTCAACTCTTCAAATAAATGTGCATTGTATTGGCTTGTTTTGTGTCTTCTTTAACTAAGATTTCAAACTGTTTTAATTCAATGTAATTATCCCTGCTTAGGAGGTTTAGTAATAGCCAAATAAATAAAATTAAATTACTATTACACTCTGTCATTTCAGAAGTCTCTCTCTAGCACATGTTTTAATTGAACTGGAATGTTTGCCCTTTTTTTTAATCTCCAAACTTTTAGATTTAGGCAAATACAAAATGGATCAGTTGGCCATCTGATAGATTCAGTCAAGCTGCCAGAATCACAGCCTCAACCTGAGGATATCAACTGTTATAAAGTGAAATTAGGAGAACTGATTGAAAAACAAAGATCTAATCTGATTTTCTTAACTCCTTAACATTTTCAGTGAGTTCCACCCCTGAATTCCAACCAGCCTGAAGAAAGGCAAGTAATTGCATTGTGATAAGGAGAGCTGCACAGAAGGATTTGCCTGAGGCTTAGAAGACTGAATGTCCAATAAAACCCCAAAAAGTCCATGAGCCCCAGAAGGCCACTGAGGCTGGATCTGCTGCAGGCTAATGAGCTTAGAGGAAAGGTCAGCCAGTTGTGAAAGTGCAAACAGCAGACCCTGCCTCTCAGCTCAGCAGTTGAAAGAGTCTAGCATCCAAATGGGAGGGATTGGTATAAGTGTTTCCCCTGTTGCTCCAGGCCCTAGAGTCTAGGGTTTTATTTTACCCTCCCTATTCCCTAGTCACCTTAGTAGGTGGTTCTGCTCCAAGTGGACGTAAATGGACTCTAATGTGAGCCTCCTGCACAATTGCTATGAGATAGGAAAAACAGAGAGCGTCAGGCCCATTCCTCACCTCTACAGTTTTTTCTCTCTCTCTTTTTAATCATTATTTTATATTGAAATGAAAGGGAGGGAAGCTCAGTATACCCCCAGTACAGAAAAATCATCCTGTCCTTTTCACTCACTGATGTTAGGGGTGCTTCCAGAGTACAGGATGGGCATGGATTGGGCTCTCTTATGCCCCAGCAATCTCCTAGTCTCAGCATGTCCTGTTGAGGCTATTGGCAGTCACCAACATTTAAAGAAACCCTCAGATTTAACTTAGGACTGGAACCAGATCAACATCTCCATAGCTTCAATCAGGAAAACACAGTGGTAGCTTCAAAGCACTGTTATTGACCATTACCCCCACCTCATCGCTATCCAAGCTGTTCCATGCACTTTGGCTGCATTCCAGGATCTTGGCCATGTGATGCTTTGACAGTCCTTCGGCCATGAGTTCCACAGGTGGTGAGTATACACTGAGTGTAGTTTTCCCTTTCATTTCTTATAAATCTGGCAACATTCATTTAGGTGAACATGCTGGCTGTTGATTATGGAACTAGGGTAATAGGAGAGACTAATGAGATGTAATGCAAAAAAAATCAATTATCCATTAGGCATATGCTTCTATTTCATAATCTCTCTTTATGATCAGAGTATTTTCTTTCCCCCATGATCTGGCTATGTCAACCCCTAAAGTATTGCAGAGTGGAAAACTATTTTCACCGAGGGACTAATTCTTCTTTCCAACCAAGTCACTGATTCAGGCTTGCTAGAATGCTCTTGTGGTCTAAAATTATATTCATCCTCATAGCTTTTGGATTAAATAAATAATACACAATCAGCTGTTACAAAAAAGATATTCAGAGGATGCTTATGTGGTTGTCAAGGAAACTATATAAGAATTCTCTGTGTAGCAGTATTTGAACCATGTGGAGAGTGGGGGGTTTCTATTAATACCTAACTAATTGCTGTTTAGCTCTTTTTTTTTTCTTTCATGGATGAAAGACAGCAAGGGGAGCTCTCTATACTACTATTCATTATACTTTCAATCTCATCAGCAAGTCAACATCCTTTCCCCCCTTCTTTATATATTTTTTTCTAAATGACCAATTTGTATGAGTTGGTGTTAGATTGGCAGCACTGGAAAATGAAGTCCTGCTTATCCACAAAAAAGATAACAAGCTTTTTTCCTCTTCCAAAGTACCTCAGTCTTGGCTGGAGAGAGTACCTGTAGGGATGAACTGTGACCTGATAAGTCAAATTAAGTCAACACTTAGTGGTAACTGTAGTGGTGACCATTTTGTAATGGACAATTGAGACCAGCACTACTTCTCACAAATGGCTGCCACTAGATAATAATGATTTCCAGACAATAATTATCAGATCCAAACTGATGACTTTCACTAGATGTAATGGTGCCTTGCTCTCCTGCTCAGAGGGAGGCCACTTAGGCTGGTCCTGTCAGGCCAGGACCAGAGTCTTCAAGATAGGCAAGAGCCCCCAATGGGCTGGGTGATTAATAATCCCTACCAGACTTTTGTCTGGGTTTGGGTGGCTCAAGCGGTCAGCCCTTAAACTGAATCTATTCAGGCTGGCTGTGGCCTGGGCAGAGCTCAGACAGCCAACGAAGAAAACAGTCTCTCAGGGCTTGGTTTGGCCTGGTTGGAGCTCACATAGCCAGCAAACCAAAACGGTCTCTAGGTGAGCCAGGCCTGGGCCTGAGGAGGCTCAGATAGCCCACAAGCAAAACAGTCTCAGGGCTGGGTTCAGCCAGAAAACAAACAGTCTTTAAGGGGAACTGGGTCCTGGGCTTTGAGAGGCACAGGCTGCCAGCAAGCAACAGTCTCACAACTGGCTTTGGCCTGGGTGGAGCTCAGGAAGCCAGCAAACAAACCAGTCTATAGTTGAGCTGGGCCTGGGCTTCAGTAGGCCCAGGGTGCCAGCAAGCAAAACAGTCTTTTAGGGCTGGCTTCAGCCTGGGTAGAGCTCAGGCAGCCAGAAAACAAAACAGTCTACAGGTGAGTGGTAAGGTAAGCTCCTCTTCAGAGCTAGACCTCCTTTCTCAGTGTAGGGGGGTTGGCCACCCCGGGGTCAGGTGGCAGGGGGACATACGCCCACTGTACTCTACCGCGTCCCAGCCCAAGGCCTTGGCAGGGGCAGAATCAGTTGTCTCTGCATCAGTGGGGATCCAGCCACAACATGCCAACTGGGCCACCCCTGGCTCTGCAACCAGCTGTTTCGGGGCTGCCCCTGGGCCACTTCCTGCCACCCTGGGGTTTGGTATCTCTAGCCTCCAGGCCTCTTCTGGCTCCTCAGGGTAGACAGCAGCAGGCACTCTGGGCCAGTCCTCGTCAGCATCTGTGGATTAGGCACCACCTCGTGAGGGTTCGTTTTGGAGACGCAGCAGAGCGTCCTTCCCCTCCACAGGCTCTCCCGCAACTGTGCTGCGGGGCCGGCCTTTTATACTTCCGGCAAGGGGGGCGTAGAGATCTAGACTCTGCCCTCCAAGGGGAGTGTAATGGTCCCTCATTCTCCTGCTCAGAAGGAGGCCACTTGGCCTTGCTACACTAGGAAATGTCCATAAACTCAGCACTTTTGAGTTGGTGACACACACTGCATTTTTCACATTCACTGTCCACTGTTCCCTAGCTTTTTAGAAGAGAACCTATGTACTCCCAATGCAGATAGAGGTGTGAAACCATTTTCAGGCTCTCTGCACAGGTACTACTGCAGAGAAGGATTTGGAAGAGCCCTCTGAGGGAAGGTATCAGAAAGAGACTCAATCGGCCAGAAGGCATGGGATGCATTGTCCTAGGGATGAGGATTCTATCACCACCACTCCCCAGAGGAGGATATGGTGGTGGTGGTCAGGGACTCCCTCCTAAGGGGAACGTAGTCAACCATCTGCCGACCAGACTGGGAGCCTCGAGAAGCGTGCTGCTTGCCTGGAGCTAGAATGCATGATGTGATGGAGTGTATGCCGAGACTGATCAAGACCTCGGACTGCTACCTCTTCTTACTTCTCCACGTGGGCACCAATGATACTGCCAAGAATGACCTTGAGTGGATCACTGCACACTACATGGCTCTGGGAAGAAGGATAAAGGAGACTGAGGCACAAGTCGTGTTCTCGTCCATCTTCTCTGTTGAAGGAAAAGGCCCAGGTAGAGACCATCGAATTGAGGAGGTGAATGCATGGTTATGCAGGTGTTGTTGGAGAGAGGGCTTTGGATTCTTCAACCATGGGATGTTGTTCCGGGAAGAAGGATTGCTAGGAAGAGATGGGATCCACCTAATGAAGAGAGGGAAGAGCATTTTCGCAGGCAGGCTTGCTAACCTAGTGAGGGGGACTTTAAACTAAGTTCACCGGGGGATGATGACCTAACCCCGGAGGTAAGTGCGGGAGTGGGATACTGGGAGGAAACACTAGTAAGAGGGTACAAAGATGGGAAGCCGCCTGATTCATACTGAGAAAGCAGGGCAATTGGCTAGTTCTCTTAGGTGCATGTACACAAACGCAAAAAAGCCTGAAAAACAAGCAGGAAGAATTGGAAGTCCTGGAACAATCAAGGAACTATGACATGACTGGAATAACAGAAACTTGGTGGGGCAGTTCACATGACTGGAGCACTGTCATGGATGGGTATAAACTGTTCAGGAAGGACTGGTAGAGGAGGAAAGGTGGAAAGCGTTGTGATTGCTCAGAGCTCCAGTTTGAAACTGGAGAAAAGCCTGTTGAGAGTCTTTCGGTTAAGTTTAGAGGCAAGAGCAACAAGGGTGATGTCATGGTGGGTGTGTGCTATGGACCACCAGATCAGAAGGATGAAGTAGATGAGGCTTTCTTTGGACAAATAACTGAAGTTTCCAGATCACAGGCCCTGGTACTAATGGGGGACTTCAATCATCCTGACATCTGCTCGGCGAGAAATACAGCAATGCATAGACAATCCAAGAAGAGAGTGTTGGGGACAACTTCCTGGTACAAGTGCTGAAGGAACTGACTAGGGGCTGTGCTCCTCTTCATCTGCTGCTTACAAACAGAGAAGACTTCGTAGGGGAAGTAGAAGTGGGTGGCAACCCAGGCAGCAGTGACCGTGAGATGGTTGAGTTCAGGATCCTCACAAAAGGAAGAAAGGAGAGTAGCAAAATACGGACCCTGGACTCCAGAAAAGCAGACTTTGACTCCCTTAGGGAACTGATGGGCATCCCCTGGGAAGCTAATATGAGGGGGAAAGATGCCCAGGAGAGCTGGCTGTATTATAAAGAAGACTTATTGAGGGCACAGGCACAAACCTTCCAAAGTGCAGAAAGAATAGTAAATATGGTAGGTTACCAGCTTAACTTAACAGTGAAATCTTCGGTGAGCTTAGACTCAAAAAGAAAGCTTACAAGAAGTGGAAATTTGGACAGATGATTAGGGAGGAGTATAAAAATGTTGCTTGAGCATGCAGGGGCGTAATCAGGAAGGCCAAGGCACAACTGGAGTTGCAGCTAGCAAGAGATATGAAGAGTAACAAGAAGGGTTTCTACAGGTATGTTAGCAACAAGAAGAAGGTCAGGGAAAGTGTGGTACTCTTACTGAATGGGGGAGGCAATACAGTGAGAGATGATGTGGAAAAAGCTGAAGTATTCAATGTTTTTTTTGCCTCGGTCTAGACTAGACTAGATTGGGCTGTATTACTAGGAGCATTGCCAGCGGATTGAGGGAAGTGATTATTCCCTTCTATTTGGAACTGGTGAGGCCACACCTGGAGTACTGTGTCCAGTTTTGGGTCCCACACTACAAGAAGGATGTTGAAAACTTGGAAAGAGTCCAGAGGAGGGCAACAAAAATGATTAGGGGGCTGGAGCACATGTTTTATGAGGAGAGGCTGAGGGAACTGGGGTTATTTAGTCTGGAGAAGAGAAGAGTGAGGGGGGATTTGATAGCAGCCTTCAACTACCTGAAGGGGGTTCCAAAGAGGATGGACCTAGGCTGTTCTCAGTGGTGGCAGATGACAGAATGAGAAGCAATGGTCTCAAGTTGCAGTGGGGGAGGTCTAGGTTGGATATTAGGAAACACTATTTCACTAGGGGAATGGTGAAGTACTGGAACGAGTTACCTAGGGAGGTGGTGGAATCTCCATCCTTAGAGGTTTTTAAGGCCTGATTTAACAAAGCCTTGGTTGGGATGATTTAGTTGGTGTTGGTTCTGCTTTGAGCAGGGGATTGGACTAGATGACCTCCTGAGGTCTCTTCCAACCCTAATATTCTATGGTTCTATGATTTGTTCTTACTGATGGAGTTTGAGGGAGGTCAGTGTTTGGGGTTGTTTGTTTTGTTATTTTCTTGTTTTTAAGGAAAGACAGAATTATAGCTGTCATAGACAGTTAAAATAATTTCAGGGTCAAAATTTCTGCTCCTAGTTCTTTCTCTGTAAACCTATTAGTTCTTATGGAGTTTTATGGGAGTAAGTGAAGGCAGAGTTTGGATGCATAATTGTAGTGCAGCATGGCAAAGTTGCCACTTCAGTGCACCCTCTTCTGACTGGATGTAGCATTGTAGTGCCCTCTTGCCCCAGTTTTCCCCACTTTCCTTTGGCCAACTCTAGTTGTGAGGGTGCCCTGGCCCTCCACCCAGACCAGTTTGCCCCTTCCACCACCACAGAATCCTTTACCAAAGTCCAACAGAAACAAACAAACTAAGCCTTCAGACCACCTGAGCTCAGCTAGTAGCCACCTCAGCACAAGTGTTCCTCTGCTGCACTAGATCATCCTCATGTCTAGCTACAGGCTTCTGGACCTCGATCAACATCATGGTCCAGGGGCTGGCACACTCATCCCTGCACTCAAGGGTTCAGGCATGCTACAGATCCCCATCTCCAGTGAGGTGGAAGCCTGACCTCTGAAGAAACCTCTCTGCTCCACTTCTCAGCCTTCTCTCAGGCTGCTTGAGAGAGAAAACTCTATCTCCTCTCCCTCAGGTTTCTCTTCTCCAACTGTGCTCACCCACCTCTTATGGAAACTAGCTCTCCCACAGCTGAGTTTTGTCTCTAATTAGGCCTGGACCACCATCCTGGTGTACCCAATTTGGGTAATTTGCCTCTCAGGATCATATTAACCCTTTCCTAGTGTGTGCGAGGTAAACACCCCATCACATACAGCTACTGCTATATACCTGAGTATCAGTGATTTGCTACCAATATTTTTACCCAGAGGGCTCCCACAGAAACATTAAAACCCATGTGCTGTGTTGCTTATATTTGCAGAAAGGATAATGTCTAAGGGATCTGCTCACTACTTTCCCCATTTCCTCACAAGTGTAACACATGTCAAGGAAAGCACCATTTGGAAAAGAAAGTTATTAAACTGTGATAGTAAAGAACTGTGTCCATCTTCAGACCAGATCCTCAGCCTCAGTTCTGACTACATTGCACCGGCTAGGAAAGCCAGCTTATCCAGCAGGCCTGGAAAATCTCTAGATGAGAGAGAGTAGGCATAGCTGGCTCTTACATCACCCTGCTTCTTTCACAGAGAGACTCCTGGGTATGCAGTCAGGAGAAAGGGGGCCTAGTCAGAGCACTACTGTGCTCCAGTGATCCCCAGTGGGCTATAATCAGCTGGTACCATTTATAGCAGCTCTGAGGCTGCTCCCTTGTCTGAGCACTAACTGTAGCTGTGAAGGTTAGCCCATAACACTGGGGGGTGAGTGAGATTATTTTTGGGTGGGGCACAGAGGCATCTTCTTGGAGGTATCTGGCCAGTGTAGAAGCCCATGAGCCTGCTTCCTCCTTTAGGGTGGCTACAGTTGTCAGACAGAAAAAGCCCTTGGTCTCAAAGGAGAACAAAAACTGCAATTGTGGCCACCCTCTCTTCTTGGGGAGGCTCCTTGCACCTTTCTGTTTCATGCTCAGGGAAGCAGGATCTGACTATATAGTCCGAAACAAAACAATGTGGATGGTGATTTGGATAACCAAAGGGAGATTGCATGGAGGTTGTTTGCCTGTTTTAAATAGGAGCATAAAATCTCTGATAACTGCTGGGTTAATACTGTGTGTACTTTTACCATAAGGAGTGTGTTTGAAGCAGGATTTGAACAAGGAGAGGGTGTTTGCCTTGCACACAAGAGCTGCTTCATTGCAATAACAGAATAGTCATTAAAACCACCAGTGACTATTGTTTGGCTTTTTTTGTCACCTTCTTCCACTAGTCAAAGGCCATTAGTGACTTCTCTCACCAATAGCATTGCATGCCAGGCACTTGAGGATACTCTTGCCTTTCTGTGGACAGTAAAATGTTATTACTCAAGGAGTCAGGCACCTTGAAATGGCTTCTTCTGAGAGTGAATGCCTGTGGCAGTGCTAAAAGCTTTCTTCCTAACAGAGACAAAAGCCGTGAAAACATGCAAAAGCATGTTTTTTAAGCTTGTGAAAAGAGCCAAACAGGATTATGAAGTCCTCTGTTTATCCACAGCACATTCACAACACAGGCAGAAGCAGCACAAGCTTCCCACATGCATTGAATCTTTTTAGTGTGCCTCAACCTTATTCCAGAGGGAACACATCTAGGTTTAGACTATTATTTGTTCTCTTTGGTCACTAACGTTCTCTGAAAAATGCTGGCTTTGATAACACCAACTGCGGAGCACAGGAAGAAGTGCTATTTCATACTGGTGCAGGGATTTGAGGGGTTTTACTCTTGTCCGGCTCCAAATTCCCTGGTTGTAACTTCAGTGAATGATAGAGCTCAGCAGGGCAGATTTAAGTCCACTCCCAGGCATAAGGACTCTAAACAAATGGACCTGCTGGGTAGGAAGATTTACACCTTCTCTTCCTTGCAGATGTGTGTTGCTAATCAGCAGTCATTGCTGTCCAAATATTGTTTTATGAACTAAATGGCTGTGTCTAAGATTGCAGGCCAGCTGCCTGAAGCCTTGAGAGAGGAATTTGGGTCCTTTATCACTGAAGGAAGCTTGGTGGCTAAGACTTTGTTGAAGTCCATGCTGAATGTCATGGCTGCTTTTGCCAGAGTGGCCCCAGTGATGATCATGAGAAGGATGTCTCAGCTGCAGAATTTGGGCACTACTCCTGATATGCAACAAGCCATAGGGGATTTGCCCTTTGGTGGCCTAGTGCTTTTTTTGGACAAAATGGATGACTCTGCATTCCTTCAAGGACTGTAGGGCTACATTATGTTCTTTGGGGGTGTACACACGGGCAGTGATCATCATCAGCAGTATTGTCTGCCATGCACGCTTGGTCAGCCTTTCCCTCCTCCAAGACAGCGGGGTTACCTCGGAAAGTGGCATAGGTCCAAGAGGAAGAGGCATTTGGCTCAGGGGTTTGGCCAGTCCACACACCTTTCCCAGGCATCCCCCAAGCACCAATTTTGACTCCTTGGTCCAGGGCAGTGTTCCAGTCATCACTTCCTTCTCCCTGTCCCCTGATTTGGGGACAGGCTAGCTTTCTTTCACAATGCTTGGGGCTCGATCACCACCGATAGCTGGGTCCTAAGCATGGTCAGATTCGGCTGTGCCATCCAGTTCCTTCCATTCCCCCCACCCCCTCTTCAGGTATCCCTCTCATAAGATGCTCTACTGGCTTTGGGAAGAGTGAAGGGGGTTCTGCTAGAACACTGGGGTCAGGGCTTCTATTCCCAGTACTTTCTGGCACTCAGATTCAAGGGAGAGGTAAGACCCATTCTTGACATTTGTGGCCTTGACAAATATCAGATACATGAGGTTCTCAATGGTCACTATAGACTATCTTCCCTGCATTGTCTCAGAATGACTGGTTTGCTGCTAAGGACGTTCAGGATGCCTGCTTTCCTGTGGCAATTCTACCAAGCAACAGAAAATTCCTTTGATTAGTCAAAGCAGAGCTCCATTTTCGATATATGATGTTTCCCTTCAGTCTTTCTTCAAGTGTTTTTACCAAATGCATGGTTGTGCTGACTGCCTACCTCAGGAGTAAAGGAATCCACATCTCCCCATATTTGAATAACTGGCTAATGAGAGGCAAGTCCAGAGAGGAAATCCTTTCTTATGTCAACACTACACTGCTCTTGCTAGACCATCTGTTTTCATCCTAAATGCCAGGAAGTCATCTTTGGTTCTCACTCAGAAAATTGAGTTAATTGAGACCCTAATAGACTTAAGTTTCAGAGCATTTTTGCTGACTGATCACTTTCAGGGGATTTGTCATCTGTTCCTCAGTTTGCGATGTCAGCCTTTCATGACAGTTTGGATGTGCCTGAGGCTCTTGAGCTATGTGCCTGCTTGCACACAGGTGGTCCAGTTTGCAAAGTTTTGTCTTTGCCCCCTTCAAAAGTAGCTCAGAACAGCTTACTGACAGACTGTTCTTTCCTTGGACAGATTGGTCCATCTCCCTCCACTGGTCCTGGACTCATTGCAGTGCTTGATGCTTTCCAAGACTGTTTCTCAGGGCGTTCCCTTCGTCCAGCCCTTACCAACAAAACAGTTGTCACTCATGTCTCCCTGATGGGCTGGGGAGTGCATCTGGGATTGCTGCAAGTTCAAGGTCTGAGGTTGGAGCAGGAATCCACTGCCTATGTGCTGGAGCTTTGGGCCATCTATAATGCATGCCATGATTTTCCGGACCATTACAGAGGCTTAGACCAGTGGTTCTCAAACTTTTGTACTGGTGATCCCTTTCAAATAGCAAGCCTCTGAGTATGACCCCCTCCCCTTTATAAATTAAAAACACTTTTTAATATATTTAACACCATTATAAATGCTGGAGGTGAAGTGGGGTTTAGGGTGGAGACTGACAGCTCGCGACCTCCTCCCCATGTAAAAACCTCGCAACCACCTGAGGGGTCCCGACCCCCAGTTTGGGAACCCTTGGCTTAGTGGTTCACATACATCCTAGTGGTGGTATTGTCATTATCATTTCAACAGAAAAGAGGGAGCATTTTCCAGGATGCTATGCCAAGAAGCAATCAGGTTTTGGCAGTTCTGCATTGAGGAGAGTATTATTCTGATAACTGACCACTTACTCGGGGACCAGAATCATCTTGCTTACCATCTCAGCAGGTATTCTTCCCTGAGTTACAAATAACCCGGAGGATACTTGCCTTTAGTGACTATCTTCACAGATTGGGGCATTCCGATGATCAATTTGTTTGCTACAAGGGAGAAAGGAAACATAATCTGTTCTTTTCTCTAAGGGAGCCTCAATCTGGACTCCGTGTCTGATGCTTTCCATCTCAACTGGCAGTTGTCTCTCTTGTATACTTTTTCTGATCCTGCTCATCCCAGAGGTTATCCTCAAGCTAAAGGCGGACCTGGCCAAGCTCATTCTCATAGCTCCGGTGTGGCCGAGGCAGTGCTGGTTCTCTGACTCTCTTGCACTGTCAGTTCAGCCTCCCATACCCCTTCCCCTCCATCCCGTCTGACTCTCACAGAATCATGGTCACACCTTACCAACCAAATAGCTTTTGTTGACAGGATAACAAGCCTTGTAGATAGGGAGGGGGGAAAAAAAAGCAAACATCATTCTGGGATGTATTAGCAGGAGTGTTGTAAGCAGGACATGAAGGCAATTCTTCCACACTAATCCACGCTGACTCGGTCTCAACTGGAGTATTGTGTCCAGTTCTGGGCACCACATTTCAGGGAAGATGTGGACAAATTGGAGAAAGTCCCAGAGGAGAGCAGCAGGAATGATTAAAGGTCTAGATAGCATGACCTATGAAAAAAAATTGAAAACATTGAGTTTTAGTCTGGAGAAGAGAAGACTGAGAGGGGAGACGTAATAGTTTTCAAGTACATAAATGGTTGTTACAAGGAGGAAGGAGAAAAATGGTTCTTGTGAACCTCTGAGGATAGGATAAGAAGCAATGGGCTTAAATTAAACTGTCATGGGATAGGTCCTCTTATGGATCGGCAACTGGTTAAAAGATAGGAAACAAGGGGTGGGAATAAATGGTCAGTTTTCAGAATGGAGAGAGGTAAATAGTAGTGTCCCCCCAGGAGTCTGTTCTGGGACCAGTCCTGTTCAACATATTCTTAAATGATCTGGAAAAAGGGGTAAACAGCGAGGGGACAAAATTTGCAGATGATACAAAACTACTCAAGATAGTTAAATCCCAGGCAGACTGTGAATTGTTACAAAAGGATCTCTCAAAACTGGGTGACCGGGCAACAAAATGGCAGATGAAATTCAATGTTAAGTTCAAAGTAATGCACATTGGAAAACGTAACCCCAATTACACATATAAAATGATAGGGTCTAAAGTAGCTGTTATCACTCAATAAAGAGATCTTGGAGTCACTGTGGATAGTTCTCTGAAAACATCCACTCAATGTGCAGCAGCAGTCAAAAAAGCTAGCAAAATGTTGGGAATCATTAAGAAGGTGTTAGATAATAAGAGAAAATATCCTATTGCTTCTATATATATCCATGGTATGCCCACATCTTGAATACTCCATCCAGATGTGGTCGCCCCATCTCTAAAGAGATATAGTATATTGGAATTGGAAAAGGGCAACAAAATGATTAGGGATATGACATGGCTTCTGTATGAGGAGAGATTAATGAGACTGGGACTTCTCAGCTTGGAAAAGAGATTATTAAGGGGGGATATGAAAGAGATCTATAAAAACATGACTGGTCTGGAGAAAGGAAGTGTTAAATAAATAGGGAAGTGTTATTTACTCCTCATAACACATGAACTAGGGGTCACCAAATGAAATTAATAAGCAGCAGTTCTAAAATAAACAAAAGTATTTTTTTCACATGAAGCACAGTCAACCTGTGGAACTCCTTATCAGAGGGTGTTGTGAAGGCCAAGACTATAACAGTGTTCAAAAAAGAAACAGATAAATTCATGGAGGTTAGTATGGAAGAATCCCATGCACTGCTACAGACTAGAAACCAAGTGACTAGGCAGCAGTTCTGCAGAAAAGAACCTAGGGGTTACAGTGGACGAGAAGCTGGATATGAGTCAACAGTGTGCCCTTGTTGCCAAGAAGGCTAACGGCATTTTGGACTGTATAAATAGGGGCATTGCCAGCAGATCGAGGGATGTGATCATTCCCCTCTATTCAGCATTGGTGAGGCCTCATCTGGAGCACTGTGTCCAGTTTTGGGCCCCACACTACAAGAAGGATGTGGAAAAATTGGAAAGAATACAGCTAAGGGCAACAAAAATGATTAGGGGGCTGGAGCACATGACTTATGAGGAGAGGCTGAGGGAACTGGGATTGTTTAGTCTGCAGAAGAGAAGAATGAGGGGGGATTTGATAGCTGCTTTCAGCTACCTCAAAGGAGGTTCCCAAAGAGGATGGATCTAGACTGTTCTCAGTGGTACCAGATGACATAACAAGAAGTAATAGTCTCAAGTTGCAGTGGGGGAGGTTTAAGTTGGATATTAGGAAAAACTATTTCACTAGGAGATTGGTGAAGCACTGGAATGGGTTACCTAGGGAGGTGGTGGAATCTCCTTCCATAGAGGTTTTTAAGGTCAGGCTTGACGAAGCCCTGGCTGGGATGATTTAGTTGGGGATTTGTCCTGCTTTGAGCAGGGGGTTGGACTAGATGACCTGAGATCCCTTCCAACCCTGATATTCTATGATTCTATGACTACAGTCCTTGACCTCACTGCTGAGAATGCCAATAAAGGTTCAAATGATGTTGTTCTTGTGACTTGGACCATCCTTGTCTGAGAATTGAGCTGAGCCGCTGACTTATTTCACATAGGCCACCACATGGTAAAAAATTTCAAACCTGATCCAGGTTCGAATCACTGACTTTCAAGTGAAAAGCTTTGTATCTTTAGTACCACTTCTGCAACAAATCTAGTGCCCCCTCAACCCTTACAACTTTTCTGAGCACATGAAAGAGTGGGGTAGCACATGGCAGCTAGCCCTTTTAGCGTATTGCAAACAATTTGAGAGAAGAACAGCAGTGTTATTGTAATCAGAAGAAAAGGAACCATACTCTAACCCTAGTGGTGTAGGGGAGGTGTAAGAAAATGATAGAATAATGGCTAAGTGTCTGCCTGCAGGATATTTTGGGTTTGCTAATCTTTTTAAAGGGGTTGGAAATGTCTCCCCAGGTGCAATTTTTGTAGATGTATTTTAGAATTAAAATTCAGCATAGCTGGACAAGGAAGGCAAAAGTGCTTAACAGATATTATAGCTGAGATTTTCAAAGCCGCCTCTAGGGCTAAGTCTACACTGGCAATTCAACAACAAAACTTTTGTCTTTCAGAGGTGCTGAAAAACATCCCTATGAAAGACAAAATTTGGCAACAACAAGTGCCAGTAGGAACAGCTCACTCTCGGCAGGAGTGCTCTCCTGCTGACAACGCAAATGCTGCTTGTTGGGGGTGGAAGTTTTTTTGTCAGCAGGAGAGCCGACAAACAGCGGCTGCACTGCACCACTTTTAGCAGCATGGCTGTAGTGACACAGCTGTGTCGCTGAAAGCTTTGTAGAGTAGACATATCTTAGGAAACTTTGAAAATCTGAAATTCTAGCTGATTTAGCTGAAATCCCTCACCTCTAAAAATAAGGAAAACTACATTTTTTATCATTTTGATTGTTGAGCACAGAAGTGAGGAGATTGTGCCTCTATCCATGGGGTAGGGTATGGCTACGTCTACACTACAGGATAAATTCGAATTAGCTTAAACCGATTTTATAAAACAGATATTATAAAGTCTATTGTGCGCGTCCACACTAGGCACATTAATTCAGTGGTGTGCGTCCGTGGTCCGAGGCTAGCGTCGATTTCTGGAGCGGTGCACTGTGGGTAGCTACTGTAAACTAATGAGGCCAATAATGTCGATTTGCATCCACACTAACCCTAATCCAATATAGTAATATTGATTTTATCGTTACTCCTCTCGTTTTGTAGGAGTACAGAAATCAATTTAAAGAGCCCTTTAAATCAATATAAAGAGCAGTGTAGTGTGGTCAGGTGCAGCGTTAAATCGATTTAACGCTGTTAAAATCGGTTTAACAGCGTAGGGTAGACCAGGCCTATTTGATTGATAATTAGAGCTGGGTGGAGAAAAGTAATTCCTTTCTGGAGGATTTTGGTATTTTGAAATTTGGTGTCATTCCAATTTGGAATTAAAACCAGAAATTTCAAAATTCTCCTAAAATGTTAATGGAGCTCTGTATATAACAAAGTCTGGCAAGTGGGCAACTTGCAGCCATGTATCCTGGAAGTCCTGGGATCCCCAACAACAAAGCTGTCTAGTAGGCAGGCTGCTGAGGAGCTGGACAGGCAATCTGACAGGAAACCAGGCAGGAGCTTTCTCACAATTGAACTGTCTCCACAAAACATTTCAGTTTTGACAAACTTGACAAATTCAAATGAAAAAAAAATCCTCAGGTTTTTTTTCCAGCCAGCTCTATCCAGAGCCTTAAGACAAGCTACAGGAATATTAGAGAACCTTCACACCAATATGCTCCCTTCTACCAAAAAAAAAAAAAAAAAAGTTGAAGAATGGAAAATAAAAGGGTGATCTTTGAGAAAAAAGAGACTAGTACTGCCTTCCTCCAGTGACATGTCAGCATTTTCAAAAACTTCTTCTTCCTGATTAGACAATGCATAGGCCTGATTCTGAGGTTGGCTGCACTTGTGCCAATCTGGAATAACTTCATTGAAGTCTTTGGGGTTACCCCTGGTTAACACCTGTGTAAGCAAGTTCAGAATCTGGACCACACAGTCCAAGGGTTAAGGCCCCACATGTTTTTTTTTCCCCTGTGTTTCACTATAAATATGGCAAACATAAAAAAACCTCTGAGTATCTCTAAGCCATGTCTTACTCAGAGAGACAAAGAGGGTGAGAGAGTATTTTTTTATGGCACCAACTTCTGTTGCTGAAAGAGACAAGCTACTGAGCTTATGCAGAGCTCTTCTTCAGGCCTGGGAAAGGTACGCAGAATGTCACAACTAAATAAAAAATGGAACTGATTGTTTAGCACAAGTAGTTAACACATATTGTAAGAATCTAGAATCTGTGATGTGAATTCTTGAGATTGTGGTGAGTGGGAACATTTGCGATCTCTTCTGTTCACTTCAAAGTTGGTAACTTTATCAATTCCACATATGCCAAATACTGCGCTGCAGCATCTGGCTGTTAAGATGTTTAATCTCCCTGAGAGTATCTTGATTTAAATCTATGACTAACAATCATATACAAATATTTCAAAGCCAGATGTCTTTCAACCTATATAGCTTTTGATATTGGGGTGTGTACTCTAGTTACTCAAGTTTTCAGAATATGCTCCAAGCTAACCAATCTTTCTCTTTTCTTTTTTTGCCTGAAACTGCTATAGGAAGGACTTTTGCAACCTAAACCTATACAATATTTATTTGGTTCCTCGACTTTAAAGGTTAGAGAACTTGAGGATGTTTCCTATATCTCCACTTTTGTCTTGAGAGAGTTGATTCAAAGGGTTAAGATCATTGGTTATTCTTTAGTTTTGGGATGATGCTCTTGTGATACTTTGGGTTGGGGAGCCCAAGATCTGACATGCCATGTTAGAGGATAAATGATTTAAAAAAACAGAAAAAAGCTAGATCATACACCAGAGGGAAGCTAATTAGTGCTTGTAGATGAATAAGAGATGTTCTAAGGGTGAGCACCTGTACAAACATAGAACAGAAACAATCCTTGTCCTGAATTATTCCTTCTTTCTCTGTAGTGGGAAGTTCTCAGAAGAGCCTTAGAGTAGAAACTTTTAACTTTTTCTTATATCTTGTTTACTCTTGAAGATATCACTTTAGTCTTTTAAGCTTAATAAAATATTTTTACATATTTTAATCAAATCTTTTAAAGGGTGCTCTTGTATCTTTTTGAGTTTGGCCAGGAAATTTGCTTAAGCATTCCACATAACTAATTAACTCTCATTTAAAATACATATATAAAGCTGATTGGATATAAAATTAGAAAGACAGTTCAAAAAAGAAAATAGAAGGAAAAGAGGTAGAAAAAAGACAATTAGGGAAAAGAAGAAAAAGGAAATAAAAAACTGAATAAGAGAAAATGAAAAATGAATACCCATTAATTTAGTTGCACATCACAATTGTGTGGTAAGTTAAGATGTTTATAGCTGGTCAAAACACCTGGGATTTTTTTGGGAAATGCCCTTTCAAAATTTTTCTATGGAAAAATTCAAGAATATGTAGAGTATTTTTCCTCCATGCTTTTCCATAGATACTTCATTATTCCCCAGTTTTATCCAGTTGGACATTAGTAAGAAAGAGTGAAAAAATGAGAAGAAAACATTTCTCACTTTTAAAAGTTACACTCGCATTCAACTGCTAAAATTTTACTTTCTGTCTAACTTTCAACATTTGCTACCGTTTTCCAAAAAACAAAAGTTGAAAAAGAATAAGAAATTTTTCACCAATTTCTTACATTATTTGATTTTTTCCAACTTCCAAAAGTTGGAAAACAATCATAAAGTGGGAAAACCCCACAATTTTGAAACAAATAAGATTTATAATTTCACCAAATATTAGTTTTAACTAAATTTAAAAAATGGAAACTTATTCACATTTTTTCATCTAAAAAAAATTGGAAGAATGAAAATGTTGAAAATATTTTTTTTTCTGTGAAAAGAAAATATTTTTGGAGAAACCTTATTTTCTGCACACTAGTAATTAAATCATAGGAGAGTTTTCATCCAGATCTAATAACCCCCATTTTCAAATGTGGAAACCAAAATTCAGAGAGATTACTTGATATACCCAGGGTCACACACAAATTTTGTGGGAGAACTGAAAACATAACCCAGAAGTGGGTGGATGTACTTCTACAGCTTGCAATGTGCATAAGGTCAGTCAGTGATCATGATGATCCCTTCTAGCCTAGAAGTCTGATTCCAAGTGTCTTTTCACCCTGTCTTTTCTTGCTTCAGTAATTAACTTGTAATTTTTTGGACCATTACTACAGAATGGGGTGTGTGTGTAAAAATTCAGTAGTGGGTAAATAATATTGTGAGTGTGTAAAAGACAGTGGGGCCTACGAAAGATGCATGTCCTTAAAGTGAATTGGGAAATATCATATAATCCCAGCCCACAGTCTGAACCACATGATAAACAGTCACTAAATGTTTTAATACCTTTGGTGATTCCTAGTCATGAATTAGGACAGAACCAGCACCGAGGGCTCTGGCTCCTTCTGATTAAGATGTAATAAATAAACTCATTCTATTGGATGAAAATACAGCTAGCATTATTTTCCAGCAGATTCTGTTTAAAAGGAAGTATGAACAAGACCATATCCAATTGAAATTATAGAAACGTTTTGGGCAGGAAGAATGTAATTGCATAAATGGAATTTAGCTGAATTCCACCCTTAGTCTTGTTAAAGGTATTATGGCCTCAGTTATACATCACACCTAGAGAAAGGTACCTTTAACATTGGCATTCATTGATTATGGGGCACGTGTGCCAATTACTGAAGTAAATTTTTCAAAGGGCTAAGGCCTGTAAAATTTGCACTCATGCTTGTGCCTGCAAAAATCTATGAATGATGATTGTATGTCTTCTGTCTTCACATAGGAGGGGGAAGAAGAGGGAAGGAAAAGCAAAAAACAGTTCCTGGGGCCTCAGCAAATTCTGTGACAAGCTCCAGTTCAAGCCCTAAATAGTGTATGTCTGAAGATATCACATGTTAAAGTAGATTAGAATCGTAAAGTTAGAAGTTCTGCCAGGATCATGTAGTCTAACCCCCTGCCAATATGCATGATGATTTGCTGTGTATAAACCATCCAAGCTGGATCCTCCAGGTATTTGCAAATTGAATGCTTTATATATTGCTGTAGTAGCTTCCCAGGTATTGAAGTCAGGCTGACTGGGCTATAGTTCCCCAGCTCTTCCATTCCCCCCTTTTTAAAGATAGGCACCACACTAGCCCTTCTCCAGTCTTCCTGGACTTCTCCTGTTAACCATGAGTTTGTAAATATTATTACCAGTGGCTCTGAGATTTCTTCAGCTAATTCTTCCACAGGTGAATAGCATCCAGCCCCGCTGATCTAAATTAATTCAGTTTGGTCAGAAGGTCCAACGTATTCTTTACTTATCCCAGTCTGCATCCTTTCCCCTTAATTGTCTGTTACTTCACCAGTTGTCTGGTCATATTTTATTTTTTTGTGAGAAGACTGAAGCAAAGTAGACATTCAGCAGCTCTGCTTTCCTATCATCTTGTTACCAGCTTACCTTCTCCACTGAGCGGTGCACTCACACCATCCTTGATCTTTCTTTTTTGTCTGACATATTTGAAGAAACCCATCTTGTTTTCGCTAACATTCCTTGCCAGCTGCAACTCATTCTTTGCCTTGGCTTTCCTGATTTTGTCCCTACACACTCACACTATTCCCATGTATATTTCCTTGGTGACATACCTCTCCTTCCATTTCCTGTATGTATCCCTGTTAGTTTTTAGATAGCCAAACCACTCCTTATACAGCTACATTGGCTTTCTGGGCAATTTTAATCTTTTCTTTTTGTTGGAATAGCTTGATGCCGAGCTTCCAGTATTACATTGTTTAGGAACTGACATCCCCCTTCAACTTTTTTTCCTCCTAATTGGTCTTTCCAATGGGATCTTCCCTACTATTTATCTGAGTCAGTTGAAATCTGCCTTTCTGAAGTCCAGTGTCCTTGTTATGCTGTTCTCATGTTCTCCTTTCCACAGGATCTTGAATTCTATCAGATTATGATCACTTCCTTCCAAGTTCCTGATCGTCTTCACTTTTGCAGCTAATTCATCCCTGTTGGTCAAAACCAGATCCAAAATGGATGACCCCCTAGTTGTTTCCTCAACTTTCTGAATCACAAAGCTGTCCACTACACATGCTAAGAATTTGAAGGGCATATTATGTTTTGCTGTAATAGTCTTCCAACAGATATCAGGGAAATTGAAAATTCCCATTAATACTAGCGCATGTGTGTTAGGTAATCCTATTACTAGCTTGTAGAATGACTCATCCACTTCCTCTTTCTGATTTGGTGGTCTATAATAGACCTCCACCATAATATTGCCACCCACAAACTGAGTAGATCTGTTGCTTGCTTCCTCTTGGACCTTGAGGCAAGTGTATACATTTTGGATGTACAATGCAATACCTGCTCCTTTTTTCTTATACCTATCCTTTTGGAACAAGCTCTATTCCTCAATGCTGGTACTCCATTATTAAAGCTGCCCAATATTTTCCACCTTTTTTTTAATTAAAAAGTCCTTTTGTTTAAAAAAATCTTTTTTTGCAACTTTTGACAAAATATTCCAAAACAAAATTTAACCTTTTTCAATTTTTGTGTGTTCAGTTATTGTTCCCCCCTTTATTTTTCCTGTTATCAACTTTCTACCCCCTTTTAAGCAGCAAAGTGGAAAAAAGGATGTAAAAAAGGCTAGGAGAAAAAAAGGGGGAGAAAAACATATTTAAAAACATTTGGTTTTAGTTTCAAAAACATTTTTGTTTAGGGGTTTTGTCCAAAAAAAAAAAATCAGAAAAAGTTGAAATTCTACACAGAAATTCTTTACGGAAATTTCAAAACAAAATCATTTTGAAACTTTTTATGGAATATACTTGCCATTTCATTACTAGCTGTAATTCTTATGTACTGTCTGTACACTAGTGTGTAGTTTAACTTTTTGTTAGGACCACCAACTCTTGAAGAAGAGAATAATTCAGTCTCAAAATGTATGTGTGACATTCCCCTGTGACGTTATCTGGACTGGTGATCTGCTCAGTCACCCCAATCCTTGACTCTGGGAGCCAGCCTTACCCTGCTCTGCTGTGAGAACCCTCCTCCTGAGCTGTTCACGCACAGCCTCTGGCACGTAAGCTGCTCTCAGATACATGCAAGTGAATAACACTAGCCAGTATCTCCATATCCGGAAACAGCCCTAGGAGCCTCCATCTTGCAGTGTCCAGTTATGCCCACTGGATCCTGCAAGCTTATATAAGTTCATCAATTTAACAAATACATTGATATGTACCAGGCTTGTTTATCCCAAGGGGAGCCTCTGACACACTTCAAACCAAATGCACTGCTTCAGGTAGAATAAACAGATTTATTAGCTATAAAGATAGATTTTAAGTGATTATAAGTCAAAGCATAACAAGACAGATTGGGTCAAATGAAATAAAAGCAAAACATGTTCTAAGCTGATCTTAACACTTTCAATGTCCTTAAAAGCTTAGATGCTTCTCACCACAGGCTGGCTGTTACTTTTCAGTTAGGCTCTCCCCTTTGATCAGTGTTTCAGTCGCTTGGTGGTGGTGTCTGTAGATGTAGGTGGATGAGAGAGAGCATGGCAAAATGTCTCTCCCTTTTATCATGTCCTTTCCTCCCTCATGGATTCCCCCCCACTTCAGAGTCAAGTGAGCATTACCAAATTCTTTTGTTGCTGCCTAAGCCAGTATCCATTGTTCCTGTGAGGCTGGGCTGGGTTTGTTCCATCCATGCTCTGACGAGGTGTGAACTGCCTCTCTGTTCTTGGAGAGTTTTTGCATGGGCTTGCTTTAAGCCATGAGGATACATTTTCAGCCCCATAACTATATACATGAAATTATAACCTATAACCTTACTGTAACAATTATTATAACATCACTGTAACAACCATGCTCAATGCATTATGAGCCTGCTGAAGACACCCAACATGACAAACTTTGCATTGGATACCACACAATCATTTTATAAAGATGAACATGAGGGTGTAGGGTGTTCCCCTGAGGTACAGAGCATCACAGTGTGTACAATTATGTATTTCATGTTCATGTACTGGAAAACATTAACTTTTTGTCTACAAAAATTTTTCTTCACTGATTGCTGACTAAAAATGAAGCCATTTTTCTTGCCTCTCATTATAGCTAAAGCTGTAATCTTTTTCTACCTACCTCACATTTGAAAATGTGGTTGTGTGGCTGATCCTTGATTTCAGTTTTATACAGGATTTATGAGACTCATGATAGTTATCTCTAGCCTATTATTATTATTTTATTTAATTAATCAAATCTGACTAATTTCCTCTCTATCGCCCCATTGGCTGAACTTTCTACTCTACTCCTGAGGGAATTCTGTTTAAAAAAAATTAGAATTCTATGCACAATATTTAAAAAAATTCTACACATTTTATTTGTCAATGAATAAATGTAGAGGCTCCAGAATGGCAGTGGGGAGCACAGGCCACTGGCTTCATGGCGGTGGGAGATCATCCTGCAGCCTCCTGCACTTCTCCCAGGGACATAGACTCACCAGTGAGGCTGCACCAGACTCTCACACTGTGCAAGAAACACCCCGGGGCCCTGCCCACTGTGCCACATGCACCAAGTGCAGGCAGACAGGCTTAGCCCAGCAGGATCCAAGTGTGGAGGGGCTTAGTGTGGGGAATCCAGGTTTGGGTGAGAATTCTGTGTTGGGCAATCTGAGTGTGGGCAGCTCAGTGGGGTGGTATGGGGAATTTGAATGCACAGGAGCTCATTGTGGGGTTCTGAGTGCAGGGGCAATGAGACTCTGCAGGTGGGTCCAGGTGAATGTGATTGGGGCTGAGAAGGGGTGTTTGGGTGTGGTGGAATGGGGCTCAGCAGAGTGGGTCTGTGTGCAGGAGGTGAGGCTTGACAGGATGAGGTTTGGGTGCGGGGGATTTGGTGGTTGTGGGGTTCTAGGTGCAGGAGCATGAGGCTTGCTGGGGGGTCAGGATATGGAGGTTCCAGATGCAAGGGGATTGGGTGGATGGAGGAGCAGCTCCCCAATAGTTACTCCTCCCCCCGCGGCTGAGGAGTGATGGGGGCAGGAAATGTGGGGGAGGTGAGGGGCTTCTTGCAGCCAGTGGAGGTTTCTGGGGGTGGGTCTTACCCAGCCCCAGCCACTTCTTGCAAGGGAAGAGGAAGTTCCGTCGTGTCTTGCCCAACTAGGACTAGCATCTGAGCCCGGTGCAGGGTGGAAGCCACCAGCCAGGGCATCCCCAGCCTCCCTCCATGCTGATCTACCTCCTCAATGGCTACTCCAGGTGCCTAAAATGATACACCGAAGGTTCTGGGGAGAATTTTGCAAAGTTTAGAGTTATCTACTTACTCATAATCCATCCATCCAGTTACTATTCAGGATTGATGGCTTTTTTTTTTTAAATCTTCACTGAGTAGGTTCTTTCCATGGTTATTAAATAAAAAGAAGAAAACACTTTAGCATAGTTTTAAGTAAATGTAAGATCATAATACAGATTGAAAATAGAGTTGTCCTGCCTTTTGTTCTATTACAAAACATCTAAAGTTAATTGCTGATGTGGAAAATGATCTTTTGAGTTTTGTTTGTTGTTTTAACAGCCATTAGCACCATAATGGAATAAGAGAGTGTCAATATGTTAGTCTATAAGGTGCCACAGGACTCTTTGCTGCTTTTACAGATCCAGACTAACACGGCTACCCCTCTGATACTAGAGTGTCAATATATCTCACTAAAGTTGGTGTCAGATACTTCAGAAAAATAGGTGCCCCTGAAGCTAACCAAATTCTTGAATCCATTATGTGAAACTTTTGTATGATATCTCAGTATTTCATAATGAAATGCCTCCAAATTGTTCTTAAAGTAAAGCAGTATTATAGGTATGAATATTCCTATCATTTTTACAGACAAGAGTGTTTCACATCTTAATGTTAGCATTGGACAGAATGTAGTATTTTTTTAACCTGTGGCTCTGAAAGGCAAATTCTCTTAGTTGTGTAGAGAGAATTAAGTATGCATCTCAAGTTAAAACTAAAAGGATGATGAACTCCTCATTCAGCCCTTCAGCTCTGAAGTTCTCAGTGCATGTTTTGTGTACTGATGGATGAACTTCAAAAGGTTTGGAGGTTGAAATGATTCTAATTGGATGTGGCTTCTTTCACTTTGAACTAAACCCACTAGACCTGGCATTGCAACACCTAACTATTAGGCTTCTTGATAGCCAGTGGAATCCTCCACCCTGAGCTAGGTGCCCTGGCTCCCTATACAATGCATCAGGAGAGTTAGGTGCCAGGGATGGAATTCACAGAGACCAGTACGTTGAGTGGGGAGCTGAGTAGGAAATGCCAAGGAGAGCACTGCCCAAGCCCCTGCCCCCCCCCGAGTGCTGTGTCGTGCTGCCCAAGCCCCCACTCCCCGAGCACCGTGCGGCCCAAGTCCCCCTCTGAGCGCCGCCAAAACTCCCCCCACCCAGCGCCGCCTGGCCAAAACAAACAAAAAAACCCTCCAGCACTGCCCAGCTGAACAAAAAAAAACAACAAGTGCCGCCCCACCCCAAGGTGCCACCCCAAGCACATGCTTGGTCTGCTGGTGCCTAGAGCCGGCCCTGGTGCTAATGTGTATATGCGAACTGTGAAATCTGGCTCCTTGCTCACAGTGTAGCCCTTATGGTGAGTATTGCTACCTGCATATATTGTATGGCACTGCCAACACCTTTGAGATTCATCTCAGTGAAAGGAACTAATAAATATAAGATCAGAAACACACCCAGGAAATTAGATGCTTGGGAGGGCTCTCCGATCTTCTTAAGTATGCAAACATGGGCTGGAAATCTTGTAGAATAAGTATATTAGGCCACAAACACAAAAGGAGTAATTCCACTTTTTGTCATGGTTGTAACCAGAAAGGGCCTGATTTTGGAAAGTGAGTACCCACAACTGTCATGGCTATAAGCAGAGGTTGCTGGTGCTTAACAGATCTCACAGTCAGGGTGCTAGTAAGGCTATTTAACATGGGTATACAAACAAGATTGAAACTTTCCATCATGGCTAGTTATTAAAAGTGATTGTTTCACATAGTGGTCATTCGGGTGGAGGCAATACCCAGTATACAGCTCAGTTTCTGTCCTGCACACACAAAAAGCTGCTTATTTTCATAGGGTGAAATGCTACCCTGTACAGAAGACTCACGCAAGGTATTATGCTAATTCTGATGAAATAAAATGAGCCCAGAGAGTAAAAAGTGTTAACATGACCTAGTTATTGTACAACATTAGACCATTAAATGTAGTTTGGGATTTTGGTCTATGGACCACAGATGACTTGAAAATAGATCTTAAATGATATGCAAGTGTCCCTAGGCCTTGTATTGACCCACAGAACAGGGATGAATTCTAAACAGATTACTGATTGACATGACATACTGACAAGCATAGTAGGAGATCATAATAATATTGAAAGACTGCTTTGTACAGAGTGTCTGGAACATGCATTATGCACACAGTTTGAAAACATGTTGTCCTCACTGCTTTGGTGTCTGAAGAGCAAATGAGGAACCCTGAAATGATAGGAGGCAAGTTTCAGTATAGATTTCTTAGCACTTTGGAATCTGAAAATGCAATACAATTAATAGTTCCCACGCTTAGAATTTGGGTGTTGGTTGGTCGGTCGGGGCGGGGCAGTAGGGAATTCACATCTAATATGAACACTTCCCCTTGATATCTTCTGAATCTGAAGCAGGCCTGCTATGCACATGAATAAGTGTCTCAGTGTGAGGACTGTGTTTGAACTTGATGCTTCAAAAAGTGAATGTACAGTTGCAATTAAATATGACTCACACAGCATTAAAACTCTGCAGAGGACTAGTTTAATTGTATATCTAAAAAAGAGAAAAAGGTAAAACCTAAAATAACTTCTCATAATAAAAGAAAATCTTTTTTTTTCTCTAACAGAAAAGTATTCTATCTATCCATCTATCCCAAGTGCCATATTCCAGGTGGTGGTCAGGATTTAGCCAAAGCCTCTGGGTCCCCATCATTGGTATGATAAGGTCAGGATGCCTTTCAGAATGAAAATGAGGACGGTCAAGACCAGTGGCATCAAGGTGGATTCTGGGGTTCCAGGAAATGGTGGGAATGGCAGCCATGATAGTAAATCTCGCTTCTTTTAGTCCCATAGCTACATTCTGTTGATTTCCCTCCCCCCTCCAAGTCTCCATTTTAAGGTCCCCAAAAGGGGATGATGGACAATTGCCACTCATCCTATCATCTCTCATTTAATACTGAATTGTTGATTCTCACCTCCAGTTATCACATAATGCCAGGCTCCACTGCCCAGTTGTTAAATTTTCAAACATCTTTTCATTTTCACCCAGGCTGCCATACATGTTTGGAAGGGTTTCCCCATAAACTTCTGCAAAGCTTCCTCATTGTCTATTTTCAAATCCATCCTCAAAACTTTCCTTTGTCAATTTTTTTTATAGGCATCACGGCAATGGTTAGGTAGAAACCACTGTCTGTCATGCTGACCAGTATTGTCTCATTGTTTACGTGTACACTCCCATCTGTCTGTGTCCATATATTGTCTCTTGTCTTATAATTAGTTTGTAAGGTCCTTGGGTTGGAGAACATCTTTGTGTTTTGAGTTTGTACAGTTTCTAGCACAGTGAGGTTTTGAGCCATGAAAATGGCATATAGGCACTATGGTAATAATTTTTAATAGTCAATTATTAATACTATTAGCCCAGTTTTACAGATTAGGAACTGAGATACAGAAAAATTAAGTGACTTGCCCAAGGTTACACAGGAATGCAGTGGCTGTGTACAGAACTGAACCCAGGTTTCCTGAGTCAAAGGCTAGCACTTTAATCAAGTATCATCTTTTAAAAATCAAATTACACTTTGTTTGGGAATTAAATGTTTGTATGCTTTACACTTCTCATTGCAAACTATAAGGAGGAAAGGAGAAACACTTTTGAGGAACTGTTAGTATTCTAGCTGCAGGAAGTTGAGTAAAAGAATGTAACCACTCAAACTGTTGTTTGACATGTTAGCTGTACGATGCAGACGACCTCTTTTGGAAAGTGCATGGAACACAACATTTTAATCATTTCCTCTTGTTAAGATAAGTTCCTGTCTGCATCCTAAAAACTTGCCCATACCGGTATTGCCCTGGCCTCTTCCTTAGTCATTCAGTGTTAAACGCATTCTGAACTATATCCATTTCATCACCTTTTGGGGGCGAAGCCAGACTTTTAGGCACCTGCTCCCCTACTTGGTGTAAACTTTACTTGTACCAATCAGAAACGAACACACACAGTTTTTGGACCCCGTCCCCATGACACTTCTGTGATGTCATTGTGGGTATTTTAGGCTGGTCTGCCATGTGCAGGCAGAAGAGGAGAAAGAAAAACGAATCCTGTGTACCTTGTGCACACCCGTAACCGAGCCTGATCACCTCGAAGCCTCTCTCAGCTCACGTGTTTTAAGCAGAGTTTCTACGTTTGCCGGTCGTTATGAGTTGGTTTGTATTCGTAAGTATTGGTTATTACTAAATGCTGCATCTGTGTTTATAAATATTGTTTACTGCATCTTTGTTTATAAATATTGTTTAATAGTAAATACTTTAGCCATTGTATGTTTTAAGTTCCATTAACCCTTTTAGCTAATCATACGCTGCCCCCCTACCCCTTGTAACTATCCCCAATAAAACTTTTAATTAATTAATTTTAGTTGTGTGCGTGCCTGCAGTTTGCATTGTGACCCATACCCTCCTTGCATCCCTTACCTATACAGTCTATTGCCACGTGCAGCCTGGTAAATAACAGGTCTGCATTTTTCTTTCGCCCCTAAAATGACGTGGCAATCTGCTCACCTATGCTTTCCAGGAGCTTATTCTTCCTTCCCTAACCTCTTTAATAGTATACCTCTCATCCACAGAATGGGGGTGTCAGAAGTCTCCAATGTCTGCTATGGGCATTCTGGAGTGCATTGGGTTTATAGCTGTGAAGTTGTACTCCATATCTTTATGGAAATATGCTTAGGAGTGTAAACATAATGTAACTGGAATATGCTTTATGCAAAAGGTCTCTTGTAAAGTATCATTACAAATCTTATAATCTGCTGAGGGTGATACATCCTATGAATGTATCATTCCTGTATCTGAAGCTAGAAATATGAAGTATTATTCTAAAGTTCTATTGTAACTATGCAAAGTGTAGGCCATTAATAATGGCTTGGAATCTTGATGTCTCCCATTAACCAGGAAAACTGGTGGTAAATGGCTGTTTACTCGCAAACCTTCCTGAGTACGTGCAGACCATTCCTGAAAGAACAGAGAATGAGGTCTTACAGTGACATGTGATCATGTCACCTCATACTGGAATCCATCTTAAACCTGGTGCTTTTCTATTTAGAAGGAAGGGTGAGAACCCAGAGAGAGACAAAGGATTCCCGTCCTGTGCCAAAGCTATAAAAGAGGGTGGAACAGAACAAAGGGGGCTGCAGTCATGAGAAATCCCCTAGTTACAACCTGAGCTGGAACTAACAAGAACTGAGACAGGGGAAAGGATTGGGCCCAGACCAAGAAGGAGTCTAGTCTGTGAAAAAAGCTTATTGAAACATCTGAGGCTGAGATTTACCTCTATTCAGTTTCTTAATGTATTGTGCTTAGATTTGCATATTTTTGCTTTATTTTACTTGGTGACTTACTTTGTTCTGTCTGTTATTACTTGAAAACACTTAAATCCTACTTTTTATACTTAATAAAATCACTTTTGTTTAGTAATTAACCCAGAGTAAGTGATTAATATGTGGGGGAGCAAACAGCTGCGCATCTCTCTCTCAGTGTTATAGAGGGCGGAGAATTTATGAGTTTACCGTGTATAAGCTTTATACAGAGTAAAATAAATTTATTTGCGGTTTGGATCCCATTCGACGCTGGGTGTCTGGGTGCTGGAGACAGAAATACCTGCTGAGTTGTTTTCAGTTAAAGCCTGCAGCTTTGGGGGCATGGTTCAGACACTAGGTCTGTGTTGCAGTGGAGTGGCAAGTCTGGCTCAACAAGGCAGAGTTCTGGAGTCCCAAGTTGGCAGGGAAAATGGGCTCAGAGGTAGTTTCAGCACATCAAGAGACAGTCCCAAGGAGGTCTCTGTGATTGAACCCATTAGAATAGTGATATAGTCCTTTATATATACAATTTCTCTTCACTAACCTATTAAAAAAAGTCAACAACCAACATTGGAATAGACTTCAGGATTTAATCCAGTAGTGGTATGGTAATGTGACATCATCTTCACTTTATATCATTATCGCCCAACTGTGGGCCGAATTTACCATTGCCCTATGCAAAAAGGGAGTAAAAAGTGGCTGCCTTCTGTTCTGACCAGTAGTGTTTAGCACCCATTTCATCCTCACGCTGCACAGATATAAATGATAATACAAGGTGCAGGGCACCAATAAACTGAACCCTCTGTATTTTCAGTGATGTATCCAAAGACATTCCAACTAATAAAGCTTAGTTCTATGGATTGTGTTCCCCTTTAGCCTACTTCTATACATTCCTGGTAGGGCTCAGTTCACAGAGTTTAGGATTAAAGCATTCATTTGGTCTGACTGGTGGGATGAAGGTTTGCCTCTGTAAGATGACTTTCAGCACTAATTGCTTTATTAATCCAACGATATACTGAGATAGATTTTTTTTCTTATAAAACCCACCCAAGTACTTTCAATGACAAAGAAAAGAGATTGCAGGAAGCAACGATTATTTGTACCTCATCATGTATCAGCACTGGCACTTTTCAAATGTAGAATGAAAAGCTGACTGTCATCAGTGTGAGTCATGTAAGTGACATTTTCCCTCATCTTCACTTCTTGATGTAAAATTACTCATGTTTCCCTTCCTCTCCCCTCCCCTCCCACTTTGCTACCCCAAAATATAACCATGAAGGGAGCTGGGACATCTAGTGAGGTGTCTGGTGCAAATAGTCATGTCTCTTGGGGTGCATGGTCTTTTCCTGCAGCTAAAATGTAGGATTCTATATACGTCTAAGGAGGAAAATGATGAAACCAGGAAAAGGAAAATTTAGACTGGCAAAAAAATTCTTAGTGGTGTGATCTGTTCCACTGCGGAATAGTCACCCAAGAGAAGTGATGGAAGCCACATTGCTCAAGTTATTTGATGCTGATTTTGTATCAGGGAATATAAGCATTAAGAACTATAATATAAGTATATTCCTGCAGTGGCTAAGAAGACAGACAAAAAGGACCAAATTTTCAAAATGTGACGTTTAAATTTGTATTTGCACAAATTTTCATGACTGAGTTATTGGACATGTATAAACTGTATGTACCCTGCTTGTAAAGGTGGGTTGCCAGATTGCTGAACTGATTTACATGAGCATCTACAGTTTGTGAGCTTTGCCATATTTCTGATATGAACGAAAACTTGAGCATGGAAACTTTAGTATAAAAATACCTACAGACGTTGCAGAGCCACGATAAAGTATTTTTGACAATGCAGCCCCACAGACCTCTTTTATCTCTAACTTCTGACTATTTCCTTTTGTATCATTTCCTTGCATACAATTTTCAAGGAAGTTTTAAGGTGTAAGCCTATTGTGAGTTTTTTAAATTCTAAACAGACTTATTTATACTGCATTCCATGAGCTTCAAATCTCTGACTTTAAAATAATAATAATAATAATAATAATAATTAATAATTAATAAATAATACATGATTTATTTTTGTAGACTCTCCTCATGGATTCTCACAATGTAAAACCCCAATGGTTTTCTTGCAGATTGCAACAGACTGACTTGTTTTTCTTAAACAGAAGCCATAATAGGATGAATTAATTAAACCAGTGGCTTAAGCTGACGATGATCACTTGCAAGAGAGAAATAAACTGTTTATGGTCATGTGGGAAGCAATCCCTGAGTATGAGGTGCAGAAATAACACAAACTCACTCTGAGCCAGATATCCAGAGCTTTTGGTAACAGAAATTAAATGATTTTCTCTGACATTTATTTTATACTGACCATTAGTAGGTGGTCAATCAAAGAAGTAGGTGGCTGTATGTGAGACAGAGCTATTTCTCTAATCCTAATGACAGGGAGGCTATTGCTAAGATCAATAAATTCAAAACTAGGTTATTATTTTGCTCATTTATGAGCTATCCATTAAATATGTTTTTCCCCTCAGCACCACATCTTGTTCACTTGGGTGGCAACTGAAGTGTGCAGTAATATACTGAATTAAGTGAAGGGCTAAATGAAGCAATTAATTCCATTCTCTCCAAGACAACGAAGGTACCAAGCAGAATATAGAGTAGCTGGATTTTGACACTTCCTGCTATTTGAGTGAGAGCGAGAGACTCAAATGTGATCATACAATGTTTATCCAGGATCCATTCCCCATCCTGTCTTGGCTTGTTTTGTACCAAATATTTGAACCTGCATGTGGAGTAGTCGGGCTGCACACTGGGGAGCTCTATAGGAGTTAGGAAGGAATCAGTCCTCCCTGCCAGGCCATGGTGCCACATCACATATTCTTCGGGGATGCAGTAGCCCTCATGGCCACTGCACTACCCTTCATAGCACGAAGACTAGCTGGTGAACAGCTGAAGACCCCTATGCACAGTGTATTGTAACACACAGCCACTATCACCCCACAGACACAGAAAGCAGAGCTTTGCATTGAAAGGGAAGTCACATAACTATACAAAGTGCCCAAACTCTGCTCCTTTTCCACAATAGAACTACATTGGCTTTCCATCTGTGAAGGAGGGGACAGGACTTATTCTTACTTTCTCAGTGATTCTGAGAGCAAACATAGCTCAGGTATGACAGCAGTCCAGCCCATGGAATCCTACAAAGCAGTCTTCATTTGCAATATAGTAGTGCAGGCCCTGGGGACTGCAGGTCCCAGTATGTAATACTCAGCTCTAATGCAAGAGGAAGACTGCTCAGCATGGTATGCTGACAGCTAGCATCCTTAAAGGCCTCAGAGCCATATGGAAAATAAGAATGCTTGCAATCTGTTTAATCCAGTGCAAACAGGATGTGGCTCTCAAGCCCTGAGGCAAAATGACAGTGCACCCTTTAGCAGCGTCCCTGATCTAATGCTTTGTGCTCACTCTTTGAATTTGTGGAAGGGCCCTTTGAATTTCTTTTTCTTCAGCTAGCTCTGTGCTATTCTCGCCAAATAAGAATAATTCAAAGATGAAGTGGTTCAGACAGTTCAGATTTAGAACCTAAGACTGAAGCAAAAGTATTATCAGGGGAAGCACACATACAATATGTTTGGGGACATTCAGAGCTTATGTTTTGGTAATAGAAACAATGGGACTCAAACTTTCTCAGCACTGTGGCTGTCCAGATCTAGGATTTTGATTCAAGATCATTTCAATTTTTTTGTTACCATCTGATGACTCTTTGGTGGCTTAGGTTATTTTAACCTACTTCCCAGTCCAAATCCCATAAACTATCACTATAGTTGCCACTAATTTAGCAACCTTATGGTCAGAGAGGCCCCAGATTTGAAGTAACTCTTGAACTTCTCTCCTCACTCCTACAGGTAGCCCTTAGAGTCAGGGTTGATGAACTTTAGAGTGAAAAATCAGTGTGGAAGTGGCTAAGGAGAATGAATGCCGGTGGAGACTGGAGAGGTCCATCCATATTGGGGTTGAGGCAATTATAAAGCAGTGGAGGTAGGGAAGTTTGCATTGTCACTGTCCTTGCTACACTTTGTTTTTTATTCAACAGAGAACTTAAGTCTTAAGAGTTATCAATATAACACCATCTATCCATTCTAATTTAGTGAATTTACTCTGAAAAATAAAGATGTACACATTATTTGGTTTATTTTTGTGGGGGAGGGAGTGGAATAATAAATATGACATGGGAAATCTGAGGTTGATATACTGTATTTATTAAGCTTTTCTATTCATCCCAAACATTTCTATTTACAGGGAAAAAAATGTCGAAAATAAAACAGAATTCAAAATTTAAGTGAGCTTCTTCCTTCCTATATTTCCTTCATTGTCATCTTTGCTTGCAATAACAATTTCACCTCTAGCTGAGACCATAGTATTCTAACCCTGAGTACCAAAAACAAGGTGAGAAACTGTAACACAACAGAAAAAACTTCCTTTCCCAGCCTGGACCAGCATACTGCCAAAAGGTCAGGTATGACTCACAAGACTCTTCTCTGTGAAACAGTAATATAAAGATTACTCCTGCTAGCATTTCTACCATATCTACCATTATGTAATGAAGAATGTTTGTTACATTAGAGATCTGTTGAAACAGTGTGTATGTCTCTATCTCTTCCTCCCCCCACATTGTTCAAAATTGTATCCAAATAGCCTAGTTGATGAGCTAGATTTGTTTATACCAAATCAGTTTCTGATCTTGCTAGATTTTATAAGTCAAGGAGAGTGAAATCTAGTCTATTTAGGGATGGAAATCTTCAAGGAAATGAAATACCAGGTCCTGAGTCAGTTTTGATCCAGTACTCATTGTGTTGGGGCATGCCACGCTCTTGAGTATTGTGTTTTTAGGGATGTAGCAATGCAGGACTCACCCCTGTGGCACCTCCTGCTGGTTGTCGATGGGAATTAGCTCATCCAGCCTCCAGAGGCCCTCTGCAGGTCGGTGTCCCGCTGCCACTTGGCCCCCATATGCCTCCCAGACCAGGTGCCCCATTATCTGCGGTGCTTCCTGCTAGCACTCCCCCAGGAACCCCCAACCCTCTATCCTCACCTTGCCTCAGTCGTGGGCTATTGCCAGTCACTAACTAGCCCCCATTATGTGAGGCAGACTGCAGTATAAGCCACTCATCACTGGCAAGGAGGGTTTGGACCTGCTGCCTCTGACTACCCGTGGGCTGCCCTCTGCAACCCCCCAGTACCCGTTTGCCTTCTGTTAGGCTGCAGCCTAGGGCTTTCCAGGCTGGAGCCTTCCCAGCTCCTCTGCCTTTCCCCAGTCCTGCTCCACTCCAGTACTTTACTCAGGTCTCTGCAGCCAGGTCCATCTCCCTCTACAACTAGAGAGAGACTGCTGAGCTCCTGGCTCCCAGCCTCCTATATAGAGCCAGCTGAGGCCTGACTGGGGTGTGGCCCTGCTGCGGCCGCTTTCCCAATCAGCCATCCCAAGCCACAGCCCTCTCCGGGGATGCTTTGAAGCCCTTCAAAGTAGAAGCAAGGGACCACCCCGCTACAGGGAGATGCAAATACTTAGGTCTAGAACTAACTGAACCTCTGTTCACTTTTTGCAAGAGTTGGAATTTTAACCAATGTGTTCTAGCCAAATTCCAACGTGGGTATATTACATTTTGCCTATCTAACCCCTTCCTCCCCCACCCCCCACATTTTCAGGTGTATAAAGAGTTTATTATTATAAACATTACTATACAACAGTTAAAGCTAGAAAGGGAAAAAAATGAAAATAAACAGCTGCCACATTCCAGTTCAGAGGTGGTTGTGTTGCAGTGGTAGGAAATAGGATTCCCACTTGTAGTCTGTAAAGCATTTGGAAGTCCTCAGGAATATTAGTGTAAGTTGTTATCATTAATCTTCCTCTGCACAACCAGGTCTGAAAGGGAGGAGGGGGCTGGTTTAAAACTTGTGGGTTTCTTTTTTAAGTTCACTATATATGTTTTTCTTTAATTCTTTTTTTGTTTTGTTTTGTTTTTTAAGATTTCGTGTGACAATTAAGTACAGCTCCATTGAGGTGGGGGATGGGGGAGGAGGAGGTTGAGAGAGTGAGAGAGCTGAAAGCAAAGCACGCTAACACTGTTAATGTACAGTTCAGTGTAAATCATGCACAATCCAGTGGATATGAGTAAAAACAGCACTTTACATTCTCACAGCTGTTCTTCCATTGGCTTGTAGCCATGCCTTATACATTTGAAAGAACAGGGTAGATGTAAACAAAAGAGTATGCTGCTATATTATCCATCAGTGTCTTTTGCACTGAAGCCTGTACAGAGAGAGCTCCTTGATGAGATAGTATAAAATAACAGGTCCTTTAGGAGGCTTTTACAATCGACAGTTGTTCTTGTAAATAGGTAATGAATAAGAAAAAATCCAGTTCCCTTTTACTCTCCTCTTCTCATGAGTTGGATTCTATATCATCTGTCCTTAGTATTATGGTATTACTGGCAGGCAGCATTGGAAAGAGAGTATCAGTGTTCTGAGACATTGCTGTATTGCTTGTCTGATCATCAGCACAAGACTCACAGTTGTTGGTAAATACCTGGATTTATGTGCTGATCCCTAATAGGGCTTCCATGTCCTTTGATTATTCCTTTCTATGTCCTTTTGTAATTTCCTCATATCTCATATGGATCCTGGTAAGTTTTACCAGTGATGTCTCAAACTTCATTTCTCTGTGTTAATATTTACTACCAAAATTCCAGAGAACAAATTTCATTCTGCCTTTAAAAATTAAGAGGTCTGCAAATACGCACATGTATGTGCATTAAACGAGAAATAGTTGCAAACATAAGTGCCCAGCATAATATAAAGAATCAAATCCTGCTTAACTTACTCTTGCAATTCCACTGAAATCACTGTGGCTACTTATAGGAGTAAGTGCAAGCAGAATTTGGTCAGTAATATTAAAAAAGAGAATTGACAATCATACTTTGATACCTCTGCCCTCCCACTCAACCTAATCTGCATTGTACTAAACCAGAGCCAAGGATATGGTCTATTTTTTCTAGTACTAAATGGGAGCTTCATGGTATAATTCTCTACTCTGAACCTTAGCATCCAAAAGATGGGGTACCAGCATGAATTTTTCTAAGCTTAATTACCAGCTTAGAACCTGTAGCACTGCCACCAACCAGGAATTCCAGTGCCTGGTACACTCTGGTCCCCCCCAAGACCTTGCCCGGGGAACCCCAAGACCCAGACCCTCTGGATCTTACCACAAGGAAAGTAAACCCTTTCCCCCACCGTTGCCTCTCCCAGGCTTCCCCTCCCTGGGTTACCCTGGAAGATCACTGTGATTTAAACTCCTTGAATCTTAAACAGAGAGGAAAATTCACCTTCCCCCCTCCTTCTCTCTCCCCCTCCCAGACTTTCCCCGAGAGAGAGACAGTAATCCTAACATAGAGAGAAACTAGCCTCTCTCTCCCCCTTCCCTCCTTCTCCCCACCAATTCCCTGGTGAATCTAGACCCTGTCCTCTGGGGTCTCACACCAGAATTAAAAAAACAATCAGGTTCTTAAACAAGAAACTTTTAATTAAAGAGAGAAAAACAGTAAAAATTATCTTTGTAAATTTAAAATGGAATAGGTACAGGGTCTTTCAGCTATAGACACTGGGAATACCCTCCCAGCCTAAGTATACAAGTACAAATTAAAATCCTTTCAGCAAAATACAAATTTGAACTCCTTCCAGCCAAATACAAATTTGCAAATAAAGAAAACAACCATAAGCCTAACTCGCTTTATCTACCTAGTACTCATTATTCTGAACTTATAAGAGCCTGTATCGGAGAGATTGGAGAGAAACGTGGTTGCACGTCTGGTCCCTCTGAGCCCCCAGAGTGAACAACAAGCAAAATCTAAAGCACACACAAAAACTTCCCTCCTTCAAGATTTGAAAGTATCCTCTCCCCTGGTTGGTCCTCTGGTCAGGTGACAGCCAGGCTCACTGAACTTAACCCTTTACAGGCAAAAGAGATAGGAAGTACTTTTGTTTTATTAACTCTTACTTATCTGTTTATGACAGGAGCAAAATATTTTAATATCAGCACTAACTATATATTCTCTAATATATCAGTATTCGAATGTTACCTTTGTCTTTGTGTATCTTGGAATTTCTGCCATTTTATTTGGATTGAATCTTGGATTTTCCTCTAATAAAAAGAAGCTCGCTTTCTTTCTTAACTACCAATATATGAAAGAAACTTTTAAGATATGTGCATCAAGAGAGAGATATTTCTGCAGTGCTTTTTTCACAAACCTTCTTCTTTCGACCCTGACTACTTCTAATTTGGAAACCATTATTTCTGAGACACACTTAAATGTCAGCCAGAAAAAACCTGTCTATATAAACCATAAATAATATCATACATTTAGAGAACAGTTTCATCCAGAAGGATCCAAAAGCAATGCTGTATTTTGAAATGTGGCCACCTCTCAGGTGAAAAAGAGGTAGCCATTTTGTGCTCGCCATGCTCCACAACATCTTTTAAGGTTGAGAGGAACTTCTGCAATTGAAAATGTGGCCATGACACAAGAACACCATCTGTACCTGCATGATTTCAGTAAAGTTCATAGATAATTTTCAGATACCTCACAACACCTGGCTAATAATTTTACAGATATTATCACTGCTGTCAATCACTCTTGTGTTAACAAGATGTTATTGGCATGAAGAATTTATGTTGTTCATTTATAATTCCTGTCTGAGTCACCTCTGCAATATTTGCATCGCGATGAATGGGTGATAGAGCATTTCTCTCATGAAACATCCCTGTTATATGGATTAGCACAGTTGATGCTGCTTTTCTCTGTAAAAAATGCACCAGACTCCCAGTGTACACAGCTTCAATCCCCTCCTTGCTATGGTAAATTCAGCACCAAGGACAGCAAGGAACAGCTGCTACAATGCTGAGCTTCCCTGGAACATCACTGACTGTCTCACAGTTCGCACACTTCATGCTGTTTTGCCCCTTGTAGAGATTAAGAAGAATGAATAAATCAGAATACTACAGGAGGAGCACCACATACTGGGATAACATCATCCCTCCCAGGTTATTTTTATTTAAGCTGCTAGTCAACAATGCAGCTGCCTTCTGCTGTCATTTGACATCATGGCATGGCCAGGCTACACTCAGATTGAAGCAGGTTTAATTAAACATTGACATTCTAACAATCTCTGTGTAGGATTAACTGTTGTTTTCGTTTTTCCCATGCCATTAGCAGAATATGTAATGAGTTACAGTCAGGTATGGAAATAGTTCTGCTTATGAGGCAAAACATTTTATTATTCATCCAGGGCTTCAACTAACAGAGAATTTCTCTCTTTTTCCCATTGGGCCCATGGCATATTTCCTATAGGCACAAACATACAGTGAACAGTCTCAGTCATGGAAGTTATGTACAGCTCCAGCTGAATGATGAGAAATGGCCTAACAATTATTATTTATTTCCTCTATCTATAAAAACAAGTGTTTAGAATGACATAACATGGAAGTATTTTTCTCCCCATAGTCCATTCCCACTCTCATTCCAAGAGTAACAATGTTGAATGTTATGAAGAATTATACACAGAATAGACTATTAAGGGCACATTCAAGCAATTTGATTTGCTAGTTTCCAGGATGTTAGTTTTCCAGGACTGCCTTAAAATTTCTAAATAAAGTCCATCCTGTACCTCTTTGCCAGCTGCAACACTGCCTCTAATGGTGCTCTTGTCACCACTTACAGGCTAAATATGGTCAGGTATGGTTGGTACTTAAATGAGAGACCTACTAGAAAAACTGGTGATGGAATACTAAAGGTGTTCTCTTTCTCTCCCTGAGGGAATTCTGCACCAAAAAAGTAAAAATTCTGAACACAATATTTTAAAAATCTGCAAAATTCTGCAAATGTTATTGGTCAATAAATAAAGGTTGAGGCTCCAGCATGGCAGTGGGGAGCACAGGCCACTGGCTGCATGGACATGGACTCAGCGGTGAGGCTGCACCTGACTCTGACACAGTGCAAGAGCCTGCCCTGTCCCAGAAACAGCCTGGGGCCCTGCCCCTCCATACCAGGTGCACCAGATGTGGGCAGGCAGGATCAGTTCAGCAGGATCAAAGTGTGGAGGGGCTTAATGTGGGGGTAACCAGATGTGGGTTGAGAGGGTTCTGTGTGGGACAATCTGGGTACAGGTAGTTCAGTGGGGGGGATCAGGATGCACAGGGGTTCTGGATGTAGGGGGAATTGGCCTCTGCAGGAGTGAAAGTGGTTGGCGGTCAGCAGAGGGTTCTGGCTGTGGAGGGATGGGGCTCGGCAGGAGGGTCAGGGTGCAGAGGGGCTCTCGATGCAGGGGGTGAGGCTTGGCAGTACCATCTGGGTAAGGGGAAGTCCAGATGCACAGGGTTTGGGCAGATGCGGGAGGAGCATCCCTTGTAGTGACTCCTTCCTCTGTGGCTAAAGAACTTACAGCTGAGCCTGGTGCATGATAGGAGCCATTGGCTGAGGCTTTTCCATCCCTGCCTCCCATACCCCACACTGATTTACCTCTTATGACTGCTCTAGGCACCTGAAACAACCCACCCCACACTGCTGGGTAGGGGTGCATGCACATTCTTGCAGCTTCCCTTCGCTTCCCCATCAGAAAGTCTTTTTTCTGCAGCAAAGAAATCTGCAAGTATAATGAATTCTTTGTGCAAGTTTTGGTGCAGAATTACCCCCAGGAGTATCTTTCCTATGTGTGGACCCAAAGTCCTAACATGTTGTGAAGGGAGTATGTTGTGCTGCTTGCAATGTTATATTCCAGATTAAAGATGGCTGGGATTTTACTGACAAAATGATCATAGAATATCAGGGTTGCAAGGGACCTCAGGAGGTCATCTAGTCCAACCCCCTGCTCAAAGCAGCACCAATCCCCAGAAATGATCTTTCATTTGGAAAATGCTGATTTGCCAAAACCAAGTATGTTTCATAGAAACATTTTCGTTGTAACTAAATTCTGCCAAAATACAGGTTGGGTTCCAATGAAACAATGCCTACTAGGACTTACCTTGGGAACCTGCCTGATTTCATGCCAGTTTACTTGGTGGGCTGCCGAGAAGCCCAGGCTTGAAGGCTCCACGGCTCAAGGACAGCCCATGTCATTTGAACTGCTTCAGAGTTGGGAATCCTAGAACTTCCAGATTCTCTGCTCTGGAGCTGAGAGCCTGGCAGCCCTGAAAGCCTTAATTCTTGATCAAGGTTTTCAGGGCTTCAGGAGTCCCTGCTTTGTGATAGGGGACTTTCTGGGGAGTCAGGGCCATCTAGGACATCCACTGGAGTGGGGGGAGTTCCTGGGAGTTGGGCAGCATGAGGGATCCTCAGGATTTGGGGTAAATGGCTGCTCAGTTTCATTCTTGAAAAAAATAAGCAAAATATTTTGACTTTCCAAAATGAAAAAAATTGGGATTTCCATAAGAAATATTAACATTTCAAGTTTTTGTTCTTTTTAGAAATGTCAGAATTTCCCACAAAATGGACATTCTGAGTTTTCACCATCCATGTGGTCATTAAAGAGTCCAGAGCATGTTTTTCTTTTTCCAGAGTTATTTAGCTGGTGATCTGGCCGAATTCTAATTTTTGTAATCATGTTTTGCCTATCAAAATTTCCATGCAGATAGATCTGGAGACAATATTCTTTGTTTCCTGTAGAAAAGTGTTCCATGTTGTCAGCTTTTAAGCTGAAGTTGTGCTCCTCTGCCACTGCTGGATATGTTTGTTGTTGGTGAAGTGATTCCTACATAATGATTTTTGATGCATTGTGATGAAAAGTACTATATGAATACAACAATTTCTGCTTTTGTTATTGTTAAATTTTTTTAAAAACCTATAGATGCTTTCATATTATAATGCCAATAACAAATGATGGACGATCTAAGGGACTAATGGTCATTAGCTCATATTAGCCAGTCATTAGTCCCCCAAGAAATTATCTGCACCTCCAACATTGTTGCTTACATGTTGCTCTAGTAGGGATAATTACAGTGGGATTTAATGTAATTTCTATTGAAGCTGGTTATCCATAGTATTTTGAAAGAATCAATTTAGGGTGGCTGAAGTGTAGATCCAACTAGAAAACTTTGGCACCAACTGCTAGAGGGAAGAAAGCTTCATTGAGGGCAGGGTGAACTCACTCTACAGCAGTGCCTCCCTGACCTGCTAATTGTGGTTTAGAGTCATTTCCTCACGCTGACATTTTTTCCCCCTTCTTAACTAAAGAGCAGAAGATTAGAAATACATAGTAGGTACCCTAGGCATGAACTGAAGCTATATATGGGAAAGGAAGGGAGAAAAAAGCAGGAAAGGTAAAGCAGATGTTACCAAGGGTAATCCTGTGAAAACAACAGTCTGTGAGGCTGTATGGTCTAGAAGTTAAGCCATAAATTTAAATGCATTAATGTTTGGCCTAGTAGTTAAAGCAGTGACCTCAGTGGGTTCAGGAATGAACTTTTCGGTTATGTTGCAAATTTTGAAAATGAGATACTAGGAAAATCAATTACTGTCTCTGAACCTCAGTTTATAGGTTTATAAAATGAGTATAGCAAGTGGAAAATGGGGGATGACATATTTGGGAAAATCGCTCTCCCCATTTTTCATCAAAAATTCAAAATTTTAACAAAAATGTGTTGACATTTTGAATTTTGTCAACCAGTTGTCAAAATGAACTTAATACTTGGTCAGTCTGAACACTCCAGATCCAGGCCATTCAGGTATAGATTAAGTGAACATCTCACAAACATTTCACAAATGTTTTTTCTCTTGAATTGGGGGAGGCTAAATGAGTTTGTCCTTTTGCATTCACTTATTTATAATATCCTAGCAAATTAATTGTAATTGAAACAGCAGATAAGAGACTGATAATAGAGAATGTTCTTAGAAAATACATTTCAAATTTGTGAGAGGTTTTTGTCATTAATTTTTTCGTACCAGAAACGTGAGTTTCCAAATTGGCAAGGAATTGTGAACATATAGTTTTTAATATTTCAGGCTGCATTTCTAAATAGTTAATTAGTTGTGAACTTAGAGCTTTAAATGTTGCATTGATGATTGGACAATTTTAAAGTTGAAACCTGTGCAAGAAAACCTGGGAATTCTTGTTCCATCACTCAGAAACTCCTCCTGATCAATTACCTTTTTATTTCTAACATCCATCTCCCTAAGGATACCTGGTTCTCCTCATTGGACTTGTCGTCATCTGTTGTTGCCCTCTCATTTAGTAACCGCTTTTCAATCAAATCCTCTTTGGATTTCTCCTCTTCCCCTCTGACTGTTTTCAGACCCTTTCCTTCTCCATTCTTCATTTCAGTCTTTGTCTTTCCTCTCCTTCCAACTGGCTATTACCTCTTTTCTATTTTTTTTAAATCTGACTGTGATGGTTGGTTCTCTTTTTGTCTCTCACCTTAATCCTATATATTCATCCTGAAAGATTTAAATTTCCATACTCACTTCTTTGATTTTTCCCTCTGAGGTCCCTTCTCATTAACCTTCTCACCAGACATGCCAAACTCACGGGGGGGGAAAATGCAGAAATTGGGCTCATTTTTGGCTTAATTGACTTGTGAGTTGTTTGTTGGCTAGTTTTTGGCTTGAAGCTTGTTTGGCTTGTAGCTTGTTGCCTTTTTTTTTTTTTTTTGATCAGCTCCCAGCAAGCAGGGGCAAGAAGGGGAGAGAGTGAGGGGTGCACAGATGGCCCACCACAGTCCCAGACTGCCCGCTGGGGGATCTAGTCACATAGAGTATTGGGGTTCTTTGGGATTGACTTGTTTTGGCCTTGTTTTGAAATGGGATTAGCTTGGCTTCTTGTGAAAGTTGGGGTGCTTATTTACCACGTGAAAGTTGATAACTGTGCTCCTCACTCAGTCTCCAGCTTTGGGCTGATTCTCCTATTAACTGTTCTGGGTCACTCTATTAAACTGCTAGTTGTTCAGTTTCTATTAATTCTATAAATTCTAGACCTGGTAGAATAATAGTCAGTGAATTCTAAACTTGTTGAATTGTGGCCCTTTTTCAATGCTTGAAGCCTTGGCAGACAGTCTTGACTCATAATTTATTTATGTATTTCATTGACTGTTAGTACCCTTACTCACATTACCAGATGCACTACACAAACACAGCAGTGAATCCAGGGCCTGGAAGGTGACAGAAGCATTTCCAACCCAGAGACCTACCTTCATTTTCAAGGCTTCTCATTGTTCGTGTGCTCTGCACTGTGCTTTATGACAGTTGCTCTGAGTAACACCTCACACAATGAATAATAATGTGTCATAGCTGTATATCATCAGACCTTCACTCTCACTCCTACTTCTATGCCTAACAAACTCCTCTGCTCCCACACTGTTGTGAGACAAAGGGCCAACATATATTTACATTCAACCAAAACATGGAACTCCTGTCTCATGTCACTTACAACCCATGGGCCTCATCCCTTGAGTTACAGGGTAACTATCCCATAACAATGGAAGTTGAGGGTGCTCAGCAGTACTTTTCAGAATCTGGACCCCAAAAATATGGGTGGGTACAGTACAGAGCAACACAAGTCCAAACAAGCAGAGTGGTTGTTAGTTCATTGCACTTGGGATGCATAATGAAACAGGTGTTTGAAGATTTTATTAAAAAAGAGAGGGACAGTGCTTAAAAGCTTACATTTTCCCCATCCCAAAATAGCTGCATGTTCTCCCAAGTAAATTTGAATCTTCTAGTGCACTGTCAAAGGCACAATCCCTCTGCACATTCCTCCCATACCAAATTCTTTTGCTGACCAGAAAGTTTAACTACTGAATTATAATACCCCCTGTGCACAGCCTCCCAGCTCATACTGCATGCTGATAACAAGTTAATTATCTTCTGCTCAAAGGATATAAATGCAACATCTTCAAATGACAAGAAAGTAGCTGGGGCAGGGGGAGAGGAAAGTACCACCATTGTCCTAATATCATTAAGATGACTTGAAAGATACTGATTATCTTTCAGAAACCCCATGGTAGGCTTGGGAAAGCCCCAAAATCTTAAGCACTCAGCATATATTCTATTTTCTGTGGCTATATTAACAAAGCAAAAGCATCCTTGTTTGAGGGTGTCTCCAGATGCACAGATGTAAAGTCAAAGAAAATTAGGTGCCTAACTCAATTAGGCACTTTTGTAAATCTGACCAGGTGCCGATCTGCATATGTAGGCATCTATGTACCTTTATAAATCTGGTCCAGAGGCTTCATTTACAGAATAAAGTTAACAGAGGTAATAGGTGAGTTTCATATCTGAGATATCTCAGATTTGAAAGAAACAAATCTTTGGAATTTATTAGTAAAAAGAAACCCAATTTAAATTGTTGCTTAGTGTAGCCTGATCTTCAAAAGGGCCACCTGCTACATAAAATTATGTGCATAAATGTTTGCAAGATCTATATATCTAGAGATTGGAAAAGAAGATTGTAGTGGTAGGTTCAAGGCCTGGCCCACAACTACTGTGGCTCTAGTCTTTTCATTATTGATCTTTTTTAAGATCTGTGTTCAGTGATTATGGCAAATCAAAAATTACTTAAGGGGATGGATTTTTTTTTAAAGAATACCAGATGTTTGGAATGTTCTTTTATTAAAATAGATCCCCTCGTGCAATTTTATTGCTCCTAACATATCTTGTAAATAAAGGTTACATAAAAGGATGCAAATATTTAAGGTAAGCATTCTGGAGATAGTCATGCACACACATACACACAATACATATAAACAAACAAATAAATAATACACAGTAAAGAAAGAACCAAACCAAATCTTGGCTCTAAGCTGTGCAGGGAACTGAAATTTCTGTTTTACCAGAAATACTGCAATTTCTAAATTTGTTTTCATTGCAAAATGGAAATAAATTTGGATAGAGCATGATTTCAAAATGAAAATCAAAAAATTCTGTTCTGAAATTGTTGAAATGGGATATTTCAACCTTATCCAAATGGTTTTCTTCAATTTTGTTTTTCAAAACAAAGATTCATTAAAATTCACATGTTCCTCTAGAACAGTGGTGGGCAACCTGCTGCCTGTGGACCACACTCAGCCCATAAGAGTAATCAGCTGGCAGGCTGCAAGACAGTTTGTTCATATTGACCATCCACAGGCACAGCCACCCACAGCTCCCAGTGACCGTGGTTTGCCAATCCCAGCCCATAGGAGCTGCGGGAAGACTATCAGCGTTGTAATGCATGGTATTTGCCAGTGCATTCTAATCTACTACATGGCAGCTAAGTTTATCAGCATTGTAAAAGGAATTCCACACTACTGAAGCAATTAAATGGAAACCATATGTAAAAGTGAGGAAACTCAGTTCCAGAATAAACTAGTGGAGAAGGAAGGGGATTATTATAGAAAATGACAAAGAAAAAACAATTCCTGCATGTAGCTAGAGATGCCCAAATTCCTACTTAGATGGACCAAGCCCAGACTTTCTCATATCACGGACTGTGCTTTCCTGCATTGTTGTGTAACCAATATGGGCAAGCTTGTAATATCTGTGTTTCTTTCCTTGCAGGTGTTGATGCCCTCTTCATCACCAGAAATCCTTCTCTTACGAGGCAGCTCTTCCCTAGATCTTGAAGATCGGATCAGATTTGTTAAGGTAGGGCTGTATGTTATGTTGCACCAGGCACAGTGAGAAGGAAAGATGGAGACAGAGAGGGAAGAAAGAACCAGAAAGATCTATGTATTAAAACCCTTATCACTTTCACAAACCTGGACTGAAGAGGCTTCCCATCTTATTATCCATGAACCTAATGGACAAACAGAATAGAATGAGAACAGTTCACAACAGTCAATTCCTATTACATGTTTTTAGAGAACCCTGTCTTAGTAGTATCTATACATATACACCTATATCAAGTATATTCCCCTTGGTCATTCCAGAGTATATGTTCATATTTTTCCCCATATAATCCTCAGTGTATTGTATTTTAAAGAAAGTCAAGATGTATACTGCTCGGATAACAATCCAATATTCTGGCATATCATGGGCAGCTATATATATATATATGTATGTCTGTCTATCTAAAATACAGCTAATAGTATGACTCAGAAACCTTCTTGTAACCTCTGTGAAACCCAAATGATTTAAATACATAGTAGTTCCAGAAGTATATTTCAACACCGTAAGGCTAATTTGATTTCTGAACACTAGAAAACCATGCTGCATATATTTGAAGAAAGGAAGAGAGAGAAAGTAAAATAACCCTTTGTGAAAATGGGTTATTTTTTTCCTTCCTGAAGAATAGCTATTTTCCAATTATGTTTACTGCCACAGAGTATCAGGTATTATAAACATGTGACCTAACTTTTCTTTCACTTACAGAGCTGTAAAACAGGAGTGAACTATATAATGAGATTTCATACACCTTCATCTGAAATACCTGATACTGACTCCTCTGAAATAGATGGAACATTGGTCTGATCTGGAATGGCAATGAATTCATTGTTAAAAAAAAAAAAAGTTATCGTTTTTACTGGAGTTTTCCATACCCCTGCTATCAGGGGCGGTTCCAGGCACCAGCGCACCAAGCGCATGCCTGGGGCGGCAAGTTGCAGGAGGCGGCCTGCCGGTCGCCATGAATGCAGCAGTCAGGGAGCCTTTGGTAGCATGCCTGTGGGAGGTCTGCCGGTCCTGCGGCTTCGGCAGCAATTTGGCGATGGGTACGCCGAAGGTGCAGGACCAGCAGACCTCCTGCAGGCATGCGGCTGAATCCGCATTACCAGCGGACCTCCCACAGCCATGCTGCCGAATCCGCATTACCAGTGGACCTCCTGCACGCATGCCACCGAAAGCAGCCTGACTTCCATGCTTGGGGTGGCAAAATACATAGAGCCGCCCCTGCCCGCTATAAGATGGTATTGAAAGGGGATTGTGTATTTCAGATGTCCTGTGATCTTTATAGTACTGTTCAATTTCGATACAAAGAACAATTTTAATAAGAGCGGAAGAATAGGAAAGTGAAAGAATGGGGAGCTGGCCACTGTTTGGGGAAAGTTCAGAGAATTCAAGGTTAAGGCTGTTATTTTAACTATATTTTAATATATTTGTGTGCATATATGCAGAGCCTCACATCTCTCTTCATTGTGGGCTAAATCCTAAGGCCTGTACTCAGTTTTTAATCAGCAATTACTCAGGCAAACACCTGTTAAAGTACAGGTATGTTCTATAGCATACATCGATCTCAAAGCATTTAATGAAATCGAGGGTTGGTCTATTCTGAGAACTTACATCAGCATTGCTATGTGTCTTGGGGAGGTGAAAAATCCAGTCTCATATCCTATTCACTTGACCACACTGCCTCAAGAATTGGTTATTAGAAAACAGTGTACAGTGCATATACATTACACCTAGGCTTGAAATAATTTGATTATTTTTTATAATTTTGATAGATAATATTGATAATTAGTTTTAAGCATTTAAAATAAATTTTCACAGTTATGTAAAATTATAGAGTTTGAGCATTTTTTTAAATTGACTTGTTTATTTATTTAAATAAATAAAAGACAGTTATTTAATAACAGTCAATGTTGACATTCAAAAAGTTAAAAAAGGACAAATTGTCACCATCACATGTCAAAATATACAAAGTATTTATCCTTAAATCAACAAATCAGACATAGACTAGCAAATGAACTGCAAAAACATTTGTAAGAAGCCTAATTCAAAAGTCTAAATCAATAGATTTTGACACGAATATGTTTTCAGGCAATTTTTTTCTTTCTTTGATTATTTGTAAATTTTGATTATTATTGATGGAAATAGTTTTATCAGTTTGTGTGTGTACAGTGAAATAGATATTTACCAACAATGATCATTAAAAATATAATCTTTATAAGCATAAAAACACTATTTTCAAATCTTAAACCCTGAACACGTCTAAACAAAGTTTTGTCCCACCTGCTAAAGGCACTTTTGCTTGTTGAGGATGAGGTATATGCTAGGTGTGACATTTTTAAAGAGGAGCCTTCTTTAATGTATATGGACAGAAAAAAAAAGCCTCTGAAAATGTCTTAAATGTTGGGAAATACCACTTATTTTATGTTGAGAAATCTCAAAAAAAGGTCAGGTATAATTTTGTGTGATCTCCAAAAGCTATGATAATCTTTTGGGCTTAGAACATGTTGATAAAATTTCAGTCCAGAGGTTAATTTATTTGGAAAGTTATAGCACTTGAAAATAGAGGCTTAAAATGAAAGTATCACCTAAACTACTGTGAAGTCTAACAACTTTCAGCTGTGAGTACTTGAAAAGAATGTAGGAAACTTCACCTAAAACAGATGTGTAAGGCACAGTTATTATATATTTATGCCATCAATATTTTTCCTCTTGGTAGGGATCCTCTCTATCTCTGTCAGGTTGTTCACATACAGACGGCTCCTGTTTCCTCACTTTATACCTTTCTTCAAGGGCTTCCATTGCTGCCTGCAAAGCACTATCCTTCTGGATGATAGGGACTTTGGAACCAGCTTATGTTCCCTCATCCTTGGCTCAGAGTTCTCTGTTAAGCAGTGTGAGGCCCTTTTCCTCCTCAGAACACATCATTCTGAACCTATGCTGAGCAAGGAAACAAGACAGCAGAACTTACACCTACATATTTTCTGCTTGGCATTGCAGAGCAACATGGCTGCTTGGTTGTCTTCTCATGAGTATTTTTAGGCATATATAGTTAAGATTTTAGTCTCAAGTAAATAAGAATTGTATTTTCCAGTCACAATAACTTCTTGGGAGAAGAAATTAAGATGGCTGAAACACTTCTGGCTATTTCTATGCATCATATTCTTGCTACTTAAAAAACATTGGGGGAGGGGGAATGTACTCTATTATGCATGTCGATGTCTTCTTGTCTTAGAGTTTGCAATCTTGTGAATGAAGTTTAGTAACAACAGAGAGATATTCTTCCTGTTTGCTCTACTGGCATTTACAAAAGTAGCTATACATAGGATGGTGTATGAAGATAATATTAAGGTCGAAAAATATGTCCCCATTTCCACCTGTAGAAATCTGGAGTGACTTCATTTAATTCCAAGAAGTTCCTCCTCACTTACACCAGTTAAATTAAATCAGACTCTGACCTCAGTGGGGCTCCATTTTGGTGAAGGAGTCCACTTTTGTGTGCCTCATACTGTAGTATCAGGACTTGAGGCTGCAAAAGTGACAAAACTTTGAAGTGGGAAATTTTAAATAAAGCATTTGGTTCCAAGCCATTTTGTGAATTAGAACTTCTGTGGATTTTTGTGGAAAATAGGGTCATTTATGAGTGAAAATTCGTCAATGTTCACTCATAATATTGTCAAAACATGACATGTTATAGGAAATTTGCAAAACGTGGGCATTTTCAAACACTCAGAATGAAATGGAAAAACCTTTTGTTCTTAATTTTTTTATTCTTCAGGGTGTGTGTTTGAATGTACACAATTCTCGTTGTTTGTTATGACTACCACTGTGAAAGCACATTTTGTCTGCCACTACGCCTTTGACTTTAGGAATTACTTTATAATTTGGAGAGCCCCAGATTGCCATGGTGGTAGGAATAAAGCTATGTATTCCTTCTGTATCTACGCTCATTGCTATAGGGGAAAATTAAACCAGTTTGTGATATGAATTTAATAAAGGACCTAGAGTCCCAAGATGTCATTTGTGTAATTTGTACCTAATGCCTATCCAATTTAGTACATATTATTTTGCCCCAGTCTTTCAGCATCCCTTGTTCTTGAGAGGGACAGCTACTTTGCCCTTATGCCTTAAATTCATAGGAACCTAAATTTATTTTAGTAAAACCCTGGGCACTAGACCTTTCAGTTTGGTAATATTACAGTCCAAAGAGATGCTTAGAAACAATTTAACTCTCTATATTTCTTATAACTTTGTCTGTTTATACCCTTTCATGAATGCAGTTTTTCTTCACTTCAATATTATTGATATATTTCTCCTCACAGATCCAGAGTACTCATCTCTGTTGCTCATTCTGTTCTCATTCTATGTGCAGTTCTCTCAGGTGAGAAAGAGAACCTCATTACAGACTGGAAAGGAGAATGTTGCCCCAAGAGTAGAGGGCTTCTTACTTAATTTCATAAGACTCTCAGTCACTAAATATTAGGCCCCTCTTGCAAAGAAACTCAGATGCCACTGAATTGATTTTCACAGATCAGCTGATCTTTCTATGCAGAAATTTGTTTCTCATTGAAGAATAGTGCACTAAAACACAGACATTTTTAACCGCAGATTGTGATATTTGTGTTTGCAGCTGTCCAGTTGGATTAGCAACACAAGTTTCAAACAAACATGCTGAGAATTTCACTGTGTGAAGTAGAATCAAGTTTACAAGGAAAATCTTTACAAATGGAAGATGTAGCATCTGGTATTTTCCTTCCAAGCAAATATTTTATAGATTAATAGCTTAACAGGGTTTAAGGACAGAGGAGACCAACAGAGCATTTAGTCTGATCTCCTGAGTATTTCAGGCCATTAAATATCACTGTTACTCCTGTATTAAGCCCAGTGACTTGTGTTTGACTTCTCCTTACCCACCCCTGTGTTCCAACAACTATATAGTGGTTAAACCGAATTTCACATCTGGGAATTGTGAATAGGATAAGATTAAATCTAAAATGAGCTGGGGGATCCTTATATATACAAAACAGTATGTCTAGACTCCTAATGTTGAAGGATTTGGAGCTTAATTTTGGTATTACTCACAATGGAATAAACCAATGATAATCAGTGGAATTGTATATGTGAAACATTGGTGTGAGTCAAATCAAAGTCAAGCTTTGATTTTCTTACTGTAGCACAATCTCCCGAAAATATACTACTGGATTCTCACCATCCCTTAGTTACTGAGGCACGCTGTTAAGTGAATTAGAGTAGAAAGGGCCTAATCCAAAGCCCACTGAAGACAATGAAAAGTTTCCCATTTACTTCAACAGACTTTGGATCAGATTTAGGCAATTTTCTTTCTTATTAAAAGTATCAGACTGAAAAGAACCAAAAATGACAGTGATGTTTCTATGCACAAATAACTTCTTGTCAGCAATGTTTTATAAGGAAGAAGGAGGATTGTTTTCTAGAGTTGTTTTTGTGACTATATATAAAGAAAGTGAAATGTAATTGTGTCAGAGAAGATAAATAGCTCTGAAACTGACTCTCACTGTCCTTTTTATTAGCAACATTGTCTAATTTTCCTTTTTCACTCCTCTTTCTGTACTTTTGTTATACCAATTATATTAGACCAGTAAAAACCAGCAGGATCTTATTAAAGGGGACAAGACAAAGATGCCATATTTATTATGATAACAATTTGATTTATGACTAATAACTAATATCTTAATTCTTATACACACACATTATACCTAATACCTATACACACACACACACACACACATCCATCAGATGTTCTGCAGCTGCTGCATAGTTACCAGTCCTGAAGATGCTTAAGTTCATAGCTTGATTTTGTAGCTTGGGTTTGTAGCTTGTGGTGGCTAACTGGCCAGGAAAGCCAGGCACAAGGACAAGCTGGATCTCTGTTGGGCAGGCACTGATGTCCTTCCATGTTGTCAGCAGAATGTTACCCATTGTCTCTCATCTCACCGTTCTTTTTTATAGGCTTTGAGTTTCGATTCAAAGTCTATAGGTCTTGCTGTGTCACGCTGCCTCTGGGTTTAGATTGATCACCTATCAATTGCAGGCGTGACTTTCAGCCTTGAACCTGACTTTGATCTTCCTTCTGTTGTTCTATTGTCCTTTTCTTTTTAGGGTGGATGCTTCTTACTTTGTTTAGGGCTGTTGTCTAGGTCTTCAGCCATTGGTATTTGAACTTTATCTCATCAGGACAGGCTGGGGCTGGAGGTTGATTCCGTTATTCATACATACCTCATTCACACATCTAAACTAAACTAATAAGATTACAGCAGGGTTTGCAAAAATGAAGGTTGGAGGAAGCTTTTACAAAATGGAGTGAGTGTTTTAAAATGGGGTTTGAATTACAATATGGAACAGAAGTTACAGTGTAGACAAGTGTAGTGAATGGTGAACAGAAGTTACATTAAGTGAACAATTAAAAACAATTTCATTTATCAGTTCTACACTTTGCCAGTTTTTGCACTATTTCTTTCCCCCATCTGCAGGCTTTTCTGATTGTGCAGTTGATGTCTATCTCACCATATTAATCTACAGGTCATCAGCATTATATTAGAATATTTGTTTTCCCAAGGACTAAAGATATTTCTCTTCCAAGTTATTGACAATGTTGACTATCTAGTCTTTTACCTTGAACCATTCTCAATGCCACTCTGATATAGAAGTTCAGTTCTTTAGCTCCAATTTCCTGCCTATAAGGGACAATTGTGTTATTGCAGCCTGCTATTATGTTGCCAGTCACATCAACACTTGCTGCACATGCCAGTAAGCATTGATATTCTCCCTTACCTAGGATCAGGGAAACCTGTCCAGTTGATGAGAAACAAATGTGAATTGTTTCAGTCCATTTGTCAGAATGCTACTAGTTATCTTCACTGATCAACCTCTTGGTCCAGAATCCTCTTGGTCCTTAAATGGAACTGGAAATCATTGAGACTATGATCCTGGCCTTTGTCCATGTGCATCACCAGCTGCAAGATAATGGACTTTAGCTGCATTGGTAGGAGTGGTCTGTGGCTTCCTATGAGCAGCCAGAAATGCTAGTTGTCCAGGGGCTTCACCTCTGAAGCATCCATTTAGGCCATAAGCTGTGCCTTCATCATTCAAACAGCTACTACCTTCCTTAAGACCTTCCTTCTACCTAAATGGATCTAAAGTGAATGATGATGTAAAGATGGAAGTAGAGTACATATATCCCTAGTCACTTCCTTCCCCACTTGGCCTTGTCTGTGTCAGTATTTGTGCTTTGTAAGTGTGTGGATGGATGTCTAGGTGGTGTTCTATTCCTTCCACATGATCCAAGATATCTCCAATGGTACTTCCATGTGAAATGTAGAACTACTGTAGAAGTGGATTTTGCATAAAAACAGCATAAAACAAACTTGAGAAAACAATTAGTATAGTGTCAGGGGAAAATATTTCACCCAACCAATTTTGACTAACTTATAACCATTTACTTGCATGATGGATGTATGCATTGATTAATGATTAAATGTGCTGATATTTTTAAAAAAATATGTTTTAAAGATGTTTGGCACCTAGCTGACTAACAAGCCTGGAAATCCAATAGTACAATTTAATTCCAGGTCGCTTTGAAATTATGTTCTGAGTGACTACTCATTTTATTGTCTTTGTTTTATTTGTTGATAAACTATAGTAAGCATATTAAAAATAGCAATTTTAAAAGAGGAAATTATAATTTTAGTCTAATTAAGAATGGCTATACTGGGTCAAACCAATTGTCCATCTAGCCCAGTATCCTGTCTTATGAAAGTAGCCAGTGCCAAATGTCGCAGAAAGAGTGAACAGAGCAGGGAAATGTATCAAGTGATCCATCCTCTGTCATCCAGTTCTAGCTTCTAGCAGCCAGAGGTTTCAAGACACCCAGAGAATGGTGTTGCATCCCAGACTATCTTGACTAATGGCCATTGATGGACCTATCCTCTATAACTTTATCTAATTCTTTTTTTGACTCAGTTATTTTTTGGCTTTCACAACACCCCCAGGCTACGAGTTCCACAGGTTGATTGTGTGTTGTGTGAAAAAGTACTTCCATATACACCTCTACCCCAATATAATGCAACCCGATATAACACAAATTTGGATATAACGCAGTAAAACAGTGCTCCAGGTGGACGAGGCTGCACACTCTGGTGGATCAAAGCAAGTTTGATATAACGCAGTTTCACTTATAACACGGTAAGATTTTTTGGCTCCCAAGGACAGAATTATATTGAGGTAGAGGTGTATTTGTTTTAAGTCTGCTGCCTTTTAATTTCATTGCATGACCCCTGTTTTTTTGTATTATATGAATAGGTAAATAACACTTACTCACTTATTGACTTTCTCCACACCATTCATGATTTTATAGACCTCTATCATATTGTCCCCTCATTCATCTCCTTTTCAGTCTGAAAATCCCAGTCTTTTAAATCTCTCCTTGTAGCTCCTTGTATTTAATCTCTCCATACTCCTAATCAATGTTGGTGCCCTTCTCTGTACTTTTTCCCATTCTATTATATCTTTTTTTTGTAGATGGGGTGGTCAGAACTGCACTCAGTATTCAAGGTGAGGACATACTGTGGATTTATAGAGTCTCATTATGATATTTACAGTCCTTTATATATCCCTTTCCTAATAGTTCCTAACAGTCTGTCAGCTTTTTTGAGTGCCTCTGCCGTTTGAGCAGATATTTTCAGATAACTATCCACAATGACTCCAAGATCTCTTTCTTGAGTGGTGACAGCTAATTTAGACCCCATTATTTTGTATGTATAGTTGGAATTGTTTTCCAGTGTGCGTTACTTTGCATATCTCAACATTAAATTTCATCTGCCACTTTGTTGCCCACTCATCCAGTTTTGTAAGATCCCTTTGTAAATCTTTACAAACTCTTTACAATCTTGAGTAATTTTGTATCATCTGCAAACTTTGCCACCTCACTGTTTACCTCTTTGGCCATATAATTTATGAAAACACTGAACAGCACTGGTCCCAGTACAGATCCTTGGAGGATCCCACTATTTACCTCTCTCCATTGTGATAACTGACCGTTTATTCCTATCTTTTAACCAATTACTGATCCATGGGAGGACCTTCCCTCTTATCCCATGACTTCTTACTCTGCTTACGAGCCTGCGGTTACGGACCTTGTCAAAAGCTTTCTGAAGGTCCAAATACACTATATCTACTGGATCACCCTCATCCACGTGTTTGTTGACAACCTCAGAGAATTCTTATGGTGAAGCATGATTTCTGTTTACAAAAGCCCGGTTGCCTGTTCTCCAACATATCATGTTCATCCATAAGTCTGATAATTCTGTTTTTTAATACTGTTTCAATCAATTTGCCTGGTTTTGAAGTCAGGCATAGTGGCCTGTAATTGCCAGGATCATGTCCGGAGACTTTATAAAAAAGTGATGTCACATTAGCTGTCTGCCAGTAATCTGAGTAAAACAGAGGCTGATTTAAATGATAGGTTACATACCACAGTTAGTATTTCTGCACATTTATATTTGAGTTCCTTCAGAGCTCTTGGATGAATACCACCTGCTCCTGGTGACTTGTTATTGTTTAATTTATCAATTTCTTCCCAAACCACCCCAAAGCACTTCAGTCTGGGATAGTTCCTCAGATTCTTCAACTAAAAAGAATGGCTCAGGTGTGGGAATCTCCCTCACATCCTCTGCAGTGAAGACTGATGCAAAGAATTTATTTAGCTTCTCCACAACGGCCTTGTCTTCTTTGAATGCTCTTTTAGCACCTTGATTGCCCAATGGCCCCACTGATTGTTTGGCAGGCTTCCTGCTTCTGATGTATTTTAGAAAAATGTTGTCAGTTTTTGTGTCTTTTGCTAGTTGCTCCTTAAATTCATTTTGGCCCTGCCTAATTATACTTTTACACTTGACTTGCCAGAGTTTATGCTCCTTTCTATTTTCCTCAGTAGAATTTGACTTCCATTTTTTAAAGGATGCCTTCTTGCTTCTAACCACCTCTTTAACTCTGTTGTTTAGCCATAGTTATATTTTTTTTTTGGTGGTCTTACTGTTTTTGTTATGGAATACATACAGTTTGAGCCTCTGTTATGATGGGTTTTTTTTTAAGTGTCCATGAAGCTTGCAGCCATTTCACTCTTGAGATTGTTCCTTTTAATATCCATATAACTAGCTTCCTCATTTTTGTGTAGTTACTCTTTTTAAAGTTAAATGCTATTGTGGTAGATTTCTTTGGTACTTCCCCCTCTTATAAGGATGGTAAATGTAATTACATTATGATCACTATTACCTACCTAGTAGTTTACCTGTATTCACCTCTTGGAACGGATCTTGTGCTCCACTTAACAACTAAGGGTATGGCTACATTTGGAATTTCAAAGTGCTGCCCCGGCAGCGCTGTGGGAGCGCTGCCCCGGCAGCGCTTTGAAGTGTGAGTGTAGTCAGAGCGGCAGCACTGGGAGAGAGCTCTCCCAGCGCAGCATGTAAACCACATCCCTTACGGGTGTAGCGTGCAGCGCTGGGAGCCGCGCTCCCAGCGCTGCTGCCCTGATTACACTGACGCTTTACAGCGCTGTATCTTGCAGTGCTCAGGGGGGTGTTTTTTCACACCCCAGTTGCAGCGCTGTAAAGTGTGAGTGTAGCCAAGGCCTGAATCAAAGATTGCCTTTCCATTTGCCGGTTCCAGGACCAGCTGCTCCAAGGAGCAGTCATTGATGGTGTATAGAAATTTTATCTCTGCATCTGGTCCTGAGGTGACGTGTTCCTAGTCAATATGGGGATAGTTGAAATTCCCGATTATTATTGGGTTTTCTGTTTTTGTAGCTTTTCTAATCTCCCTGAGCATTTCACAGTCACTATCCTGGTCACGTGGTCAGTAATATCAGATCAGAATGTATATAAGCATGGAATTTCTATCCATAAAGATTCTATGGTACCAGGGGCTGCTCTAGACATTTTGCTGCCCCAAGCATGGCGGCATGCCGCCAGGGGCGCTCTGCCGGTCGCTGGTCCCGTGGCTCCGGTGGACCTCCCGCAGGCATGCCTGCGGAGGGTCCACTGGTCCCACAGCTCCACCAGAGCCACGGAACCAGCGGACCCTCCGCAGGCTTGCCGCCAAAGGCAGCCTGCCTGCCACCCTCCCCGCATGCCGCCCCAAGCATGTGCTTGGAGTGCTGGGGCCTGGAGCCACCCCTGTATCGTCCTGTTTCATTCATTTAAGATTTTTACTCTATTTGACTTTGCCTTCTTTTATATACAATGCCACGCCCTCACCAGCATGACCAACTCTATCATTCCTATATTTTTATACCCTGGTACTCTCATGTCCCATTATTATCATCATTCCACCAAGTTTCTGTGATGCAAGTTTCTGTGAGGCACTCAGTTTCACCTGCCTTAGTATTTAGTTTTCTTGCATTTGTATAAAGCACTTTACAAAATTTCTCAATATTTATTTGTATTCCTTATGTGATGTAATTCAATGGGTCTCCCTTTCATTTGACTGTTTCTCTTCAGTTCCTACCTGTAGCTTATCAGCATATTACTGCCCTGATCTTATTTTTTAGGCTAGATCATATCTACTTTAGCCAATATATTATTTCTCTCTATATATTCATATACATACTAGTACCATTAAAAATTCACATTTTAATGCCATTTGGAATGGCATCAAAGCTGCATAAAATGCTAATTTCTGGTGAAAGGATAAATGGACATTAGTCTGTATCCAAAAAACTGATGTATCTACTGCAGATGATTGCATTTGAGAATCAGATTAGATCTGGAAAAGCTGAGCATTACGACTGACAAAGACCATTTATTTGATTTTAACAAACAAACAAAAAACTTCAGATTTGTTCACAGATTCTTAGCTTTAGCAGGCAAGTGTTAAAGGCAACTTTAAAAACAAAGCCAAAATTTTTAGCCAGGTTGTTTGAATATTAAAATAATCTTGAATAAGTAATGAGTTATGTACAATGTTGTATGTTAACATTTAGTTGTAACTTTTCTGTAGTAAAAAGTAATTTAAAAAAAGGTTGATGGAAATATTTATTGGGATGTAATACTTTTGCACTTCTGAAAAAAATGTTTGTTTTATATTTATTTAGATTAAAATAGTAAAAAGATAAAAGTGCTTATGCAAAGCTCTAGGAGTCCTAATGTTTGATTAATATCACAACATAAGTTCAGTAGCATCAAACAGTCAGATAGATAGGAACTTGAACTGGCAGCTACCAAAAAATATTCCCTTCTATCCCTTCATCAGTTCTAGTGCAAACCCTCAGCCACTTTCACAAAATCCTATTGAATAGCATGCCTGGAAAACCACCAAATGTGGGCCGCATGTTATTGATCCAGGTCCTGATCCTTCACCCATTTAAGTCAATGTATATTTGCCACTGACTTCAATGAAAGCAAATCAAGAGCCCTAAAATACATGATTGATTAAGAGCCAGATGATGATCCCCTTATTCGCACTAAGCAGAATGTTACTTCACCAATTCTGTCACTGAGTCACCACAACTAGAAGTAATGGAGTCACCACAACTAGAAGTAATGTAGAACTGGAGACTGAGCTCCATGGTCTTTGCTACTGATCCAGTACATTTGTTACTGAACTAAAATTAACCATAAAATACACTCTACAATTAAATAAATAAGTATATAGCTACATGTTTAAGTTCCATACTTGTAACCGTGACACTGTCATTCTCTCCTTCTCATTTTCACTTTTGCCAAGTTCATATCAAAGAGCTAGATTAACTAATGATACCTAATATATATATATATATATATGTGTGTGTGTGTGTGTGTGTGTGTCTGTGTGTGTATATATATATATATATATATAAATATTGTAGAGAGCAGAGTGAAGGTGTAGTTGTGTTAATGCATGCTAAAAATAACTGGAAGCAACTGTTTGACTTATGGAATCCACTATAATTACCATCGAAGAGCCTGGCTCATTTTTTTGGGGAGGGGTGAAAGTGGAGGAGTTGGATCTATAAATACTTTCTTTCTCCTTATGAGAGCAACAAATGCAGGAGTAGAGTGTATCATCCATACTCTGCTTGCTTGCCTTGCTCCTATAAACATTTCCACTTATAACTTTCCACATGTGAGAACTTTCACTGAGTTTAGGTGGGTCCCAAACCTACAAACACTTATGAACATGCTTAATAGTGAGCATGTAAATAGCAATTCAATTTACATCAAGTTAAACACATCCATAAGCATTTGCAAGATCAGAGGCTTAATTTGTAAACTCAAACAGAACACTGCATTACAATTCCAGTTCCTTTTCCCTCTCCCCCACCTCTGAAAAAATCTAGGTCAGATTCATCCCATTGAAGTTACACCAGAAAATCTGTGAGCCTAGTAACTGGGCTGGTCTGTACTGAAAACTTAGATTGGTCTAGCTGCTGCACTCAGGGGAGTGAAAATCCACTCCCTTGAGCACTGTAGCTATGCTGACCTAATCCCCAAGGTAGTCAGTTAGGTTGATGGAAGAATGCTTCCATTGACCTAGTGACTGTCACTCGGGGAGGACGAGTTCCTACAAGGATTGGGGGGGGGGGACCCTTCTGTTGCTGTAGTCTGTGTCTACATTATGAGTAGGCTTGGAAGGATTCAATTTCTATCTGTAAATGTCAGTAAATGTCGATTTCACCAAACATACACCAACTGACCAAAAAAAAAAAATCCATCAATAATGATTGAAATCAAGATCGGCAAAATAAGAAAAATAATGCTTGTGAACTTATTAGAGTTTGATTTAAGGCTATTTCCTTTGTATATTCTGAAATGTGATGTTGATACTTGTGTTGTAACTGTTATAAAGCTTTTTTACCTTTTGAATCTCAATGTCTACAGGCATTAAATAATTATTGTCAAATCTCCCATAATTTCCCTTAATTGTTAACATTTAAATAGATAAAAATAAAAAAACGTTTAAAGCATATCATTTTGCACTACCGTGAAAATTTAAATGGTTAAAATTTTAAAAAATGCTGGAAAATAAACATTTAATTTTGCCATACCCAATTATGGGATTACAGAAACATATCTTTGGCATTGTAGCTCTGCTGCTGTAATGCTGGTAGTGTAAACATGGCCATTCTATTGTGATACTACCACTTAATTGCTCACAAATCTCCTGAAACCATGAGACACTTTGAAGATCTTCCAGTCTGTTAACGTGCAGGTGTTTGGTACTGAGTGATACTTGGGTTTCTTCAAATTATGGCGATAAATGGTTTAAATGTGTATTAATGTGTGTTTGAGTGTGTGTACTGTAAACATGTGTATATGTAAAGATATATATGGACATCGTGTTCACAGGTACATGCCTAGCCACAAAAGGGGAGAGAAAGTTACCGAAGTAAAATGAAATATATAACAGGTTTCTAAAGGGTGATTTTATAGAAAATCATTAACTTTCCCTATCCTTCTGTGGCTAGGCCTGTACCTGTGAGCACAGTTGAGCTGCCACAATCAGGCAGGCTTTTAAGAAAATGAGTTTTGACATTCCTTTCCTCAAGACGAGCCTTTGTTTTTCAATTACTCCTTCCTCACTTGGAGGTTTCTTGAGGTAACAGTGAGCCTGTTCCCAGACTGTCCGCCGGGTGGCAGCAGTGCCCTATCACAAGAGCTTCAGTACTCTTTTCCTTGACATCAAGTGTTAATACAATTGACCAATCAGTGCTAAGATGATGGGAGGTAATTGGGTAATTGTATTTTACTGATCACAAGCAGAGAAAAGGAGGAAGGGGGGAAAAAAGAAGAGAGAATTGAAGACGGGAGAAGGGACGAGTGCAGGCAGAAAGACTGACCCTGAGACCTCTGGAAATACTGAGGTGCCATTGCAAAGGTGGGGAGGGCAGTGAGTGAGAGAGAGAGCGAGAGAGCCAAGCTACTCCCCGCAGCAGCTGATTGGAACTGGATATATCTAAATACATATACATACACACATATAAATATATACAGGTAGACTTCAAGCTGAAGCTGATGGCAGGAAGAAAAGGTTTTGCTGTGCATTTCTGGGATAAGGAATGAAAGAAGCGGCTGCGCTCCTGGGAATGTGTCATCTTGGAGGGGAGGGAGGAAGGGGGAAGGTAACTGGAATGTGGAAGAAGATGGGAGCTTAAGTCGCTGCTGTGCAGAAGGGGATACCAACTTGTAGATCTGAAATATACCAGGCTGATCTTGGCAATGAGATCAGAGCTGCAATTGCAATAGATAGGGAGAGGAAAAGGGAGGCAGAGATTGGAGCGCTGTCTCTGTGTGTTTCTCTTGCTCTCTCTCGCCCAAGAAGAAATAGAAGAAGTTTATCCGTCTCGATACTGCTGGATCTTTATTGCTGCTGGACGAAAGATGGAGAGGAAGCCGAAATGAAGAGGAAGGGGAGCCCCGTGCTTATGAAATTCAGAGTTAGGGAGGACAAATCACGCCTCCCCAAGGAGCTTTTGTGCCCCATCGGGGGAGTTTTAACGTCAGGAAGATTTTGAGAAGTGGGGGCAAAGAGAAGAGGGAGTGTCAAAAACACCCACCCCACGTGTGTAAAAAAAAAAAACGAAATAAGGGATGGATTTATTCTTGACAGCTGGTGGGAACCTTGAATTTTCCTCCTCTCTCCCTCACCCCATTTCCGTTTAATGTGAGATTATGAAAATGCAGAGGAGTTGGAGGGAAGGCAAAAGGATATAACGTGGAGTTTGAAGAGAGGAGAATGGTGATGATGCTGTGGATGACTGGCTTCTTGCTGAAATCAAAAATCCAGTTGCGCACTGGGTTGTGATTGGAAATCTAATCAGATCTTTGGAGGGGGGAGAGAGAGACCAAAAGTTTATTGTTTTAACATTCTAAATGTAAGAGGAAACGCTGGTGAAGGTGTGTGTGGAGGAAAATAGGGAAAACAGAAGAATGGGAACCCCCGACCTAACGTGGAAACACATGGATTGGATAATTGATAGTGCAGCAAAGAAGGGGGGAGAAGAAAATTGCCTGGCCAGACCTGGATCTTAACAGTCACAACAAAAAATGCATTAAAAGAAAACGGCCTCACTTCAGATATAGGGTTGTTTAAAATAAAGAAACCCCTCTCTTCCCTCCAAAGAAAAAAAAATAGTTGGCAATGGAGAACATAGGAGAGAGAAAGGAAAAACCCTCAACGAAAGGAAATTAGGAAAAGGATCCACACTGGAATGAAAAGTTTCAGAAAGAAGGACCATTCTTGTTCTGATGGATTTTTTAAAATGTTTAGTTTTTTAAAAAAAAACTCCCCCAGGAAGACAGGATTTTAATGATACAACTACGACCATTTCCAGCAGAAAAGTTAAGAGCGACGGGGAAAAAAAGGGGGTGGGAGTGGAAAAGAAGAATCTGGTGAGGGAGAAAAAAAATCAGCAGGTTGGGTTGGATTGGAGCCTGTGTGGACTGGAATTGATGGAAAATTGAAGTTGGATATTTTATTTTTAATTTAATTCCTTCTTTTTAATTTTGGCTTCGCCGCTGCAATGAAATAGTTTGCCACCCCCTGCCTTTTTCTCCTCCCGCCCTTAAACACTCGGATTTCCATCTGGATAGTCTTCTGTGCAATCTGAAATACAGTGAGTGCCTTTGATATTTTTTTATTCTTATTTCTGGGGAAAGAAAACATGCCCTCGCTGATGTTTTCCCTCGCTTTCTTCCCTTCTAATAAAATCTGGATAAATTATAGGCACTGGTTTGGCGGGGCCGTGGGGTATAATCAATAACTTACCGTACATCCAATGTTATGGTTAGTGAAATGCAAGCCCCGGGAGGATGTTGCAGATTCCTGTGTCTGCAGGGTTTGTAAATGTTCACTAGCAAAGAAATCTCCCAAGGAAGCCCCTGCAGTGTGTGGTGTTGTGCTGCTCGATCCCCCAAACTGTGCAAGAGCGGCAAGTTGCACGGCAGCCTAAGGAGTTTGATGCACAATGATTTTTGTTTTCTCTTTTGACCATTGGAAATCGAAGGGATCCGATTTAATTTTTATTATGCAAATCTGACATTGCAGCTCAGCAAGGTGTATTAACATGGACATATGATAGTGAGGCAGGCAGGTGAAGGATGGATGGCTTTTGGTGGGGGGAGGGCCGACGCCGAGGAGGCAGTCTGGGGAGAAACGTTACATTGTGCACAGAGTGTGATGAAGGATGGTTCTCAGCAGAGAGAGTGGATGGGTGTTCACTATTGACGGCGAGTTTAAAAAACTGCTATACTTGCCACAGATGTGCTCCAGATCTCTTAGGCAATTTGCTGGGGTTCGGTGGTAAATCCTTCTCGCTTCCAGAGGGCTTTCACAACAGTTGTAAATTTACTATTGATAGGCAGATAGTGTTCCGCAGCGTTAGGAGTTAACATAAAAAAAAAAGAGAGAGATCTTGTCTCCGGCCGAGTTTACGTATTAGGAGTGATGGGTAGATAATAGGCCGGCTAGTATCCAGTAATTATGTCTGTCCTTGCTTACAGAAACGGGGGGGAGGGAAATAAAAGTGGGATAATGTTGTTTGAAATAACTGGGAGTCCCTGTGTGCTAGTGGGGAACAGAGCCACTTTGCTCCTCTCTTTTCTGCTGGCATAGCTGCTGGCTTATTAGATATTCTGTTTCCATGCCCGCAACCCTGACCTCCTCCATGTGCTGGGACACAGATTGAAGGTCTTTACTGGAATGTAGCGAAGAAGGAAGTTGGAGGGGGACCTCAGACACATAAATAAGTGACCCATTGAGCAGATAATGGCTATTTTTGCCAGGCAATGTGCAGAATTAGCATGGCCACTGATTTCCTCCCCCCATTCCCTTGAGCTCAGAGGGGAGGAAGTAAAGAGGAGGAGGAGAGATGTTGAGTAGAACTCCTCACTTGCTGACAATCTTTCCCTCTTTCTCAGGCTTTCTGTCTCAGAAACCACAAGTGCAACATAGCTAGAGCTTCTGGCAATAAAATAAACATGTTAAAAAAAAAAAGCTTATTTGATAGAAACCTTCCTGAGCTTACAGGTTAATGGAAATTAGAGTTTCTGCCATTAAAAAATATCCCATTCTTCTGCTCCTCAGAGGTCATGTCCTTTAAGCATTTGTTACTTGGGAAGGATGAAAGATGTGGGGGGCAATCCTGCTCCCAGGGAGGTCCATGGGAATTTTTGTTTATTCTGCTGGGCTGAAAACAAGAAGCAAGTTGGCACAATTAAAAAAAAAATCCCTTATAGCCACATCTATTCTTACCCTTCTCTTAAGTCCTTAACTAAGCATGTGTAGTATGGAATGTTTTCAGTCTCATTTATTTTTCTGGGCAAGTGTTTCCTGTGGGGTCATTGAGTGGGTAATAAATTTGTCAATCTGTGAAAAAAATCACATTGTTTTCCTCGACCCCTGTAGGGTCCTGAATATCTTATCATAATTCCTGTCCCTATTGGGGCTACACTGACATCACCAGTTGCAGTAAAAGAGCAGTTAAATGTGGTTTTAAACTGTTGCTCAGTAATTACTGAAAAAAAGAGAAGCTGGCCAAGTGAGGGGGGAAAAATCTTCAAGCTTTTCACTGGGTTGTTGTGAAGCAAGCCCATAAACAGAAAACCTCTAGGGAAAGCCAGTCTAGCCTTTGACAATAGGATGTCTGATTCATTTTGTACAGTAAATAGCATGAGGGTTTTTTTTATGTGCTGAAAAAAATGTAGACACAAATCTGGACTGTGAAATAGACAAAGCTTGTCAACATTAGAAATCTGTAGATGCGGCTCAGCTTCTACAGATGCAATAGTCGCACACTTCCATGAATCACTCACTTGGTAAAGTAGCCAAAGACACATGGAGTAGCCTGGAATGTAACTCTTTCAGTGATGTAATGGAAGAGTGTTGAGCATTCAAATAATTTGCACTTGGATGTTGTCTAGATCTCAAGGTGCTGGGCAAGATAAAAATGGCAAAAATATGATAGATAACCTTAGAAAACAAACTGAGATGAAAAGTGAGGATTTCATAGTAACCTGAGTACAAATGAAAGCTGATTGACTTTGTTATTTCTCTCTCTCGTGTCAGAACACCAGTGTAGCATTCAGCAGTATATGATATGCAGACTGCCTTCATTTTCAGAGTATTAGGTAAACCATCTGTAATTACCTAAGCAGATAGGAAGAGAAAATACAGTATGAACAGTGAGCAGTTATGTGAATAGTAACATGTCAAATGCCAGTGCAGGAGAAATAGAATACTGTGTATGAGGGCCCTATTTTATTTATTGTATTTGCTCCTCTGGGACCAAAGATCACTTAATCTAAAAATGTAACCTCTCTCGGTAATCTGAAGTTATTGCTGATATAAAGCTAAGGCAATCCACATCTGGTCACATTTCGGAAATGTCTTTCACTGATGGAGAGTTGGCCCCAGATCTATTTTTATTGCTGAAGTAGCCTCTGGATCACTGTGACTAGGATTGTAATCTTGGTGGAAAAGAAGACTTGTAAAGGCAGTTAAATAGAATGTCAACATATTTATATGCTATATAGACAGAGATTTATAAACTTGTATTTTGCTCCTTCAATGTAAACTAAAGGTTGTGGAAGAGATTTGCAAAATATTAAGAGTTTAAGATAAGGTGCCAGTGTCTTTAAAAACAAATTCTATTGTACATGGTTAGCCAGTGTCATTCTCGCAGTAGTTACAGCAATCATCAGTATGAAAATGGAGACCTTCTATAGAAAGACATACCAGTAAGTGTGTGGGATTTCAGGAGGGTTAAAGACAGTGGCTTGTGCTTTCATTAAGATTTGCTTCCCGTTATTTAAAATGTAGAGCAAATTTGATGCTGGTGAAAAGCACTGTTTGACAGCCCTGGAGGCTGAAGTCCCTAGTATGTTTTTCGGGAGTGGGGGAGAAGGTTGGGAATGGATGGGGGGAAGAGTACATTGCAACTAACTGCAGTGTAAACTTCACTCCCAATCCTTTCGATGTGTTTTCCACCTTGGCCTGGAGAGATCCCTTGACCTGTCTGCGGAGATTTACAAAAAAGAGGCAATTATCACCGATTGCAATATGGACACCTGTCCACAAATAAGAGGAATGGAGATTCATCAACCTGCTTCTAGAGCATCCAAATATCTGTCAAGCAGTAGTGGCTTAAGTCACAACCTAGCTGAGGCCTGATCCTGTGTATCCTTACTCATCTCAGCAGCCTCAAGGAAGTGAACAAATCCTGCTGCTTTAAAAGGTGATTGATTACTCATGTGATTAAAGCTTGGCCATAAAGGTTGGAACTAACCAGCCTTGGACAATTCCATTCACCTCAGCAAATAACTTCTTGAAAACTGTCTTTAGGAGGGTCCCCCTGACACATCTCCCCAATATCAGCATCGTGGAGTAGAGGACAGAAAAGTAGCTTTTTTAACCATTACTGAAAAGTTTTTGTAAGAATTCTGCAAGACTGCCTTTCTGCCATGACCAAAAATGAAGGGCTCCATGGTTCATTGTACAGCTCCAGAGCTATTTGATCCCTCTATCCTTCAGATAGTTTTGGTGTCTATTGTATTCCCCACCCCCCGCTTTTAATTGCAGATGTACAAGCTGTGATATGTCTGGATAAATTAAAAAAAGTGATCCAGGATATAAGAATATTCCTGATCCAGAAGCAGGAATATTCTTGTATCCATTAGAGAGAAAAGCCAATGCACGCATACACACAAAAAGAGGGAGTCAGGCACGCATACAGACAAAAAGAGGGAGTGAAGATTTACATTTGGTATCCAAGGAAGCAAGAACAGAATCCTGCAGGGTTTTCTGTTCATTGTTTAAATGTTGCCATGGCAATATCTCAGGGCACAAGTTACATGTTTTTCCACTTTCTCTAGTTGAGCTTTTCTTCTTTCCCTTTTGATCTACTTAACAACAACAAATATTCCCATTGAACTTGGCACAACAATAGGCAAAAGAATGAGATGGCCTCATTGTCTATCCCTGGCCTTCTGCAATTCTACCCTGAGGTTTGTTAATGTATAGGAGACCTAATTAAGATAGATCTGCTGGATGGAAGTGGAGTGTGAGACAGCTTCTTGTTGTAAGGACACCGAGTATATTATAATATTTTGTGGAGTGGTGATATGTTAATTGGATAGCTGCAGGCAAGTGAAGTGTAGCAGTTGCTGACAATTAGAACAATGAACTTGCTAGGACTCAATCCATTCCTCTAATCGCTGGGTGGATTAAAATGCATTGCCAGGCATAGGCTAGTGTTTCTGTAGATTTGAACACACACAATTCTACGAGCTCTGTAAATTCTGTTTTCATAAAGCAAGGACCAGCTTTATCTTGCTGTCTGTGAAAGAGAAAGAGGCAGCACTGGATCCCTGAGCAAACTCTCTGTTTGCATTTGCTGCAGAGCATGTCCTGCCTGCAGGAGTGTCTGTGTGCAAGATACCACTGAAATCAGTGCATTTTTAAACATAACACTGATGTTGGCCCCATGTCGAATTAGTTAAAGCCAGCTCAAGAGAGTTACTGCAAAAGAAGTTAAAGGCTTTTGTCTTGAAAGACATCGGAGAATCAGGACATTGGAGATGGCCTTTGTGTGGAGGGATCTCCCTTTGGTTATTTTTTGCAGCAGCTGGATCCATGCAGCCTGGTACAACAAAATAACTCATGGAAACCAGGATATGTTTTCCTGTCATGTTCACATGGCAAATTTAATGTGAAATTGACTTCTGAAGAGCCTCAATAGTTAGTGCTTTTTCATCACTATATGTATAAGAATAATTCTCGGATGCTTTGAAGGTCACACCCAATCCTCAGAGCCTAGTACTATATTAATTTTTTAAAAAGGTATTTAGTGTAGTTCGGGTCTTCTCATTTAGCACTGGTAAAATGTAGTCCTCTATTTATCCACAAGATTACGTACAGAACTCACATTAGCTTTCTGAATGCCTCAGTCATAACCCTAAGGTAAGGTTCACCTTTAAACTGGTACAGGCTCTAAAACAGTTTCCCTAATTTGAGCAATCTTTGGCATCTCTGAGATGGGCAATAAAGGTTGCCAATCTTTATTTGGACTAAGGTCATCAATTCGCTTCATATACCTAGGCAACTGACTAGCCATCAGATGGTTAAACATATTCAGATGCTTCTGACTTGAATAGAATTTAAACTAGTGACCTAGAGATGAAAGTTTCTTCCTCCATAATCAGTTCTCAGAGCCATGCAGTATTAAACGTTTTGCTCTACAAGGTAATTTATTGTTGGGAAGGAGTAACTGGCAAGGTGGAGTATTTGTACAGTATCATTAACACTAATAAAATCATGTACAATGACAAAACTAGTACTTTGATTTTACTTATTTGCCGTTTCTCTGTTGTGTCTCTGATGTGCACACCACTGTAGGGTCAAGGTGCTGGCCTGCTGTGCTGTAATGCCTCAGAGCAACCACATGGTTTCATTTCATTTATGTATTTGTTCCTCTTTTGTCCTTTATTCTGCAATGCCAATCTCTGGTCTCTCACTGATCTCAATGAGAGTTTTCTCAGTGACTTCCAGAAGGGAAGGATTGATCCTTTGGTTAATTTTTTGTTTGTCTTATTTCACTGCCCCTTCCCACAATGAATTCTGAAACCTGTTTAAGTTTCCAAATCAATAACAGGTTAAAAGTTCAGGCTTCTATAACATAAGTATTATCAACATTATATTCTGAATCACAACATTTGGAACGTCCGCTTCCTCATCTATCTTATTTGCCAAGTGTTCTTTGTTACCTTTGCCGTTCTTGATGTCATCCCAAGCAGTTAAAAAGGGGAAGGGACATTTCTCTCTCTTTGCTGTTCAGGGTGTTAGTGATCAATGCAATTTCACCAAATCTTCATGCATTGCTGCAGAAACACAAGTCCAGTGAACGTGAAGGATAGAGACATTTTCAGCTCTTCTGTTTATAAAATGTCAGTGCTTCATACTTTAAGGCTGAGATTCTCAAAGGAGCCTAAATTAGGTGCCCATATCCTTAAAGACTACATGGATAGAACATTCTGTTACTGATGTAACCTACTTATTTTATTTAAAGCTTTGTCATTTACCTCTGAGTGACTACAGTGGAGATCTGGAAGATGGAACAATGGTGCAGAGAGAGAAAGGGGTTAACTTAACACTCTTCCTCTATCATTGCATGAGAGTTTGAAATGGGAAGTGAAGAAATATATTAAATTCTCTAACCTTATTTGCCAAAGGGCATATGTGGTATGCTAGGTTCTTTCCTAACTGTTTGGTGTTTCAAGACTTTACTGTAACTGTAAAGCTGATTGTGAATCCTTATTTGAGGAGCAGGCTCTTAGGCACGAGGTAATATATTATTTGTCTGGAGGTGAGTTTTTATTTTCAATACATCCTTAGGAGAGCTGAGTTTCATTTCAACTGGGACTCTTTACTTCATAGCAACCAAGGAGGTTTGCTTGCTTCATTAGCCTTTCAGACTGTTCACATGTAGTGCCCGCTCCCTTCAGCAGGTAGAACTCTCTTTAAAGCCCATGTGAGGTTTGTATGTACATGAAGTATGGAATTATGGCCAGAATGGTTTTCTCTTTTGGGTTGGAAAAAGTGTGGAGACTCTCATCTTCGAATATTGTTCTTTTTGATATTTTTCTTTCTCTAGTGTGAATCTCATGAAGGGGGAAGCTGCTGGCTTGACAGCCTTGGAGACGAGAGTCGTCTATATGCTAACTACAAAGCCCTGGAGGGAGTACTGGTAGGGGTCTCAGACAAACGAACACGAACTCACAAAACCCAACACAGAACAAGATGAGTTGTTCATTCAACACCTATCTGTAATACATGGAAAGAAAAACTATTTTGATTTGGAGAAATTCAGTTTCGGAGACGTATGCTAGTGGTCTCATGCAGCCAGCATTAAACATTAGCATTCCTATTTTATTTAAGGTAATTTTCTAACACAAAAGGTATGATATCCAACATGAAGTCAACCTATTTTGGCCCTCATTATGATGGCTAACGATGAATTAATCATTCAAATGGCAGTTGTTGGTTGTCTGGGGAGCAGTGATCATGACCTGATTACATTCTAGACCACCAAACACTGGACAGTCCCAAACAGTAAAGTATATACATGGTACTTCAAAAGAGATAATTTCCTGAAGCTGAGATAAATTGTGAGCAAAATTGATTGGGAGGATAAATTTAGACAGAAAAATGAGAATAAAAATTGGGAATTATTTTAAAAGAGTGTATTATGTGGCCAAAATCCTACAATTCCCCAATCAAGGAAGAAGACAACTTTGGCTAATAGCCCATTTTGATTCAGTGGCAAAACAAAGGCAGCAAATAGAAATTTTAAAAAATGTAACCAATGGGAAAGGAGACAATAGAAAGAAATTGATATTATTAGAAGTTATGAAATGCATATCGTTGATAAGGGACGATAAAGACATCAAAAAAATCAGTGCCTGTCAGTTAGGGACAATAAGACAGAGTTTAAAATATATTAGGAACAAAAGAAATCCTAACAATGGTATAGGCACATTACTTGATGTACATAGTAAAACTGCTAATAATGACATGGAAAAGGAACGAGTCTTCACTAAATATTTTTTCTCTATTTGGAAAGAAGTAGAAGAATGTGCTTGTATCATATGAGGATGATGAAGTACTTTTCTGTCCATTAGTAACTGAGAAGAATGTTAGATAACAGTCTGCTAGTATTAAACATTTTTTAAATCAGCAGGCCCAAATAATTTGCACCGGAGAGTCCTAAAAGTCTGAGTCTGAGGAGATTTCTGGCTACATGTTATTTTTGAATAAATCATAATATGCTGAGGAAATTTCAGAAGACTGGAGCGTGCCAGTATTCAGAAAAGGCAAGCTAGGTGACCCGGTTACCTATAAACTGGTTAGCCTGACATAAATCCCAGGCAAAATAATGGATAACTGATATGGGATTAAACAGATGAAGTATTAAATGCCAATGAGCACGATGTTATGGAAAATAGATCTTGTAAAAGAAACCTGATTTAATTATTTGATTAAAATAGAAGTTTGGTTGATAAAAGTAACTACTGCACAGATGTAGTAGATTTTTGTAAGGCATTTGGCTTAGTATTGCAAACATTATGCTTAAAAATAGCATTATATAATATCTATAGAGTACAAATTACATGGATGAAGAAATGACTAACTAGCAGATATCAAAGTAATTGTGAATGAGGCATCATCACTAAATAGGGGCATTTCTAGTAGGATTTCACAGGGATGGATATTCAACACTTCCAACAATGATCTGAAAGTAAATATAAAATCTCTAGTGATACATTTTCTGGGTGACACAAAGATTGGCAGAGTGGGAAATAATGATGAGAACAGGGCAGTCATACAGTGATCTGAATTGTTTGGTGACCTGGGCCCATTCAAACAAAATATGTTTTAATAGTGTCAAATTCAAAGTTACACATCCAGCAACAAGGAATGTAGGCAATACCTACAGAATAGAGGACTGTATCATGGAAAAGAGCAACTCTGAAGAGGATTTACATGCCATCGTGGACAAGCAATTGCACATGAGCTCCCATTGTGATGGCAGAATGGGCTAATACGATCCCTGTATGTATATAGAAGGTGGTAAGACGTAGGAATTGGGAGGTTATTTTACTTCAGTATACAACAGTGGTGAGACCAGTACTGGAATGTTGTGTCCTGATCTGTTGTCCACATTTGAAAAAAGCTGTTCAAAAGGTAGAGAGAGTGCAGAAAAGAACCACAAAAATTATGTTAGAACTGGAGAAAATGCCTTATAGTGAGACATTTCAATAGCTCAATCTGTGTAATTTATCAAAAAGAAGACTGAGAGGTGACTTGATTACAGTATATAAGTACTTCCATGGGGAGAGACTACCAGCTATTAAAGGGCTCTTCAATCTAGCAGAGAAAGGCATAAAAAGAGACAATGGTTGGAAGCCAAAGTCAGGTAAATTCCAAATAGGCCCAGAACCAGATTTTGAAGTATCAAAATCCTACATGAAACAGAATTCCCTTTCTCTGCCCACCTCTGCTTATTTTATACAGATCGCTGAACAATTCTGAGATGATCTGTACAATAATGGTGTCTACCTCTTCCTTCCCAACCTTTAGTAAACAAAATTGATTAGTTTATGGGGGTTTTTTTTGTTTGTTTGCTGTTTTCCTTTTTTTCATATATGTGGGTATGTGTTTTTGGTATTTGTATAAAGAAATTTGTGGGGGAAAACATGTTCTACATGTAGTGGTGACATCTGTGGTCATTCTTCCCTCTTATAGGAGAGAGTTCTGTAGTCTAAATCTAGTTTCCGTGTAAATTCTGTCACCTAAATTCAATATCCTCCCTTAGTGGTTGGCATTTTCATTGTTCCACTTGCATGTAGTTATCATGAGAGGTCATAGGCACAGAGAGAGAAACAACCTCTCGGGTCTCAAGGGCAATCCATTGGAGGTAACTATATTCAGTCACTACTGACTGTGAATTGTTAGCAGGTTCCATATCCTGAGACATCCAGTTTCTGTATCTACTTCCTTTTAGAAAATATTTGCCAAATTTGCAGGTCTAAGGAGATCTCAACTGAAAGTTTCCAGTATACTTTCTCTGCCGGTGATGCTGCAGCAGTAGCAGAGTGGAAAGAGGTATATCATAAAGTGGCAGATGTTGCTTTCTTTTTCATATCACCTTCTTACCCCTATTCACCACCCTCTATCCAAGCAGTATAAATCTACCTTAATTAATACACAATTGTAGTGAAATCTGTAAATAAAATAGTATCGGCTTTGGACACTAAATGTAATACTCTCTTCATTGCTGTTCTTCAGACTGTGAGTGAATAGGATAATGGGATATATTCTTCTTACAGTTTGCCTTCAGGAAATGCTATAGGGGGTACTGAGTCAGTGCATTAGGAGGAGAAATGGCTACATGGTGGGGTAATGCACCCTGTGAGGGGTTTATTGTGCACTAATATACTGCACATTAATGGGTCCAGATGGACCCTGCTGGTGTGCACTAGAGGCTCCCTACGGCTCTTCAATGTAATGCTATTTCAAACGGTACTATATTAAAAGTGCACCAGGGAACATTTATTGTACACAAGCAGGGTCTACCTGGAACAGCTAATATGCAACATGATAGTGCACTTCAGAGATCACACCGTACTAGCATGCATTGCTGCTTCACGTAGACAAGGCCCAGGGCCGGCTCTAAGTTTTTTGTGGCCCCAATCAAAAAAAAAAGTGGCTGTCCCCCCCCCCCGCTTTTTTTAACACGTTTTCAATGTTTTGTTTTGTTTTTGACTATTTAAAATAAAAAAAATGAACACAGAATTTGTAGTTAGTGAAATAAAACAATTTCCTACTAATGTACTTATTTACTCACTGGGCTGGCCAAGGAGTGAGCTGGGCTGTGTCTGCCTGGGCAGAGTTGGGTTGCCTCTGTGCCAGAGGCCTCGGCATAGGCAGGATGTCAGCGCCAATCCCAGGGCTCATGTGGTCCGTGCGGGTCAGACCAAATTACGCTGCTGGTGGGCTACCCAGCCTGGCTGTCACTGCTGATTAGCCAGAGGGGCCTGGAGCTGCATGGGAGACACTGAACAGCTCTGCCTCCTGCCTCTCCTTTCCTGCGAAGCACACCGGGGACTTGGCGCTTCTCTCCGGAGCTGGGCGTTGTAGCCCCATGCCGGCATAAGCAAGCAGGGGGCGTGGGGGGGAGGGGGCTGCCCAGTCCCTCCAGCCAGGGCACAGTCACCTCCTCTCCCCCGGCACCAATCCCAGTCTGAAATGGCTGTAGCAGCCCTGCCCATGGTCCCACATCTTGCTATGCAGCACGGGGAGGGGAGGAGGTTCTGAGAACAGGGCTGCAGCCCAGCTCCTACAGTGCCCTATGGCCCCCGTGGCTGGAGGGGCAGTGGATCCCAGGGAGCCTGGCTTGGGGCAGCCGCAGCAACACTCCAGAGTCCCGGGTGGTCACCCCGCAGCATGGCCGGGGGACAGAGCCAGCCGGGCGGGGGGCACCGAGTGTAGCACTCATGCGGAGAGAGCTGAAGCGGCTGAAGGGTTCGGCTTCCGGGGCCTGGGGCAGAGCAGCCGGTGGCTAATGATCACTGGGCAGCATGCTTAGGTCTCCTGCTCCCCAGGACCCTCGGCGGGCTCGGCCTGCTCAGCAGCACGAGTTCGGCTCAGCCCGGGCTGCCGCTGCCCTCCCCTGTCAGGAGGTGGCACAGGGAGGAGGAGGTGGAGGCAGGGACAAGCTGAGGAGGAGCCCACAGCCACCGCTGGAGGAGCTGCCTGCCCGGTCGCCATGTTCCACCACCACCCCCTGTGCTCTGCAACCAGGACAGGGCCGCGCTACCGGCTCCTGCCTAAGAGGGGCTGGCCACTGCTCGTGGGAGGGTGGCAGGGACATGCTCCCCACTGAGCTGGCTCCCCTTGTCTTGACACACAGCCCTGGCAGCACCTGGTGACAGAACAAAGGGTGGTCAGGATCCAGCCCAGGACACTGCCTCAGGTCAGAGCTAGGGCTCCAGCATTATGCCGCCCTTGGTAATTTACCACCCCAAGCATCTGCTTGTTTTGCTGGTGCCTAGAGCCTCCCTTGACAAGGCCTTACTAGGCATGATTGTCATCATTTACACCTGTACAAATCAGGGCCGCCAAGAGGCTTCAGGGGGCCTGGGGCAAAGCAATTTCGGAGGCCCCTTCCATAAAAAAATTTGCAATACTATAGAATACTATATTCTCATGGGGGCTCCTGCGCAGCCTGCGGCAAATTGCCCCACTTACCCCCCACCCTCTGGGCGGCCCTTATACAAATAGGGTGTCAGATGCTACCAAACCCAAGTAGTAGAATTTTTCACTCATTTGGAACAGGTGGGGACAACTTTATGCAAAGTATAGGAGAATAAAGTCCTTTGTAAAGAAATTAGATTCCTCAGCAGTTCTGCAGGGACTGCTGGTCTTGGCCAAATCAGGAATATTTTGAAATGCAAACATCTAGGTAGGGAAAACATCATGCCTCCAACAAAATTAATGTCTGACAATAGCTTTATATATTTATTTTTCTGCTCTTGTAATTTGGTGGCCTAGAGAAATTGTGTGTAATTACTTTTCCTTTTTAAGTTGTTATTTTTTTCTTGATTATTTCTTTTACTTTTATTCTTTCCACTTCTTTCTCAACTTCCTGCCATAGCCCAGTGTCATTCTCAGATATATCATTTTCAATTTTTTAAAAAATATTCTCTTTAGTGGTTTTGGAGAAACATTCCCATTTTTTCTTAGGATTAGAAAGGATAGATCTAAAGCCTTCTATTGGGGATTTTCATAGGGGCCTAACAGAATTAGGTGCCCAGATCTCACTGGCCTAACTCAAATCTATGGCCTAACTTCCCTAGGGTCTTGGAAATCCTATTAGCTTCTGCATCCAGGATTTTTCTGATTCTCTTTTCATTCCCACCCCCTAAGAATCCATTATCTATTTATAGTTTTCTTTGTGATTTTGTATTGTATTGTATTTCCTTCTTTATATACACCCTTCATTTTATCATAGATACTTATGGCTTTCTTCCACTTGTGAGACTGTGAATATAATAGGGGAATTAATTGTAGCTGAATATTTGTTTCATGTTACTACTAACTCATTAATGTCAGTACCCATTTGAATGTCAAATAAATGAAGCCATAGTCTATTAGTGGAGACTCGACCAGAACACTCTACCTCCACCCATATCTTCTTGCCTTCCCACCCTTGACAGCGATCTAACCTCTTCTCATAATCATTTATACATCTGTGAAGCAGCCAAATGACTGAAGCAGCTTCCAGTATTAATTTAGTTTTATTGGCAAAACTACCTTTAGTTATTCCACTCCTCAGACCTAGAGCTGAGTTCCTCCTGGGTGATGAGTTCTCTGTGATTTCCCATCACTGGTTCGATAGTTGATATTGTAGAGTGACAAGTGTGTGTACTCTAAGGCAGGAGTAATTTTAGGATACAGATGTCCTAAAGAACCCAAGAATCTAGTAGTCTGGTTGCATCTAAACTCCTTATCCAGACTTCCTACAGCATAGTCGATGGATATTGACTATAAAGCCAGCTGTTGAATCTAGTTTGTTCTTCTTGACTGATCTCATGATAACCAGAAGCAAAAGATACACGTATTGCAATTTGTCACATTTTTTTCCTACTTAGTTCTCAGTCTTGCACGCTGAATAAATGTGGTAGGCTACAGAACTCATGTGGACCCATATAGGCTTTGATGGGTCTCTGCAAAGGATTAAGGGTCTGCCATTGCTGGTCACTTTGTAGGATCAGTGCCTGAGGTAGCTCAGTTTCTGACATTTTTCAAATCAAATATGTTAAAAGCTCTCACTTTTCTGTTGCATTTTAATGCATTATCTGAAATCTTAAATGTCTGTGAATGAAAATGAACCATTGCAAACGTACGTACTGAATACACTGCATAAAATATCTAGATAAGTTGTTCCAAGAATATTGCAAGATTTATTTATTCATTTGTTCGTTTATTTTTAAAATCATGAGTAAAACTTATTTTTTCCTACTGTGTTTCCTATCTAATACTGGGCTTACTCACAACTGTAAAGTTAACATTTAAACAGGTGTGTGCCATAGACTGTAAGACTTTAGGGGTAAAGCCCTGCTGTCAGTATACCTGTTAAGTACCATTCATCTAGAAGGTGAAGTATAATAATAGCATCAAAATCCCTCAAAGAACTAAAAAAAATCAAATATTCCATTTTCCTGCTTCTTTAAGAATAGGATCATTGTAGTTCTTGCTGCATGATGCACACTAAGGAAAAGATAAAACACTCAAGTAGTTGCTCTTTTCCATGTTGTCACAGCCCAAGGGCAGCTGCAGAAAGAGGAATACAGATTTCCTTAAGTGTGTTTCTATCCATTTCTGAATCTGCGTATCATGAAAAGCTTTTGCATGATCTAGTAATCCGAAATGCATCAGTATTTGTCTTTACAGACACAAAACATTTGGCTTTATAGACTCATAGACTCATAGACTCTAGGACTGGAAGGGACCTCGAGAGGTCATCGAGTCCAGTCCCCTGCCCTCATGGCAGGACCAAATACTGTCTAGACCATCCCTGATAGACATTTATCTAACCTACTCTTAAATATCTCCAGCGATGGAGATTCCACAACTTCCCTAGGCAATCTATTCCAGTGTTTAACTACCCTGACAGTTAGGAACTTTTTCCTAATGTCCAACCTAAATCTCCCTTGCTGCAGTTTAAGCCCATTGTTTCTTGTTCTATCATTAGAGGCTAACGTGAACAAGTTTTCTCCCTCCTCCTGATGACACCCTTTTAGATACCTGAAAACTGCTATCAGGTCCCCTCTCAGTCTTCTCTTTTCCAAACTAAACAAACCCAATTCCTTCAGCCTTCCTTCATAGGTCATGTTCTCAAGACCTTTAATCATTCTTGTTGCTCTTCTCTGGACCCTCTCCAATTTCTCCACATCTTTCTTGAAATGCGGTGCCCAGAACTGGACACAATACTCCAGTTGAGGCCTAACCAGCGCAGAGTAAAGCGGAAGAATGACTTCTCGTGTCTTGTTTACAACACACCTGTTTATGCATCCCAGAATCACGTTTGCTTTTTTTGCAACAGTATCACACTGTTGACTCATATTAAGCTTGTGGTCCACTATGACCCCTAGATCTCTTTCTGCCATACTTCTTCCTAGACAGTCTCTTCCCATTCTGTATGTGTGAAACTGATTGTTCCTTCCTAAGTGGAGCACTTTGCATTTATCTTTATTGAACTTCATCCTGTTTACCTCAGACCATTTCTCCAACTTGTCCAGATCATTTTGAATTTTGACCCTGTCCTCCAAAGCAGTTGCAATCCCTCCCAGTTTGGTATCATCCGCAAACTTAATAAGCGTACTTTCTATGCCAACATCTAAATCGTTGATGAAGATATTGAACAGAACCGGCCCCAAAACAGACCCCTGCGGAACCCCACTTGTTATACCTTTCCAGCAGGATTGGGAGCCATTAACAACTACTCTCTGAGTACGGTTATCCAGCCAGTTATGCACCCACCTTATAGTAGCCCCATCTAAGTTGTACTTTCCTAGCTTATCTATAAGAATATCATGCGAGACCGTATCAAATGCCTTACTAAAGTCTAGGTATATCACATCCACCGCTTCTCCCTTATCCACAAGGCTCGTTATCCTATCAAAGAACGCTATCAGATTGGTTTGACACGATTTGTTCTTTACAAATCCATGCTGGCTATTCCCTATTACCTTACCACCTTCCAAGTGTTTGCAGATGATGCCTTTGATTACCTGCTCCATTATCTTCCCTGGCACAGAAGTTAAACTAACAGGTCTGTAATTTCCTGGGTTGTTTTTATTTCCCTTTTTATAGATGGGCACTATATTTGCCCCCTTCCAGTCTTCTGGAATCTCCCCCGTCTCCCATGATTTCCCAAAGATAATAGCTAGAGGCTCAGATACCTCTTCTATTAACTCCTTGAGTATTCTAGGATGCATTTCATCAGGCCCTGGTGACTTGCAGGCATCTAACTTTTCTAAGTGATTTTTTACTTGCTCTTTCGTTATTTTCTCTTCTAAACCTACCCTCTTCTCGTAAGCATTCACTATACTAGACATTCCTTCAGACTTCTCAGTGAAGACCGAAACAAAGAAGTCATTAAGCATCTCTGCCATTTCCAAGTCTCCCGTTACTGTTCCCCCCTCCTCATTGAGCAGTGGGCCTACCCTGTCCTTAGTCTTCCTCTTGCTTCTAATGTATTGATAAAAAGTCTTCTTGTTTCCCTTTATTCCCATAGCTAGTTTGAGCTCATTTTGTGCCTTTGCTTGTCTAATCTTGCCTCTGCATTCCTGGGTTATTTGCCTATATTCATCCTTCGTGATCTGACCTAGTTTCCATTTTTTATATGATGCCTTTTTATTTTGTAGGTCCCGCAAGATCTCAAGGGTAAGCCAAGGTGGTCTTTTGCCACATTTTCTATCTTTCCTAACCATCGGAATAACTTGCTTTTGGGCCCTTAATAGCGTCCCTTTGAAAAACTGCCAACTTTCCTCAGTTGTTTTTCCCCTCAGTCTTAATTCCCATGGGACCTTGCCTATCAGCTCTCTGAGCTTACCAAAATCCGCCTTCCTGAAATCCATGGTCTCTATTCTGCTGTACTCCCTTCTACCTTTCCTTAGAATTGCAAATTCTATGAGTTCATGATCACTTTCACCCAAGCTTCCTTCTACTTTCAAATTCTCAACAAGTTCCTCCCTATTAGTTAAGATCAAGTCTAGAACAGCTTCCCCCCTAGTAGCTTTTTCAACTTTCTGAAATAAAAAGTTGTCTGCAATGCAGTCCAGGAACTTATTGGATAGTCTGTGCCCCGCAGTGTTATTTTCCCAACATATATCTGGGTAGTTGAAGTCCCCCATCACCACCAAATCTTGGGCTTTGGATGATTTTGTTAATTGTTTGAAAAAAGCCTCATCCACCTCTTCCGCCTGATTAGGTGGCCTGTAGTAGACTCCCAGCACGACATCACCTGTGTTTTTTACCCCTTTTAGCCTAACCCAGAGACTCTCCACCCTTCTGTCTCCTATGTCCATCTCCACCTCAGACCAAGTGTGTACATTTTTAATATATAAGGCAACACCTCCTCCCTTTTTCCCCTGTCTATCCTTCCTGAGCAAACTATACCCATCCACACCAACATTCCAGTCGTGTGTATTATCCCACCAAGTTTCAGTAATGCCAATAATGTCATAGTTGTATTTATTTATTAGCACTTCCAGTTCTTCCTGCTTATTACCCATACTTCTTGCATTTGTATAAAGGCATCTAAGATACTGGTTTGATCTCGCCTCCCAGCTTTGCCCTGACCCTCCTTCCTCTCTGCCATTATAGCCCGTGCTCCCTCCTGTTACCAACCCATCTCCCAGGTCTTGTTCCCCACTTACCTGTGGGCTTTGCTCACCTGTCCCCGTCGAACCTAGTTTAAAGCCCTCCTTACTAGGTTAGCCAGTCTGTGCGCAAATAAGGCCTTTCCCCGCTTCGAAAGGTGAACGCCATCTGTTCCTAGCAGTCCTTCCTCAAATAGCATCCCGTGGTCGAGGAAGCCAAAGCCCTCCTGGCGACACCATCTTCGCAGCCAGGCATTCACCTCCACGATGCATCTGTTTCTGCCCGGACCCCTACCTTCAACAGGAAGAATCGAAGAGAATACCACCTGCGCTCCAAACTCCTTAACCCGTACTCCCAGAGCCCTGTAGTCACTCTTGATCTGCTCAGCATCACACCTCGCAGTATCATTTGTGCCTACATGGATGAGTAGCATGGGATAGTAGTCAGAAGGCCGGATAATCCTCGACAAAGCCTCTGTAACATCTCGGATACGGGCCCCTGGCAGACAGCATACCTCCCGGGATGAACGGTCAGGGCGACAGATTGGTGTCTCCGTCCCCCTCAGCAGAGAGTCTCCAACCACCACTACCCTACGTTTCTTAGCAGTGGTGGCAGCAGTCCTCCCAGCCTTAGGGGTACGAGGCTTCACCCCCTTAACTACTGGGGGTGATTTCTTCTCTCCTGTATCAAGAAGAGCATAATGGTTATCTTTTACCACAACAGGAGGGTTCGCAGCAGCGGTGGAGCACTGCCTGCTGCTAGAAGTAACCAGCTGGCTGTGTCCGCCCTGAGCCTCCTCCTCCACTGGAGTGTGAAGCATCTCCTCCACTGGAGTGTCAGTAGTCCTGTCAACAGGGACAGCACCATCAGCTGTCTCCACATGGATACTGTCCAGGAATTGCTCATGGGCATGGATGTTCCTCAGCCTGGCCACCTCCTCCTGTAGCTCTCCCACCTGCTGCCTGAGAGATTCCACCAGCAGGCACCTTTCACATTGGATGCCACCCCCAGCCTGGATATCAGTAAGTGGAAATTGCAAATTACAGTCTTTGCAAGCCCACACCAGAATCTGGGTAAAAGCATCCATGCTTTGGTGCTCTGTCTGGCTACAGGCGCAGGTGGAGGAGACAGAAGTAGTGCTAGCACAGGTGTTGCGGGTCCTCCTCACCATTGTAAGCCTCCCTCTGTCAAACTCTCTCAAAGACCTCTCTGCTGTAAAAAGAAAGGTTTTCAATGTGATCAGGTTATGGGTTCAGGGGACCAGTGGGTCACAGATGAGACCGACAAGGGACACCCCCTCCCTTCCTACTCCCCTTCCAAACTTCCTTGCAAAACTCCCTGTTAGCAGCTCCTGTTCGCTAAGCTCCCTGGTCGCTTGTGCGCAGCTTTATAAAGCCCTGGCCTGAGTGAATGCCCCGCCCACTGGTTAAGGTTCAGCCAATTACCAGAGGCTTCTAGCTTTCAAACCTTCCTAGTAGCTCCACCTCCAACTGCCAGCTACAGCACACGGTCCTTCAAACAAACAAACCAAACAGACTGACAAACACAAGCTCAGCACACAGCAAGTAACCCCCAAACACACACACAAACCCAAACACTGCAGACAGTCACTTACCCCACAGATGCTGTAGGTGCTTCTCCTTCACCTGGAGAACTTCCTTGCAAAACTCCCTGTTAGCAGCTCCTGTTCGCTAAGCTCCCTGGTCGCTTGTGCGCAGCTTTATAAAGCCCTGGCCTGAGTGAATGCCCCGCCCACTGGTTAAGGTTCAGCCAATTACCAGAGGCTTCTAGCTTTCAAACCTTCCTAGTAGCTCCACCTCCAACTGCCAGCTACAGCACACGGTCCTTCAAACAAACAAACCAAACAGACTGACAAACACAAGCTCAGCACACAGCAAGTAACCCCCAAACACACACACAAACCCAAACACTGCAGACAGTCACTTACCCCACAGATGCTGTAGGTGCTTCTCCTTCACCTGGAGAACTTCCTTGCAAAACTCCCTGTTAGCAGCTCCTGTTCGCTAAACTTTGGCTTAGTTTATTAAGATGCTACTGTCCTTAACACAAAAATATGGAGTTTATGTTTCATATTGACATAAAAAAATGAAAATATATTTATTTATCTGGATATGCTGTATGTATATGCATAATTTTGAACTAAACCTTTTGAAGAGGATATATACCATGTAAGAAATGGAATTACATTAACAGCTGAATTAGTTTGAGAAAGCAGGCTGCAGCTTCCCAAATGCTGCATTCATTTTCTGTAATGATCTATAATAAAGCAGAGATAAAAGAGATGCATGTAGCTGTTTTAATCAAGACAATATGTTTGGGAACCTAGGAACTAGGAATTCCTAAATCCTAATCCTGGCTCTACCACTGACTTGCTATGTGACCTTGGGCAATTCCTTGCCCCGGGATCTCAAGCATTTTTTGTTTTCTTCTGTAAAATGGGGATACTACTTCTCTATTTCACAGGGTTGCTGTGATGATTAATTAGTTAACATTTGTACATTTTTTGAAAACATACAGTGTACTGCCATATCAAGACTGTCTCTTGGTAGTTAGGAAGGATAGTCTTGTTGCTAAGGCACAGAAGTTTCAGGAAGGTCAGAAAGTTTGGGCTCAGTTCCTGCCTCTGCTACAGTCTGTTCTGTGGGATCATGGGCAAATCATTTAGGCCCAAATTTAATAACCAAGGACTTTGAGTGCCTCAGTTTTTGGCTGCTAGAGATCACATGCATCAGCTAGATAGAAATGAAATCCGAACCAGTGATATAGAGATTTAAAGTGGCCAATTTCACAAAACTGAAAACAATTATGAGCCAAATCAGCTGGGAGGAGGGATTTACTAGATGCCCCAAAAGCCACAGGAGAGAGGCCATATTGGTTAAACAAACAAACAAACAAACACTGGTTTGCAGGCAAGTGAAGGCAGCTATTAAAATAATATATAACAAATGAAGAAAGGGGAAGTGGATAATGATGAATATAAATCACATGATAAGAATTGTACCAAATCACTAAGGGAAGTGTATTAGGAACAAAAATAATCTTAAAAATGATATTGGTCTATTATTATATGGAAATGTTGAAATTTCAATCATAATTCAGAAGAGGCCAGAAGTGTTAAATAAACACATCTGTTCTGTATTTAGGAAAAAAACAGATGCAGTAGTCAGAGCATATGATAACACTCTTTCCATTCCACCAATATCTCAGGAGGATGTTAAACAGCAGCTACTACAATCAAACATTTTTAAATCATCAGGTCCGGATAGCTTACATCCAGGAGTTTTCAAAAAGCTGGCTGAGGAGCTTGCTGGACAATTAATGTTAAATTTCATTAAGTTTTGGAATATTGGGGAATTTCCAGAAGACTGGAAGAAAACTAATGTTGTGTCAGTATTTAAACGGGTAAATGGGATAACCCAGGTAGTTATAGGCCTATCAGTCTCACATCAGTCCCAGGAAAAATAATGGACTGGCTGATATGGGACTCGATTAATAAAGAATTAAAGGAGGGCATCACCGGGCCCGGAGTCCAAAGCATATGCTGCCACATCCAGTCTTTTCAAGGAGGTCTGTTTCTTTAATAGAGGTTAGCAAACAGAGAATAGTCATAACTCAGTTCTTCAGGGCCACCTCTCCTAGGTGTATCTGGCACTCCAGCTCCTGGAAGTCTCTCAGCTGCAGTCAGCTTTGCTCTTTTCCTAGAGCTTCCTTGAGCACCTGGCTCCTTACTCCAGGCACCCACAACAGGAGTTGGCTCTGTTCCAGTGTGATTTTCCTTCCCAGGGCTCAGCCTATTGCAGTCCTTCCTAGCTGCCTACTAGTAGCCCTTTTATAGCCCAGGTGTAGCTCCAGCCCTCTTTGTTTTGATTCAGTTGGTCTGATCCAGGGAAACAAGGTATCCACAGGGACCAGCTACCCTGTGACAGAGGGTAATATATTCAATGCAAACATGGGTTTTGTGGAAAATAGATCTTGTCAAACTAACTTGATTTTTTTATGAGATTACAAGTTTAGTTGATAAAGGTAATAGCATTGATGTAATATACTTAGACTTATTTAAGGAGTTTTATTTGGTACTGCAAGGGATTCTGATTAAGAAACCTAGAATGATATAAAATCAACATGGCATACATTAAATGGATTAAAATCTGGCTGATCTCAAAATGTAACTATAAATGAGGAATCACCACTGAACAGGTGCCTTTCTAGTGTGATCCTGCAGGGATCAGTAGTAGGCCCTATGCTATTTAACGTTTTTATTAATGACCTGGGAAAAAAATTCAAAATCACTGCTGATAAAGCTTGCAGATGAGACAAAAGTTGGGGGAATGGTAAATAATGAAGAGGACAGGTCACTGAGTCAAAGTGATCTGGATTGCTTGAACAACTGGGGCAAGCAAACAATATACATTTTAAAATGGCTAAATGTAAATGTATACTTCTAGGAACAAAGAAGGTCTCCCTCTCTTGGTCTGCAGTAGCAACTGGAGTCAACAATATTTCTCAGGGTATGTCTACACTACCAGCTGGATCAGTGGACAGTGATCGATCCAGCAGGGATTGATTTATCACTAGACTAGACTAGAGATGATAAATTGATCCCTGAGCACTCTCCTGTCAACTCCTGTACTCCAGCTTGGCGAGAAGTGCAGAGTCGATGGGGGAGCGGCATTTACAGTGAGTAGATTTAAGTACATCAACTTCAGCTACGTTATTCATGTAGCTGAAGTTGCGTAACTTAGATTGAGCCACCTTCTCGGTGTAGACCAGATCTCAGTATTGTGTATATTTGCAGCTGTTATGATACTAGTGCACAGAGGGGACAAATGAGCAAAAGACATCTGTGCTGATTTTTTCTGCCGAACAAACTGAAAATACTCAAATAGCGAAATACAATGACCATTAATGCAATGACAGCAAAAGGGGAACAAAACTAGTAAGGAGGTGAATTAAGTCTCTGAAAAGAGGATGACAGCATGAAGTAAAAACAGCCCTATAAGGAGGGTAGCTGAGAGAATCATTTAAGTATTTCCCTGACTTTCCCTGGCTAAGCTTAACATTATTCAGCTAGCGTTCTTGGTGAAGGGTTAAAACTTGCAAAATATGGCCCTAAGCCTGCCAAATTTCTGAGCAAGTGGATTCCTGTGTTGGTATGGAGCCTCATGGAAGACAAGGGACTCTGTACTGGCCAAATGCTCCACCTAGAAAGCTCAACTTTGAGTGGTTTCAATAGCTTCAATGGGATTACGTATGAGAGTAAAGTTATGCATATGCTAAGTGTTTGCAGATCAGAGCCTATAAATATAATGGGCTGCACATTTGGGAAGAGGAAAGTAGGGTGTTTGTTTAAAGTATCTACTGCATTTTTCCAATGTGGAATGTGTTTCTCTTTGCTTTATAAATTGCTTTTAAAGGGAATCAGATAGTTCCTCTATGGACAGGATATCTCCACTGTAGGAAAATAGCAGGGAGGTATTCCTTTTGATTTATCTGCCAAAGCACCAGATTCCATAAACCATTTTGTGGGGGAGGGAATAGAAGTCTCCACATTTTACTCAGCTGGTTCTCTCTGGCATTTGAAGCATTGGGTAATACTGTAGCTAGCTGCAGTGAAAACTGTTATTCAGAGGAAATCTGTTATAAAATGATTGGCTTTTTTTTCTTGCTTTGTTTTGTTTTTTCGCAATGTAGCACTTCTTAGATTTTTTTTTCAGAAGTTATGCATCAGTGATTATGATTTTCCTGATTTCATATTTTTTATTTTAAAGGATAAATGATAAAAGGAAAATCATAGTGATCTATTAGGCTGGAGGGAACAGTGCTCGAGTGCTAATCACTGAGGATTGAGAGTCAGGATTCATAGGATTTTATTCCTAGTTTGGCCTATGATTCATTGCATGGTCTTGAACAAGTCATTTAACCTCTTTTGTACTTCAGTTTATCTCTTTGTAATATGAAAATAATCATACGGTATTTATAAACCCTGTGCCAGATCCTGCACACCGTACACAACCAAACCTGCCCTTGAAGTGCAGGTGTTCATAAAGGGTTCGGAAGCTAAGTTAATTCATGATTGCATGGTACTTTGCAATCCTAGAATGAAAGGCATATAAATGCAATAATTACATTCACTGTCACCATATATAATACATAACACTTCAACGTGGAGTAACAGAGACAAAAGAGCATGCATATTCTGTGCATATTATTGAAATATTTTATTAGTTATACAGTTCTAGAAGCAGAGGCCATTTCTTCCTTCTTATGCCTTCATACTAGCAAATTCTTTTTTTTTCTAAATTTGCCAGCATTTTCATTCTACTCCTAACCACTTCTTAATATTCAGACTTTTAACAAGTGAATTTTGTTTTCATGACTTATTTTGCCTGAGACATAAACTGAATTAAAAAAAAAATCTAGGTTACAAGCCTGAGAGTTCTTACTCATGAGTGCTTAAACACATGAGCATGGAACCCTAACTTGTGCACGTAGTCCATTGATTTCCATGGACCACCTTGATGAGTAAGAAGTATTTGCACGCATTAAGAATTTGTAGGATCAGGCCCCTGCACTTTCTGGGCTGGATGTAATATTGATTTATATCTAATTTACTTTGTACAACGGAATGATTAAAAAGGTGCCTTAACTCTGTTTTCGTTGGACAATGTGGAATTTTTAACCATATTCCTAAATGCTGCAGTAGCTTGTGAACTTTAAAAGTGACTAGTTCTATTTGCCGTAATCTACAACTTTCGTGTTTCTGTGGGAGGCATGACTGGTTGTTATATTCAGTCCATGCACCACTGCCGGATGGAAGAATTTTAAATCATCTCAGGACTATATAGATTTCCTCTGTTGACTGAATGAGTGGAGCTGATCACTTTAGCTCACTTTAGGAGAAGGTCATGAGTGATTGATCCTTGATGATGTAGGCAGCTGACTCATGAATGGTGGTATCTCTCTGTAAGTGGCTAGGGAGAGTTTAGCTCCATTAATGATCAGGGATCTGATTCTGCAAATTTTTCCTCAGATGAATTGTACTTACTCATATTAGTCCTTGCTTTGATTTTTTTAAGAATATGCTTATCTGGTGCTCTAGGCCACTGGTGGGCAACCTGCAGCCCATGGGCCGCACGTGGCCCGTCAGGGTAATCCGCTGGTGGGCTGGCCAACCGCCACAGGTTGCCCACCACTGCTCCAGATGCATGTACTGATAGTGATAAAAAACATCATCATTTTGGACTGATGCTCAATAATCAATCATAAACTCTCTGAAAACATATCAGCTGTCCTCAACATACACACACTCACCAGCCACCTCTACCTAAGTAGGCTTTTCAATGTGACCCAAAGATCAATAGACTCAGACTCCAAGGCAAGAAGTGAAATTCACAGTTGAAGGTATCTAACCATGAGCATCCTGCCTCTTGCAACCTTGTATTTGAACCAAAGGGGCTGGTGATAGCTTGACCGACAAATGATGTCAACTACCCTGCTACTAACATAAGGCTTTGGGGGATCAGTTCCTAGGAGAATATGTTTCATTTAGGACTGGACTGCTTCTATTTCAATCAATGTTTTTATCCTGATCCTGCACCCTTGACTTATCCAAAACACCTGTTAAAATAAGTGTACTCAATAAAATGAAATTAAATAGGAATTTTGGGAACACAAGGAATGCAGCATTGGGACAGAATGAGTACAAAAACATCTAAGTTGAGTGTGCTGGTTTTCTCTTTTATTTTACTGTACCATCTATGGAAGTAACCTGTCAGCACAATTAAGACACCTACATCAATATCACCAACTTCCTTACATTTGCTTGGTACATTCAGTATCTTTTCAGAAATTGTATTTAATATACAGAAGTGTCTTTTTGTTCAGGAAGGTCTTTTGAATGGCTTTTAAGAATTCATTAATTGCTTATTGCTCTCAGAATTATTCTGTGGGGTTGACTACTCCTGATATTTGTCTCTGCTGCTTTGAAAGTCTAGGGTGAAATTCACCTCTGCTTAGAGGGCTGCTTAGAGGGCTAATCAAGGTGCCAGCATCACTCGAACCTCACTACGCCCAATGTTAAGGATTTCAGTGGTATGGAGGGGCCTCTGCCGTTAACCAAATTATAAAGAAGTTGTTCATGCACTGAGTTGATCTGCCACATTGCAGACAGTACATTGTTGTGGTGAGTTTTCCAGTCAGCTACTCCCACTGGGACATATTTATCTGACAGACGTGTGTGTTAGACAAAGAAATACCTGTAAAATCTCCAGCTGATGGAGAGAACAAGATATTGGAGGGTTTTAGGTAACATATTTACCTTATATAAAATTCCTCAAACATATAACTGCCCATCTTTTGGCATTTACACACCCTCATTACCAGTGCAAAAAGCAAGAAGATGTTTATCTCTTCAAGAACCATGGACTCATTTCAATTCCCTGGAGATACAGTAGTATGTGTTCAGTGCCAGGCAAATGCGGCACTAATGATTTAGATTCTCTCTCTCCACCCCCAACCCCATCCTACCGGGTATATGAAAATAATCACACTGCAATGCTATGAAATCACTGTCCTGACGCTTCTCCAAAACTCTGCCCATGGAAATAACATGTAACTGGTGTCCCACTGATTTGTAACGTTGTGGCCAAAATTGTCATTGCGTTGCCTAGTACTTCATACCTGGCAAGAGTCAGACTGTGCCAGCAATATATACAGTACAATAGCTTTTCTAAAGATAGGAGCAATAAGAGAATGTGCTTTGGAACAAGGGCTCCCAAGCAGTATGCAAACTAATGGAAAGTGGCTGCACTAATTAAATGAAACATCACTATTTAAGTGTGATTGGCAGAAACAACAAATAGTCTGCAGCATCTGTCTTCTGTAGATGAAAGTGGGTTTCTCTTGTGACAGGGAAAATATAGCATGGTATTAGGGAACATATCTTTTAAAAGGTCAATGCCAAAATAAAAATCATACATTTTAAAAATGCCCTCAACTGTGGTACTGTCAACACCTGAGATTAAAACTGAAATAATTGTAAAAATCTAATTTTCACAGAGGAAAAAAAAAAGGCACTTTGCTCAATATGGACAATAAAACCAGACTGGTCAGTTTAAATCATATCTAATTAGTTTCACTTTCTGGTTTTGAAGCAGCATAATAAAACTGTTGTTTCATAACCCAGCATGAGGATGTTTAATTCCAGAAGAAAATACTGGCTCTGAAATTTAAAAATACCATGAAAACATTTCTGTTCATGGTAGGTTTAGTTAAAAACTTAAATATAAATAAATAACAAATCTTACAGTTTTGGCATCCCCTGGGTTGCTTGCATCCCATTCATTTGCATTCCAGCTGTTTATTATGATGGATTTAAAAGTCTTACCTCTAGTAGTAGTAACCTAATATTTGTGTGTTTGAGAATAAGCAGCTGACCAATTTGATTCAGAGTCCATCACTTGTAAAATTGTGGTCCAGCAGTCTAAATTTTTATTGTAAATCTGTTGGGGTAGGCTGAGGGGGGTTCTAGCCCTTTCAATTGCAAAGGAAACCTTGGAAAAAATGCACCAAGTATAAACAATGTTTTCCAGAGTCTGCAGGCAGCTTGAAAAATAGCTGTTGGAGATGTGATTTGTCCATTTCATTTCAATGAGATATTGACTCTGAAGTCTAATGATGAGAATTACAACTAGTTATAGCTGACTATCTCATTGCTAATCATTTTGGCAGAAGCCTCCAGCTAATGTACATATCTCACCATTCCAAACCACTTCTCAGGTCTTTTTCAAGTATCAAAAGCCCAACCTAAATATTTCTGTATAGTTTGTTTATTATTAATACAGGTATATTTGGTAGTAAGCACTGAAAATATAGGAGTGGTGTAAAATAAAATTGATTTCTTTTAAATAGACACAGTACACTGATTACCTTATTCAATATCATTTTTATTTACTTAAAAAAAATCTAGATTTTAATTTAAATTAAACCACATAATTTCCATTCTGCCATAGCAGAGCATTAGGGTGACCAGATGTCCCTTTTTTAAAGGGACAATCCCATTTTTTTGGACTTTTTCTTATATAGGCACCTATTACTCCCCCCCCCCCCACTCCCTGTCACATTTTTTTACAGTTGTTATCTGATCACCCTACAGATCATCAAAGAACCCAGGAAATTTTCAGCAGAATTTAGACCCAGCTTGCCTTAGAGCCTCAGCTGTAATCAATGGCTATGCTATAGGCAGCTATAACTAAGATAGAAAGTTCGAGAGGAATGAGCATGAGCAAAAGGGAAGGTGAATGAGAAATAGAAGAAAACAGAAAAGCAGAGAAATGGAGGAGAAATCTTTCCCAGCTGCTTGGTCTCTGTGGTGATGTAACTGACTCCTCAGCCAGAATATAGCGTTCAGAACCCTTTTCCTATGCTTCTGTATCTCTCTTATTTAAAGAGATTACTATCTAGCTAAGGCATGTGCTCTCTAGAATGTTCCATGACTTGGTTTCAGCAAGTCCTAATGGTTTTACCATCTCAGATACAAAAAGAGGGTTCAGTAATACCCCAAAGCTATAGCTTACAATTTAAATAAGGTTAATTGAGAGTTATGATGTTTGGAAAAAAAAAAAGGGGGGTGGATTTTTCACTACACAAATTGTAGATTTTGAGGGGATTGGGAGGGAATGTGATCAGGGAAACAAGAATCCTAGTTGATTCTATATAATTCTGTATAATTATCAGCTGTCTGTCAGAGTATTTCTGATCCATGAGAACAAGGTTTGGACTGTAAGAAGACCAGAGGTGACACAGCCAGTCTAGTCATTCAGAGGCATCTTTCAGTTTTGCATTTATTTCTCCATAAAGCTAAGTTCTAGTAAAAGCCTAAAAACAAAGCACAATTGTATACCAGAATCTGTATGGGAGTGGGGATGGGGATGGGGATGAATAATCCTACCCCAGCTCTGCTGGTTGACCTCTGTCCCACATAGTCACATACCCACATAGTCTCTCTGCCTATGGGATGTAGCAGAGGTTGTGGTCCATGAGTCCCTGCACAAAGCTTTGGACATGGATATGTGTAATCCATGCATAGAGCCACTGGCCATATCTTTGCTTAATGTGAGACCCAAGAAAGAACCACTATGCAGTAGCACTTTGCAATATGAGTATTGGAGTTCTGTACATCCTCTCTGCAATCTGTCACTTCACCACCTGCAGCAGAATAGCACTGATTCCGCTGCACTTCAGGACTTGTGTTCTCAGCAGCATTTGGCTGATACAGAGTTTAACACTCATGAAACATGCTGCTCTGACAGTGCTGAAGACACTTTGTCCATAGTACATATGCAGCACAAGCAATAACCAGGCTGTGCCTTGTGTGCTATGCCTCCGAAGAAGCACAGCATAGAATCAGACTGAAAGAGTTTTAGTGACATTAGCATGGGGCATCCTGCAAACTTTAGCCAAGCTAGCGTCAATTAATATGGGAGAAGTTATTATGTATCCTGATCAAAACCAAAAAGCAAGGTCTCAAAAGAAGTTAGTATCTGGGTGGGGAGATTGAACTCCAATATACCATATTAGTGCACTGGGGCCAATACAATTGATTCTAACTTTGGAGAGTTTTGATTAGTAATTTCTTTACCTCAGTTACTCCTCATCCATTATAGAATGCCATAATCTAATGCCCTTATGTGTAATAGCTGAGGACATAGTCTAAAATATTCAAACTTGAGTGATATGAGTTAGACAACTAAATCCATATGTAAGTAACTAAACAAAAAAGGCCTGATTTTTCAAAGATTTGGGACACCTGCAGCTCTCATTGATTTCAGCTGACTTCAACTTTACGAACCACATTTAAAAATCTTGGCCTCTAACATAATGCAAAGCACCTATTTCATTAAACCTGTCTCTCAATTTTTTTTTTACTGTATTTTAGTTTTTCTTTTGCCTTTTAAAATATTATATTGCTAGATTATATGTCAGTGTGCTGGAATAGATTGGAAGATGGATGATTAGTTTTCAGTTTTGAGATACAGGCTGTGCTTATGAACACTTAAATCAATCAATAAAAGTGGTTTAGCTTAGTCGTACAATTCCGTGTATTGCTAGATATATTCTATACAGGCAATACATATATCACATCTAAATCCAAACCTGATACAAAATAATATATTAAAGTGACATGCACAGTGTTTGTGTGGTACAACTTATCTTTATTCTTCTTATAGCTGATTCCTTTAGAAAAACCATTTTGTGCCCCTAAATGGAAAGTGTATTATGGAGGGTATATAAAGCAATGAGTTATGAGTGCTGCTGCCTTATCTACTTTCATGATCACTGTGCAAAATATAATTAGGTTTAACATCAAATATGTTAGAAGCAGTTAGATCTCATAGCAATACCCCATAGCTGTCCAAGAAAATTAAATGGGAACCAGTTTTGTAATTTGACACCCTCTTCCTGTGCGTGCTTTTGCTCTCCTGTGTGTCCTAGCAGGTTACCCTTTTGCAAGAAAAGAATTAGAAAAAAATAATTTAATAAGTGTATAAAGCAATGTCAGTGCTCAGGAAAGGCTTGATATTTTCTGTACTTATTTTTTTCTCTGTAGCACCGATTCCTAGCATTGGTGAATGGATGGATAGAAAGTGGGGCACCAATATAGCATTGGTTAGAATTAAGCATATCACAAATATACACTGTGCATGCTTCCAAACATGGCAGTAGAAGTATTACAAAATTCCATATTGTGAATACATGTATATTCAGTTATTGCATACAATTATTTGTCTATGATCATATCTGTTAAGTAATTACAAACTGTAAAACAAAGTAGAAACTGACTTCATTAGGTGCAAAATATACTTACTATAAAAATATAAAGAAAAACTTGGACTATCTTGTAAAATGGAAACTAGTGTGTGTACAGAAATAACCCTGTCCATGTAAAATGTATTGTGCAATTAGGACGTGACTGCAAAACCCATACTTATATGAATAATCCCACTTGCTTTAATACATGAAATTCAGATTATTGCATTGGGTATGAGTTAGCAATACAGATGGCACTAAATTAAGAGATAGACTGAGCAGCTGAAGAATGCAACTGCACTATCCAGGAGGAAGCCTGGGGAAAGGAATCATGACTCAGTCACAATTCCTACCCTTCTCCTGCCTTGATCTATAGGGGAAATAATTTATTGCAGTGCACTGAAGGGTTCTTATTTCTCTCTTTGCACTTGCTCAGCTCTGCGTGCTTGTGTGTTGGAGGGAGGAGCCAAAGTCTTGCCCACTCCACTTCTTGTAGCCTCCTCACCTAAAAATGAGTGCAAGAGAAGTGGAGCCACAGCATGCTCTCCCACATACCTATAGTTTGTGGTCTGCTTAGGTAGGACCGGGGGGCCTGCAAGAGTCAGGGCTGTGCTACGGAATAGCTCCTGCACGAAGTGTAGAAATGCCACACTTGTATACTCTAGAGATGCAGTCTTTGGTTTGCTAGGCTGGACACACTTCCTGTTTGGGCAGAAACAAAGACCACCAGGAAAGGGGAGTTGCATGCTACAACTACACAGTGTGGTTTTGTTACCTCATTTCTGTACATAGTCTCTGTATATAATAAAGGGTTTATTTTGACCAGGCTTGGGCAATCATTTTTGTGGTGCGGGGAAGGGGGGAACATACTGCAAATTTTGGTAAGTCATCATGGGCAACACATTTCTACTATATTAATGGAGGGGGTGTTAGGTCTGGAAGGGAGTTTGGGTGCAGGAGGGAGCTCTAGGCTGGTGCAGAGTGTTGGGGTGCAGGAGAGGGTGAGTAGTGTGGGCTCTGAGAGGGAGTTTAGTGCAGGAGGGTGCTCCAGGCTGGGGCAGGGGATTGGGATGCAGGAAGGGGGTTCAGGGTCTGGGAGGGAGTTTGGGTACAGGAGGGGGTTCTGACCTGGGGTAGGGGATTAGGGTGCAAGAGGGGGTGTGAGGTGCAAGCTCTGGCCAGAAGGCACTTACCACAGGCAGCTCCTCGCCAGCAGCGCAGCAGGGCGCTCAGGCAGGTTGCCTGCATGCTGTGGCCCCATGCCACTCCCAGAAGTGGCTGCGGCTGCCTGCTGCTGGCACGTCTCTGCGCACCCCTTGTGGGGAGGGGGGCAGTGGGTCTCCGTGCACTGCCCGTGCCGGCAAGTACGACCCCCACAACTGTGAAGATAGTGCTGGGGGTGTGGGCAGGGCCCAGAGTCTCCTCCTCACTGCCAGAGGTGCACAAAGATGTGCCAGCAACAGCCAGCTGCTTCCAGGAGTGGCGTGGGGCCATGACAGGCAGGCAGGCTGCCTGAGCGCCCCACTGCACCGTGGGACTTTTAGTGGCCTTGACTTGGCGATCGCAAGGGGCAGAGGAAGCCAGACAGAAATGTTAGTCATGGCGAACTGGACAGAAATGTTAGACGGGCCAGATCCAGCCCATGGGCAGTGTTCTGTCCACCCCTGATCTTGACACTGGTCTGCTCATCAGTGAGATACTGCCTGATACTGGATGTGAAACATACAGCATGCTGGAAGACCCAGAGAGAGAGGTAGCATGGCAATGGGAGCTAAAGAGCCTATGCCTAAGAAGCAGGGGAAATGCTGAATGTGTCTGAAAATGGTTCAAACAGCAATTTGACCTATATATGAAAGCCTCAGTGGCAAATAAACTGGAGAATTGGAAAAAGATTTCTCTGCTCTTAACAATGGCAGGCACAGAAGCCTTAGATATATACTATGCATTCCATACAAATGATGGTAGGGAAAGAGAACAAAGCTTTGCAGAAATAACAATAATGTTTGAGAATCATTCTGTCCCTTAAAGAAAGACTTAAGACGATATATTTCAGGATGTGAACGCAATACAAAGGGAACAAGTTATGTGAATATGGAATATTAATCTCTTATTAAGGACCAGATTGTCCCAGGGTTTAACCATGAAAAAAGGGCATGAATGGTTACTCAGGGAGATGGATCTGACACTAAAAAAGGCAATATATATATGCCAAGCAGCAGAAAAAACAGAAACAAACAAAAAGCCTAGAGAAAGGCACCGAGCAGGACTGTGAGTACTCTAGTTAAATCAGCAGCGGAAAAGTTACTTGAAATTAAATTGGCCAAAGACAGAAATATGGAAAGCAGGAAACAATGCCAGCCATGTGGAACTCACATGATTACAGAAAATGGCCAACATTCAGGCAAATGTGTAGAAACGATAATAATCCCAAATGTTGTGAAGAGTGAAGAACTATTCTTAAACACAGGACTGGAAGAGGCTGAATTCTCCAGAAAGATTAATTAAAATGTCCACAAAAGTTTTTATCTGACATGCAAGAAGGACACAAGCTCAGAAGTAAGTGTAACAACAGAAACTGAAATAGAGAGGTGTAAGGAGCACATATAAAAATGGAGGAGTCAAAAGTGAAAGACTATCCTGGAAAAACAATCCCAGTGATGGATGAGTGCACACTGACATTTATATAAAGGGAAAACAATAAAACAGGTGCTTGTCATAGTGCCCTGAGGCAAGGAATCAGTCTTGGCCTTATGCACTTGTAAGGTCCTTCGTGACGTTAAGAGGATGTATGCCACAGAGAGGCAGAAAGGCAACATATATGAAAGTGTTATAACATCATATGAAGATATATGCACAGGAAATGGGTATTCCCGGTAACGTACAAGAGATAATTAAGAGAAGATGTAGAAGCTGTGGTAACACATCTTAAGAAAGAGGTTAGAAGAAAAGCTGCAAAATATGAGCCAAATTCTTCAGCAAATTAGATGCATCAGCGTGATTTTGGCAGATCCCCTTGGACAGTGAGAGCTGCAAGATCTGCACTTTCAATGCACCATTTGGCAGATATTGCTTCCTAAGATGATCTTTCAGAATATGTTCAGCTCCAGAAATATTTTTCTGTACAATGCTCCATATACTAGAGGGTCTAGCAGTCACGAAAGTGTACATTGATGACATAATAATTTGGGGAGCACTGCCATTGAATGATCAGGAACAATTGAGGAGAGTACTGGAAATTGCAAGAGCTAATAACCTTAAACTAAATAAGGCCAAATGTTAATTTCAAACAGCAGAAATAAAATACTTGGGAGAGAGACTGACTTCCAAAGGAATCTTGCCTGATGAATTAAAGATTCAAGCAGCAGTGTACATGCCAAGACTAAAGTTAAAAAGGGAATTAAGATACTGCTAGGCATGTTGACTTATGTCTGCAAATTCATACCTAACTGTATACAACTCACCTAAGTCATTTCCTCCACAAGGTCAGTGAATGGCCCTGGATGCCAGAGCATGAAAGAGAGTTCAGTGATTTAAAGCATGTTCTGACATCAGCTCTGGCATTGCAATTTTTTGACCCATCAAAAGGTATCAAACTCTCCAAAAATGCTTTGAAAGGAAGTCTGTAACAGTGTTATGGACCTGATTGGTTACCAGTCTCATATGCCTCTAGGGCTATTACAGATGCAGAGAAGACGTAAGTACAAATTGAAAAGACACTAGATCTAGCAGACATAGTTCTGGTACAAGATTTCATGACATTCTTTATGGTTTTAGCTTCCAAGCAGAAACTAATCACAAACCACTGATTGGAATACACAAAAATGAACTTGGAGAAACACCACCAAGGAAATAGTGATTACTTTTGAAATTACAGAACTATGATCTCACCCTGGAGTTCCAATGTGGATGCCACTTAGTAATGGCAGACACACACTCAAGAGCATGTGCTCCATCTGACATTATATGGCCTGATGATCTGGAGCAAGCAGTAAATATACATGGTAACATGATAATAGTGTCACATGCTATACCCCAGGCATATGGGATGAATTAGTGACAGAAACAGCTAAAGATGAAATTCTGAAAACCGTGATACATGCAATAAAGGAAGGGGGAAATAACACTTCTCAGCTGCATAGTCCTACTATAAAAATGAGCTTTCAGAGATCTCAGAAGTTCTCTTGAAGGTTCTCACAGTGATGAGAAGGAAAATATTGGAATGAGTAAATGAAGGGAACCTGGGAATGACCAAATCAAAAAGCAGAGCAGGAGAAACTGTATTCTGGCTACAGATGAATAGTGACATTGATGAAATGATGAGCAGGTGTGGAACATGTCAGAAGTACAGAGATTCCCAGCAGAAAGCACCAATAACAACACACAAACTAGCAATTCCATGGGACAAAGTTAGGATTGACATGTTCAGTTTAGGAAGACATGATTACCTGTTTATAAAGGACTACTTTACCAATTTCCCAGAAGTAGTGACACTTGAAGACACCACAGCAGCAACAGTATCAGGCACATTACATCTGTATTTGAAAGTCATGGAATTCCAAGAACAGTAATAGCTGACAATGGACCACAGTTCAAGAATAAAAAAATCCTGGACTTTGCTCAAATGTATTACTTTCATCATGAGACATCTAGTCCCATATATCCTCAAACTAGTGAATTAGCTGAATGTGCTGTATGTATAGTGAAGCAATGGATACAAAATAAAACCCATATTTAGCTATTCTCAACTATACTGCTACTGCTGAATTCCTCTACAACAGACATATAAATACTCAATTACTAGATATGCATCAGAATGCTTCCCGCAGCTCCCATTGGCTGAGAAAGGTGAACCGTGGCCACTGGGAGCTGTGGGTGGCCATGCAAAAGTAAACAAACTGTCTGGTGGCCAGCCAGCAGATTATCCTGATGGGCTGTGTGTGGCCCACAGGCCGCAGGTAACCCACCACAGCACTAAATAATCCTATCATCAACCAATAGACTGAACAGTCTGTTACCAACAGAGATTTGACTAACGAGTGTTTGCATACACTAGGTTGGGAAGACTGCTGAAATGCCCTAAGAGACTGATTGAGACATATTTAAGCAACCTGAGAGTTAAGTCAGTTATTGTAATAGTTTGATAGTTTTATTTTAATAGTGTTTCAATTCAGGAAGGATATTTTAAAATGAGATCTGAAAAAGGGAAGTGTGCTATAGAGTAAGTGTTCCAGGAAGTGCAGAGGTGCCACGCTTTGCTGGTCTTTAGTTTGCTGGGGCACACTTTCTGATGGGACAGAAACTAAGAAAGCAAGATCAAGGCAGTCACAAGCTGCACTGCACAAGCAATAGAAAGTTCTGTTGCCTCATTTCTGTACATAGTTCCTGTTCATAATAATGGGTTTAGCTTGAAAATACTCTGTTCATCAGTAAGATATTACAAGGGCAGGCTGGTGGTGTTGGAGGGCTTTACACCTCTTTACTCTCCTTTATGGATTCATTGGGGCCAACCAAAGACTGAAACTAAGGACCCAGTCAAACAAAGCTTAACTGGATCTGGGCTCTGCATCTGGCTGTATTGAGACCCATATGAGAAATATAAATTGATGTAATTACTCAAGTGTCCATTGTAGGCTGAAATTTTTCAGCGCCTTTCAGGATCAAAGATTATTAAACAAACAAGAATGATTTTAGATCACAAGCATTGTGTGCATTGGAACTTGGGTTCATTATATTTTCACATATAAAAAAACTCGTGCACATAATTTTGGATTATATAACGTATAAAATTTAGTTTATCGAACATATAAAAGCAGATTATTGTGCATGTACAAATATTACTGAATGTATAAAAACAATGTTGCAAATTATTTTTGTGTTCAAAAGTTGGATGTTTAAATCTGTGATTCTCAACATGTGGCCAGGGTCTATGTCTAAGGGGTCTGCAAAAGAATTAGACTGAATAAAATGCAACTATATCTATATCTATAGATATAGATATGTATTCTCCAAGGATTCCACACCTCCATTTGAAAGTTGGAAAAAAAAAAGCTGAGAACCATGGTTTAGATGATACTGAAGTTTATTTTCCTGTTTTGAAATATATTTTAGGTAAATTTTTCAAACCTGGGTGCCTAAAATTAGGGGACCTAAATAAAAACATCCTGATTTTCAAAGATACTAAGCACATTTTTGCACATATTTACTTGTGTTTTGTATTTAATTATTGAATATATAGTGTATTCTATTGGAAAATGTGTGTATGCATTACTCTCCCTACCGAATGGAATCAGAACGGCACAATTGTGTCATAGGAAGGATGGTCTATGGGTTAGGGTGCTGACTTTAGATTCAGGAGACCTCTTCCCCTCTTCCCCGCCAAGCCCAGGGATCCAGAGGGAGAAACAGCCTGATGCTCAGTCCCAGACTTGCAGAGTTTCCTGTGCACCACCCTCTCCTTCCCTCCGGGCATGCTGGGAACTGCAGCTGCCAGGAAACCTCTAGCTCCCTCTTCTTCCCCCCAGCAGTGTCTTCTATGTGCGAGTTGGGCTCTGCTGGGTCTAGTGGCCCCTAGTGGCAGCTAGTAGCACTCTAGCCCATTTCTAGGCCGGGGGGAGAGAAAATTCTGCAGGCACAATGTTAATTTCTGCAAAATTCTGAATTGTGCAGTGGCGCAGAATTCCTCCAGGAGTCAAGTATCAAGAAAACATAGGTTACTAAGAGGTAATTGAAATTCCTCTTTAGTTCATGTAGTTGGTAGGGGTCTGGGCTTGGGAGGAGGATTGGAGCTCTATCCTCTCTGCTGCTGTGAAGTTCTGACAAACTACACTATTGAATATAGTGTCTCCTCTGTATTTCATGTGCAGGAAAATAACATGAAAGGACTCCATGCTTCTAAATCTAAACTTGCTCTTTATTGAGAAGAAAACTATTACAGAGATGCTGCAATTGCCACCAACATTCTAGCCATGTAAATATAAGACTAAATTCATGGTGCTACCTCCAAACTCTTTTCTTTTGCAACCTATGCTCCTCCACCCACATTCCATGTATATTGCTACACCATGAAGGATCAGCTGGCCAAAGTTTTGTAGCAATATGAATGTACTTGTCACTGTGTCTCAGTGGGTCACAGCTGAGAGTACCAAATTGAGGAAAAAACTCCTGAGAAATAAGGCAGACTCATCCCAAACTGATGTATATTCTACCATTAGATATATCAATCCAATAACAAAAGTAAACTTCTGTCTCACCATATTGGTTAACAAGAAATCAAAAATGCAGTCTCCTTAGGCATTCCAGCACTTATTTCACCATCCAGACACTAGACTTTATGATGACTGGTTATTGAAAACCAATTTCATTGGAGGAAAAAAAAAGCTACTTCTGATCCCAAGAGATCAGCCCCACAGCCAGGTCAATATATCTCATATTTTATCCAATTATCATGCTGTTGCCAATCCTTTAGTAAATAAAATCTAAATGTTTGTTTATAAAGAAAAGGAGAGCTAAAATGGTTAAGGAAATCATACAGATAAAGTAATTGCAAAGTTTTTATATCAGGTTTGAAGCAGTGATCGAATAAACTGCTAGTTTGGAGAAGTCTCTCTAGAAATTATCTAAACAGCTTGGGTCTCATCAGTCCTTGTTTAGAGCTTCCTTGTTAGAAATCCAGTCCAGAGAAATAAAGCAAGAAATGGAGACAGTTCCAGGGTCTTTTATACCCTCTCCCATGTGGATGGAATTTTACTGGCCAAAACAGTGCCCACAGTACAGTTTGTGGAAAAGTCCAGGCACAAGATGAAGAGTCCAGGGTCACATGAACAAGTCACATGCCCTTACGTGGCTTGCTGACTCACAAGAGCAAGCCACTGGCTACTTAGACTCATAGAATTTAAGGTCAGAAGGGACCATTATGATCATCTAGTCTGACCTCCTGCACAATGCAGGCCACAGAATCTCACCCACCCACTCCTGTAACAAACCCCTAAACTATGTCTGAGTAACTGAAGTCCTCAAATTGTGGTTTGAAGACCTCAAGCTGCAGAGAATCCTCCAGCAAGTGACCCATGCCCCATGCTGCAGAGGAAGGCAAAAAACTTCCAGGGCCTCTCCCAATCTGCCCTGGAGGAAAATTCCTTCCCGACCCCAAATATGACAATCAGTTAAATCCTGAGCATGTGGGCAAGACTCACCAGCCAGCACCCAGGAAAGAATTCTCTGTAGCAACTCAGATCCCACCCCATCTAACATCCCATCACAGACCACTGGGCATACTTACCTGCTGATAATCAAAGATCAATTGCCAAATTAATTGCCAAAATTAGGCTATCCCATCATACCACCTCCTCCATAAACTTATCATGCTTAGTCTTAAAGCCAGATATGTCTTTTGCCCCCACTACTCCCCTTGGAAGGCTGTTCCAGAACTTCACTCCTGTAATGGTTAGAAACCTTCATCTAATTTCAAGTCTAAACTTCCTAGTGCCCAGTTTATATCCATTTGTTCTTGTGTCCACATTGGTACTAAGCTTAAATAATTCCTCTCTCTCCTTAATATTTATCCCTCTGATATATTTATAAAGAGCAATCATATCCCCCCTCAGCCTTCTTTTGGTTAGGGTAAACAAGCCAAGCTCTTTGAGTCTCCTTTCATAATACAGGTTTTCCATTCCTCGGATCATCCTAATAGCCCTTCTCTGTACCTGTTCCAGTTTGAATTCATCCTTCTTAAACATGGGAGATCAGAACTGCACACAGTATTCCAGATGAGGTCTCACCAGTGCCTTGTATAACGGTACTAACACCTCCTTATCTTTGCTGGAAATACCTCGCCTGATGCATCCTAAAACCGCATTAGCTTTTTTAACGGCCATATCACATTGGCTGCTCATAGTCATCCTGCAATCAACCAATACTCCAAGGTCCTTCTTCTCCTCTGTTACTTCCAACTGATGTGTCCCCAATTTATAACTAAAATTCTTGTTATTAATCCCTAAATGCATGACCTTCCACTTTTCACTATTAAATTTCATCCTATTACTAGGGTTGGGGCCAGGTGTGGGCTCTGGGAGGGAGCCCAGCCCAGAGCCCTTCAAATCCCACCCGTGGCTCCAGTGGCCAGGCTGGGGCCGGGATTTAAAGGGCTCAGAGGTCCTGCGGCTGCGGGTAGTCCAGAGCCCTTTAAATCCCACCAGCGGCTCTGGTGCCCGGGCTGGGGCCAGGGTTTAAAGGGCTCAGAGCTTCCACAGCTGTGGGCAGTCCCAAGCCCTTTAAATCTTGCCCATGGCTCTGGTGGCCAGGCTGGGGCCAGGATTTAAAGGGCTCGGGGCTCCCCGCAGCAGCAGGAGCTCCGGGCCCTTTAAATCCTGGCCCCAGCCTGGCAAAGCTCGGGATTCCCCATGGTGGCCAGAGCCCCGGGCCCTTTAATTTGCCCCTGAACCCCAGGGGACTCCCAGCCACTTCTTCAGCTGGGAGCCCCTGGTTGATTGATTTAAATGCCCTGGGGCTCCCAGACACAGCCGATGCCCCAGGGCCTTTAAATCTTGAGAGGCCCTGCCTCTTCCAGATGAGGCCATGCTCCCCTCAGGACGCCAGCAGTACCTGTAAGTTCTGTAAGTTACTTTCACCCCTGGATAAACATAAACGCATGCTTAAAGTTAAGCACGTGCCTAAATGCTTTGTTCAATCAGGGCTTATGTGCCCTAAACTGCTACTTCGATGTAATAATAAAAGTGTGTAGAAAAATGGGATTTAGGATTCTTGTATTTCAGACTACTCATTGCAAGAAAATCATAAAAGCACATAGTGATTTTTTTTGAAAAGGTAACAGTCTAAGTGGTGCGTGTTAGTTGTGAGAGGAAGATACCCTTATTTGAGACTGACGGAATGAGCAGCTGTTGAAGGAAAAGGTAATATCAAGATGCCTGCAACTATTGCTGGATTATATTTTTTTTTCTTCCTTTGCCTTTGACATTTCAAAATGTATTTGCACTTTTATTTTTAATATGAATATGACTTTTCAAATTAAAATCTAGAAACCACCAAGCTTTCTTTTTTTAAAACTAGAGACTTCTCAGAACACTGAAGCTAAGATTTACAGATACCAGGTATTTCTTATCAAGTATTTTAAATGCAATTTCCCAGTAAAGGTTAGGATATTTTGATTTTTTTTAAAACACGCAGAGATAACTATTTATTTTCCTATGATATCAAAAGCTTTTGGGTCCTGCTTTCTATAGTTGCATTGGCATGGAATCTTCTAATCACATACTTACAGTTTTGTAGACTTTTTTTCCCTCACCTTTTAGAAGGCTTTTGACTGCAGCATTGGTCTTTTGTATTTTAAAGAAAAATGTATGTGTGTGTTGGGGGATGGAAGACAGTCATGGCATTTAGCAGTTTTTCTGCCCAAGCCTTTCTTCACCTATCTATCTAGCTATCTAGATTTTTATAAGGTCACTAAGATATCACGGTGATGGGTGACCTTATAAAAAAAAAATCAGATGAGTGTAGAAGGGCTGCATTTTGCAGGAAAAATGCTAAATGCCCTGGCTAGTGGCTGCATAAAAGAGGTTTTCAGAGATAGAAAATGAGTCAAGTACAAAAACATTAGGATAAATATAGTGATTACATAAGCTCTTTATTTAAAGTAGAGGGAAAGATAAGAGAAACAAGGTCACAAAATTATATGTTTTGATGACTTCTGTAAGAGTGCTGAAACACAGTGATATTCAAAAACAATTGATTAAAAGGAACATTCTCACAGAAATTAGAGATCTAAATAATGACATATTTAGATAATCTAGTACACTGGGGTGTTGGGGACAGTGCATGATTGTTTTTTCTGTCTACTCTACTTTCAACAGTTCCAAGCAATAGGTCTAACACAATTCCCCTCAAAAGATTATTTCACAGCCTGATAGATCTTACTCTTAAGAAAGATTTCCTAATATTCAGCCTACATTTTTCTTTCTTTATTTCATCCATTTGCTCCTAGTTTTTTTTATTCTCATCCTCCTTATACCACACTAAATAATTCCTCTCTCTTCTTAATGTTTATACCCTTCCCTTTTGTATAAATGATAATGTTCCCTCTCATGCCAGACTTATTTAGCTCTTCCAATCTTTCCTCATAAGTCAGTACCTCCAGTTTCCTGATCATTTCTGTAGCTCTTTTATTAATTCCTTCTATTTGGTAATGAGGTACCCAGAACCAATGCAATTTTCCAGGTGCCTCAGACCATGTAAAGAGACTGTTGCTTTTCTACTCCATTAGGTGATGCTGCTGGATTTGGCTAGTGTGGAACATGTATTTGAAATAGCTGATTTAGGATTTTCAGCTATCTCTTTCAACCTTCTTCAAATACAAGCAATACACCTCTCCATAGCCATATCTAAAGAGTTTTCATCTCAACTCCAGTGATGGCCGCTTCTTATCATGGATGGGGACAGGGCGTGCAGTGAGTAGCTGGCACTGTTGTTGTCCAGGATGATATTTACTCTATGAAAGAGAACTTTAATCCCCAACATCTTTCACCCATATAAATGGCTGAGTTTGGGGGGTCCATTCTCCCCTCAGCACAATTCCCATGAGCACTTATGGGAGCAGTATATCTGCATCAAGGATGGATAATGTATTTTACAGCTAAAGATCTAATATAATATATACTATTTTTTTAAATAATTGAAATAGGAAGTAACAATAATATGCAACAATATAATAATTAGCACTTCTATAGGCTCTACTGTATGAGGAGCTCAAAGTGTTTTACAGATATTAACTAATTAAGCCTATAATTCCTATGAAGTAGGTAAGAATTGTTATTTCCATTTTAAAGATAGTGAACTGAGGCACAGTGAGGTTACAGCCCATATTTTCAAAAGTGTCATCCTGCAGATATACGTTCCACTATAGTTTCTTCAGTTGTATACACAGACGTTGAGTAACATATTATCTACTGGTCATTTTGAGTACTATCTGCATAATATAGATATGGCTCAAATTTCAGTTTGCCAGTGTGTACAGTACTTAAGCAATAACAATGACACCAGGTCAGGCCTTTCATGGCATCTAAAGACTGACTACAGCTCTTGAGGAATCTTAACCCAGCTGGTTACTAACTATGAAGAATGGCCAGCCTAGAGGCCATTATTGCTATTATAAACTATGACAATATAGCAATGTAAAGGGGGGAAGAAAACTCTGTTTTCAGTCTACTGTGTCAATGTTTTTATCTGCTGCTGGTGGTACAGTTGCATTGTCTATATACTTTTTAGAGAAAGACAAAGTAACCATCTAGAAAATGGGATTTTATGCTCCAGACTGCATTACGTTTACAAAGAGGTGAAGTAGTATTATTGCATGAAGTCCCAGGTGAAAGGTAAAGTAGCAACAGAAGTCCCTTAATTGTTCCATTGATTTTATACCTGGCCTAAAGAAATCACAGTAGAAGCTGGTGGTTACCAGCGAATGTCACCATTGTCACAAAAAGCTTTTAAAACCCCGTTTCTGCACAATGAACAAATTTTCCCTTATTGTAGAAAAAAGGTGCTCAATTTATTGATTATTAACATGGGGTAACATTATTTTTATCTTTTAATTGGATTATTTTTTGGCCCAGAATTGAGAGATTTAAGGTCTGTTCCTGGCTCTACCACAGACATCCTGTCGGCCCTTGGTCATGTCACTTTGCATCTTTGTGCCTCAGCTTCTTCATCTGAAATACGGAATAGTAATATTTGTCTGCCTCAGAAGGGTGTTATATAGCAAAACCTACTCTTGCATTTTCTGTTTAAGACTATAGAGAAGCTTTTGGCAGAGCAACTCTGTGTATCTAAGTGTTTCATCTCTCCTATATCAATCCAGTATAAACCGGTGTACCCCACAGAATCTTCACAGTTGTGAATGCTGATTTTATTAGATCAATTATCTGCCTTCAAGCCCTAATGGGAGTAGATGAGGATGACTTTCGGTGGCTTCATTCCTTTCTCTGGTGGTTTGGGGATTTGGGGCTGGGAATATTTAGTGTTGTTTGCTTTTAATTATGTCCTGTTGTGTTAATTTGAGTTAATATGGGGTCCCCACTCACTCCCTTTGGAGTCACTGGGAGTATTTTAATTGACTTTAATAAGAACAGGATTAGGAATGATGTCTAGTAGTTTTGGCGTGAGCAGAATGTGTGTCATACTCTTATGGTGTCTTATTTAATTTATCTATTAAATATTTTAGCATTCCTGACCTGATCCAAAGTACATTGAAAGTGCCCATCTGCCATGGTAATAGATGTTGCATATATCATATGTATAATATTTATATAAAAAACAAGGCACATTCTTTTAACATGAGGGTAATTAACCATTGGCACAATTTACAAAGGCTTCTGGTGGATTCCTCATCTCTTGAAGCCTTTAAATCTAGATTGGATGTCTTTTTGAAACGTGCCTTGCTGCAGAAGTTATGGACTTGATGTGGATATGAATGAGTGAGATTCTATAGCCTATATTATGTAGGAGATCAGGCTAGATCAGGGGTCGGCAACCTTTCAGAAGTGTTGTGCCAAGTCTTCATTTATTCACTCTAATTTAAGGTTTCGCGTGTCAGTAATATATTTTAAAATTTTTAGAAGGTCTCTTTCTATAAGTCTATAATATATAACTAAACTATTGTTGTATGTAAAGTAAGTAAGGTTTTTAAAATGTTTAAGAAGCTTCATTTAAAATTAAATTAAAATGCAGAGCCCCTCAGACTGGTGGCCAGGACCCGGGCAGTGTGAGTGCCACTGAAAATTAGCTCCTGTGTCGCCTTCGGCACGCGTGCCATAGGTTGCCTACCCCTGGGCTAGATGATCACAAAGGTCCTTTCTGGCCAAAAATTTTATGAATCCATCTAATTTGCATCCATTGTTTTCAAAGCACTTTACAAAGGAAGGTAAATATCATTAGGCCCATTTTTTAAAAGTACAGATGGAGACAGGAAGAGTGAACTGATTTCCCCAAGGACAGAGGCAGAGCTGAGAATAGAATCCAGATCCCTTGACTTCCAGACTAATCTGTTGGACTGCCCAGCCTGCCTGCCATGGTGATAGATATAATATCTATTGTATTAGTCTCGGGCCTTTCTGTTATTTAAATCATATCTCTTCTTGCCATGGTGGTTGCAAAAAGTGGCTCATTGTTTGATCCTGCTGAGTTTAGCAGAAGGTGAAGGTGCTCAGCACCTCACAGGATTGAGCCCTGAGTCAGCACAGCTATTAAGGGCCCAATTCTACAATATGCCAAAGGCCCTTCAGTCCCACTGAAGCCAGTGGAAGTTTGCTGAGCACTTTCCAGTGTTAGTGGATATCAAAGCTTGCTTAGCACGTCAGCGTATATAATGACATTTGCAGTATTTGAATAACATGATATTTCTTTGTCCTCACCATGGACTTTTTTTGGGATTTTTTTTCCATTTGCCATTCTCAGAACTTTAGCCCTTTCCTCATTTAACAACAACTTTCTATGGCCCACAGTTGATGTAGCCAGTAATAATAATAATAATAATAATAATAATTAATAATTCACATTGCTGGAAGAGAAGAGAGTTGTGATCTTTTAAAGAAAAATAAATAAATAAAAGTTACTTGGTTCCCTGGCCATTTTGTCAAAAAATAAAACCAAAGTTCAAACAACTGGTGATTGAGACAATGTAGCAGTAATAGTAAAACTTAATTTTTCAACTGGTATTGTCATCCCTTTGTCATTATTTTAATATTCTTTGTTTTGATTTGTGCATTCCCACAGTCTGTGCAATGCTGGCAATACATAGGATGCACTTTTCAAAAATAAGTGTATCCCTGGAGCCTAGGGTCATCGTACTGCCCTTTTGTTCTATGCAACCCATTCCAGAGCTACTCCCAGAGTGACACCTTCTGTTGTGTGTCACCTTATTGCTTTATTATTAGCCTATATAAAGGTCAAATGGGCCTGACTCAGACGCACACAAAAAACAATACTGTACACAGTTGCTTCCCTTTATTGTCTGTCTCTGGAAGCCTTTGTGTATGTTTGGTCTGCAAAGAGTATTTTTGATATTGTGTGGAAATTGGAGAACTGTTCACAATTCCCATTCTGGTAATCAATGAGATGTAAAATTGCAGCAGTTCTGTGCTGCCTAGAGCCCATCCTGACAAACCTCATTTGGTTTGTCAGAATGCATAAAGCACTGTAAAACCATAGCATTAGCTCTATTTTTCTCTGATGTGATTGAGCAGAGTTGTTAAGGAAACATTTTTTGTTTGCTTAAATAATCCGGCCATAGCTGCACCGCAGTACTGTAAATCAGTGATATCCTTGTATGTTGGAATCTATATAGAAACCCAGTATCTCTCTAGATCCACACCTGATGCTGGCATTTGGTGAACATATGGACTAGCTCAGTATCTATTACATATGTTATGTGGATGACTTCATTCACAAGTGTGCCAAGTGTACCAGAGCCCTTGGTGGTGGCCATCCATAGCATTTTATATATTGTAACATATCCATGGCTATCTAGTAAAAATACATTTATCACTGTAATGCATTCTCTGACCATTTGGAACTTCATAGAGGGACATGGGATAGAATATGAGATGCAAGTCATGTTCTCATCCATCCTCCCTGTTGAAGGAAAAGGCCCAGGTAGGGACCATCGAATTTTGGAGGTAAATGTATTTACGCCGATCGTGTTGAAGAGAGGGCTTTGGATTCTTCAATCATTCTTGTTCCAGGAAGAAAGACTGCTAGGAAGAGATGGAATCCACCTAATGAAGAGAGGGAAGGATATCTTCACAGGAAGGCTTGCTAACCTAGTGAGGAGGGCTTTAAACTAGATTCACCAGGAGACAGTGACCTAAGCCTGGAGGTAAGTGGGGAAGAGGGATACTGGAAGGAAACACAAGGAGGAGGGTGCAGTTACCATGAGATGGTTGAGTTCAGGATCCTGATAAAAGGAAGAAAGGAGAGCAGCAGAATATGGACCCTGGACTTCAGAAAAGCAGACTTTGACTCCCTCAGGGAACTGATGGGCAGGATCCCCTGGGAGGCTAATATGAGAGGGAAAGGAGTCCAGGAGAGCTGGCTGTATTTTAAAGAAGCCTTATTGAGGGCGCAGGATCAAACCATCCTGATGTGCAGAGAGAATAGTAAATATGGCAGGCAATCAGCTTGGCTTAACAGAGAAATGTTCAGTGAGTTTAAACACTAAAAGGAAGTTTACAAGAAGTGGAAACTTGGACAAATGACTAGAGAGGAGTATAAATATATTGCTTAAGAATGTAGGGATGTAATCAGGAAGGCCAAACCACAATTGGAGTTACAGCTAGCAAGGGATGTGAAGGGTAACAAGAATGGTTTCTACAGGTATATTAGCAACAAGAAGGAGGTCAGGGAAAGTGTGGTACCCTTACTGAATGGGAGAGGCAACCTAGTAACAGATGATGTGGAAAAATCTGAAGTGCTCAATGCTTTCTTTGGCTCAGTCTTCATAGACAAGGTCAGCTTCCAGACTGCTGCACTGGGGCAACTCAGTATAGGGAGGAGGTGAGCAGCCTTCAGTGATGAAAGAACAGGTTAAGGACTATTTAGAAAAGCTTCACATGCGCAAGTCCATGGGGCTGAGGGAGTTGGCTGATGTGATTGCAGAGCCATTGGCCATTATCTTTGAAAACTCGTGGCAATCAGGGGAGGTCCCAGAGGATTGGAAAAAGGCAAATGTTGTGCCCATCTTTAAAAAAGGGAAGAAGGAGAATCTGGGGAACTACAGACTAGTCAGTCTCACCTCAATCCCTGGAAAAATCATGGAGCAGGTTCTCAGGGGAATCCATTTTGAAGCACTTGGAGGAGAGGAAGATGATCAGGAACAGTCAGCATGGATTCACCAAGGGCAAGTCATGCCTGACCAACCTGATTGCCTTTTATGATGAGATAACTGGCTCTGTGGATATGGGGAAACCGGTGGACATCATCTATCTTGACTTTAGCAAAGCTTTTGATATGATGTCTCGGAGTGTTCTTCCCAGCAAGTGAAAAAAGTATGGATTGGATGAATAGACTGTAAGGTGGATAGAAAGCTGGCTAGATTGTCGGGTTCAACGCTAGCTAGCTTGGAAGATTCTGAAAGTAATGACATTTAGGCAGTAGTGTTATTATTTAACATTGGTACATAGCTCTTTATTTGCTCTGTAAAGCATTATGCACACCGAAAGACAAGGAGGACTATCTTTGCTATATTGAAATTAGTGGGAGTTTTGCCATCTTTCTGCCACTTTTTGTTGGTTTGTTTCATTAATATTCAAACAACTCATTTATGAGCATACAAATACATGTTGGGGAGACTTCATGAATGTAAGTTCATGAACAGTTAGCGATGTTCATGTACAATTGATAATATTATTCACAGCAAAAGTGTCAGTGTGACAAGAACAACGCAAATGTGAAGTCTGCTACTAGTGTCTCTTTGCCCCTCAGTAAGGGAACACAGCTGATTTTAAATCCGACGTCCATGTACACAGCCAAAATACTCTTTCTTGAAGAAAGGAGTATATTTTAAATTTCTAAAGTTTCCTAGGCCTGCAACCTTGCTCTTTTCCTCTACCAAAGGGATTCAAAGCCCCAGTGACTTATCTTGGTGTGCCTCTGATCTGCAAAGCATAGTTCATCCACTCAGGGAACAGATATGGTACCATGTGATTTAGGTGACCAATCACACACAATAAATAGTAATAGATTCATGAAGTGCCATTATTATTATTATTATTATTATTATTATTAATTATTATTTAATAATTTTTTTGGAAAAATAGTTATTACAAACTAAGAAATCAAATAAGAAAATTGGCAATTGTTGCATGAACAGTTAGCAGACAGGATAAAGGGCTAATTTCAGTGAATAAACAGTTTATGATTACTTTGCTCTACTGTACTGGAGCAAAATGAAGCAGTAGTGTGTTCAAATACTTCTGAGAAATAATCTTTCAATCTAGAGTGTCTAGAGGATTTTAATGGTGAAAGTGCATAACATGCTGTGCTCTGTCTCCTTTTTTTCTGTTGAAACCTATCCCATTTTACCTGAAACTCAAACTCCTCTGACTTTAATTCAGAATATTGCAGAGAAACTTAGTTATACACTTCCTCCTGCTTCCACTGAAGTCTCCACCTCTTTTCATATAAACCAATTATTTAAATTGCTAATGACATGTTACTGATGCCTTTATTGCTGCACTTACTTGGCAGATTTGGTTTTTAACTTAAAACTGCTTATTAGGAAAAAAAAAGTTAACTGCCTCTGGTTTTTTTTGTTTTTATTGGACCAACTTCTGTTGATGGGAGAGACAAGCTTTCAAGCTTACACAGAGTTATTCTTCAGCTCTGTTTAAGCTCAAAAGCTTGTCTCTCTCACCAACAGAAGTTGGTCCAATAAAATTTATTGCCTCACCCACTTTGTCTCTCTAATATCCTGAGACCGACACAGCTACAACGACACTGCATTTATACAATTTGACAGATGACAGAAACCGAGTTAGGAATTTTTAACTTTTTAAACATGATAATTAGTTTATACCCTTTCATGATCTATGAACTGAACATTGTGCATATTAACCCAAAGGGGTTGATTTTCAGATTGGTTATGATGATATGTTGGTAATGTAGTAAACTGCCAGAAAGATTGAAAATGAGACTTCAGTTCCATTAGACACAACTCAGATTTTTATTGAGACCCAACAGCTGTGTAATTTAATACTCAAGTTTAATATTACTAAATGGAATCTAGCACTTAATTAAAATAATTGTTATTAAAACTAATTTATATTGCAGCATAAATTTGCACAGTGCTTTACAAACACAGAATAAGACATACTGCCTTCATGAATATTTAAAAATTGCATAACGTCTTAAAAGCATAATGTGTTTCTGTTATGTTCTAAGATAATCATTTAATCAGTTCAGAAGGAATTGCACTGAATGAGTTAGTATGTGCTTTGTAATGAAATGTATAGTTGTGCAGTTGCACCCCTTCCCTCTGCTGGATAGAATCAGTACTGCTCAGCTGTGGTCATAAACCCTATACAGCTAATAACTAATGGAGATCCTTATTTACTTTTGGAACACAACAATCTGAGATCTATCCCATCACCACTGTAAATTTCTGAGAGGCTAGAGTGTGAAGTATAATGATTATTGTGAAGTTCCTAGATGGCCAAATTCTTTGTTAAGTACATCTAAATTAAACAGGAAGTCATTGTTGAAGCTGTGTTATTCATTAATAAGTAGGGTTGTGCTAGCTAATTCTAGTTAGCAAAAACATGGATATCTAGCTATTTGTCTACAGAATGTAAGGATGAATGCTATTTGTTCTTTCTGTTTTGTTTTAAGATTGCCATTTTTATGACATCTATGAACTCCAAGGGGGCTTCCTCCTTCCTGAAGTTATAGGCACACCTATAACAATAATCCATAGACATGGGCATATAATGCAGAAGAAAAAATGTTCTTCATATCTTCATGAAGGAGAACTGGCATTTTGTAACTAGAGAGGTATCTTCCTAAGGATTTGCTCTCACTAACTACAAGGAAGCATTCCCTTCTGGGTATGTCTACACCAGTGGTTCTCAAAGTCGGTCCATTGCTTGTTCAGGGAAAGCCCTGGGCGGTCCGGGCCGGTTTGTTTACCTGCCGCATATGCTGGTTTGGTCGATTACGACTCCCACTGGCTGCGGTTTGCCACTCTAGGCCAATGGGGACTGCGGGAAGGGCGGCCAGTACATCCCTCGGCCCATGCCACTTCCTGCAGCCCTCATTGGCCTGGAGTGGCGAACCGTGGACAGTGGGAGCCGCAATCAGCCAAACCTGGGGAAGTGTCAGGTAAACAAACTGGCCTGGCCCACCAAGGGCTTTCACTGAACAAGTTGCGGACCAACTTTGAGAACCACTGGTGTACGCTACCCGCCAGATCAGTGGGTAGCAATCGATCCAGCGGGGTTCAATTTATCATGCCTAGTCTAGATGCGATAAATTGATCCCTGAGCATTCTCTCATCAACTCCTGAACTCCACTGCCACGAGAGGCACAGGTGGAGTCGATGGAGGAGCAGCAGCGGTTGACTTACCGCAATGAAGACATCACGGTGAGTAAGTCTAAGTATGTTGACTTCAGCTATAGTTGCGTAATTTAGATCGATTCCTCCCCCTCCCCCCTTGTGTAGACCAGGCCTCTGAGTGTGACAAAAACACTTGTCTTTCGGTGTGTATAATGCTCCAGTGCTTCTCATGTATTGGCCTGGGAGAGTGTGGGACAGAAGATGGAATAGACAATCTGGTAGGTCTTTTCTAGCTCTGATTTCACTGAAACTCCTTGATATTGTTAATAGCACTAGCTAGATTAAAGCTAGATTAATAGCACTAGCTAGATTAAAGTCATAATTTGTATATGACTACACATGCTGTAGTCATACCTTTGATTGCAGTGTAGATATACCTCAAGCATTTGGTTAGACTTTGAGCAAGTTGGCTTTTCAGAACCTCATTTCTTCATTTATAAGTGGGGATAATGCTCCTCTACCTACCGCAGATGGCTATGTGAGGCTTCATCAATGTAAGTTTGTGAAATGGCCTAGGAACCTTGGCTGGAAGTTTTTAGAGAAAGGCAAAATACTATTATCACTAATACTGAAGAGCAGAAGAATACCGCCAGGTCTACCATCAGGGATAGAGGTCTAAAATGACATAGCTAGTGCCAGGGTACAGTTCAACAGAATAGACTGTAGTGTGGCTGAGATTGTGGGAGACTGGTCGCTTCATCCGTGGTTTACTTTGCAATGTGTCTATCCCTTCCTCTCTCATTTCAATCACTCCAGACTTACTGGTTGGTGAAGATAGCACTAATTTTTCTCTCTCACTGTATGTAAAATGCTAGACAGAACTATTGAATGCTCCTCACTTCTAGTCTCTTTTCTTCTCTGTGAATGTCACACTGCGTTGTAGAAACACAGCAGGGATGAAAACTAACACAACTACATATTTGTATCTCATAAATGTACATAAATGTGTATTTATAGATGCACAAACCAAGGGAAACCTTTTTTAAGCAGAACTGTGTTAAACAGCTATTTCTCAGAGGAGAATTTGGAAAGCAGTATTTGCTAAGAGAGCTGGTCAGAAAATAGGGGAAAGAAATGGCAGAAAATCAGCAAAACATTTTTAAAATGTATCTTTTTTGGTCAAAATTTCATTTTTCCATTTCCAACCAACTTCATGTTTTACTAACTTGTAAAGTCCTTACTCCATTTCACACTGTACTTAGGTGCACACCTGTTGAAATCAATGAAAGTTTGCAGTAATGAGTGAGAATGTAGTAAAAACTTAGGATTTGTCTTTCAAACAAAAAAGGCAGTCAATGGTTAGTAAATTGAGTTCCCTGCTGTATATAAAAGAACCTCATCCATCAGGTTTAAGTAGGCTTTCTCCTACTTAGAGGGGAAGAGATGGCATACACAAGTGACAAGTCTCCTATTCAGGGACGGCTCCAGCACCACCACGCCAAGTGCGTGCCTGGGGCGGCAAGCCACGGGGGGCGCTCTGCTGGTCGCCACGAGGGCGGCAAGCAGGCTGCCTTCGGCAGCATGCCTGCGGAGGGTCTGCTGGTCCCGCGGCTTTGGCGGACCTCCTGCAGGCGTGCCACCAAATCCGTGGGACCAGGGATCTCCCGCAGACAAGGCGCCGAAGGCAGCTTGCCTGCCGTGCTTGGGGCGGAAAAATACCTAGAGTCACCCCTGCTCCTATTAATTATGGACCTGAAGTGTGAGGAGGAGTAGTGTAAAAGAAAAGGATCCTTTGCAGTGCTCTGTCCTAGAAATTTCAATTTGAACTATAGTTCGGATTGGTAATGATTAAAATGGTCTGATGCCTTTGTGATTCTCTTTGCGAAATTATTAAAGGTTCATGTATAGTGCACACAGGTGTCATCCTGCTTCACAATGTAAGAAAGACATGGGAGTCTTCCCCAAAGACCAAATTGATAATGACAAGCCTGGGTACTTAGGGAATTAATTACAGGCAAGGAGGGAGACCAGGAGGAATACCCAGAATATGGTTAAATGAACACCTATGCTTAGGATAATATGCTGCATATAATTTTCTAGCTCTCTGCTTGTTTTTGTTTTGAGTTGGGAGGTATCAACTCAATTTCTAGTAGACAGATACAACCGCAACTCATAACTCCGCCCCCATCATGAATCATGGAGTTGGATGGGCATGAAGACTGAACAACCTTCCACATCAGCAATCTGAGGCTCATTCATAGTAGGTGACTTCCACTGTCGCTGCCTAGGCTATCCCTGTTTGTGGATATATTATTGTTAGTTATTTAACATTTATGTTGGGGGTAGTGCCTGAAGGCCACACCAGGTTGGTGCCCATTGTGCTAGGTGCTGTACAAAATTAGAATACATGACTATCCCTGAGCCAAAAAACTTACCTTTTATTCTCCAGGGCTGTCCATCTGGCATTTTCCATAAATTCTAATTTCACTTCACATCATGACAGTTTGTGGTATTATCTCCAAAATCATATATAGCAGACTATAATCCCTTTTGATTTCACTATACCCTGTATTCTAGCACTTAAACTAGTGTTGACCAGGAGAAATTGAAATGGTCAAAGACAGTGTTTCAGATCATCAGGAAACCCATCATAGCTGGATACTGTGAAATCACTCAGGATTCATTCACAGGAGGAGAATTCAGGTTGCCATCATCATATCCACAGCTACTAATAATATATGGCTGTAAAGAGAATATCTGCATTTGCAACTGTACAGAGCAGCTTTTTCCTCTGTATCTGGAAGGACTGTTACATGGTTTATGTGGGCAGATAACATTGTGACCTTCACATTTTAATAACATTGTCCTCACTGTGCCTACTAAAATATAGATGTAAACACCCAAAATGCATTTATTTTTCCTGACAATATGTCTCATCTTTGCTTAATAATGTAGGTAGATTCTCAAATGCTGTACATTTCCTTAAAATAATGGATTTATTGGTATTGGTTTTGTTTGGTTCTATCTATGTATTTTTTATTATGCCATTACTACAGTACATATAAAGTTTTATATAAGTACCTCTCACCAAACTTGCTTTGATCACAACTTTCTTTTTATCACCATCTTTTTGTTCAGGTAACTGTATTTTGAGCATTTAACAGTGCTTGAATAGAGCATTTTGTGACTTCAGTGATTTATTGTCTCTTGTTTTTCCAATATGTTTATAGTTGATATTTAAATAATTGGGCCAAATTCTGATCTCAATTATACTGCTATATGTCTGGAGTAACATCAGGTAACTGAGATCAGGATTTGACCACTGGAATAATGTTTCCTGTTGTTAAAAGAGCTGATCGGGGTGGAGAGGAGGAGGCAGGCCAAAGGGACAGTTTGTCCCCAGCTGTCCATTTGAGAGGGTTGCATCATGACATGGCACACTGGGTCACAGCACCACTCAGGTTTGGCCCAGTCATCCTTATGTCATGAAGGAGGAGTGGCCAAGCCAATTGTGAATGGCACTGCAGCCCTGGGTGCCAGATCACAACTCCTGGAGCAGGGAGCTGAGCACAGCCCCTCAGGACAGGAATGCTGCTGTGGGGTTGGTTCAGGGCTGGTTTGCTCTCCAAGACCCACACATGGCCTCCTCTCAGTGGTAATGTTTTTGAAAGGATGTGGGGAGGGGACACAGTTTCAGATTTTGCCCTGGATCCTCAAAAACGTCTGTGCAGACCTGCTTGCAATCTTTCAGATTTAGGGAGAGCTCATAAATTGCAAACCAACACAGTTTGCAACTCTCTTTCCCAGGAGGGTGAAGTGAGCTCCTGGCTGTACTAATTTTTTTAAAGATAAAAACCAAGGCAGTTGGGGTTTTCCTTCTTTAAAATCGACTTTCAATCTTCAGAAATTAGGATGTGACCGTCTTCTAATGTTCTTTTCCAATAACCTGCACAGCCTTCTTTTTTCCTTAAGAGTGGTAGCTAGTCTGACTTTTGCTTACTTCCAAAATATTTTCTCTAGTGTCTGTGTTGGTGTTAATCTCATTTTCTTCATTATGCAGTTGAATCCATTTATTGGAATCTTTGATAAAAGTATAAAAGCTTTGTGCCATGTTTATTTTTGATTGTCCATTTACATGATTTCAACTTGGTTTCACGGTTGATCCCTCACCTGGGTGAATGTGACAGTAGACGTATGAGTTTGTACGTCTGCTGCCGTTTATTTGGAGATGGTTATCTGAAAGGTTAGGTTCACAAGCAGCAGCATGAGATCTTACATTTATTCTTTGCAAGAGGAAAGAACCAGCAATTTGATTTTTGTTTTAAAATGAACGCTGATTTTGACAGATATGATACCTGGGAAGTGTAAGGAGTTTGAATGACTATATTGAAATGTGCCAGACAGGCGTGGACTTTTGGGACAATAATTGTGTTTCCTGAGGAATCCCTGGGAAGTGATTAATGCAAATTTCACAAACCTGGTTATGCAAAAATCCAGCCTTTTGAAGCTATGTCCTGTGAAGATAACCATTGACCAGTGATTTCCTGTTCCTGGAGATTAGATCAAAGTCTCGAGCTGTATAAAGAAACAATTGAACTGTCCAGCTGGGGGTTGGTTCCTGATCTAAAAACTGCCATGAACTCGCAACCAAGGGGGAAAATCCAGGTGGGGTGTGAAAGACTGGAACCTATCAGAGCTCTATATTGGAACTGGGGATGATCTCTAGTAAACTTTTAGCATGCATGTTTATGTTTATATGTGTTTTCTCTGTAATGCTTTTGCCCTAGGAATAAATGCGGTTTGCTTTGTGAAGGCTGGTTGGTAATGTGTGTACACTGTTAGAGCCTCTGGAAAAAGGTTAACTGCAGATGCTGGACCCAGGTCATACCTGCTGGGAAGTCACAGTGAGGTGCAGAATGACTGCAATCCTAAACCCCCAGTCTGAAGGGAGAGAGATATGGATATCCAACCCAAGAGAGGTGACAGCTAGGAAACCTAAAACCTTAAGGAAGATTGATCCGGGATCAAAGGTCTAGTTTACCATGGAATTGCAACACTGATACTCAGTGGAAAGTGGACATAAAACAAATTGCTTATAATTAGAGCGGATCAAATATTGAATTTTGAATGATATTTATTATTAATTCTGTGTAGTATGGTAGCAGCCAGAAGTCACAATTGAGATCAGGGCCTAATTGTGCTAGGCACTGTACTTACATATGGTAACAGATGGTCTCTGTCCCAAAGAATTGACAGCAGGAGGATAAACAAAGTCAGAGAGGTGAAACAACACTCCTTGTCTGTGGCAGAACCAGGAATAGAATTTAGGTCTCCTAATTTGCAGACCAGTAACCTCTGTTTGCCTACATTGACTAACTTAGTCCCCTTTTTAGATAATAAATAGTCTGCAGATCTATTCCATTTTCTGTGAATGTCTTCATTATTCATAAGTATCCATAAATAAATAAAACATTTGAAGGCTGTGGCTGTTCTCTGAGTGATTTTCAAACATTTCTTGTTTGTTTGATTGGTCACTTAAGTCATCTGATATTGTTTCTGCTTTCTGACTGTATAATGGGAATGTTTATTCAAATGAGAATAACAGATAGCAAATATCTCATTTCTCAGTACAGAATTTTGGCTAAATAAACGTTTATACTTAAATGCAGGCAAATGCTAAGATTCACAAACATCTTTACAATCCTACAATGGTTTGCATGAATAATATCAGCCCGTGAATCATAGCAAAACAATGCAGGTACTTTTATTTATTTATTTATTAAAATAAGGTGGTTTTTGTTAATGTTGTCTTCGTTAACTATTTACCCAGCCCAATGTGTTAAGGAGATATGGGTTCAGTTAAATTACTCCACCTCTTCATGCCTCAATTTCTCTATCTGTATAACAGGGCTATTAATATTGACCTACCCCGTTATGGGGCAGGATGAAGTATTGATCCAGTGATATTTATAAAGGTCTTTGATAAGCCCTGGTTGAAGTGACAAGAGAAAGAGTAAGTATTAGTCTTACTTTGCAGAGGGGAGGAGGTATTCTGTGCAGCCATCAATAATACATGGCTATGTCTACACTTGGAACAGGGATTGTGACTCCCAGCTTGTGTAGATGTACCTGTGCTAGTTCTGCTGGAGCTAGACTGCTAAAAATAGCAGTGTAATCAGGGTAGTGCAGGTGCTGGCTTGGGCTAGCTGCCCAACTATGCACCCAGAGGGTCCAGGTGGGTAGGTACTTGGGGTGGCTAGCCCAAGCCACTGTCCATGTTAGCCCAGCTACACTGCTATTTTTAGCACACTAGCGTGAGCAGACCCACAACAGATAAATCTACATGAGCAGGGAATCATACCCCCTGTAGATGTAACCAAAGAGCAATTAGAAGCTTATAATCAACCATAGTAATTATTTATAAAATGGGGAAGAGAGTCAGTCAAAACAAGACTGAGGCAATAATACCCCTCCAGAAAAAGCAGAAGGAAGTTCTATTTCCTGTCCCTAGCTTGATAGAGCAGCACATATCCATAATTCCCCCCTCCTCATTGGCTGATGCAGTGAGACACGCCCCCATACCTACTTTAACCACAGCCTCCTCCAAATTGTCAGGCCTTGAAGAGCAGACACAGTGAGAGATTGCAGAGTTTTAAACCTTGTTTCCTTCCATGGCATGGATGCTGTATTGGGGGTCTGCTAGTGAGTCAGTATTGCAGTAGTGAAGCATGTGCATATTATTCAGGAACTCCATGGCTACTGGCAAGCAGGAGGCTTACACAACACTTGATATTCCAGAGTGAAAAAGGCTTATGTAGAATCAGTAAACACAATTAAAGAGGCTGAAAAAGAGCAGTGCCCATTACTGCCAGGAGTCACTGGAAAGATTCCAAAGTCTACCTGCCTTAATGAAAAGTAGGGCTTGTTCAATTTCCCAGCAAATCCAGGGTGTGGTGGTGATGGGTTATTGGATCAGTGACAGCTGTGTTCCTCAGGGAGGTGGGATGCTTAGGATCTGATGTCTGATACAGAGAACAAACAGCTCTTTGTTTTCATATCATCCTTATAGACATTCCAGTAAATAAAGAAATGAAAACCCTCCTGAATCAGTATAGACTAAGAAAGCTCTGTTGAGGTTGCTAGGCAGCAGAGGCCAAAGGCATAGAAAGCAGTCAGGGCTTTGAAAACAAAATCAGTGACTTATGGGTTATCTGGAATAACCACTTATTGTGCCATCTTTGTTATAAATAAGTAAATGTGGAATTTATGTTTTTTTTTCCCTTGGGTAGATGAGCAGCATCTTTAAGAGATTTGAAATGAAAGATCTATTTTCGTATCTCATTCCCATTAAGCTTTTGGGATTATACATATAACTATTATTTATAATGGTACTGATTGATTTAATTAGATTTTTGACTCTGCAATGTACTGACTTGTGCCTATATTCTGGAAGCAGTTTGGGGCAGCAGGTTGGTTTGTTTGTTTAAGTGTTGCTTATGTTTGATTTTATATCACTGTGTGTATTTATGCATATATACGTAAGAAGGACCCAACAAGGGTCAAAGCACTGCTTGAGATGTTCTTGCCTCTCACTGATATCAGTGGGAGGTGAGGCACCTCAGCACCTTGTAGGATCAGGCTCTGTAATGAGATCCCTCACTGTTAAACCGTTGCACTAACACAAGGCTTTTCCTCTCGCCACTACCCATATTACAAGGCAATAGCACTCCCAGTAGCCAGGGAATTCAGATGCAAGGTTAAAATTTCATCCTGATGGGCCAGTTGATCTCCTTGACATGTTTAAATAAGTGCATTCAGGTTTCTCTGGAGAGGACTGTCTCTTCAGGGTCAGCATGTGTATGCTTATGGAAGGGTCTAGCCACCTCTGTGACTCTGTCTTTCACACCCCTAGTATTCCAAGAGCCCAGCAAGATGAGGAAGTCCACGGGTGGTTTAGAAGTGGATGAGAAGCATCATCTACTCCAGCGGGTAAATCCACAGAAAAGGTTATGCAGTGCCTGGGGTACCTTGTATACAGTCTGCTTGCCGAGATCTGGAATTCATCCTTTAAGAGGGGTTCTGGGAACATCCACCACAGGAGAAGACTTGGGATTATGCTGGAGGGGGAGGGGAGCCCAAAGCTCCAGAAGTATGGAGGCCTAAGTCCTCTCCATGGTTTGTCCTGTATCTTCTGAAGAGCTCCCAGTGTCCTCAGGATTTAGGGTCCCAATCCCCTTCTTTTATGTGTGAGGCAGAACTCGCCTCATTTCATGGGATAATTCAGAGGAGAAACATCAGAGAAACCTTCTGGTTTTTTTTATGTGTGTTTGATTTTTAGACCCTCTGATGGTCCCGTTAGGAATTGCATCTCACAGGTTTCCAATCTGTAATCCATACAGTACTGTCCGCTCCTGGTAATGCAACCATATCAGCTGTATAACAGTCTTGAATAATAGGACCATTTGCTAGGGAATGGGGAGGATTGAACTGTAAATATTCTTGTCTGATTGGCTTGATTCCAGCCCCTTGCCCCGGGTTTAATTCTCTCGCTTGGTGTGTGATTTCTTTTTTTAAACCACTCTTGTTGATGTTAATTGTCAAAGCTTTGAGACTCCAGAGAATGTACGGACTGCACCTCCATAGTCTCAGAGCATCAGGGCCAAGAACCAGGAGACCCAAAACGTTTGTAAGCAAGATGATACCATCATCCTTATTGCATCCTGTAAAGGATGTGCCCGCTTCCCACTGGGTCCCGTGTCCTTCCTAGGAACTGGAGCCCCTTTACCTGGGGGCTTGCCCCTGGCAATACCCCCACTAGTCTCTATGGGTCTCCCCGCTCTAGAACCCCCAACCCTCTAATCCCCACCTTGCCTCAGTCGTGCGCTACTGCCAGTCACCATCTAGCTCCCACTCATTGGGGCAGACTGCAGTGTAAAAGCCACTCATCACAGGCAAGGGGGTTCGGACCTGCTGCCTTCCTCCTCCACCCAATACCTCTGTGGGCCTAGGACCAGGCCCTGTAGCCTGGAACTTCCCTGGCCTTTCACCAGCCCTGCTTCACTCCAGTACCCTTTAGGACTCAGGCAGCTAGGTCCATCACCCTTCTCAGATAGAGAAAGACTCTTTGGCCTCTGACTCACAGCCTTTTTATACAGGCCAGCTGTGGCCTGATTGGAGTGTGGCCCAGCTGTGGTCAGTGACTCACTCAGCTTTTCACAGCTGTCCTCACTCTCTTTCCCTGCTGCAGCCCTCTCCAGTCTGCTTTTAACCCCTTCAGAGCTGAAGCGGAGTGACCACCTCACTACACATCCCAATCAAACTGAGCCATGATATCCCAAATGAAATAAGCCATTGTATTTTTCCATTGGCCCAAATACTCAGTCACCTGGTGTGAATCTGCCACTTAGTTCTGAGCGCTGTTAGCTTGCAGTGGTATCTTCACTACATACATATTTATTGGTTCTCAGCTAAAATTAGGTTTACTGAGCAAATAGATTTTGTGCACTCATCCTAAACAGATTATTTCCCAGGATGCTTTAGGGAAAATGTGACAAGATGACTCATTCCTTTCCTTTATTGTGCTGTAATAGCTGTGCAGGGAGAGAAAATGTAGACAATGGAAAATCATACTAATTAGACAATGCAAACTCAAATGGAATTTCTGATGGAAAAGTTACATTAGTGGTGTCTTTCCCTTTTGACTGGGAGCAGGGGAAGCTAGATAGAATGTTATCTCAGCTAGGGAAGCTTTTTCCTCTGCTCAGCTCTCAGTGATGTAGATAGGCTTGGCTGGTTGAATAATAGGCTGGGCTTTCAAAAGTCTCAGGGAAACACCTTCCTTTTTTCTTGTTGTTGAGCTCCCTCCAGCTTCCTGGCATCCGTTAATTAAAGCCATTCAGAGTTACTGCTGCTGCAATTCACAAATTGCTTCCATGCTTCGCCAACCTTGGCAGCCACAAGGCAACAGACCAATCTACAATCATAATCTTGCTGAGAGTTACATTTCTACATGGCCTGCAACCCTGACAGAGAGTGAGATCCTGAGGCCTCCATGTCTAAACAGAGCAGCTACCTTTATTGTGTTTGACTGAGACGAGCTAATAGATACATTCCTGTGGGAAAGTAGGTGGCTGGGGGGTTGTGGGAAAGGCAGGGGGATAGGATGGATCTTACATTTGCCAATGTTCAGATCATTCATTTTATTCCCTCACCCCTCATGGATGTATAGAATTTTGGTTTTCTGCCTGTTCAACATTCCTCTGCAGTTTTGACTATTGGCCTCAAAATGTTCACCAAATGTACCATTGTATATTTTATTTTGTTTTGAAGGTGTCCAAAGAGCCTGCAGAAGTTGGTTTCTCATAAACTAGTGCCAGCAAATGAAAGGAATAATGTAGTTAAGGAACTGGGCTGGGACTCAGGTGATCTGCATTCACTTCCTAGCTCTGTCCCAGATGTCCTCGGTGACACCAGGCAATCTATCTATGCCTCTATTTTCCACCTGTAAATGGGGCTAACAATACTTCCTTATCTCAGAGAAGTTTTGTGAAGATACCTTCATTAATGTCTGCTAGCTACTTTGACACTACTGTGTTTAGGACCTTGAAAGTACCTAGATAGATAATCCTGGTGCCAGTTATGATAGTAGGCTTTGTACCCAATGGAAAAAATGATTTCCTCACACTAAGGATGTAGCTAAAAGTATGTGTGAGAAAAGTGTCTGAAGTTAGACTAGCTGGAGTTGAGATCTTCAACTGCCCATACTAATTAGTGTCAGCACTTAAAGGGGGAAAAAACAGGGTGCTGCAGGGAGTGGAGTCAGTGGCTTAATAGAGAGTGCTCTTCAATCTGATTCACTACAGAGCCAATGACCCCGAGGAGCAAGGGGGACACTGTGTGGTTGGAAGTTTTGTATTTGAAGGGGTGAGATACAAAACTGAGCTCTTTGAAAGTGATTGTTTAAGACTTGGATCCCTAGTTAATGAAAGATTTTGTTTTAGGTGAATTCTAAGTTTGGATATTTAAATAGAGCCTCCTCTTTCAACTTCAGGTGAATATGGTATTCTCCCTCAGTTCTGACCAAATTCTGCATCCAGTTAAACATGTTTAAATTTAGTATAAATCCAGTGGAGTTACTCAAGATTCACGTTGGTGCAAGTGTGTGCAGAATTTGGCTCTTCCTTGCCTCAGCTCCTGTATAATATTTCTGTGCACTGCCCAATCAACCCCAGAGGTGGCTGGATTTCACTGTTAATCTTTTTGACTAAATAATTTGTTTGGGTTCCTTAAAGATGAAAGATGCTAAATGTTAGATATATGGGATCACAGTGTCAACTGGTGTATATCCATATAGCTCTGTGAAAGTCATGGCTCTGTGCTGAACTACACTAGCTGAGCAATTTGCCTGTTATTTGTATTCCTGTGGTTTATGGTAAAGTGTAATCACTTTGTGGTACCTTATAAGAGAGTTTGATGTCCATCTTGAAAAAAATGGCAGTTACATGGCATGTAGCAAGTGTTAGAATGTTTGTTATAAATGTTGAGTATCACTGTAGGCATTGTGAGAAACCTGTTGGACCCTAATTGGTTAAGTCCCATGTGCAGATAAAGTTAGAAAAGTAAAAAAGAGACATTCAAGTAATAGTGAGAGCTGACTTCTCCCAAGCCCTGACAAATGCACATACCCACATATAGACCTATTCTAAATGGCTACAGATTTTAACCTGTGTTTACACATCTATTTCTGGACAGGCAGAAAGTGGTTGGGAGTTGACAGGACCACAGTCATCATCAGGCAGTTGTAATTTTTAATTTAAAATTGTGTGGGCAGCTTCCATTGCTACCAGGCAAATTTAGACAAATAAAATGATCAAATAAGTAATTTTTGATAATCTGTATATGTATAAATGAAAGCTTGGATGCCTCTTTTACTACTAAGATGTCTGTGGAGATTTATTTTAGAAGGAAGGACCCTTAGATGGAACCAAAGTCAGTAACCCTCAAGAGACAAATGGAAGCAGGAGAGCTTAATAGCAATTCCTTTTTATATTTCAGGGCGGAACAGAAATAGTGACATGACATGAGTAGATCATTTTGGATCTCCTTGGGATAAACTGAAAAGTGAAATGCAAAAGGAAGAAGCTTAACCTGGTGAAAATTACAAGTCCAATCAGGCAGTCTTTAGTCACTTGCCATATGTGTTACCCTTTCTCTGTCCAAAGCACAATGTTGTTGCTAGAAGTAGCTTACCCATTGTATATCATAAATTTTAAATGTTCCTGGCATTTGGGTGAAATTCTGTGCCCATTAAAATCAATGGCAAAACTCCCATTGACTTCTGAGGGGTAAGAATTTCACCCAGTATCTCAATCATCTTTTTTCATTCTTGAGACTTTTTTTTCAGTGTGTTTTTTATCTTTTTGTGCTTCTGCCACTATCTTTTTTAAATCGTCACTGTTTTCTTTTTCCTCTTTCATCCTTTCTGTTATTCTCTCTCCGCTGTTATGTGTCTTCCTTCCATTTCTCACCCACCATGGTCCTCCCCTCCATTTCACATCCCATCCTTCCCATCCCTCAAGTGCCTCCCAAGTTCTCTTAGGATGGGGAATGGAGCATGGATTTCCCTCACCTTCCAAATGCAGGCAATGTGTGTGTCTTGGAAGAGGATTGTGCGGGAGAATGAATATGCATGTTTCACCCTCTAAATGTGGGTAAGACAGCTCTGCCCCATTGAAGTCAATGGCACCACTCATGGGCCAGATCCTAAAATACCTACTGTGTTTTTACTTAATGACATCAATGGGAATTTTGCCTTGGCTAAGAGCTGAGTAAAATCTTGAGGGCCCACTCACATATCTCTGATCTAAATGGAGGGGACCCCCCCTCCATCCCAAGATTCCTTGCCTTTTGGATATTTACTCTCCTCATCCCCTATGTGGCAAGGGAAGATCAGGCTCTGAACAAAGTACTTCTGAAATTTGGCAATATGAGAGTTAGGGTATGACTAGACTGCAATTAAAAATCTGTGGTTGGCACATGTCAGCTGACTCAGGCTTGCAGGGCTTGGGCTACGCGGCTGTAAAATTGTGGTGAAAAGGTTTGGGTTCTGACTGGAGACCGGGCTATGGGAACCTCTCCCCTTGTGAGATCCCAGAACCTGGGCTCCAGTCTGTGCTTCAGTGTCTGTATTACATTTTACAGCCCTCAGAGCCCAAGCCCAGTGAACCCAAATCAGCTAACATGGGTCAACCAGGGGTGTTTAACTGCAGTCTAGACATACTCTTAGCGACTACAGGTACAAGACCTAAATCATTTGAAATCTTGCTACACAGCAGGCTAGTTTCAAATAATAAGTTCAAGATTCTCTTCTAAAGAGAATTTTAATAGTCAATACCCCTGTTTTTCTTCCACCCACCTACACCCCACTCATGTTGCTAATAGAGTCTTGCTACAGGTTTGAATTCTGTTAACTGCAGATTTACCTGTACAGATTTTTGGATTAACCTCCAAAATAAAGGCCATTTCAAACAAACAAATAGCCCTGCATTTCATTCCATAAAGCAAGCAAGCACATACAAACCCTTAATATATGGGATGCAAAATATACCAGCTAAACACCTAAGTGCAATTAGCTAAAGGTAACTTAAAAAAAAAAAAGATTCTACAATATGTTTCATGTGAGTATATGTTAAATATACAAAAAAACTTTTATTCCATAGCAATGAATCAGGAAGCTTTATTTAATTCTATTAATGTGTAGGCTTTTTTATGTTGCTTATAACCAGAGTATCTGAAAGCTTCAGAAACTGTAATTAATGTAGATTTATAAAATAAGAGAGACTTCCCTTAACAGTCTAGCTACATCTGACCAATACTTAAAACTACAATACATGAATAAAGGAAACAGCAAACTATGACTTACAAATATACTAAATAATCAGCACAGAAATAATCAAAATTCCTACTATTTCCTAAATATTGCACCTATGTGCTTATGTAGCGGACCTTCTTAAAATATGTCCCTTGTGGTATACTCTAAATGTTAGCAGATCAGTGACATTATCTTTGTGCACACACACCCTGTAAGCATTATAATTGTCCCATTTTACAGATGGCAAAACTGAGGCACAGAGATTAGGGACCTGACTGAAAGCCCATTGAAGTCAATCAAATGATTCTCAGTGACTCCATTAGGCTTTGGATTGTTCCCTAAATTACTTGGCTCAAAGTCAAGCAGGAGGCCTGTGGCAGAGTTTAGAATAGAACCCATATCTCCTAATACTGATTAAAGAAAACAAACACAACGGCATCTTCTACTTTATGGCTCCAGTCCAGCAATTTGATCTACTAATGTGAACCCTTTTTCCTGTGCAGAGCCCTGTTGGGACTAGCAAGAATCCCTGCTTCCTAGTGAGACATACAACACTTGTTTGTATCCCTTGATGGTTCTATTGCATCAGACTTCAAGTTTGTGACACATTGAGGTAAAAAAAATGCTTTTTGTAGGTCATTTTTGGAGGTAGTTATATAAATGTTTATATAGATCACTTCCCCTTCCAATTCCTGTATGCTCTTTTAACGGTGGGAGAATTTGAAGCTCATTAAAGCAAACAGCTAATAGCTAAAAGAAAGCATAGTAAAGACTTGCTGCTTGCAAATTTCCCCCGTGTTGTTCTGCTAAGAGAGTTAAAGCTCCAGTGCTGCTCGGTCAATGTGTTTTGAGTCCTGATCTACAGCTCCTCCTACTATTCTAGTCCTGAGCTGCTTCTAAGCAGGCACTTGGTATGGCAGCTGATTGCATGGTTGTTTAGTAATGCTGGCAAATATTCACGAGCTACAGAGTTGAGCCCCACCAAACTCATTTATTCTTTTACGCCAATTAAGCCATAAATTGAACCCATATTTCCATAAATGAAAAATTTAAGCTGTTATTTTAGAAAAGGGAAAGAATTTGAGACCAAGCTGGTTACTTGCAAATGGAGTTTCAACCTGACATGTAGCCAAGCAATATACCTCTGAGAAATTGTGCTTATAATATATATCAAATGAACCTGAATTGTTTCAGCAATAATTAATGAAAGCCACGCAAAGCCCTTGTGCTTCGTGCAAGGTCGCAGAGTGAAAGCCCCCAATTTCTGACTTGTTTAAATCTTAGTTCTAATTAGCATGATTAAGGGTAAGTTTTTAAAAAAGTTTTTATTTTAATGTGTAATGTATTTATAAAGTCATGTCAGCTAAGTGATGGCCTCTACCCCAATAGACCTACCATTCCTGCTGTATGAGACACATGCAATTGTCTAAAGATTTCCACTTGAACTTTCTCCTGAACTCAAACCTTAACCTGAAACATTTCTGAGCTGACAGAAAATTTGGCAAACTTTTTTTTTAATATGCTTAGACCTTGATGTTTTCCAGAGTAAGAAGTGCCAGAATGCTGTCAGAAATGTTCTTCTGATGAGATTTCCAGCATCCTGGTTTTCATCTTCATGAGGTTCATAACCAAAACAAGCTGAAATTAAGGACAATTGCATTTTACTTTGCTTTGTTTGGTGTTTGTTTTTGTTTTAATTCAAACTGAACTATAGATAAAATAATGCAAAAATACTGTTGTTTGGGTAGGTGAAAAATGAATGCCAACTTTATTTGTGTGGGATTTAAGCTGATATCATGGTGTTATAAACTGAGTTTCACAGTTATTTAGATGTATTAGTAGAACACATTGATGTGCATCGTCAGTGCCATCTTCAATGAATGTTTCCATCAGCTACCTATGTTCAGGGATCTGGATGTGATGGAGAAGGGAAGATCCATATTTCCATGGCTTATCTCAATGGTTCTCAAGCAGGGGTCTGGCGCCCCCTCGATGGCTGCAAGCAGGTTTGAGGGGGGCCACCAAATAAGGCCAGCATTAGACTCACTGGGGCCAAGGGCACAAAGCTGAAGTCCCAGCGCACAGGGCTGAAGTCTGGGGCCCTGAGCTCTGCCACCTGGGGCTGAAGCCAAAGCCTAAGCCATGTCACTTTGTGGGACAACCTGTGGCATGGGGGCCTGGGCAGTTGCCCTGCTAGCTACCCCCTAATGCCGGCTCTGGCTTTTATATGCAGAAAAGCAGTTATCGTGGCACAGGTGGACTGTGGAGTTTTTATAGCATGTCGGGCGGGGGGGGGGGGGTGAGGAGGGCTCAGAAAGAAAAAGGTTGAGAACCCCTGGCTTATCTGACTGGCAAAAAAGTTCAAAGCTTTTGAGCCAAGGAAACAGGAAGCAGAGTTCCAATTGTTCTTTATTCTGTCATGTTCAGAAGTAACTCACTGAGAAAAGTAAACTTCTTTGGCCTGGTCTACACTAGGAAAGTAGAGCGGTATTCACACCATAAGCAACACAATTAAACGGACATAATCCCTGGCATAGGTGATGCTAGGTCAACAAGAGTTGTCCTGTCAACCTAACCACTGCCTCTTGTGGAGCTGAAGTACCTATGCCAATGGAAGAACCTGTCCCATCAATGTAGATCAGGGGTCCCCAACGTGGTGCCCCCTGAGAGGTCTAAGTGCACCCATGTACTGGCCGGTGGATGACAATCCGCCGAAATGCTGCCAACAAGCTGTGTCATCTAGAGGCATTGCTGCTGAAGTGCCGCTGATTTTCGCTACTTGTTGTCGGCATTTTGGCGGTAAAGCCTATTGACGTTGCTGCTTGTCGGCTGAATTTTGGCAGATGCTCATCAGCTGCCAGGGTCCTCCGTGGCTCATTGACTGGCGCCTGCCAGACAAAAAAAGGTGGGGACCACTGATGTAGATAGTGTTTTCAGTGAAGCACTACAGTGGCACAGCTGCAGTGTTGCAGTGTGGTGTACTCTCTTGCTCTGCCACCTGCACAGTCGGCAGAGAAATGTCAAGTTAAAAGTAGTTAAAGCCAGGGAACAGGTAATAATTAAATCACGGATCATCCATTTCCAGGCTTACATTAGCAACCTAACCTGTTTTTGTCTCTCTGAAATGCACCTCCAAATGTTTTCAGAGTCATTCATTACTCCTAAATTTTGGAGTCTTCAAAGGAGGCAAGAGGGAATGGAGTCAAAAGCCAAACCTCCTCAGGAACATGGGACTTGCCTACGCAGGGCATGATCTTAGGCCCATTAATGGTGATGGAAAGACTCCTTTTGACTTTGCAGGGCTTTGGGCCAGCCCTGAGAAACAGGCTGTTAGTGATTTGGGAAGATGTGTGAAGAAGTATTTCCTTGAATTTGTTTTATTCTCCTTGTTCTCACATTTTCCCCTCACGATTACTAATGAAAAACTGTTTTGTGTGTGTATGTTAATTCCAATTTCACCCTCACATTTTAGTCTCATTTTCATAATGCTCAAGATCAAACATAATCTTCAAATGTATGAGAAATGTCTAAAAGAATGGGAAAAAGCACTCATTAGACCTAAAGGGAACATTATTACTATTATTATTATCTATTAATTAGTCATTCAAGACTTATATTCAAGGAAATATAAAAAATCTGATTCTGAAAAATGCTGAACATTCCCAACCCTTGCTGAAGTCAATGGAAATCCATGATTGATGAGGGTGCTAAGAACCTCCAGCATCACGCCCAGATTGTCATAAATGTACACAGTGCTTTACAAATAAATAGAGGAACATTCACTCAAATAAATATATATAATATTCTCTTTCTGATGTGGGTGCCTATCTGCCAGTTATAATCATAACTCATGTCTTAACTCATAATTTTAATTATAGTCTTAACTCCTGAACATGCTAGTAGGAAAGAGATCGAGTGGAAAGATTTTTTTCTGTAAACATAAAAAAATATCCTGTATGTTAAAATAAAGCAAACCAATATGGGATGCGGTTAGAAATCTTGACAGTATGTAAATTATTTTGAACTTTTAAGTTTATCCATTAGCTTCATGATTTTAACCTCTTTTACTCCTAATGACAGAGGTATTTGTGCTTATCTCACTCGTGTTATACTAGGAGTCACCACTGTGGAGATGGTGGAATGTAGCATCCATTATAAACCACATTTTCTCTGTTGCTCATAACCGTCTTCAATAAATCCCATCAGGGTGGAAGTTTACCCTGCTTCTTCTCAACATAGTAGAAGGCATTATTTTATTCATTCATTCATTTATTTAGTTTCAGCAAAATTTATTCACCATTGTGAGTTTTGTCCAAATTAAAAACTGAACACTTGTCCCATATTGTCTGATAAAAAATTCTGTACTCATAATTGTGAGTGGCTGAACTTGATTTGTTCCTTAGATGTCTTTGATTTCGTGACATTTCAGTGTGATATTTTGCAGTACTAACATTGTATTAAGCCTAATTCTTCACCATGGAATTTATCTTTGTGGGTGTCCCCATGCTAAGAAAAAAGCTGTTTTCATATCTCATGTTAAGTAGGCAAAATCCTAAAGAAGACAAGACAGTTCGTCATTTTTACCTCTGTTAGCACATTGAGAGAGGAGGGAGAGCTTAGGGTTTAACCTGACCTGCTAACATGCATTAAACCTACAGCTTTCTTGTCTTCTCTAGGATTTCACCTCATGATAGTTAGCACATTATCCAAGATGTGGTTACAAAAATCACCTTTTCTATAGTAAGAACAGGGTGTGTATGCAGGTGTGTGCTCTGGTGTCAACCCTTATTTAGAGTGCCTAACATTTTCCATTTTAAATATCCTTGGGGCTTTCCTTGAGAAACTCTTAACACCTCCATTGCTTGCAATAAGCCTTTAAAATTTGGCACGGCCTTCAAAAAGAAGAGTGAAGTGCCTTTTCTGTACTGCATGAAATTCCATTCAGGTTTAACTGAGTTATAAACTGTTAAAAATAGTCATTTCTCTTGCTTTGGAAGAGAACATTTTGGCAGCATGAACAATAACTAAACACAAACGTTCTGAAGAGCTAGGCCCATGCCAACACCAAAGCATCAGCAGCCCTGGGAATGTCTGGGAGCTGACTTAGTAGTGATAGTGCTGGGGGACAGAGGAAGGTCAGGTCAAGATAGGCTCCTCCTCCTCCTCTCTGAGCACACGTCCCCAGACCTGGAACAGGTCCTAACATCCCATCCCTTCTTCTGGGGGCAGCAGATGAGGCAAGAGCCCACTCACTGCCTGGAGGGTGGGGAAAGGAAAGAAAACCAAACTAAACTGGGTTTCTCCCACCCATCTCCTGGATATCCAGCATATGTGCCAACAGTTCATCACCCTCTGGGATAACAGTCTTTTCCTGCTGTCAGCTTATGTAGTTAGTCACAGAGGTCAAGTTGTAGACATCTGTACTACATTCCTGAATGTTCAGGGTTCAAACCCTGATGATGATGCCTGATCGAAGGATTACTACAGTTATACATAACAGAATTTGCTTTAACATTTTTCTGGGAGGGCACCCTATGAAATGACCTAAAAAATCCTACAAGACAGAGTTATAAAAAAACATTATTTTAATTGCAAAATGTCAAATACTTGAAAGGTAGGAATTCCCATATTTGTCATTGTCTTGAAGTACGTGATCACACAAACTAGTTGTTTTTGTTTTCCACAGGACCCTACATCATTCAGTGCGCAGTTGCATAATGGAGCAGAATTATGGTTGCAGGAGCAATCTTAAATCTGGCATTTCCCAGCTTTTGAATGTTTGATTTTGCAACCTAAATAATATTTTTTAACTAAAAACTTCAACTTTCATCTCATACACACAATGCAGATTCTTAACTCTGGAAATCCACTCCCTGTTCAGAAACAAAACTGCCCCCCTGCCCCCTTTCCGCCGCAAGAAATAAATAGGAGATTCGGGCATCTAGAGATAGCAGAATATTGCACTGAGCTCTAGAGAGATGCTCAAAGTGGAACATTTTGCCCTACATCTGTGTTTCCTCAGGTTGTGAGTACTGTGAGTTTAAAGGCATGGTGAGAGTGAAACATTCCATATGCCTGAAGAGTGCAGTTAATTGCTTACCTTGTATTCCTTCAATCTCTCTTCCCAGAAGACACTTGTATGTATTTTTCCTATAATAGAATTTACCTCCTCCTCTATTTAAACCTGATATTATTTCTGAAAGTTAAAAGGAGAATTGATTACCCTTCCAATTGCTTACCCCCATCCAAAGTCTGAAGAGGTGCTCTTGCTGTCCTTTGATGTATTCTTACTCCCTTCCCTTCACAGTTAATCAATGCGTCTGTATTTATTTGGACATCTCTGCCCTTGCTAACTTCAAGAGCCTCATCATACTTGTGGTATTCTAAAACCCTCTTGGAAAACACTGAAAAACATTCTGCTTGGAAACAATTCTACCTACATCTCATTGACCCATTAGCATCAACTTGTGTGATCTTCTTTGTTGTGGCTGCTGATTCACCCTATCCTTCTGTGCCTCAGATGTGTGTCCTGTCTCTGCTGACTCACTCTGTCTTTCTGTCTTTCAGACCTGTGTCCTAGTCATGCTCTGACTCCTGGGCCTTCTCTGCCCCATACTCTCTGTCATCTATCCCCAAGCTTCATGTCTTAATTCCACACCCCCTCTGCTCTCCTCTATAAATAAATTGTCTCCTCCACTTACTTTGTCCTCTAGTGACCCTTTCAGCTTCCTGTCATTCTAAGGAGAAGCACAGTAATCAGTATCTATTTTCCTTTCAGTTGTACAGCAGCAATATTAATCTATACATGAAGTTCATTAAGCAGTTCCTGTCAACTAGGCACAAGAAAGGTGCAGCATTCAGGAGTGAAATATAAGAGCCCATGGGCCAAAGCCTGGGTACACCACAAACATCAGAAAAGTGACTATAAAAATGCCACCTTCTTAGTATAATCTGCTCCCCATGGACCTCCTCATCAGGATGACTGAATTCACTGACAAAGACCATGTTTACTCAAACCCTGCTGAGCCAATGTGGCTACTGGGGAAGGAGCTGGCTTCTATTCTGCTGCAAGCACTGTCATTTTTATCAGTTCCAGTCTGATTGCTGGTGACTTCCCATCTGGTAATGATGTAAGAAGCAGAAAGCAAGCAGCTTGATTCTCAGGTGAAGTTTGTGATGCTGTCAGGAATTCATATATATTCGATGGCTTGTAACTGCAGCAAATTTGAAAAAGAAGTTGCTGAGAGAGACTAATCATGGAAGCCAATAGTGTAATTTCCCCCACTGCAACTGCAGTTTAAGCTGGACTTAAATGAGAAACATTTAGCAAGGGAAAACTCTTACTTTCTGTCCTCTCCCAGATCTCTGTGGGCTCTATTGTGGCTTTTCATGTTGCAGCCTGTGTTAGGGCTGCTATGCAGGGACAGGTCTTGAAGTATTCAAGGCAGCCAGAGTTTATGCCGGGAGAGTACATGCACTTTTTTAAGGGACACAGCATGCATTCCCTTCTAGTCCAACAGTGCTGCAAGGCCTCTTCTCCCTCAACCGATTTGTGCTGCAGGTTTATAATTGGGGTTGGGATTTAGCCTTCACTCTCCAAGGGCCCAGTCTCCAGCTCACTCACACACACACACACACACACACACACACACACACACACACACACACACACACACACACACACACACACACACACTCTCTCTCTCTCTCTCTCTCTCTCTCTCTCTCTCTCTCTCTCTCTCTCAGGTTTGACTGCATTGATAAGGGCTAACCTAATGATCTAGCACATTGATAAGAACTAACCTAATGATCTAGCACAGGGAGCGGCTAATGGCAATGCACTTGTAGCTCCTCTCTCTATAAGATTTCTCACCTGGTTGTAAAATCCAGTCCTCTCTTTTCTGCCTCAGACTTTTTAATTAATCATTAATTAAAATGTACTATTTTATTATTATTTTGAGCACTTATAAGGTATCTGGGTACTTGTGCACCAATCTTCTTGCTCATATTGCAGTTGGATTCAAACCACTAACAATTTGCTTCATCCAGAGGGTGGCTTAGCCTCCTTCTACAACCATTTATCTGAAACTTAATTGTTCCACATCTTTCAACACTTCCTTAGTGCCAGAGATGTCTCACATTTGAAAGCCAACGGGCCAAATCCTGACAAGAGCGTAGAACTGCAACAGTGAGGTCTAAGTTCAGCTTCTCCTTGGAATTGGTCTCCAGTTTGGCTCCATCTCAAACATACCTGATGTTATTGCTTATCACTGTTAATGATTCCCATCAGAAATGCAAAGCTGCAACATCCTGTAGTATCAGAGAGTGGTGTTGGCATGATATTGTAAAATGGGCTGCATTCACTGATTTTTTTTTTTAAAGTTTGTGGCCAGGTAAAATCTGATTATTACATGATATGACTGTGACTTGATGCGAGCTTTTATGTGACTAATTCAGCCACGCATATTTGCCCTCGCTTTTAATGGAGAATTTGAGTACAGTTTTCTTTTATTATTTTATATATTTTGGTCCTGATGTTTTTGGTGTTTATTTGATTGTTGAGTCAAAGCCAAGACTATGCTCAGGGGGCTGGCCTAGGGGACACCGTGGGTGTTGGGGGACAGGACCACAGCTGGTGCTGGGGAGCGGGGGGTGAGGCTGGCAGACTCCCTACTCAGCTCCGTGCCTTCCGGGAAGCGGTGACATCCCTCAGCTCCTACGCGCAAGTGGAGGTGCAGCCAAGCAGCTCTGTGTGCTGCCTGACCCTCGAGCACTGGCTCTGCATCTCCCATTGGCTGGGAACCATGGCCAATGGGAGCTGCAGGAGTGGTGCCTGCAGATGTATGCAGCACTCAGAGCCCCCTGGCTGCAACTCCCCCAGAAGCTGAGGGATGTTACCGCTTCCAGGGAGCCCCCCTGATGTAAACGCCACCCAGAGCCCTCACCCCCTTCTGTGCCCCAACCCCCAGCCCTGAGCCTCCCACCCAAATTCTTGCTTCTGCTGGGTGGGGAGCAGTGGCCCAAGCCTGCCCCAGCAGTGGCTGGCGCAGCTGGTCACTTCAGAAGTCATGGAGGTCACAGAAAGTCATGGAATTCATGACTTCTGTGATTTTATCATGCAGGTCATAGCCTTAGTCATAACATATATTCATATAATACGTACTCCATGAATGCCATTAGGGTCTTTACTATTGATTTTATGTGGTAGGTGCTCAGATACTTTAGTACTAGACAGCAGAATAAAGCCCTTAGATAGACATACCTAGCTCTTAAATAGCACTTTTAATCAGAAAATCTAAAAGGATGTATGTGTAATCATGCCCTGTTTTACAGATGGGGAAATTGAGGCACTGAGTGGTAAAGTTACTTGCTGAAGGTCACCCTGTCAGGTCGAGGCAGAGCCAGAAATAGAACATAGTCTCTTGTGTCTGAGTCCAGTGTCCTATATGCCTGTCATCTCTGCAAGGCAAACAGCCACCCTAAAGTATCCTCAAACCTACTAAGTACAATTCTAGTATAGTTCCATTAAGCAATTTATCAGCCCCTTTAGCACTCACATAAGACAGAGTTTTTATTGCACCTATTTTTACTAATAAGATAGGTCTGATTCTTGAAGAGTCTGAACATCCTCAACTCCCATTGAAGCTGATGGGATTTTAGGGTGTTCAGTACCTCTCAGCATCAGACACTGTAATGCTCTACATCAGAGATGTCTGGTGGCTTACACTTGTTCTATTATCCAAATACACTTTATCATGAAAGTGAGAGAGCAGCCAAACTTTGAAATAGAAGTTGTTGAAAATATCATTTATGTTAAAGTAATTGATTCCTGATCATTTTAACCTCTCTGCCCTCTTCTTGTTCTGGTGCCTATCATACTGTGTGTTCATGACACATCTGGACCTTGGTTTAATTGATTTGTTAATCGATAATGCCCCTTTTGTAGTGACTCTGCCAGTCAAAGAACTGGCTGTGATGTGAATTACATCTCCTGTGCCAAAGGCATATAGCAGATGTCAAGGTCAATTATCAGGTAGAAGAATTTGTATTGAAAAGGAACTACAGTAGTGCTAGTAGGCTTTGCATTTATACACTGCTACTGGCACTCATGTTTCTGTGTGGGTCTTTAGACATCAAAGGGTTCAGGACCAGAAGTGTGTAGAAGTTGCCACCAGAGCCCTATGCACAGAACTGACAGGCAAGTGGTGATGAGTAGATATGTAAATTAAGGTGAGTTGGGGCAGAACACAGATGGGGAAAGAGTAAGATGCTTCATAGAGAGCCCTGTGAAAGCTAGAACTGTCCCTGAGTTTAGAATTTGAGAATTTTAAATTCCTATGTGCTTGTCTACTTGAAGCATTGAATCAGTACAATTGTATGTGCAGTTGCAGCAAATGCATGTGCAGTTCACTAACTTTTAAACACACAACTGTGCAGGCAAATTAGATGCATAAATACACTTGCACAATTCTGAAAATTTGAATCATCACTCTTCCTGTTCACATTACACAGAGACCAGTGTTAAAAGAAACAGGCTGATTCTGATGAAGCATGAACTCTCCAACATGCCTAACTCTTTGAAAGTGAGTTTGACTGGCTGCTGTACTGATGACATTTTCTAATCCAATTTAATGATTCCAGCATTTTCCCAAGCTGCTACGAAAATCTCCCATCGATTGCTACCCATGTTATCCTTTTATCTGCTTGTTTTTTTTATTTCTGTTGTCATCTCCGACTCATTTTGTGCCTTCTGATCAGATGGGTCTCCAGCAAATGCCTACTATCAACTTAATCCCAGAATTGCCTACAATTTCCCATAATGATTCTGCCCAACCTCTAGTTCACATTAGGTCTTCTCTCTCTCAGTTACTAACTAAACCTTGCTTCACAGAAAAAGACTACTCATTTCCCCTCCATTCCTTTCAATCTCCAACTATATCCTTACTCCTCCCTGAGCTTTGATTCCTTATAATGTATTGTTTTAAATCCAGGATGATCAAAATCCTTTCTGCATGTACAGAATATATTTGCATTTTTCCATATTCTTCACTTTGTGTTTTGAAATATATTTTTACAGACAATAGTCAATGTTGTCTAGTTGTCAGAGTACCAGGATTCTTCTTCTGCTACTGACTCACTATGTGCCCTTAAACAAGTCACTTAATTTCTCTGTGCCTCAGTTTCCTAATCTATAAAATGGATGCAATAATATCTAATTCAGAGGGTGTTTGTGTCTAGCTAATGAACTATATGAAAAGTGCTTTTAAATGTTAATTTGGAAGGTGCTGTATACGTACATAATAATAATTTCCTTTAATTTCATGGGTTTCATCCCTGTTTCCTGAGGGTTTATTTTTCTCTCTCACGCGCACACTGCTTCATTTTTCTAGGTCATACTTATGTTATTTCACATCTTAGTTTTGACACCAAATAATGACTGTGTACTGTGTATACATATATCAAAGAGGATTTTAAGGATTAATTATTCATGTTCCATATGAACCACTGGAGTCTTAAATGATAAAATAATCCTTTTGAAAAATGTTGTTTATTTTCTTTTCACCTTTGTCTACCTTTTGGAGGCATACGGTGATAACAACAATATCATAAATTAGGCTGTACGATACTACAGTGATGGAGGAGCTAGGAAAGATACTGCAAAGATATTTAAATTTTCAAGAGTGAAAACTGTAATTTTGACTTTCTCCGTTTCTGGGTGCCCAATTTGAAACATTTTAAAAAATCCTAATTTTCAGAAGGTGAATGCCCAGCATTTTCTGAAAATGAGGGTTCTTTAAACTATCTCAAATTGGGCATCAGAATCACTAGTCACATTTGAACTTTTAGGCCTGTGCCTTTTATCAGAAAGGTTTTACAAACTCTTACAGATACCCTGTAATCTCTGAAATGCAACCGCAGTTAGAGCGTAATCTGAAAGCTGTTTAACACAACAACACTACACAAAATTCACGACAGGAAATGAAGAAGAATATTGAATGCAATTGAAACTGTAGTTGGAATATTAGACTGGCAGCATATGGATTTGGGCAGGACCTGAAGTTAAAGGTGCTATTTCTCATGTGAAAGATGCTGTGGGATCTTTAAAGATCACAAGTTGTGAATAATCAATTTTCAGTTTTTTGTCTCATCCTAAAGACCTGGCTTCATTTTGTGTTCACCAAGAGCCAAATACCAGAAACATTAATGTAAATAAATTTACTAAAAAACAGGCAATTGCAGGTTCAGGACCCAAGACTTGGCATCCTCTTCATATCTAGTAGCAAATGGCTCCATTTTATTTTTGGCTTATATAGATGTATATATATTATTTTTTCCTTCATTTCAAATTATTCCATAAGCAAGAATGTGAGAGTGAAGAAATGGGATGATTTCAAAGCTAAAGTGCTTTTCAGCAAATTATACCAGTTGTATCATTCACAATTTGCTCCGTACCATTGTACTTAATGTAAGATGACTAGCTTCAATAAAGCTTAAATATTAACTCATGTGAGAGATGGCCAGCTATGGACTACCAATGACTCCATCCTCAATTGTTGCTTAATCATTTGTAATCATCAGGCAAAAATGCCTTCTCCAGAATAAAGAAAAAAATATATTTATGGATATAAAAATAGATGCCAACAATTACTGTGTACCTGACAAAAGTAAAAGAACATTAGAGACTTGGAAAAGGTTTTAGCACATTCTAATTAACATTAGAACTATGTGAGGATAGATAGTGAAATGGAAAAAAAGATGTTCAGAAAAGAAATAAGAGAAGGACAATTGTTATGATACCAAGATAATTATACTTTGCACTTCTGCAGCATGTCCCCTTCCGTACATTTACAAATATTAATTAACCCTCCTGGTGCCCCTGTGAATTAAGTATTTTTAGTCCCATTTTACAGACAAGATATACAGAGATGAAGTGAATTACCCATTATCACAAAGCCAGATGCTGGTGCAGCCTTGTATAGAACTTAGAAATTCTGCCTACAGATTCTTTGTGGTAACCCATAAAATTTATTATATTACTTATATTTGAACTGGTAGAAGAAGTTCAAATATTTATTTTTGTATTTATAATAATCTCTGACTTTAAATGTTACAGAAAACTGAGGCACCTGCTTGTGGTTCCCTATGAAAATAACTAGTTGTACAGCAATCTGATTCTTATATTTAGCATATAACAAAAACTTATTAAGCATAAGACGACATTTTCAAATGTGGCCACCTACTTTTCAGTTACATAGTTTATCACAAATAACAATGCAGGTTTTCTGTGAGCAAATGTGCTATTAACATAGATGTACAATACTCTAGATTTCCATGCACATGTATCTTCATTCACATACAAATACTGACTTTGAGTGTACAAGCAATGCTACAGTTACATTGCCAAGGACCACTTTGAATCTTCTTTGGTGTATGGCTTCTCACAGCAAAAACAATATATTAGGTATTGGATAAGTGATATAACTATAGCAGCAGCATCTGGAGATGTGAAGATGATAAAGAAGTCAGTCCGTAACCAGATGGCACACTGTTTGTGAGCTCCATGGGGGCAAGGGGGAGGGATGGCTCAGTGGTTTGAGCATTGGCCTGCTAAACCCAGGACTGTGATTTCAGTCCTTGAGGGGGCCATTTGGGGATTGGGCCTGCTTTGAGCAGGGGGTTGGCTAGATGACCCCTTCCAACCCTAATAATCTATGATAATAGGAGCACAAGAAACCCCACAGCTACAGATCTGAGTTAAACTGCCTATGATGTATCCAATTGTAACTAAAAAGAATCATTCACTTTATATGCTTGCTTTGAGGGACTTGCAAGAGCTGAACCAGAGAGAGTAGGACATGCAGATCTGAGTTGTCCATCTGCCAAGAAATATACCACCAAACCACAATGCTGCCCCACACCTTCTATTGCCACTCTTCCTTGGAAAGGTTGTGTCTGATGTAGTGTCAACTATTTCAGAAAAGGAACATCTTGACTTAAACCAGTGTTTTTGATGTAGCTTTGAAATACAATTGTCAAGTAAGCTGTCTTGGCAGTTGGCTGCATGCAGTAATGCAGTGAAGGTCCTGATTTGACACCTAATTGCTGGGAGAGCAATGCCAGCCAGGACTGGAAGATTGGACACCTTATATATGTATATACAAAAGAGCATCAGAGTACAGATCTCTGTGGAAATCTTGTTCATATGATGTGGGTGAGATGATTTATATGATGTGGGCTATTTGAAGTATCTCCACACTTGGAGATCATTGTTCTGTTAGAAATCATCTGGATAGTAAACTGTACAAGTTCTTGTCTGGGACCATGGACTAGTCCATGGTGTCACACTATGTTGTATGCCCACAAAAAGGTCAGCAAAAACAGTGCCAACCTTCTGTCCTGCCTCAAAGACATCCTCAATTTTAAAAACAGTCTAATCACTTGATCCTCAGCACCATGGCCTAGTTGGAACCCTGCTTGGTAATGAGGTAACTGGGAGTCAATTAAAGAAAACAGTCATTTGCATACCAGTCTCTCAAGCAGCTTAAAAGTGATGCTGATCAAAGTGGTAGTTCTTTGGGTCATCCGCCTTCCTTCCAGGCTTAAGAAGAGCCACAATGTGTGACCTTCACCAGGGCTTTAGAACTCTACAACATTCCAGACAAGTATTATAGAGCCTTAGCAGAAAGTCGCAACAGGATGAACTCATGGGATGCAGGAACTCCGCATAGATGTTGTCAAAACCAGGAGTCTTGGAAGGTTTTAAAAAAGAAATAGCTGATTCCAGTTTCTCCCTAATGAATGAGTGGGATAAGGTGGAGTTGGCTGTGGGGGTTAATAAATCCTTGTGAGAGCTGACAGTACTTCCAATCATGATCTCTGTTTGTGATTCCTGGTCAGCTGTTGGCCAAATATGGACTGCTACAGCATTTGCTGAGACACATAGGGCAGTTAGGGGTCTCCTCTGCCTGAACTTGAGGAAAGAGGCCTTACACTGGATGGCTTGAGTTCTAGATGGCTTGAGTGCGTGAAGTCAACACTTTCAATTCATGCCACCTTTCCTGCCTCTTAACACTAAGATGTTCCTTTAACATATTAGCTGCTTGTTTGTCTCCTCAGGTGAAGCAGACTATGACTTTTTGATAGAGGTTGTCACAGACATCATCCCAGCAAAGAATAAATGCCCTATGAAAACCATACGGAATGAACTTTCTAGCTGCACTTAACAAAGTCTTACAGAAGACCATGTAAGCAAAGTTCACATCATCAGCCACATGCTGTGGTTTCCTGACTAGGAGGAATTTGAATATTTTCCTTCAATAGTGACAGGTTTCAGAGTGGTAGCCGTGTTAGTCTGTATCAGCAAAAACAACAAATTTATTTGGGCATAAGCTTTCTAGCCCACAAAAGTTTATGCCCAAATTAATTTGTTAGTCTCTAAGGTGCCACAAGGACTCCTCATTGTTTTTCCTTCTATAGTATCCTGTAGTTCAGGAAACAAAAGAATTAAAGATGCCATGATTAAGGGCCTGATTCTTTGTTTCACTACTTCAGTAAATGGCCTGATTTCCTAAAGGGCTGAAAACCAATGGCACCCTTTGGAGTTAGTGACTTATGAGCCTAAATTTGGGCACCCCTTTCTGAAAATCTTTTTCCATGGAAGTCTGCAGGGATCTGATATAAGCAATTGGTTGCTTATTGATATAAACAATATCAGAATCAGGACTCAGTCTTTTAAATTTCTTTTTTCCAGCAGTCATAGTATGAGCACAACTATTATGCAAATGAATAATTTTTTTAAAAAAATAGGTAAAAAACAGTTGTGGGAAACATATGTTTTATTTTAAAAAAGCAAATCATAAAATACCATGAGAGTGATAGTTTAATTCCAAAACCTTTTTGTTCGGTTTTTATTATTTTCTGTAGTAAAATATTAATAGAGATGGTTTCTTTTAACCAAAGTCATTTGTATCATCTCACTAACCTACCTGGAATTAAAGAAGAATGAACTTCAGCTTTGTAAGAGAGCAGCAGATACCAATGCAGCATGACAGAGAAATGATTGAATTTGCCAACAGTATTTGTGCAATGCTTGCTAATTTACAAGGGCGTTTTCAAGTGTTTCAGCGGCTGGCATTCCTCAGGGGCAGCTCACTTGGGCACTGAAACTGAATCAACGTTTAAACAATTTTATTTTTAGAGTGGCTTTAAAAAATCCAAAGTAAATAGATGTTTTCATAATTAATACAGTAACTGCAAATCATGCAAGGACCATTTGCCTTTGAGGGAGAGAGAGAAATACATTCGCATTTGGCACTGTGTTTGAGTAGAAGTAAAAAGAGGAAAACTCAAGTTGCTGGGTTAAGATCACTCAGTTGTTCACCAAAACTGGTCTGTATCTAGTGCCTCTCCTTTTATATATAATGTATCACTAGTGGAGGCACAGTGGTCTGGTGAATAGGATACGGTATTGACAGTCAGGAGACCTGGATTTCCTTCCCTGTTCTGCCATTGACATGCTGGATGACCATGGGCAAATCACTTCATGCCTCTGGGCTTCATTTTCCAGATATGTAAAATAAGACTGATAATACTCTATAGTAAAGTATTGCACAAGGGCTAAGCATTAATATTATGTGTTATTGGTTCACACAGAGCCCGATACAGGCAGAACTGTTTCCACTTCACAGAGGACATCTATTCATCACATCGCTGGTTCATGCTGTGCTAGTTATGTGGGGCAATGTATCATTTATAGTCTTGTTGAAAGTGGCAACATTCTAAGGGGTCAGTATGAGGGGAGTTTGCGTTGCTTTTGCCCCTACTGTATTTTCTCTGGGCATTTATGGAGGGTTGTTGTAGCCATGTTGGTCCCAGGATGTGAGAGAGACAAGGTGGGTGAGGCAATATCTTTTATTGCACCAACTTCTGTTGGTGAGAGAGACAAGCTTTCAAACTCACAGAGAGCTTTTCTTCAGGTCAGTTGGTGTCATTCTTCACACTTGAGAGCAGCATCAGTTTAAAGCAGCTGAAGGTCTGGCCCAGAGCTAAAGTAAACTTGTTGGGTATCTCACAGCTGGGCTGCAATCAGGCAAGGTGATTTCTGAATTCCACAGCAATGTTTGAATTTGGGTAACAGGAGGTAACTCCTGTCTCTAAATAAGCACTTCTCTTTGATACCCTTAGGGTATGGCTACATTTGGAATTTCAAAGCGCTGCCCCGGCAGCGCTTTGAAGTGTGAGTGTAGTCAGAGCGGCAGCGCTGGGAGTGAGCTCTCCCAGCGCTGCATGTAAACCACATCCCTTACGGGTGTAGCGTGCAGCGCTCCCAGCGCTGCTGCCCTGATTACACTGATGCTTTACAGCGCTGTATCTTGCAGCACTCAGGGGGGTGTTTTTTCACACCCCAGTTGCAGCGCTGTAAAGTGTGAGTGTAGCCAAGACCTAAGATCAATAGAAAACAGCTGGGAGACCTGTTATTTTGACACAATGAAACAGATGTGTTTGTTTATTTAATTTAACTCCAGATAACAGCTGTCAAGTTCAATTATTCTTAAAAAGTAACTTAGGTGAAGTACTGTGCCCAGTTTTGGGCACCACATTTTAAGAAAGATATGGACAAATTGGAAAGAGTCCAGAGAAGAGCAATACAAGTAATGAAAGGTTTAGAAAACCTGACCTATGAGGAAAGGTTGAAAGAAGTGGATATGTCTAGTCTAGATTAGAGAAGAGAAGATTGAGGGGGTCCTGGTAACAGTCTTCCAGTATTTAAAAATCATTACAGAGAGGATGTTGATCAGTTGTTCTCCATGTCCACTGAGGGTAGGACAAGAAGTAATCAGTTTAGTTTGCAGTAAGGGACCTTTAAGTTAGTTATTAGGAAAACTTTCTAAGTATAAAGATAGTTAAGCACTAGAAAAATTTACCTAGGGAGATAGTGGTGATTTTTTGGGTTTTTTTGTTTGGTTGGTTTTTTTTAGGACAAGTTAGACAAACATCTCTCTAGGATGGTCTAGATTTATCTAATACTACCTTGGGGCAAAGAAATGACCTACATGATCATTTGAGAGCCTTTCCAGTCCTTCATTTCTATCATTCAGTGAAAGAAAGAAACAAATCAGTGTATCCGTCAGAGATTTTGGCACTGAGGATTAATGGCCTGGAATATGGCCTGTGAAAACTACAGGTCAAATGTGAAATCTGTTTGGTAATGCAAATTTTACAGCTCAGTTCTGTCACACACACACACCTTTTAAAGTATTCTGAAATACTACCTACTATTTTAAATACTGTGTCGTAATAATTTGTTTGATGGAAATTTCTGATTTAAAAGAACAATACTGTGGTTGTCAGAGGCTGTAATAAAATCTCTACAATTTCTTCTCCAAGGGTCCTGAAATTTTCCAGTAGCAAAGGTCTATACTGTTACATTATTGGAATAGTTGAGGTCTAGTAAATGGCCCTGAGTTTGAGAGAAGACATAACCAGTTAGCAGAGTCCAGTCTGGTGACTGGACTTGCTATTGGTGCTCCCGTCAGCTGAGACTCTCACCAGAGCTGTTGTGGCTGTCTCTGAGCCAAAGGGGACCTGGTAGTAACTATGCTGAGCTAATCTAAGTGGGAAGTTTTCTAAAAATAACTGAAGCTTTCCATAGAAAACAATGAGTTTACACAAGAAGCTATAAACTTATCATAGAGTGAAGGTTTGTGAGACCCAGATTCACCGCAAACTTTGTGCAGGATAATACAGGTCCCATTTTTTTTTTAATCTCCGTTCCTGTTTTCCCAGCTGTAGTGGAGCCAACTGCCCCACTCCCTGGGAGGATGGGCTGTGGCAGGCCAGGGAGCCTGCACAGCCAATCAGAAAAGGGCTAATGGGGAGCCAATCAGGGCCCAGATTGGGGGGAGCCAATCAGGGCCAGGCTCACCAATATACAAAGGCTGCCCAGAGCAGGAGCAGGCAGTCTGTCCCTAGCCTTTGAGAGGGCAAGGTCAGTCTCTAAGGGGGAGACTAGTACCATGGACAGTGCAGTGCTGGGAAGGCTCAGGGAGGCTAGAAGGCTGTAGCCCATAGCCACCAGGCTGCAGGCCCTGAGGGGAAGGGCCTAGCGGGTGCAAGGGGCTGTAGGGGAAGTGGCCCAGGGAAACAGACAGAGGAGGGGAAGAAAGAGGATAGTGAGGCTGATGCCAGAGGGTCCCTGGGCTGGGACCCAGAGTAGAGGGCGGGCCTGGGTCCCCCCCTTTCCTCCTTGTAGTACATCCAGCCATTGGCTGTAGGGAGCGGCCATTATAGACCACGCCAGATCCCTGCCAAGAGGGATTAGACTGTAGGGCGTGTGGTTGCACGTGATGGCTGGAATGGAGGACTGCTCCGGAAGGGGGTGCAGATGGAATAAGGGGCACTGCCAGAGGGCAATGACCTTGAAGAGGATGCCACTGAGCAGGGAGCAACGTGGGTCCAGAAACGCTAACCGAGGGCAGAAAAATGGAAGGGATGCCACTAGGAGGGGGCGCTCCACTGGAATCAAGCTAATTCCCAGAGTTACCAGTAGGAGGTGCCAGGTGGGGAGTCCCATACTCTTTTACACCAGCAAAGCATAAAGCAAATATCCTTTGAGTCTCACTTTGGACCTATCAGTTTTGAATGGGCTAGAAATTAGGCAAAATAAATTGCCTTATCCCTATTGACTGATGATGGGGGGTAGCTATGAGGTCTGTCCTTCTGTATCCATTATTTGGAAGTACTTGGGCACCACTGTCCACTGGATGTTGCTATTGCTGTACAGACAAGTGACTGCAAGCCCATTTCACCGGCTGAAGATATGCTCCTTGGTTTTTGCTTATTACTGCATGTCTTTCATAGCTCATCAGCTGTCCAAAGACAGTGAAACACTCAAGGGATATGAAATGAGGGGGTTTAATGAGGAATATAGGTTAGAAAAAAGTGAAATAAAACCATGACAGGCTAAAGAGCAGTTTAAACATTGAGGCAATGCATAGTTGTTCTCTAAACAGGAACGATACCATGTTTGCAAGCTTTCTCTTCATCAATAATCAGCTCGCATATTGTCCAGGGGTTAGATCAAGAAACAGTGCCACTGGTTTCGGTTTCTGTGCTTGCCCCTGATTTTTTTGCATGGCATTGGGCAAGTCTCTTCAATTCTTTATGCCTCAATTTCCCCACCTGTAAAATGAGTCATTATGTTTTGCTTTAACCTACTGCAGGCACAACTTTGGCCTCCAGCTGCTACTGCTATGCAAATACAACTACAACTAACCATTAATAATTTAAAGTGGTTGACTCATTCTTGCATGAGTTATACTATAGTGCAAAATATGTATTATTGTTCATATTAATGCATTAGCTTTGCTTCAGTGAGTCGAGCATGTGGCTGTTCAGATGTCTCCTACAAAACTATGCTATTCTGGCTGTGACCAGCATTATTAATCACTGATTGCTAAATCCATTCCCAAGTAATACAACACTTTTCATGTCATTATGTTTTGCTTTTTAATTTGGAGTGAAGGAAAATGTGTGTATGTTTTGGTACAGTAGGAATAGCTTGATCCCTGTTTTCCCTCCTTTAGCTGTAATCCCAGATATTAACAGACACTGCTAAAGGCACTCAGGTCAGGTCATTGATTTTTTAATCTAAATTGTGGTTACCATACAGTAAGGTATAGCACCTGGCAGGTTGTAGAAAAGAGATGGGATCATGGTAGTTACTCGTATCCAGTAGCAGCAACAGTTCATTGCCCTTAAACAGTAAGGAGAAGTGGTTTGTAATTTCTTGGAGACATCGTTATCCAGATTCCTGAGCAAGGTTTATGGAACAACCAAGGAAACTGCCCGCTCAGAGAATCCTCCCCAAGTTTGGTTTTACACTGGACCTTGTGTATGCTGAGAAGTCTTTGAGGGTGGGGGTGTTAATGAGTACACTCATGCATTCCAGATATTATCAGTAAGCATAATGGCTTTAGATTAACATATGGGTTTAAGAGAGATAAGAACTCACTCTCCTCTTTTAGGATCCCTTGAAAATTCCAGCCATGATGTAAATAAATAACATATTGAGACTCAGCAGTAGCTTGATGTAATGAGCTCCCAGTCACCTAGTATATGATTACCATTATTTATTTTATAGCAGTGTTTCTCAGCAACCAGTCTGTGGACTGGTGCTGGTCCCTAAGATCTACCTGATGCAGTTCAGAAAGGCAACAAGCCAGTCTGTTCCAAAAAATTGAGAAACACTGTTTTAGAGCACCCTAAAGTGTGCAAGGCATCTCCTAATACAGACAAGAAGACACGGTCCCCTCTCTTTAGAGCTCACACTCTGACTGCGGACATGACACATGAATAAAATTATGGGATTACTCAGCAAAGACTATTGCACACCAGAAAGATATCTGTGTACCAATACCCATACAAATAACATTAAATGACATTGTTGGCTTGTGATAGAAACCAGCCTCCATAAAGATGCATTTGCATGCAGAGCGCCATTAACTAATCAATTAACTCTTCATTCCCCTTGATGGCTACAATCTCATACAGCTAGCTAAATGATGCACTGTGCTTTTGCATTGTAGCTTTGTTTTGATTAGGCACAGATGCATTTAATTAACAGTTTGTTTGATCAATTAGAAAATGAACCCTAAAGTCACCTTCTTGCTTAGATCTGCTTTGAGCAAGGATTTTAATCACAGTGACAACTCCTAAAGAAAAGAAGGGGAAACAATATAATTAAACCATTAGCACATAGAAAAAAGCTTTACCTGACTATGCAGAATGGAAATGAAAATATTTTAACTCTAAAATGAAGAGATTATCAAACAAGACTGAAAGGCCAAAAGTTCAATGTATAGGTAATGGGAGTTCTTTTCACCTCTTTCATCATTAGTTTGGATCTCATCTAGATCAGTAATGACTATGGATGAAAATTTCAGCAATACTTACCATTCACCTAGCTCTGTTCCTATTTCCATTGATTTTAATGGGAGCCAAGTTAGGTCAATACTGAGTGCTTTTGAAAATCTAAAAAGTCACTATTATCAGAATGTTGTTTGGCCAATGTGACATAAATTTGGTTGTCACTCAGTACTTAAGTGTCTTTGAGAATGCCAGCACTATTTCCTAGTAGAGAAGGTATAGGGATATAGTGGGGAGGTATGCTGGATATAGATTCTAGGGCTGGAAGGGACTTTGAGAGGTCATTGAGTCCAGTCCTCTGCCCTCATGGCAGGGCCAAATACTGTCTAGACCATCCCTGATAGACATTTATATAACCTACTCTTAAATAGCTCCAGAGATGGAGATTCCACAACCTCCCTAGGCAGTTTATTCCAATGTTTAACCACCCTGACAGTTAGGAACTTTTTCCTAGTGTCCAGCCTAAACCTCCCTTGCTGCAGTTTAAGCCCATTGCTTCTTGTTCTATCCTTAGAGGCTCAGATGAACAAGTTTTCTTCCTCCTCCTTATGACACCCTTTTAGATACCTGAAAACTGCTATCATGTCCCCTCTCAGTCTTGTCTTTTCCAAACTAAACAAACCCAGTTCTTTCAGCCTTCCTTCATAGGTCATGTTCTCTAGACCTTTAATCATTCTTGTTGCTCATCTCTGTACGCCAATTTCTCCACATCTTTCTTGAAATGCCGTGCCCAGAACTGGACACAATACTCCAGTTGAGGCCTAACTAATACAGAGTAGAGCGGAAGAATGATTTCTCGTGTCTTCCTCACAGCACACTTGTTAATGCATCCCAGAATCACGTTTGCTTTTTTTGCAACAGCATCACGCTGTTGACTCATATTTAGCTTGTGATCCACTATAACCCCTAGATCCCTTTCTGCTGTACTTGTTCCTAGACAGTCTCCTCCCCTTCTGTATATGAGAAACTGATTGTGCCTTCCTAAGTGGAGCACTTTGCATTTGCCTTTATTAAACTTCATCCTGTTTACTTCAGACCATTTCTCCAATTTGTCCAGATCATTTTGAATTATGACCCTATCCTCCAAAGCAATTGCAAACCCTCCCAGTTTGGTATCATCTGCAAACTTAATAAGTGTACTTTCTATGCTAGTATCTAAGTCGTTGATGAAGATATTGAACGGAGCCGGTCTCAAAACAGACCCCTACAGAACCCCATTTGTTATACCTTTCCAACAGGATTAGGAACCATTAATAACTACTCTCTGATTATGGTTATCCAGCCAGTTATGCACCCACCTTATAGTAGCCCCATCTAAGTTGTATTTGCCTAGTTTATTGATAAGAATATCATGCGAGACCATATCAAATGCCTTATTAAGGTCTAGGTATACCTCCTCCACCACTTCTCCCTTATTCACAAGACTCGTTATCCTATTAAAGAAAGCTATCAGATTGGTTTGACATGATTTGTTCTTTACAAATCCATGCTGGCTATTCTCTAGCACTTTACCACCTTCCAAGTGTTTGCAGATGATTTCCTTAATTACTTGTTCTATTATCTTCCCTGGCACAGAAATTAAACTAACTGGTCTGTAGTTTTCTGGGTTGTTGTATTTCCCTTTTTAAAGATTGGCACTATATTTGCCTGGTTCTAGTCTTCTGGAATCTCTTCTGTCTCCCATGATTTTCCAAAGATAATAGCTAGAGGCTCAGATACCTCCTCTGTTAACTCCTTGAGAATTTTAGGATGTATTTCATCAGGCCCTGGTGACTTGCAGGCATCTAACTTTTCTAAGTGATATTTAATTTGTTCTTTTTTTATTTTATCTTCTAAACCTAACCCCTACCCATTAGCATTCACTATCTTAGGCATTCCTTCAGACTTCTCAGTGAAGACTGAAACAAAGAAGTCATTGAGCATCTCTGCCATTTCCAAGTTTCCTGTTACTGTTTCTCCCTTCTCACTGAGCAGTGGGCCTAACCTGTCCTTGGTCTTCCTCTTGCTTCTAATGTATTGATAAAAAGTCATCTTGTTTTCCTTTATTCCTGTAGCTAGTTTGAGCTCATTTTGTGCCTTTGCCATTCTAATCTTGCCCCTGCATTCCTGTGTTGTTTGCCTATATTCATCCTTTGTAATTTGTCCTAGTTTCCATTTTTTATATGACTCCTTTTTATTTTTTAGATCATGCAAGATCTCGTGATTAAGCCAAGATGGTGTTTTGCCACATTTTCTATCTTTCCTACCCAGCGGAATAGTTTGCTTTTGGGCCCTTAACAGTGCCCCTTTGAAATACGGCCAACTCTCTTCAGTTGTTTTTCCCCTGTCTTGATTACCATGAGACCTTACCTATCAACTTTCTGACCTTACCAAATCTGCCTGAAATCCATTCTCTATTTTGCTGTACTCCCTTCTGTCCTTCCTTAGAATTGTGAACTCTATGATTTCATGATCACTTTCACCCAAGCTGCCTTCCACTTTCAAATTCTCAACAAGTTCCTCCCCTATTTGTTAAAATCAAATCTAGAACAGCTTCTCCCCAGTAGCTTTTTCAACTTTCTGAAATAAAAAGTTGTCTGTAAATGCTTGCAACTAGGATAACCAGATGTCTCACTTTTGTAGGGACTGTCCTGATATTCAGACCTTTTTCTTATATAGGTGCCTATTATACGCCATTCTCTGTCCCAATTTTTCACACTTGCTATCTGGTCACCCTACTTGCAACAAACTGGAAACCATACAAAACTCTCCTTGTTTGGGTTTTAGTAGGAAGTGCGTAATCTAATCAGGCTTCCGAACCCTCCCAATAAACTGAAACTAGGTTTGAGTGGATGTGAGACCAGTTAAATTTTTGCCAGAGAACCAGGAAAACCTCAGCAATTACAGTGTTTCTCAATGAATTGTTGAGTGTCAACTCCAAAAAAAACTTCATTCAGGGAATGGAAACAAAGGAAATACATGGAAACAAATGGACACTTGTGAACAGTGAGGTCCTCACAGCTCTGCTGATGAACTGGCATATTGCAGGAAACCACAGGCAATCCTAGGAGCATGCAAATGTATCACATGGCAGCTCCTCAGTGACCAAGGTGCAGTGTCTGACAAGTGGGATGTCATAAACAGAGGCATTAACCCTTAACTATCTTTTACCTGTAAAGGGTTAAGAAGTTCACCTAGCCTAGCTGACACCTGACCAGAGGAACCAATGGAGGAACAAGATGTTTCAAAAGGAAGGAGGTTTTTTCCTTTGTTTTCAGTTTCAGCTGGAGTGAAAAAGATCAAGGAACCAGTCTTTTATCAGAGTAGTAAGTTTTAGAAAGAGATAAATAGGTTTATGTTTATTTTCTTTTGTACTTGTCGTGGTGCAAATTAAGGGAATTATCAAATTGGGTGGTATTGTGTAGTAGATTTTTGCCCAGGGGAACATCCTCTGTGTTTGGAATCTGTTGTCTGTGAGAGTAGCTGGTATGTTAATCTCTCCCAGAGGGTTTTCTTTTACCTTTCTTTTCTTTAATTAAAAGCCTTTTTCTTAATACCTGATTGATTTTTTCCTTGTTTTTAGATCCCGGAGGGTTGGATCTGGATCCACTAGGAGTTGGTGGGAGAAAGGAGGGGGGATGGTTAATTTCTCCTTGTTTTAAGATCCAAGGGGTTTGGATCTGTGTTCACCAGGAAATTGGTGAAGTTTCTCAAGGCTACCCAAGGAAGGGAGTGCTTGTGAATGGTGGCAGCGATACCAGATCTAAGCTGGTAATTAAGCTTAGAGCTTCTCATGCAGGTCCCCTACATCTGTACCCTAAAGTTCAGAGTGGGGAAGGAACCTTGAAGTGGGGGCATAAAGAAAATTATTGTTATATATTAATATAAAAAAGAGAGAAGGGGTGAGAGTGTTATTGGCAGAACAGCTAAGCCTTTGATGGCAGAGGGAATGAATGTGATTAATGAAACCAGTGGACTGTTGTTGTTTATTATTATTCATTGGTATTAGTGCAGCACCTAGAAGCCACAACTGAGACTGGAGCCACACTGCGCTAGCCACTGTATAAATAAATGGTGAGAAATAGTGTGAAATCTACACAAGACAGATAAAGGATGGTGGAAGGGAATATTATCTCAATTTTATAGAGGAGGAAGTGAGGCACAGAGATTTAGGCTTTGTTACAAAGAGAAATTGACCAACATAGTTATTGCAGAATAAGCTATTCCTCAATAGCTCCTTGTGTGGAATTCTATTCTGGAATAAAAGTGATTTTATTGTGGAATAATTAGTCCTCTTTGTGAGCTGAGTAACTATTCTGGGATAAAGTTACTTTTATCCTGGAATAGAATGGCCACCTGGGGAGTTTATTCTGCAATAGCTATACCCATCAATTTCCTGTGTAAACAAGGCCTAAGTTATATGCAAAGTTATACTGAAGGTCTACACAGAACCATGAACTGATTCCAGATGTTCTGAGTGCTAGTCCAGGGCCTTAACAAGATGATCATTCCTCTCTGAATATCCTATTCCTCTGGTGATTCTCACATTTTTCTGGCAATATGTAAGTCCAGCATAGATGGGAACTCTCTCTCCCCAGAATTGGTACACCATTAACTTCAATACTATTGAACTTTTCTTAGGAAAGGAAAACATGATGGTTTTTGCTCTTTATCTGCACTGCTGGACCTTTGCAGTCACATCTGCAAAGTGTTATGTATTAAACTTGTGTAATTTTATTTTCCTGAACGTGAAACTAGCAGGCTCCAGAATTTCCTACTCACAGATCATTATCAAATATTTCCCTTTACTGCCACTGAAAGTTGGTCTAGAATAACAGTGTCTCCAGGCTTCTGTGGGAATGATCTCAAACTGCAAGGAGGGAGGTAGGAAGCCCTCTGACCACAGGGAAAATATGGTAGGTAAGTTCACTGTGGTAGAGGGAGATCCATGCTGAAGGTGGAGTAACATGGTTTTAACCAGGGTATATCAGTTGAAACTGCAGTAGAACACAAAGGTAATTAGTCAGATTGGAATTTGGCCAATATACCAGGGCTAATATCCCTGCAGTTGGAAACATACCTGTCTTAAACAGATGGTTAAGGGTTAATGTCTCTTTTACCTGTAAAGGGTTAAGAAGCTCAGTGAACCTGGCTGACACCTTACCAAATCTTGGTGGAGGGAAGTCTTTGTTTGTGTTGTTTTTTTTGTTCGTTGTTCGCTCTTGGGGCTAAGAGGGACGAGACGTACACCCAGACTTTCCCAATCTTTCATGTTTCAAAATTGTAAGTATAGCCAGGCAAGGCGGATTAGTCTTATGTTTGTTTTCTTTCAACTTGTGAATGTTTTTCCTTTTGCTGGAAGGATTTTTACCTCTGTTTCCTGTAACTTTGAATCTAAGGCTGCGGGGGGGAGGTCCCTCTAGTCTATATAAATCTGAATACCCCGTAAAGCATTTTCCATCCTGATTTTACAGAGATAATTTTTACCTTTTCTTTCTTTAATTAAAAGCTTTCTTTTTAAAAACCTGATTGATTTTTCCTTGTTTTAGAATCCAAGGGATTGAGTCTAAACTCACCAGGGGTTGGGGGGGGGGAAAGGAAGGGGGAAGGGTTAATCCCTCTTTGTTTTAAGATCCAAGGAGTTTGGATCTGTGTGAAGCTTCCCAAGGCAACCCAGGGAGGAGAAGGTCTGGGGGGAAAAGGAGGGGATGGTTAATTTCTCCTTGTTATAGAATCCAAGGAGTTTGGGTCTTGGGTTCCCCAGGGAAGGTTTTGGGGGAACAGGAAGTGTGCCAAGCACTATATTTTTGGCTGGTGGCAGCGTTATCAGATCTAAGCTAGGAATTAAGCTTAAAAGGGTCCATGCAGGTCCCCACTTTTTGGATGCCAAAGTTCAAAGTGGGGGAAACCCCTTAACAATGCCATAGAATTTTTCACAGCCACACATGGTCAGCATCTCTGTTTGAGTGGTGGTGATACCTCCACTAGCCAACACACTATCCCTTCACACCACACTTGAGCATTGATTCAGTTTACTCAGAGGGAAGAATGTCACCTTCTAAATCATTTATTTGCAGGTCTCACACCTCAGTACTGAATAAGACTCAATCCTGCAAGTTGTTCTGCATGAGGAGACCCTGCACTAAAGTTGCTGAGGCTCCATTTAGGCATGGGAGTCTGATGCAGAGCTTATTGAAGAACTATGCTCCAAATCCTGCTAAGATAGTGAGATCTTAGAAGGTCACAGTCCAGTGGGAGGACCCTTATATAAGCTGCATAGGAAAAATAAACATTAGGGTTTCTGTGTGAAGAGAAGAAGAAAATATAAATTTTGAAGGACTCAGATTTATACCTACTTTTTTCAAGATTCATATTTTGTTCTGTTTCTATACATCTACAGTGCCATTTCCAGCTGCTTGACAATCCAGAGGGTGCTTCCACTGGACCCTGCAGCTTGGGACATTAATAACGGTTTGGACTGAATACAAAGGAAGTTGCTGTGGCAGACAGCTTGCTTTTTGCTTTTTTTCTTTTTCAAATAGCTACAATTACTAAATCAAACACCAGATTGTCAAAGAGTAATAGTCCCCTATTATGCACCCAACGTTAGCCAAATAAATAAGAAAACAGGGCTCAGAAGAGAAATCTGAGTTATTTGAATTAATTTAAGAGGCAGAAACTTAATCCAAATAGAAGTTGGGAATCAAACAGTATCAGATTTGTGTACATATACTCATCAAAAAATCCTGGTGTCAAATACGCTTCCATCCATTGTGTTTCATGTCATCAAGGTTACTTGGAAGCTTATTTCCTGAAAGAAGACTAACCTCCCCTTTTCACCTGTCTACATACTTTACTATATGATATTGGTAGGATACGAGCTGTTTAGCAATGGAAAACTAAAATTGCTTCTTTCACTCCATTGTGACTTAAATGTTTCACTCAAATGATAGTAGTGAATGGTGTGCTGAGAGGTACAGTTCCACTGGAGAAATTTGATTCAATCTCTCTTTCAAGGTCCTAACCTCCTATACAATGGGGATTTTTTTTAAATTATCTGTTAATGGAAAACATCAGCACTAATCAAAATCCACCTGAGCTCTCTCTTCCACCTTTGGTGTTTGAATTTAAAAAATATAGTTTGTTGTAATAACATTTATAGAGGCACTTCTGAGATAAAAGAAAAAAGAACTACTATTTGTTAGGAGATTCCTTATCTTTGTGTAACAAGTTGGTATTATATACCTGAAATATCCCACCCAGTTATTGATGCAGGTATTGATGCAGCTGGACAAAGGTTAAGAGGGTTCTGCTGACCCTCTTATTCCCAATCCCAAGCATTCAAAAATCAGGAGTCATCCCCACCAAAATTATGAGATTTAAAAATAGGCACATTTGAGGAGAGTGGGATGCTTATTTTTTTCCATTTTCCTTATGGCTTTTGACCCTTTTACCAACTATTTGCCTCCATATTTGTGTGAGCATTTTGGGGTCAAAATTCAATCTGATATGCCTATGCAAAAATGCAGGCTTCTCCACTGGCTGCTAAGAGTGCACCTCCCTATACCTTCTCCTAGCCATTGGGTGGGAGGACTGCCATTCTATCCCTCTCTGTCCTCCTCCCTTATTGCTACCCTGTCTCCTTCCTGAGCCCACCCGGACTTCCCACAGTCTCCTGATCCCAGGTAATCCTCCATATTTCTCTCCCTTTCCCTTTACACTCTTGTATCAGTTGCATTTTCGCTTGCATTCCTGCATTTTACTTGCATGTTTTTCAGCACCTCTTGACAGCTCCTCTTCAGGATGTCTCCTGCTTCTCATATACAGCTGTATCCTCACAGTTTTCTATCCAGAATATTAACCATAGCACCCAGTAGATGTCCATCTTCCTTGAAGGCAACCTGCTTCATTCTCATTTAAAATAACAAAATGTAGTGGCCATCTTTAGTAGCAATCTCTTTTCTACAGTCAAAACCTGTATGAAGTGATGGCCATAAAGGCTGAGGGATGTTTGGCTTTAGCCCCATTTAAAGTGATGGGTAATTGCAGTCATTTTGAATAAGGGAAATTTCTTTAGGTTTGGACCCAGGAATTGTCAGAATTAAAAAAAAAATGAGACATGATAAAATCGTGAGCTGGCAACTGTGTTCTGAGGCAGATAGCTCATTACCTTGACATAACTATAAGGAAAGTAGGAAGGGTTCTCTGTGGAGAGAGCATCTAGTATGTGGGCTGAGCAGTCCCAAGGAAGGAAACCTGAGAGCAACTAAGCCTGGGGAGATAGTCTGAACTAGATGTTATATTATGGTATGTTGTTAGTTTCTGATATATAGTAAAGCCAATTCCAGGAAAATTCCTGGACTCTGCATATTGTATGGACTTTGTTTTGAAGCAATCTGGGAAAGATGCCCGGTCATACTGTGTTACTAATAATACCCTAAATTATTAAAGCTGACAGAATTTTAAACAGACAATTCCCATTGAGCATTTGTGCTCTTTGCACTCTGCACTTCACTAAGCTTGGCAAGACTAGTCAGTTTTGCTTCCTATTTCTCATTGACTAAAACAATGTTGTTATTTGGGTTCACTGCAGGGCCGACTCTACAGTTTTCACCGCCCCAAGCAGCGCGCTGAATTGCCGCCCCGGTCGGCCGGGGCAGTCCATGTACCCTTAGGGCGGCAGGCATGTTTCCGCGGTGGCGGCAATTCGGCGGAAGCTTCTATGTTTAGCTGAAGACACCCCGGACAGCTAAACATGGAAGTCACTGCTGAATTGCCCTCATGGAAGCCACTGCTGAATTGCCCACTGCTGAATTGCCCCTAAAGGCACACGGACTGCCCTCGCAGCCCAGGGCGGCAATTCGGACAGCGGCTTGGGGGAAAACAACAGGGACTGCCGCCCCTTGCAGAATGCCGCCCCAAGCACCAGCTTAGAATGCTAGTGCCTGGAGCTGGCCCTGGTTCACTGCACTATGGAGGATTGTTAAAAATGTTTAAAACAACTGTGGGTTTAAATTAAGTTTCTGTTGACAATTAAATCTTGTAAAATCCCCTTCTTTAATACAAAATACATATGTAATGTGTAAACTAATGACCTTGACAGCCTACCATCCTCATTCTTCTCAGTGTTTTTAATGAGGGAAACCCATTTGTATTTGTGTATGTAGGCAAAAGATTAATTTTGATGGGCCTGTCATATTTTCAAAATGAGTTCCCCAGCACAGATACCTTTGTGTGCAAGTGATTGGACACACCTTTTGCACACTGTCATTTGTGCACATGAACAATAAAATTTGAAGATGCAAAACTGGTTTGTATTTGCAGATCTAGAGTAAATTGGGTTTTTTTGTAACACCTATAGTTGCATGCACAAGTGATGCTACATTAAAATTGTATGTGCACAAGTTGAACCCACTTGGTTAATTTAGTGATATGATGTTTGATAACTGGGCATTGGTTTGTAATACAATCAGGCAGTTTGAACTTTTTTTTTTTAATCGGGCAATCACAAGTTAGGCTGCAGGTATGCTAAATCAGTCAGACACAGATATGGCAAAAAAAATAGAGCTCTGAAGTGAATCAGAGACATAGTTGGTTTCTGGCAAGAGGCTGATCTGAAGTAATTGGCAAACAAGGAACATATTGTTTACTACTTAAATTCCTTGGTGTTTTACTGAATATTTCCTGCTCTTTTCAAGAAATGATGCTGCTAGAAATGGGCTCTAATGTTCTTGTGCATGCTCTGAGAATGAGCTTTGTGTGCATTTGAGTTTGGAAATAAAGGTCATGCTTTTATTTTGGACTAAGCTCTTAGAGGCTGGTATCATTGCTGTTTGCCAAGAGATTCAGCATCACTTCATACTATGGTATTACCGCTTTGGGTCTATCTCTCTGTAAGTGAAGGCAGCTGCTCAGTGTTTCTGATAGGCAAGTTCAGACCGTTTCATCTGGGAGCCCTATTCTCTCTCTACTTCCACCCTGTGGCAAGGTACAAGTAACTGTCAGTGAAGTCCATGATCTTTTTTCATATCCTGCTGAGAGAAGTCTCCACTGCACTCTGCAGTAGCTAACATTTAAGAGACTCCTTCCCTGCAGAAAGCAGTAACACTACAAATGATTAAAACAAGTCCTAAAATGTTGTCTTAGCCTAATGAAATTCCATCATCAATCAAAAGAGAGCTGGCACTTCTCTGAGACTTTTTAAAGCTCAAATGAAAAAGAAAGTTAAATTTAAAATGGGAAAAGAACAAAAATAAAATCGCCTTTTTCTTGCAAGAGGTGACTGCAGGGTGTTGATGTTTCCCCATACAGTGAGCCTAAAGGAGCATAAAGAGCAGCTACGTTAGGAGGTCAGTGGAGTTATCTCTTATTGAAGTAAAAATACAGACCCCTGAACTTGTCAGTGTTTGATATGCAGGTGACAGGAGGAACTGATTTTAAATATTGGATTTGGGGAGGGAGTGTTAAATGGAGATTTCAATGAGAGCTTAAAGGAATATATTTGAGGAAGGATCTCATTTCAGAGCCTACTGGAATAGTGACCCCTATCACGGAGAAATGCCCCTCTCTTCCCTACCTTGGAATTGGTTCGTACTCTTATCTTAGAGCCATCTCAGAAGAGAGAAGAATTGTCCTACTTGATAATACTAGTGGTCTGTCTAGTCTAGCCTCCTATCTCTGAGGGTACGTCTACACTGCAGTCATGGGGTGTGACTGCAGTTTGCATAGGCCTACTCGAGTTACAGGCACCAGACTAGTGGTCGTGCAGAGTCCAGGCTTGTACAGCCCAACTGAAGGCCAAAGTGCTGAGGCTTCACTGCTCTGATAACTAAGCTAGCTAGATAGAAATAGCTTGACTATGTCTACATGAGCTTCAGTCAGACCCCATGACTGCAGTGCAGGCATACCCTGAAAATGGCCAGCACCAGATGCTTCAGAGGAAGATAGAAAATCTGCGTAGCTTGTACCTTGTCTGGGATACAAAGCAGGATTTCAGTCTCCAACATGGGAACTCCAGCACCTTTGACCAGCACTAAATTCACAAAGAAGAACACACAAAAATATTTCTATTTGTAATGCTCGTATCCTTGGGTCAGGATCCTGAACAGCTTTTAGGATCAAATGAAAACAACAGTACTGCTCTGAGAATCCCTGCCCACCCCAGCATTTCTCTTTCAGCTGCTCAGGCTCTGCGTGTGAGAGTTCAGATGTAATTTTGCATTGGGCACCAACCAATCTCTGGAACATTGAGAGAAGTGATAGTTCAGGGCTGCTGTTTTACTTCTTTTCATCACTGCTGAATGTTGTTTTACTTTCTTCATTTTGGAAAGAAACTGATCATCCAGTATGTGGGCTGTCAGCAGCTCCCTGGGTCTCTCATTTTTCCTGCAGCAGCCCAGGGGGTATTGCCAGCAATTCAAAATATCTACACAACCTAGCTGATGCATTCCTCCATTCCCCGCATCCTACCACTGCCTGCAGTGCATACCCATAAATCCCCTAAGGCAGACATGCCATTACACGCAATATGATCACTAAGGCAGCAGCTGCAGTTACATAAAGAGATCTAGCAGCATGCTGCATAGGAGCATAGGTTTTACCGTATTAGATCAGATCATCGGACCATTAAGTCCAGTAGCTTGCTTCCATGAAATAAAGCTGAAGGCACCACACTGGGTAACTAGGGAATTGTGCTATACTATATGTGTGAGGAACAGTTATTTGTTTCCTGAGTCCCTTAGCAATGAGCCACTGACCTGAAATTAAAGTACAATTACCCCTAGATCCTTTGATGAATGCTGAGTCCATGCTAGGACATAAGGGGCCCTATGTGATAATACCAGGCAGCACAGGCTGTGTGCACTAAGTCTGGCCACTAAATATATAGAGAGAGAGCCACAGAGTCTATGTATGTCCACTGGCCTCAGTAAAGAATTCCTTTTGTATCCATTACAATCAAGTCTCTTCTGTAACAGGAGGAAGTACACATGATGATATTGGTCATGAAATTATCCAGCCTTTTTAAAATCCTACCATGGTGCTTGACTCAATATACTCCTGAGGCCGTCAGTAAAATCTTACCCCTGCCCTGATCACAAGGAATGCTGTCTGTACTAGGGTGTTTTATTTCCCTTTCAGGGCCAAAGGCCTGGAGCTGGACAGCCTCTTACAATTAGCTCTTCCTGCCACCGCTGGGATGGGGTGTGTAATTTAATTAGTAGAATTAACGGTTCATTCTCCTATAAAGAGCAGTAGGAAGCTGAAGAGTGGAAGAGGGGAGGCTGGTTCCCTTTCCTCTTTCCAGCTATGCCAGGCAGGGCTGCAGGCCACTGGCCCTGGAGGGGACATGCCACCCCATTACACTGCCCCCATCCTCTTCAAACCCAGCTACCCACTCCCCCACCCCCCCAAAAAATAAATATTCCATGGAATGTACTAGAAGATCCTATCTACTCTGAAGTACAGTTTCCACCTGGTTTCACTTGCTTTGTCTGTCTTGATTAAACTACCATTAACCAAAAGGTTGAGCAAAGCTCTTGATTGGTTTCATAATGTGGTCATTAGCACAGTTCTGCCATGTGACTGTTACTCCTGGGGGAATTCTGTGCCAAAAATTAAAAATTCTGTAACAAAAAAATTGAAAATGTTGCGCACAATATTTTCAAATTCTGCATAATTTATTGTCAAAATAACACAACATAATCACACCAGTTTCACTTATTTTTGGACATTTATTTCAAAATAGCTGTCAACAAGTATGTCTGTAACAATAGAGATATCAAAAAAGATTCAGGAAATGTTTTTTTGACAAATAGATTCCTTACTAGGCATAGTAATACAGAACTCTGAATAATAATTAATTTAAACTGCAATACAGAATCATATTTTGCACACCCCGATAAGTAGTGCAAAGACTTGGGAGAGTCAGGGGGTAATAGAGGTTCTGAGGGAGAGACAAGTAATTACTGGAAAAGACCCTGGGTGTGAACTTGGAGGGATGTTGAGTATGGGTGGGGAAAATATGGAACAGTTTTTTGGGGCGGGGTGGGGAGGGATTGTTAGGAGGCTTCCGCAATGCAGACTCTGGCCTACCTCTAGCCTCTCCCATTCAGTCAGGCACATCTGCCCCCACCCCCATGTGTCTCTGTGCCCCCACTCAGCCACCTCTCTCTCCCCTGTGGCCGTGCAGCTTCACTCCCATTCAGACCCTGCCCAAGTCAGTCCTCCCACACTAGCCCTTATGAGCCCCTATCTGTGACCCCCCTCAGCAGCCCTCCCCATCTGTCTCTCCATAGCCCCTGTCTCCTGACTTGGCCCAACAGGTACTGTGAAGAAGGCACTACAGGCTCTTTTTCTTCCCAAGTTGGCCGGGAGCTGCTGCTCTGTGCTATTGCCACATCACCCTCTGGGGGGCAAAAGACAGAACTTCAGCAAACTTTCTGGCAGAAGCTTTTTTCTGCACCAAAAATTAAAAATATGTCTGGCTCATTAATTATGCATGAATGCAGTGGCACAGAATTCCCCTAGGAGTGGCCCATCCATAAAGCACAATGAGGTGCTTGAAGGTCTCTACACAGCGTATCTGAGCTATTAGGTATCTTCTGCCTCTGTCACTCTTATGTCTCTGGCCTCCTCCAGCATATAACAGTTTAGCCTTATATTCCCCCCCAAATTGCGGGGTTTATGAGATTAGTTTCTATGCTGGTGGGAAGCTCTTTGCAGGTAATTTCTTCTTGGGTAGGAGTGAAAGGATATCACTTTTTTAATGAGTTTTATGGTAATATTATAGATAATTGCAAAGAGGAAAAAAACATTCTATGCAAAAATTAATGGTTAATTTGCTTTTTAGCCACCTCAGGCAAATCTGATTGTGGTTGTAATCCAGTGTAATGACTGGTTTAGGGAGAACTGTCCCATATTGAAATTCCTTTTTTTTTTCCCCTGTAATGTACAACTTTATTTTCTTCCTAGTGGCTGTCAAACAGTCAGCACAGCCAAGTGATCTTGTGTATCCATCAAATGAAAGCCTGCAGCTGTGCGGTCTCAGAGTGAAGTTCAGGAGGGGGACACAACCTGAGAGAGCTGGAGCCAAACAGAGCTCTGAGGCAGGCCATGTTCGGTGGAAGACAGCATTGTCAGGGGCCTGCATGTCAAGGCAGCTAGCTTCTGTTCCCAGTTCTGCCACTGAGTTGCTATGTGATTTTGGACAAGTCATTTGAGCTTTATGTGCCCTAGTTTCAATATACATCTCGGAAGTCCTCAGATTAAAGATGTTCCACAAATGAAAGCTATTGCCTTTATTTATTTAGAATAACAACCAAAGAACTGCATTCTTGAATACTAACTGCACTGATCAGGGGGCAAGGCTATAGTTTGCACAACTTTTCAATCAGCAGAGGTGACCAAAGAATCCACTGACAAGCTACAGGTGTGTACTCACTGACACTTTTAGCAGGACTACAGTATACCCCAGTCAGCAAGTGAATGAGGTAAACCTAGAGCCGGGTTGCAGCAGTATGTGGGATCTTTACCCTCAGAGAGCAGCATAACTACCCGGGTATCTCCAGATCAGGTAGAGTACTGCTTTAATGCTGTTGAATGTAGGAGGCAGGCACATCATACAGACATTTGGTTTCAATGAAACATTAACAGGGACCATGATATCACAATGAGTTTAGTGAAGGACAGGCAGACAGATAACACTGCTCTACAGTCAAAATAAATGTAGTCCAACTTTACTAATTCTGGGTCACTGAGAACGAAAATGATGCTTAAAATTGTTGATTGGCTCTAGTTTTCAAGATATGCTATTGGGTCAGTATATACGACCCTTGACTTGGGAATGCCGGAGGATAAGTGAGTTATAAAGGGAAGGGATCTCAATTTAAACCAGAAATGACTAAAATACAGCTTTGACTGGATCTATGAATAAATCTATGACTGGGTTTGGACAGTACTTGCTTTTTAGGCAAAACAATGAATGATGCAATCTGAAACTGGTATTGCATCATACATGATATGAATTGCATCGTGTTATTCCTAGAAGTCATGGATGATGCAATCATAACGAAGCTTACATCACTTTGCTGAACAAATTGCCCTATATCAGCTCTAGAAATCATACAGTGTCCTTCTCTCTTATTTGTCAATGTTTGATTTTGCAAAGGGACACATTTCTATTTAGCCAAAGTGAGCAGAGATGCCTCGTACTTGTGTGAACAGTGCAGATAACTTCTGCTATGTTTGTGGTGAGGTGACTTTTGCATCACAAAAGTGTAGTATAACCACTATGGTTAAGAAAGCCTATCACCTTTCTTTTGGCTGCAAAATTGGAGATCAGGACAAGAGGTGGGCCCCACACATATTCTGCAACACTTGTGCACCAAATCTTCACCAGTGGTTGAAGAGGAAAAGGAAATCTATACCTTTTGCAGTGTCAATGATTTGGAGAGAGCCAACAGATCATACCAGCAATCGTTACTTCTGCATGGTGCCTCCAGTTGGGAAAGGTGTGTCAAAGAAGAAAAAGTGGACTGTGCATTATCCAAACATTCCATCAGCTATACGCCCAGTACCCCATGGAGAAGGACTGCTGGTTCCTGATGCACCAGAATCATTCTCCCTTGAGTCAGACGAGGAAGAGAAAGAGGATGAAACTTCTGGTCCTGAACCATCAATGTCACAGGACCCACTTTTTCTCCCATCCTCCTCTTCTGAACCACACCTCATAACACAAGGTGAACTGAATGACCTTGTCAGGGATTTGGAACTACCCAAGAGTAAGGCAGAGCTTTTGGGCTCCAGACTACAGCAGTGGAATCTCCTGGAAGGCTATCAGGGCAAATGGAGCCCATCAATGCTTGCAGACTATTGCTGGACAGTGACAAGAGATGCTCCATTTAATGAATACAAGAGACAAGCCAAGAAGCACCGAGTAGACACTGCATAGGGCTAAACTATGTACATAATAGTTTTTTGCCTTTTGTTTCATAATCAATTTTATTTCTATAACCCTTTTGCTGATTTTTAAAGTGTTACATAAACAGGACAGGTGAAATATTATCATGTAAAGCAACCATAAACACATGAAAAGACCTAGGTTTACAATTTATGATTAAGACTCTACTATCTACACAATATACACAGACATAAAATGTAAAAACTTAAATATCTTAGAAACAGTAGCCAATCAGTTGTTTTAATTGTCATATTTGAATTCAGCACATCAAAATACATAATAAATATCACATTTTATCTCTGAAGCAGACGACTTCTCAAAAATTGTAGACCAGTGTAATTAAAGCCTGTACCCAGTAAGGTAGAGGGGGAATTTTCTTCTATTATAAAGGATGAAGTTATAGCTGATTGATTTAAATGACCCTTCTGGCATCCTGGCTCTTGCGCTAACTTCAGAAATCATTCTAATTTGGACCTTCTTGTTCCTATTTCTTTGGAAAGCAGCCTTACTCCTACATTTCAGAATTCTGAAAGGATAGATGCTTAAGTGTATATACACGTGATCATCTGGGTAAAAAGTCTCTTCTGTAATTAGTGTCTTAGATAATTACACAATTACATGACTGTGTAGCACCAACAATAAAAACCTTAAATATTTGTATCAAATCTTAGTTTAAAAAAATAATTATTTGACTACAACTTTTTCACCAAATCAAAAGACCAGCCGACCCTGTAATATGGACAGAGTGGGTGGCTGCTCAGAGATATGGGAAGACCTTGCTATTGACATACACATTCTCACAGTTACTCCTTGCATTCCTCCGCCCCATCCCCTGCCTCATGTGGCCCTTCTGGAAATATCACATTCCTCCAAAACCTTTGTAGAGCAGAGAAGGCAGAGATGGGTAGGCAGGGGAGTGCTGCTACTGCAGCTGATATAAATACAGTCTGGACAACTCTACTCTTCCCTGTATCTGGCTGTCTGGTATCCTGGTTAGTGCCTATTGCTGGAGGCCTGCCTACCTCACCATCCTTCCTGCCAACTTAAGGGATGGCATCCTTGAAGACTGTCTTGCTTGAGCCTATAACACCTGTCATAAACAGATAGCTAAGGGTTAATGTCTCTTTCACCTGGAAATAAGTAATCTGAACCACCTGACCAGAGGACCAATCAGGAAACAGGATTTTTTTCAACTCTGGGTGGAGGGAATTGTGTGTCTGAGTTCTTTGTCTTCTGCCTGACTCTTTCTCAGCTATGGGAAGGATTTTTCTATTTCCTGGTTTCTAATCTTCTGTTTCCAGTTGTAAGTACAAAAAGATCAGATAGGATTTATATGTTTTTTTGGTATTTACATGTCTATAGTTGCTGGAGTGCTTTCAATTGTATTCTTTTTAAATAAGGCTGTTTATTCAATATTCTTTTAAGCAATTGACCCTGTATTTGTCACCTTAATACAGAGAGACCATTTGTATGTATTTTTCTTTCTTTTTCTATAAAGCTTTCTTTTAAGACCTGTTGGAGTTTTTCTTTAGTGGGGAACTTCAGGGAATTGGGTCTGCAGCTCACCAGGGAATTGGTGGGAGGAAGAAGTCAGGGGGAGGTCTGTGTGTTTTAGATTTACTAGCCTGATTTTGCATTCCCTCTGGGTGAAGAGGAAAGTGCTTGTTTCCAGGACTGCAATTACAGAGGGTGGACTCCCTCTGCTTAGATTCACGGAGGTTGCTTCTGTGTATCTCTCCAGGAGCACCTGAAGGGGGGAAGGCAAAAAAATTTATTTCCCTTTGTTGTGAGACTCAAGGGTTTGGGTCTTGGGGTCCCCAGGGAAGGTTTTCGGGGGGACCAGAGTGCCCCAAACACTCTAATTTTTTGGGTGGTGGCAGCAGTACCAGGTCCAAGCTGGTAACTAAGATTACAGGTTTTCATGCTAACCCCCATATTTTGGACGCTAAGGTCCAAATCTGGGACTAGGTTATGACATGGTGGTAGCGGTGGGATAGATAGAATCCAGAAGCCAGTAGGAATATTATATTTTTCTTTTCTCTGCTAGGGGCTTTTTAGCAGAGAGAAACAGTTTGGTGTTAAAGGAAACCAGAGAGAATTTTTTTTTCTACTCTCTCTGGCAGTTGTGGCTTGCATATTAAGCAAGGAACCATTAAGCTGTGACAAACAGGTCTTTTGTGACAATAGCATTCCCATTGAGAGTCATTACCAGCACTATATACATGCAAATAAAGTGGTTTTTCTGGTTTACTTTACATTGAAAACAATTAGCTAGGAAGAAAGGGAAAAAGGCACTGTTGCTAGGCAGACCCCAGGAGGCAACAGAGCCTGCAGTTCAGAAGATAAACACCGGAGGGCACCCCAACACAAGAAAACAGGAACCAAGCCTACCAAGACAAAAATGGGGGCCGAAGAACAAATCAAAGACGCCGAGCACAGGCGAGAGATGGAAAAAAACAAACAGGAACTAGAAATAAAACAAAAAGAGATGGAGATGAAAGAAAGAGAAGAACAGATCAAACAGGCAGCCCATAAAAGAGAACAAGAAGCCAAAAATGCAGCCCACCACAGAAAACTAGAAGAAGAAGAGGTGGCCCACCGCCGAGACCTGGAAAAACAACAAAAAGAGATGGAACTCCAGAGGGAAGCCCACCAACAGGCCATGGAATTAGAAAAGGCTAAGCAACAGGCTCCAGCCAATCCTAACAACCCTTCACCAATTATGGTTCCACATCACAGGAAATTTCCCACCTACAAGGCAGGTGATGACACCGAGGCCTTCTTGGAAAATTTTGAAAGAGCCTGTCTTGGGTACAGCATCCCTGAAGACCAGTACATGGTAGAATTGAGGCCACAGCTCAGTGGACCTTTAGCAGAGGTGGCAGCTGAAATGCCTAAGGGGAACATGAACGACTATAAACTTTTTCAAACCAAAGCCAGTTACAGAATGGGGATAACCCCGGATCATGCCCGTCAGCGTTTCAGAACCCAAAAGTGGAAACCAGATGTGTCATTCCCCAAACACGCCTACTACGTTGGGAAAACTTATGAGGCCTGGATATCAGGACACAATGTTAAAACCTTGGAAGAACTGCACCTCCTCGTACAAATGGAGCAGTTCTTGGATGGTGTTCCTGAGGACATAAGCCAGTACATACAAGATGGAAAACCCAAAAATCTTGCTGAGGCGGGGGAGATTGGAGCCAGATGGATGGAAGTGGCAGAAAGCAAGAAAGCTACGGTCAAGGGGAACGAATACCCCAGGGGGCACACCGACCATAAACCCTACAACCGAGGGCAGCCAAAAACCCCACCTACAACCCAAGTAAAGCCACAGACACACTATTCTTCCACCTCACCAGTCTCCAGTAACTCACCTCGGCCCAGTGACCCATCAGATGGAAGATGCTTTAAGTGTAATGAACTGGGACATATCAAGGCCAACTGTCCAAAGAACGCCATCCGAGTGCAATTCATTACACCACCATCACCCAAAAGATCCCCAGGTCCAGATGCTCTCAAATACCCTTGGAGCGAAAGGAAAATTTGAGAGTGGGCGGAAAGAAGGTTACTGCGTGGAGAGACACGGGGGCACAAGTGTCAGCTATCCACCAATCCTTCGTAAACCCCAAATTCATCAACCCAAAGGCCAAAGTGACAATTTACCCCTTCATGTCACAAGCTGTAGACTTGCCTACAGCTGAACTGCCTGTCCAGTACAAAGGCTGGTCAGGAATGTGGACTTTTGCAGTCTATGACAATTATCCTATCCGCATGCTACTGGGGGAAGACTTGGCCAACCAGGTGAAGCGGGCCAAGAGAGTGGGAATGGTTACACGTAGCCAAACCAGGCAAGCTTCCAGACCCATTCCTGTTCCTGAGCCGTCCACAGGCACCCCGTCTGTGTTACCAGAGACCCAGACAGAGGTAGTGGACCCGGATTCCATGCCTACCACTGAAACAGCCACAGCACCTCCAGTCCCAGGCCCGGAACTGGAACAGCAACCAGCACCAGCAAGTGCAACAACATCTTCAAACTCAACGCCAGAGGGCGCCAACGAGCCAAAACTGGCAGAAGCAACAGACAGCCATACCCAAAAGGCTCAGCCAGAGCCTGAAATACCCTCAGGTGCACCAGCCTCAAGGGAACAGTTCCAGACTGAGCAGGAAGCAGATAACAGCCTTCAGAAAGCTTGGGCGGCGGCACGGAGCACCCCACCGCCTCTCAGCTCTTCTAATCGATCCCGGTTTGTTATAGACCAAGGACTTTTATACAAGGAGATTCTTTCTGGTGGACACCGGGAAGAATGGCAGCCGCAAAAACAGTTGGTGGTTCCAACTAAGTACCGGGGGAAGCTCTTAAGCTTAGCCCATGATCATCCCAGTGGCCATGCTGGGGTGAACAGAACCAAGGACCGGTTGGGGAAGTCCTTCCACTGGGAGGGGATGGGCAAGAATGTTGCCAAGTATGTCCGGTCTTGTGAGGTATGCCAAAGAGTGGGTAAGCCTCAAGACCAGGTCAAGGCCCCTCTCCAGCCACTCCCCATAATTGAGGTCCCATTTCAGCAAGTAGCTGTGGATATTCTGGGTCCTTTCCCAAAAAAGACACCCAGAGGAAAGCAGTACGTACTGACTTTCCTGGACTTTGCTACCCGATGGCCGGAAGCAGTAGCTCTAGGCAACACCAGGGCTAACACTGTGTGCCTGGCCCTAACAGACATTTTTGCCAGGGTAGGTTGGCCCTCCAACATCCTTACTGATTCAGGATCTAATTTCCTGGCAGGGACTATGCAAAAACTGTGGGAAACTCATGGGGTGAATCACTTGGTTGCCACCCCGTACCACCATCAAACCAATGGCCTGGTGGAAAGGTTTAATGGAACTTTGGGGGCCATGATACGCAAATTCGTCAACGAATACTCCAATAATTGGGACCTAGTGTTGCAGCAGTTGCTGTTTGCCTACAGGGCTGTACCACATCCCAGTTTAGGGTTTTCACCATTTGAACTTGTGTATGGTCACGAGGTTAAGGGGCCATTACAGTTGGTGAAGCAGCAATGGGAGGGGTTTACGCCTTCTCCAGGAACTAACATTCTGGACTTTGTTAGCAACCTACAAAGCACCCTCCGACACTCCTTAGCCCTTGCTAAAGAGAACATAAAGAATGCTCAGGAAGAGAAAAAGACCTGGTATGACAGACATGCCAGAGAACGTTCCTTCAAGGTAGGAGACCAGGTTATAGTCTTGAAGGCGCAACAGGCCCATAAGATGGAAGCATCATGGGAAGGGCCATTTACGGTCCAAGAGCGCCTGGGAACTGTGAACTACCTCATAAGTGTTCTTACCATGTACAAGTCTGTTAGTTATATACTTAGTGGTATATGTAAAGGTGCATGTGTTGTATTAATCTGTTTATTTTCAAGTTCTAGAAGGAAATCGCCGCCAGTGAGCTTCCCCACTGTCTGCAATTTGGGGGGCGTGTCATAAACAGATAGCTAAGGGTTAATGTCTCTTTCACCTGGAAATAAGTAATCTGAACCACCTGACCAGAGGACCAATCAGGAAACAGGATTTTTTTCAACTCTGGGTGGAGGGAATTGTGTGTCTGAGTTCTTTGTCTTCTGCCTGACTCTTTCTCAGCTATGGGAAGGATTTTTCTATTTCCTGCTTTCTAATCTTCTGTTTCCAGTTGTAAGTACAAAAAGATCAGATAGGATTTATATGTTTTTTTGGTATTTACATGTCTATAGTTGCTGGAGTGCTTTCAATTGTATTCTTTTTAAATAAGGCTGTTTATTCAATATTCTTTTAAGCAATTGACCCTGTATTTGTCACCTTAATACAGAGAGACCATTTGTATGTATTTTTCTTTCTTTTTCTATAAAGCTTTCTTTTAAGACCTGTTGGAGTTTTTCTTTAGTGGGGAACTTCAGGGAATTGGGTCTGCAGCTCACCAGGGAATTGGTGGGAGGAAGAAGTCAGGGGGAGGTCTGTGTGTGTTAGATTTACTAGCCTGATTTTGCATTCCCTCTGGGTGAAGAGGAAAGTGCTTGTTTCCAGGACTGCAATTACAGAGGGTGGACTCCCTCTGCTTAGATTCATGGAGGTTGCTTCTGTGTATCTCTCCAGGAGCACCTGAAGGGGGGAAGGCAAAAAAATTTATTTCTCTTTGTTGTGAGACTCAAGGGTTTGGGTCTTGGGGTCCCCAGGGAAGGTTTTCGGGGGGACCAGAGTGCCCCAAACACTCTAATTTTTTGGGTGGTGGCAGCAGTACCAGGTCCAAGCTGGTAACTAAGATTACAGGTTTTCATGCTAACCCCCATATTTTGGACGCTAAGGTCCAAATCTGGGACTAGGTTATGACAACACCCAACTATGTTTTGCTTTGGTAATCAGGTCAAGGGACAGAGAGACGAGAGACAAGATTCCACAAATCTTGATGGATAGGCACCCCCAGCTAGAGTCACCCAGCTACTAAAACCATCCCTAGACTTCATTGCTTTCTTGTTACTGTATCTATATACAAAATGAAGACACACTAGTACCTAGGTAATTTTACATGATGCCAGTTCTTCATTATAAGTTTTATGGGCCAGATTTTCAGATGATATTAAATGACATCAGCAGTAGAGCAGCCCTGAATGTGTGCAATAATTGTGAGGCAAGTTATGACCTATAACTTACAAATTTACATCAGGGTTGGGAAGATGTAAAATTAGTTGTGTGTGTGTAGGGCAAAGGCTTAATGGAACAAAGAAAATATAAGCACACATTTTTTTAAAGAACATATTGCCTTCCTGTATTACTGATATTAAAAATGAAATTTTTTTAAATCATTTTTTGCTTGGCAGCATTGCTGGATTCTTCACTCTTAAAAATCTATCACAGTTTGAGGAATGAAAACAGAAGTCAGTTTGATTTTGATTTATAGTCAGTTTCACACTCTGTTCTTTAAGCATTAATGCAATGCTGATGCCTTATGATTGGAAGGGCTACAGGGGGATGTTTAAATCCAAACAAGCAAAGGAACAACCAAATTAACTCTGTTTTTATATTTCAAAAGTATTTTGTTTTAGCTATAAAAACATTGTTAACATTATTATATTTTGTAAAATATTTGCAATATTGCAAAAACATCACAAGATGTAAAAAAATAATAAATTTGGAGTTCTATTCATTTGATTGATCAGTTTTGGACCTTGAGGGGATCACATTTGCAAGCATTTCAACTTAATATCTCTTAAATAAGGGCCCAAATTTTTACATAATGACATGACTCTGGAGGTTTGGGCTTTGAGAAAAGTGAAAACAATCACAAGACTTGCAATGAAATCACAAGTGTTGAAAATATTACATTTACAAAATGGAAGAATGGATAGTAAAAAACCCCCTAACTTCTAGCTACAGCATCTGTAAACATAATTTAGATTTTAAGATGGCAGGCTGGAAGAATGAGTTATGAGCCAGACTATTCCACATTTTCTGATGTTTAGTACTTTACTCATTGTTTCATCGTAGGTGTGACAGAATCTGGCTCTTCACATATCACCTAAACAACTCGTATTCAACAGAAAGAAAATATAGACAAGTTGGCAGTAAGAACTAGAAACTAGCCAAACTTATTGAATTATACTCTGCTCAAGCTGGGGCATTGTGCTATTAACGTAGTTTCATTATATTTTATTGCTGATTTCTGGGACACTGGTATGGAACACCGTGTGTTCAGATAAAGCTCATCTAAAGTGCCAATTTATTGAAACAGTGGAACCGTGATAGCAATGTGCAAGTTAAGATAGCTTAATAGGTTATAAAAGCACTGTCCACCCTAAGGCTATTCTTGGAATCTGATAATATTTTCCTCATTCTAGCGATTGTAAAGTGATTGTGTGTTTTTTAGAAAATGGTGATCTTCATGGACTTTTTGAGTTGTTTTAATTTTGGTAGAAAAATGTGTGCTAATTGTGATTTTGTAACCATATTATCACAAGCTATGATCTCATTAACTAACAAGGATTGAGATGGGTCAATACATGGTGGGTGACTAAAATGTAAAATCTTTGGTGCTGTTGGTGTTGACTGTTCAGTAGGAGGCAGTCATACTTCTTTATACATTCCAAGACCAGGACTATTGTGATCATCTCGTCTGTATAGTACAAGTAATAGAGAACTTCCCCAAATTAATTAAACATCCAATCTTGTTTTTAAAATTACTAGTGATGGACAATCCACCACATCCCTTGGAAATTATTCCAATGTTTAATTACTTTCACTGTTAAAAATGTATGCCCTATTTCCAAACTGAATTTGTCTAGCTTCAACTTCCAGTCATTGGCTTATGTTATAACTTTCTCCGCTATATTGAAGAGCCCATTATTAAATATTTCTTCTGCACGTACTTGTAGATGTAATTAAGTTACCCCTTAACCTTCTCTTTGTTAAGATAAATAGAGTTAGCAACTTAAGTCTATCACCAGAAGGCATGTTTTCTAATCCTTTAATCATTCTTATGGCTCTTCTTTGAACCCTCTCCAATTTATCAACATCCTTCTTGAATTGTGTGCACCAGAACTGGATACAGTATTCCAGCAGTGGCTGTAGCAGTGCCAAATATATAGATAAAATAACCTCTCGTACCTGAAATTCCACTATTTATTCATCTCAGGATCATATTAGCTCTTTTGGCCACAGTGTCAAACTGGGAGCTCATGTTCAGCTGATTATCAACCACAACCCCCAAATCTTTTTTATAGTCACTGCTTCCCACGATAGAGTCCCCCATTCCTACATTCTTTGTTCTCAGATGTATACATTTATATTTAGCTGAATTAAAATGCATGTTGGTTGCTTGTGCCCGGTTTACCAAGCGATATAAGTGGTTCTGAACCAGTGACCTGTCCTCTTCATCATTTACTACTTCCCAATCTTTGTTGCATCTGCAAACTTTATCAGTGATGATTTTATGTTTTCTATATAAGATGTTAAATAGCACAGGGCCAAGAACCAATCCCTTCAGGACCACACTGGAAACAGACCTGCTCAATGATGATTCCTATTTACAGTTACAATAAGTTTGAGACTTATTAGTTAGTATATTCTAAGTATATTACATCACCACTATTGCCTTTATCAACCAAATTTGTAATCTCATAAAAAAAGGTATCAAATTCACTTGACATAATCTGTCTCTCATAAATCCCTGCTAATTTTCATTAATTACATTATCTTCCATTAGTTCTTTACTACTTGAGTCCCATACCAGTCCACACAAATTTATATCCCAGCTCAGTGTTAGGGGATGCTATTCTGCTGGAGATGTCATCTTTCAAATAAGACATGAAACCCAGAACATGATCATTTGTGGCCATTGAAGATCCCATGACACATTTCACAAAGATAGTAATGTCTTACTTTACAAAATGAAGAAAGCCTCTCCAAATGATTTGATACTACGAAGGCTGAGGTCAATATTAAGGTGAATGTGCAGAGTCTGTTTTTTTGGTTGATGGGCCTGTTTTCCAAGGCTACTCAATCTGAAAGATAAACTGGGATTTGAAGACATTCATTAACTACAGTAACTAAAAGTTTGAGCTAACAGCTTCATTTTCTTAGAACATTTATTTTTCAATCCCTTAAGAACAAACTTTAGACACATTTGATGAGGATTTTGATTGTACCCGGAGACTGAATGGAATTCTCCTTTTCTCTCTGGCTCTGTTCTGATGCAGCAAACCACTAATTAGAAATATGTTCGTTTGGTTCACTGTACACAGATTAGCTTAATTTTGAAGGCATAATATTGGGTGATTGAATTAAAAATAGGTGCTGCAGATGTTTCTCCAGAGCAAAGCACTTTGAAATATTTCCTTGGGTGTATAAGGTTCTGTGAATTTGTGCTTAGCAGTGGAGCATAATTAGATTTCAAATTAATGGGTTGCATATGACTACCCTGGAACAAAGATGAGCTATGGTGACTCAGTAGCTAAGTGACTTAATTTTCTCTTTTGAGGTCCTAATTCCAGTCTTTGACTCTTTGTGAGTATGTGTACATATGTGTTTTGTATGTACTCTGTATGTGTGCATTAACCCCTTAAACTAATCACATAATCTGCAATCAGTTGTGCTAATGCTCTCAGCAGGAAGAAACTGTGTATGTCAGATGTTGTGATGTGGTCTCCTGAAAAGTGTGGGAACTAGAAGAATTTGCTAAGAACCAACATTAACAAAATGGTAGTATCTGGCCAACGTACTCATTCTGCATTGTAAAATACTGTTTTTCTGGGACCCTCAGTCTCAGCTTTGGAAAGAAGCTGGTGCTAACAATGAGAGGAGCTAATACCAGCCAAACACATACAAGCAATGAGAGAAACTAATACCAGCCAAATACATAGATAAAATAACCTCTCTACTCGTACCTCCTCCAGTTTGTATCCATGAAGGGCGCTCTGGGGCAGTTCTGTAGCTTCCCACACCTTTCCAACTGGGGTGCACTGCAGTGCCTGGAGAAGAGAGGAAAGATTGGGGATAAGAGGAAAATTACCTATTGGAGGAAAAAAGAAGACTTCACAATCTCTCCAGGAAGTAAGATTTTTTTAAAAAGAGGTTTCAGGCATTACACCAGCCTCCAGAATGATTTTATCCTTCGGGTTATATGTTACTTCTATTGCCCTCAATATCTGTATTCTCCAAAGAGTCACTCAGCCCCTTTTCTCTCCATGTGTCTGTATATTTAGCTATGAAACACAGTACAAGGAGGAAGTGGGGTGGGGAGAGGATGTCAGAGAGAGATGGAGTCTCTATCTCTGATGAAATCCTCTAGCTTTTCATAGGCATGGAAACATCATGGTTCTGTAGAAATTAAACAGGGTTCTACAGAAATTTTTCTAAAAACATATCCTGGTCCTACTGAATCTACAATTTTTTGAGAGGATCAACAAAAAAAGGGGTAAACAGTGAGGTGGCAAAGTTTGCAGATGATACAAAATTACTCAAGATAGTTAAGTCCTAAGCAGACTGCACAGAGTTACAAAGGGATCTCACAAAACTGAGTGACTGGTCAACAACATGGCAGATGAAACTCAGTGCTGATAAATGCAAAGTAATGCACATTGGAAAACATAATCCCAACTATATATGCAAAATGATAGGGTCTAAGTTAGCTGTTTCCACTCAAGAAAGAGATCTTGGAGTCACCATGGGCAGTTCTCTGAAAATATCTGCTCAGTGTGCAGCAGCAGTCAAAAAAGCAACAGAATTTTAGGACCCATTAGGAAAGGGATATATAAGAAGGCAGTAAACATCATAATACCACTATATAAATCCCTGGTACACCCAAACCTGGCATATTGCATGTAGTTTTGGTCACCCCATCTCAGAAAAGATATATTAGAAATGGAAAAGTTACAGAGAAGGGCAACAATACTAATTAAGGTACAGAACAGCTTCCATATGAGGGGAAATTAAAAATACTGGGACTATTCAGTTTGGGAAAGAGACAAATAAAGAGGGGATATGGTAGAGATCTATAAAATGATGAATGATGTGGAGAAAACGAATAGAGAAGTGTTATTTACCTCTTCACATAACAGAAGAACCAGAGGTCACTCAATGAAATTAATAGCCAGCAGGTTTAAAACAAACATAGGGAGGTACTTCACACAACATACAGTCAGCCTGTGGAACTGGTTGTCAGGGGATATTGTGAAGGCCAGAACTATAGCTAGATTCAAAAAAAAGAATTAGATAAGTTAGTGGAGGATTGGTCCATCAGTGGCAATTAGCCAAGATGGTAAAGGATGCAACCCTATGCTCTAGGTGTCCCTAAGGTTCTAACTGCCAGATGCTGGGACTGCACAACAGAGGATGGATCACTTGATGATTGCCATGTTTTGTTCATTCCCTTTGAAGCGTTTGGCATTGGCCACTGTCAAAAGACAGGATACTGGGCTAAATGGTCCATTAGTTGGACCTAGTATGGCCATTCTTATGAAGCCAGTGACAATTTTCTTTTGATGTCATTGGGGGTCAACATTTCAACCTTAGAATTTAATTGGGAATGCTCTTTTCTGTAGCATTGTTGAATTGTCCTGTAGAATTCTATAGCAAATTTATCATTCTCCATTAAAGTCTATGGAATATATATCTATTTTAAATATAGTAACATTTTCATTTTCTATTAAATACTATAAGTCTTTTCCCAAGGGGATGTGAAGTTTTTCCTGGCCTCTGTTCAGTTTATTATTACCAAAAGTATTGTGTATGTTGCATTATGTTGTATAGCAGGCTATAGTTCAATAGGTTTTGTTCGTGGTTTCTTTGGAGGGGAAAATGGGATGGAATAACAAAAAAATCAGAATCAAATAAGTATCAAGAAGACATAACTTATTGTCTACCTGCTTTGCTCTTAAATTATAGATAATTCAGGTGGGTTAAAGAGGTAATAGTCAATCAAAGATTCCTCTTCATTCATAATTATGAAAGAGCATCTTTTCATTCAGTGTACTCAGTTGGTGTGGAACCTTTTCAGTTCTGATTTTGCACCACATGAGTCAATGGAACTAATGAGCTGGTTTTGGCTATAGTAATTAACTCTGATCTCAGCTTTTTTTTTCATATTCAGCTGAGGCTTTATAGAGGAGGACCATTTAACTCCATGATCTAGAGGCAGGAAGCTTCTCTGCTGAACTTCCAAATCAAATCTGTTTCATCACAGTTTGTGTAATGACCCCCAGCATGTTTTTTTCAGAAGGGTTTGAATCTGCAGTCTTTATCTCTGCCACACAGACTTTCGCTACTTGTACTAAAGGAGTAACTCTTTTAGCTGTAGCAAGTGGTAAGTTCTTTTCTCCTCTGTAGAGCTCCCACTAGAGGGTGATGTGAGACACACTGTTCAGGTGTGTTATGTCTGGGCAAACAGTGGGGAAATTATTCACAACGATGTTTTCAAAATCCAACTCATCATTCCATCCGAGCACATTTGTGCACTACTGTGTTTACATGATAGCAAAAATAAGTGATCATATTTGTTAGTTGGGGGGTAAGATTTTTACCTTTGCAAATCCATGCACGACTGTGTGCAGCTGCATGAGAAGCACTCTCTTGAGTTCATCCAAGTACGGAACAGACACCATGCCAAGTGACTGTTGACCAGTCACACAGATCGTGTGATGAATACTTAAAACTTAATATTATAGTTATGTGAATAATGGTGAAAAACCCATAGGCCTGAATATGGTTTGTATATTAGAAATAATGAATAAGAAGTTCATTTGGGAAATGCTCCATAGGTTTGTAGATAATTAGGAAACAAAAATAGGGCCAAATTCAATCCAAACAACACTAGTTATGTCCCATAATAGTGTTTTTAGAATCTAACTCTTTTTTTTATTCAATATTTGTCCTCTTCTTCAGTGCCCTGGATAATTCCGTGCTGCATACATATCTGATTTAATCTCTTCTGGTATCACCTTTTTTCTTAAATGTGAATGTGTTTGTCCACTTCCCCACAATGAACCTCTTGTTTGTCTTCCAATCTGACCCATAGTTTTTGAATTGCTCCCATTTGCATTCTTCTAAACCACTACTCACTACTTTATTTAAGTCCCCCTTAAGCCTGATATCTCCCATAAAGCCTACAAGACACTGGGCAATAATATCTATAGATAGAGATATAGGCTAGGCAATTCAAAGCAGTCTCAAGGAGTTGGCGCCTACATCCCACTGGAATCCAATGGGAGCTGAACATCTAACCACACTACAAACTGTGATTGACTCAAGTTACATTGGTACCAAAGTTTATATATCTCTTGGGCACATGCATACCTGGCTGCTTGGGTCAGTGTTGCCTGTCCTCACCAGAAGTATGTATTCCGGTGTCCCACACACCACTATCTGGCACAGTCTGTTTTTGGAAATCTCCCAGTTCTCTCGCTGTTAATGTGCTCACCAAGGTGGGCAATCAGGGAAAGGCAAGGGGTGGCTTCCCATTTCTGTGACCCCAGGACTCTAAAGTTTAAAATAGTGACTGCAGTGGTTACTGTCATAGGGAATGGGGCATTGTGGGACAGCTGCTGTTGGACTCTTAGGGTTGACACAGATCATGGAGTGTCCACACTTGTATTTCATCAACCTCAGTAGATTGAGCAGGGCTCCATACTGTTTGAGGAGGTGGTTTTACTGTGTCGCTGGAAGGGGGCTTACATCATCAGACAAATCTGAGGGTAGACATGTGCAAACACATGTCAATGAAAGGCACTTATGCTGACCTAACTGTAGGGTAGACAAGGCCTAACTCCCATATGCTTCTTTGAGAATCCCAGCCAAAAAACCATATTTGTATTACTAAAATATCTGCATAGCTACTGAGCAGCTACATGAACTTTTTATCACATCCATCTTCACCCCCATCCCTCCCCTACAGCTTGTTTAACCCATTTATTGCATCACATCTACAATTAGACTGCAGTCTCTTGGGGGCAAGAATGTCATCCTTTTACTTGTGCTGTCAAGTGTCTAGCACACATTGTAGCAATGATTAGTATCTTATATACTAGGAGTAGATATTCAGGGGTGCCTGAAACAACCACAGGGAGCACCAATATGGAAGGGACATTCTACAGCAGGTTCCAGTATATGGTGCACCTGTTCCTTCCATCTACACCTCTATAACTTCCCATAGTCACTGTGCCTGTCTCTGACCAAGGATCTAAACACATTTAATCACATGGAAGCCATGATTTAGGTTGCCTTCCATATGCAGACAAGTCAATGGCATTATTAACATCTCTGTCTGATTAATGTGAGAAGCAGGGAATGGGCTTTTATTAGCATCCAGTTCTTCTGAAGTGAAGCAAAAACCTAAGCTTTCATTTTGTTAATTAAATCCCCTGCTGCTATAAAAATCCCACCCCACACTAATCCCATAGGAGATGTTATCTGCTTTCATCTGTGGCAACAGAACTTTAGCTCACCCTGGGACAGTGCGTATTTGGCCAGAACAATTAAAACCATTTATACATAAAATAGGAATTGATTTAGAATTTATGTGTAGTTTTCATATCTTTTTTAGGTCGTGCTGAAATTTGTGCATTGTGCAAGAATTTTTATCATTATTACATAGTCACTTAAGCAATCTGTGAGTAAAAAGACTTTCCTGGCGCTATTTAAAAAGGAGAACCAGAGTGTGGCATTATCAAAAGGTTCGCCTAGCTCTGTTAAAAAATTAAAAAGGCCTTATGTAAGCCTCAAGGCTCTACTCTGCATTTTTTAAGAGAATACCAGATTGAATAATGGAAACATTTATTTGTGAACAGTTTATTCAATGACCGATGGGGAAAAAATGTTAAATAAAATATTTGCCTACTATAATGTGATCATCAAAAAGGTGCTCAAATAATGAAAAAATGCATTGATGCATATTTCTTCCCCATCCACTCCTTTTCTGCGTATATGTAATCTCTAAGGGTTAAACACCACCCGTTCTTAGATAGTACAATTAGAAACACTAAACATAGATACAGTTGAAGGGATTGAGGCATAAGTATAGCAACAATGACAAAAAAGGGTGGGTGGGGGGACAAAGAATGGTTTATTTGGACATATGCCCTTTTCCTGTCCGGAAAGACTAGAACTCTACTCTTTTAAATGAATATGAATCATTTTCCCTCTGCTTAAATGTTGTGAATGACACTGTAAACTCTAGCAAATCATACTTTTAAATATGGTTTTTGACATTAAACTGCAGGCCTTCAATCAACCTTAGGTTAATTTCTAAGCTACCGTCTCTTGGCAAAATGCTTTTGTAGTTTCCAGATTTTTCAGCCTGCTGCTTTGAGTAACAGAAAAAATTCTATTAGCTCACACTTGCCTTTGTCTGAATAAGAAAGGAATCAAAACATCAAAGATTGTGGTTACCTTTTTTTAATACAGCCCTGATATTTTTGCACACTTTGTTCTAACTCTTTTGATGTGCAGTCAGACCCTATTAAGATCAAACATTCAAGATAATGGAAGACTGTGATCTTCTCCAGTATATATTGTTAACTCGTGTTTAAAACTAATCTGCAACTTTAAACAAGAGTAAAGGTTTCTGTATATCACACAAGAGAATGTGATATTGGTAAGGCGTATGGCATTGCCTGGGGGCAATATGGTAGGCAGCGCTTAATAGGAACATGTGAAAGGAGCAATTATAATTTCTGTTGTGGACTGTCCTTAATCGGGCTCTTGATAAATGGCCTATCAGTTACCCTTGAGTAAAGTGACTAGGGAAATGGGAAATAGAATCAGTTCATTTCTTTTCAGTACCTCTAAACAACTGAAAAATGTCACACCTGCTTATGAAGAGTAAACTGCGTGATTGGTGTGGTATTCGATAGGAGTCGTTGGTGGTTAGAGGAGAAGACTTGGTTTTAGGACCTATGAATACTGTTCCTGAGTTTGCCACTTACTCACCAAGCAACTTTGGCAAGCCATAGTGAGTCACTAGAAGAGTGTAGAATGGCATTCAAATGTCCTGATTCTGAATGTCTTGTTCCAACTGCTCCCACTGGGGAGACAGCACCCTCACCAGTTCCAAAAACCTGGCCCTTTGTGACTTATTCCACAGAACCCCAAAACCTCCTGTTGCTGATTCTCGTGATACAAATCCAACAATCAATCCAAAGGACTATGGAAAAGTACCATGGAGGTTTGCAGGATAATTGTATTGGTCATTCTGTGGTCTGAAGATCAATAATTTTGAGAACCACTGCACTAGATAAGACTATCCCAAATACGACAAACTGAATACTAGCTAGGGGGACTATAACATCAGAGGATTAATTTACATTGATATTTAATAAATAAGGACATTAAACTTGAATGAATAAAAAAAGTAGAGAGGAAAAATATAAACCAAACCAAACCAAAAAGCCAACAACTCCCAGAAATGAGCACTATGGGACAAAGAACGGGATGGACACTGTTCTGGGGTTTTTCGGGGTTTTTTTTTTTTTTTTGTATTTCCATCTGCTCCCAATTGTCCTTAGTTAGCATATGAATTAAAACATGAGAGGATATGACTGGACAGTGTGAGTGAAAAGCTGTCTGAGTCCTATATGGAGCCAGGTCCTCTGCCAGTATGATCTGGCATAGATGCATTGACTTCAGTGAAGTTGCATCAATTTACACAATCTGAAGATTTGCCACATGAGCTGTATCTTTGACAGTAACTGTGACTACAGCAACGTCAGGACTTTTTACAATCATTGTTCGTATCACAAAGCATTAGACCTGCATCCATAGCCCCAACAACAGTTGTGTTGCTTCTTCTATACAGGCACCAGAGGTCTGATAGCTCTATTCTGTTTCAATTGACTTCTATGGAAAATTCTCATTGAGACAGGGACCAAAAATATCCCCAAACATCGTAATCCGAAGTGGAGACTAAGGGGGAAAATACATCAGAATATCGTCTCATAAAATATATAATACAATCTTCTTACAATTGTTCTTTTATTTTCTATATTCTGAGGGATTAAGGGTCTGATTATCCCAAGTGGGGTGGCACAGGAAAGTCTGAACCCAAGGAGTTTCAGGTAACTTATCCGATTAGGGTTTGGCCCACTGTGGAATGGAGAGAGTGGCATGGCCTCAAACAGTGCATGGAGTATTCCATGGGATCCCTTTGCAAACTCACACAGCTGCGGGGAGAAAGAAGGGATGGGATACTCCATGGACTCCCAGATCACCTTTCACAGATGTCTCTGGAATGTGTGTCCAGATCCATATTGCCCATTCTCAGATAAGGGTGTGTTTTATTGCAGATAGTTTTATGATAGATCAGCATTGTTCCTTTGCAAGCTGTGAGGGAAGTGATGCAAGACCCCACTCAGAGTTCACAGATTCCTAAAGCATGGAGGGTGCTTAAATGGCTTCAGAGGGAGGAGAATAGTGCAGTTTCCCCACCCTAAACCCTTGCAGAAGTATCAGCCACTGCTTATGTCTCTCAGTCCATGTTACCTTCTTCCTTTACTTCTCTACTTTATTTTCCTGGTTTTACTGAGGAGTGAAGTGTGATCAAATTCAGTCTAGCAAGCGCCTTTCTCACACTTAATTGCTGTCGGTTTAATTTTTGAAAAATGAAGCTGTTATTCCTGAGAGTGTGAGGGGGTTTGGCAAGGGGGAAATAAAACCCTAAACCATTTAAAAAGCTGTGCTTTTTGGTGCTATGTAATTTTCAAATGACTAAGCAATTTGCCCTGTGTTTGAAAGGAAAAAATAAATTGCAACTGAACTGACAACGATGCCAAACTGCAAGGAAATGCGCTTTTAAAGGTAATATTTAGAATCCCTTTGGAGAAAAAACGAGATTTTAGATTCGAAATGCTTGACAAACCCTTAATTAAAGTGAAAGGTGCATTGTTGTGCTGCTGTAATATCTTAGGGAGAGACCATTAAGATAGCCTCTCTGGTTACAGGATACTGTAGTCTTGCAGTTTTCACTGATGGGCTGCAGCCCAGGGTGGCATCCAGAGGCCAGAGAACTTCGCCATCTTAGACACCATTAAATGGTTAGCGCCAAATGTTGCTGTGGTTGTATTCTCTTGTTCTTGTGCCTGCCCATAGTGAGGAATTTAAAACCCAGTATTTCTCATTGCACAATGCTATAGAGTCACCCATTTTCAGTGTAGGGCGATACAGTAGCTACCACAGGTACCCAAGGAAGTGAATATTGAATTTTAGTGGTACCACCTATATGACAGTTGACTTCTTACACTGTTTACACTTCTTCATTTGTAAGGAGAGAGAGGATAACAGATGGCTAAACAGTTCTCACATAATCCCTCATCTTCTGGATTATGAAGATAGATATCAGAGACCAGCTAGTCCATATCTTTGTAGCATGTGAGCGATAGATTGGGTACCAATATGTATATGTTACTATTGTTTCCACCAAGTAATAAAATTGTGCTCAGACCCCCCTTGGATAATTAGTTTACTGTGTATCCTAAACTGAGCAACATTGTGTTTGTTCAGCATTTTCATGGGAGACATCCAAGGAAAACACAGAGAGTTGCAAGAAGTGAATTTGGTGACAATAGGAGGGAGTCTTTCCCTCTTAGCTAGTCTGGAGACAGTACTTCAGTACTGTGCTACTGGAGATAATATATTTCAAATGAGATATAAGCGAGATGTCTTTTCCACTTCGATCATTAAAGCTTCTATTACACTTTCCACAGTGGCATCGATGTTAATCCTATTGCCTTGGCTGAATTTCAAAATATAATTACATTGTTGTGATGGGTTTGGTCACAGAGACCCCTTGGGACTCAGCTGATGTGCTGAGACTACACCTGAGCCCATTTTCTCTGCCAATTTGGGGCTACAGAACCCTGCCTTGTCAAGCCAGACATGCAAGCCTGCTGCAACACAGACCCAGGGTCTGAACCACACCCCCCCAAAGCTGCAGACTTAACTGAGAACAGCTTAGCAAGTACTCCTGTCTCCAGTACCCAGACACACCTAATTCCCAATGGGGTCCAAATCCCAAATAAATCCATTTTCTCTGTATAAAGCTTATATGCATAAACTGATAAATTGTCCACCCTCTATAATACTGATAGAGAGATATGCACTGCTGTTTGCTTCCCCAGGTGTTAATTACTTACTCTGGGATAATTAATAAGCAAAAGTGATTTTATTAAGTATACAAAGTAGGATTTCAGTGGTTCCAAGTAATAACACACAGAACAAAATAAGTTACCAAGGAAAATAAAACAAAACACGCAAGTCTAAGCCTAATACATTAAGAAACTGATTACAGATAAAATCTCACCCTCAGAGATGTTTCAATAAGCTTCTTTCACAGACTAGACTCCTCCCTAGTCTGGGTCCAATCCTTTCCCCTGGTACAGTTCTTGTTAGATGCAGCTCAGGTGGTAACTAGGGGATTTCTCATGACTGGAACCTCCTTTGTACTGTTCCACCCCCTTATATAATTTTGGAACAAGGCGGGAATCTTTTGTCTCTCTGGGTCCCCACCCCTCCTTCTAAATGGAAAAGCCCCAGGTTTAAGATGGATTCCAGTACCAGGTGACATGGTCACATGTCCTGTGAAACCCCAAGCCTTCATTCTTCCTGGTCTACTCAGAGGAAGGCTTGCAAGTAAACAGAGCTATTTACAACCAATTGTCCTAGTTGATGGGAGCTATCAAGATTCCAAACCATCATTAATGGCCCATACTTTGCATAATTACAATAGAACCTCAAAGTTATATTTCAGATTTCTAGTTTCAGATTCAAGAATGATACATTTATACAAATAGGATGACCACACTTAATAGATTATCAGCTTTGTAGTGATATCTTACAAGAGACCTTTTGCATGAAGCATGTTCCAGTTACATTACATTCACACTTATTAGCATATTTTCATAAAATCATATGAAGGGCAACATCACAATTGTATCTCCCTAATTTCCCTTTGCAGTTTGAATTTAATATGTTATTCTTCATCTCTTCCTGCCGTGTTGTGGTGCACTATTAACAGGTTTGTATTTCTGCCCAGAATGGCTGCATTTCAGTGGGGGTTAGGGTGTTCTTGGTACAATATGTATGTTATTTATCAATGCATTTTTAAAGCCCACAGGGATCCTTCAGGATGAAAGATGCTATATAAATGTAAGCAATTATTACCTTTTAGTCAATTTAAAGCCTCCTAAATCCCTTGCACACCAGACATAACACATTATAAAGGCTGTAGATAAAGACCTCTCTTGATTCATCATAGTGCATGCCTGTTGTATATTATTTTGCAGCTGCCGTTGCAGAGGCATCTCATGTTAATAAGGAGTGGGAGGAAGGGGGTACCTTATCATTTGAGAAAACTAGTTTTCAAAGTTTATTTTTACAAACTAAAAATAAATGCAGCCTTCTGATGTGTTATTATCCCCCTTCCAGCATTTTAGCAATCTGAATGCAGATCTCTTTAATTAAACACAATTTAAACAAAAGTGTTTATATCATCTTTAACAGTACCAGCCTGTTTTTATAGGTGCTTCGTATTAGTAATTTGTTATCTAAACTTCCCAGTTTTAATTAAGGACGAGTGAACCCAGTGCAGAAAATAATAAGGAGCCCAAACCCCAGCTGCTGTATATTGGTGTAGTTCTGTTGACTTCAGTGGAGCAGTGTCAATTTCCGAGCTAAGCAGTGGCCCAATATTCATAGAATCATGGGGGAAAAGATTCCCTTGCACTTCCTGGAGTGGAAGGGGGGAACCCAAGTGATGTCTCTGTGACATTCTTCTCCACAAAACCAGGGGATAGGGGTGGGGGAGAGGGGGGAGGGGAAAGGGAGAGGCTCATGTGTAAAGGGTTAATTGTTTTTCAGGTTATGCAAGAAAAAAATAAGCCTAAATAATTAGAGCAATAGTCTTACTAGTACGTCAGGTTCCTATGGCTATGCCTGTTCCTTATCTGACACCCAGAAAACCTCCTGCCTTTGCTGAAATCCATCTTAGAGATTTAGGTCCCAGTCCAACAGTCAGGTCCATTACAGACCTTTCCATTGGTTATAGGTACTATTGTCATATCATGTCAAACTGTTCCAAGTTGGGGGGAGAGATAGCTCAGTGATTTGAGTATTGGCCTGCTAATCCCAGGATTGTGAGTTTAATCCTTCAAGGGGCCATTTAGGGAAGTAAGGTAAAAAGTCTGTCTGGAGTTTGATCCTGCTTTGAGCAGGGGGTTGTGCTAGATGACCTTCTGAGGTCCCTTCCAACCTTGATATTATACAATTCTATTTAAAAAAATGTCAGTTCCTGGCCTTTCTTGGGTTATGGTGGCATGAGGAAAGCAATACATTGGTGGGAGTAACAAGGACAAAAAAATTCTATAACTCAGGCTTTGAAACTGCTCTTTCTGGGTGTGGCTGCACAACCATTGCCACTTGGTAATAATCATCACTGTATATGTGCGCACAAATACATATTCCTGGGGATGCCAGGTGCATGGTGAAAGATACCCTAGATTTAAATGAACAAATTTCAGTGCTAACAAGAATGTGCTGCAAACAACAGCTCCAGTGCTGATGATCCATATACCAGCCCCTGTAAAGTGCTAACATTCCATGTATTCAACTGTACAGGCCACATTGGGAAATGAAATATTTCCTCTACATAATAATACCATAATTTTATGGTCCCATATCTTACAATCTTACCAGAACATGAAATAAGTGTCTTATCTCACTGGTAAGGGAATTCATTGATTCCTAGTCAGATACAATTCTCATTTTTAGTCTTTGTAAGTCCCAAGATATTCGACCTTAATCAAGTCCTGGGTCCAAGAGTAAATTTTGCTCTTCCTAAGTCTCACACCATTAATGATTTGGAGTACAAATCTGCATTTGGGAGAAAGAAGGAAACATTTTATAGTCAGACTCTTCTTCCTCTAACAGTGCAGTTTAAAACTGCTAAGAGCTTTGTAATGATAACAGTAGTCCCTGGAAGAAAGAATAATGGGCTGAATACAGATGATATGATCAAAGTTGCATGATGAATGCAGTAGTCAAATGTCTTTGTCATTTGTCATGCAGATTTAACCATGCTGGGTGGCATAGATTTAAACAATATTTAGCAAAATCTCTGGTCAACAGAGTTAAAGACAATCAAAGGAGGGGTTGTATGTAAATTAGGACCAAAAAAATCCTCCTCAATTGTATAAATCCATTACTAGATGGAAATGGTAGAATTGTCAAAAAGGCAGATAAATAGTTCTGTTCTGTGTTTAGGAAAACTATTAAACAAAAAAATAGATGATGTAGTCATATCATATCATATATGATGAAACACTTTCCATCACAATAGTAACTCAGGAGGATGTTAAATAACATCTACCAAACTTCGATATTTTTAAATCAGCAGCTTGCATAACTTGCATCCAAGAATTTTAAAAGAGATGGCTCAGGATGTTGCTGGATCACTAATGCTGATTTTCATTAAGTCTTGGAACACTGGGAAAGTTTCAGAAGACTGGAGGAAAGCAAGTGATGCTTCTATTTTTCACTTCCTTGGAGCTGTCTGAATAATTATCTATGCTTCAATCCTCAACTGCACCCAATAATTTCTGGGTGCAGTGGAGGACATGGTAGAGGATGGTCTCTCTGATCCTGGGGCAAGTTCAGCCTTCTGCTCTAAACTATGTCCATTTAAGGCCATCCATCAGCCAGGGATTTCTGGAGTTCATTGGCATTCCAGCCACATGCATGCACGCACGCAGACAGACACAGGGGAATCCTCAGTTAAAGAGATCTTGATATTCTTTTTTGGAATGATTCAGTATTGAGGTCTGATTAAATGGTAAAGCCCCCAAAATCTCAGTGTTGGCTATCATCCTTATATACTGTAGAAATAATTCTGGGATGTAATGTTGGATTACATTCTAAAAATTATTTTAAAATCCCAGTATAGATATAAATAAATTATACACACAAACCTATGTGAAAAGAACATTATTTATGTTTCAAAGTCAAACACTCACAATTTAGGAAATGCCAGGTCCCCTTGTGCATATGGATTATTATTATACAGTCTTTAATTATATGAGCATATGCTATTTTTTTCCCCACAGGATCCCATCCATTCAGTGTGCAAAATACATGGACAACTTTAATTCTGGCATCTCTTGACTTTTGAAAGTGTGACTTAGCAAACCCAATAATGCTCTTTAAGCAATGTTTTTGGTGTAGGGTTTTTGTTTTGTTTGTGTGTGTGTGATTTCTTAGCTGTTTGAAAAAGCAAACTGAAAAAATAGAAATTCCAAATCATAGCATTAATTGACCCCCACATGAATCAGCAGCAGGATTGGAATCTTTAAATCCACAACACAAACCTGTGCCAGTTGAGCTAATAGATAGTACTAGGTTGTCATCCTCTGAGTGGACCAGCACTAGAGGGGACTGAGATTTTGCCAGTGAGTTTCACAGATATTTGCTGACAGCAGAGGGGTGGTGAAGCTCAAGAGTCTTGGGATCTATTACGGGCTCTGGAGGGGAATGTGTTCTAGTGGGCACAGACTCACCCATTCTTCCCAAGCTTGACCCTTTCTGCCCCATCCCCTCCCTGTCCCAGTCCTGTCCCTTCTTCACCCCTGGCTCCTCATCCCAGGCCCATTCACCTCACATAGTCAGTCCCAGTCTCCTATCCTTGTGATTCTCATCCCAGACCTATTCTCCTTGCCCAGCAAGTTCTAATATCACCTCTCCGAAGCCCCATCCTACTTCCCTCTTTCTCCCACTCCGTCTCTTTGACAAACCATTCCCAATCTTCCCCATCCACCCCAGCTCCTTGTTCCCAGTCTCCTTGCCCCACCAGCCCAAGTTTACTCCCAATCCCTCATCCAATCTGTCTCTTTAACCTCTAGCCTGCAGGCACCCTCCCTGCCCAAGTTCTCTTTACCCATTGGCTCCATTCCCAATCTCTTTCCCCAGGCTCCTTGTCCATTTTCTTTGTCCACTATCATAGTCTCTTTGCCCATTTCTCCCCTGTACCGCTGCTCCTCATTAGATTTGTTTTTATTCCCCTTTCATCTCCTTGCCTCTGCCCACTAGTTCTCAGTCCCAGTTTTCTTGCCCTGCCAATCTCAGTCTCTCCCTACCTACTAGTTCCCATTTCTCCCATTTCACTCCATAGCTCTAGGTTGGGTCCATACTATCATGAATTAGTGGGGAGGTGGCCAGAAGAAAATCTGCCTATTACATGGTCCACATTATGTGAACATTTGAGAACCACTTATCTAGTCCATTTCCTTTTAGTGCAGGAGTTTTTCAAGCAGTATGAGATACTGCTCTCTGTGAGAGGATCAATTCTCTGTCTGGTTCTATTCAACATCTACATGCAGCAACTACCTGAACTGGTAAAATGACATGGTCTCAAATGCCAGCATCAGTATGCAGATGACACACAGCTATACTTATCTTTCACCACATATGAACATACCCAACCACCAAAATGGCCCAGTACTTGGATGAGATCAGCTCACAGATGAAGAACAACTGACTGAAGCTGAACCCAAGCAAGACAAGATATTACACTGGTGGGAAAAGGAAGAGTTTGAAGAATTTGCAGCCACAATGTAGTCTTCTTTGGTTGAAGGTTCACACTCACAACTAGTCAGTTCAGTCTGTATCTTGGGAGTTCTCCTAGATTCTTCACTGATGCTAAGCTTTCATATCCATGAGTAGCACTTTCTACCACCTCTGGTTGGCTAGAAAACTCTGTCCCATGTTGGCAGATGGTGACCTGGTGGATGGATGATCAGTTACTTACACCTTCATCACCTTTCACATGGACTACAGCAATGTGATAAACTAAAGCCTGAAACCACCAGCCCTTACAAAACTCTAGCTAGTACAGAATAGTGCAGCACATTCTATTGCGAGCATCTGAGACCTGCCCTCTACAGTGGCTTCATATAGACTACTGAGTCAAGTACACGCTCTTGGCATGTATTTTAAAGGCACTCAATGGCCTGGGCCCAGAATATCTAAAAAATTGTCAGGCTCTGTAATGAATACTTCATTCATTGAGCACAACAGAACTTTCTACCATTAAGGTGAAGCTTGTCGACGTTTTTTCAGGGGCTGGTCCAAGAATAGGCAATGAACTTCCCGAGGAACTAAGAACTATCACAAATCTCAACACGTTCCACTCCAAGTGTGAGGCACACTCATTCAATCTTGCCTTGTCTGACATAAACGCATAGCAGCATGTACGTACAAACAAACAACAATTAATAAAAACTACCAAAACAAAACACTCCACTGCATATGCAATTCTTCTCTGGGAAGAGGATTAGAGACAGAACAAATTACATGGGACATATTTTAGTCACGTCATTTAATGCACTACTGGAAGGTGCTCAAATGCTACAGTGATGAGGATAGCATAAGAACCTATATAAAATAGAATAGAATACAGTATATTTTCTAATACTTTTACCAAAATAATTTTAAATGTCATAAGAAAATGATAGAACTTCACTTAGAAGATCATTTGGCAGCCTAATATGGATGAAGTATGTTCTTGTAGGAGTAAGAATCAGTAGATGTAGCTTTTATTCCCACCTTTTTCACTGACCCCAAGGCATTTTAATCTCTCTGTGCCTCAGTTTCTCCAGCTATAAAATAGGGATCATATTACTTTCCTCCTTTACAGGGGTATTGTGAGGCTATATTAAAGTATGTTATCTCATTAATATCCTCTGGTCAAGGGCACTATGGAATGTAAATAATCATGTTAATATCTTACCACTAGACAGTTGTTTCTGATACTAAATGCATCCTTTTGAGCCTTAAACAATTCCTTTCGTGGTGCCTAAGCTTATAATCCTTGTGCAGCCAAAGAGAGAATGTAGTATCAGGTCAAAGTTTATTGTTCACACCCATGAAATACTTGTAGGCAGTTGTTGTATTTACCCTGAGTCATCACAGAGCTTCACTCTTAATTTTATTTCACTTGCTGCCTCCTATATTGACTTGAAATGTTTTCTTGGTTGTAATATTCAAACCTGTACAATTATTGTGCGCAGGAGCTTTTGTGACCTATTCATTGGTCAGCAATGATAGATCTGGTAATAATGTGCTTGCTATTCTAGCTGTGCTGCACTTTACTAACACCAAGGGTTTAAATGAAAATACAGTCTGACCTTGGTTTTGTTCACAGGGCACAGAAAGGATGTAATTGCTATGTATCTGCTGAAGGACGCTATTGAGAAATGTCACGTTGCTAATTTTGGCTTCTCGTATACCTTCAGAATCTCAGATCCCAGTAAAAAACAATGTGTTGCAATTGCATAAAACTCCAATAAAACTAGTAATTTTCCAAAAAATTAACTTCTTATTTCTCTGTACCTATTCGTTGTATCCAAAATTCTATCACAGTATGATAATTGCATTGTCCCTAACAGTCTCATATTCAATCATAATTAAATAAACAGCTTGTAAATTGCAGACCATAAAATATCTGTGTTCCATTCTTACCTTAAGGGGTTTCCATAGTTACCAAGGACAAGAAGTTTAACCATCATTTGTTGGACTCCAGGCTATTCACAGCATTAACTTTTCTCTCTTGTCACCCTTTTCTCCCTATCTCTTTGTTTATTAACAGAACAAGGGAGTAATTTGGACTCAGTTAGTAACTGCAAATGCAATAATGCAAAATGGACTCTCATGCTTCAGTGTCATTTCTTTATTAGCTGGATATGTTGCTCCAATATATGTGAGAAAGAAGTTTTCTCAGAAGAAAACATGCCAGGTGGATGCAGCCTGTAGTCACTAAGGTTATGTAATACTGTTATCCAGCAACAATCCAGGTCAACACAATATCTTGAGACCTTCCTATTACAATACAGTGGTGAGGGCCATATAAGTACACCTTTTAATTCACATCCCAAAATGCTGACTTCTGCCTATGTCTCAGTAAAGGTTTGATACAAGATCATTGCAGTGAGATCTCATGTTACTAGGAAGGCCTTCATTATTTTTTTCAAAATATTCTATTTTGCACATTATCAAATACTCTTCTTGTCAAAGTAAATGATCATTCATATCACTGCAATGGACTTTCCACCTGAACTTCAGCTGAACCAAGTCCTCTGTCTTGTTAGTCTTAAGACAATGGGAAGAAATGAAATTGGCTTCCTCCACCATCTCAAAGTTTGGTCAGAACATATCTGTTGCATCACATATGTAAGATGCTACTAATTCATGACCCCAATGCACATTCATCACTCTGAAACATCAGGCTTCAATATTTTTGTCTCCTTTTTAAGTTTATTGTTAACAGGAGCAGGGTTTATATCAGGGGTAGGCAACCTATGGCACGCATGCTGAAGGCGGCAAGTGAGCTGATTTTCAGTGGCACTCAACTGCTTGGGTCCTGGCCACTGGTCCAGGGGGCTCTGTATTTTAATTTAATGTTAAATGAAGCTTCTTAAACATTTTATTTGCTTTACATACAACAATAGTTTAGTTCTATATTATAGACTTATGGAAAGAGACCTTCTAAAAACATTAAAATGTATTACTGGCATGTGAAACCTTAAATTAGAGTGAATAAATGAAGGCTCGGCACATCACTTCCAAAAGGTTGCCGACCCCTGGTTTATATAATACATTGAGTTCAAGAGCTCAGCAAGTTTCCTAAAAGGATTGGACCTTTATATGGATAGCAAGAATATCCAGAGTTATAATAGTAAATAAATAAATAGCAGTTTGGAAGGGACATAATTCCTCATATTCTAGGACATAAGATAACCTCTAACTTTTGGAGGTCAGGAAGAAGCTTTCTTTAGGGACAGAGTATCCCATAACTGTCTTCTTTCCCCAGACAAAAACACTCCTTTTGAGATACAACTTTATACACCAATACAAACAAGTTACGTATCATCCTTGACATATCAGGGTGCCACCCACTGACGTATTAGGGTACCACTCATTGCCTTGTACTTGTAGGTTTGATCAAAATATCTCTATTTATCATGCTGTCATCCTGACCTTATCGTTAGGATGGGTTATCATGTTCCTGTTATCTTTGGGGAATGTGTTTATCAGGGTGTTCTGGTACCATCCTTCTGGAAGATGCTTTCGAGTGTTTTGTGCCTATCATGTCTTAGGAATATGTGTTTTTGCAATATCAACCTTATCCTCACCAAATTCTGTGAGCAGGGTCTGCCTCTTGCTCACAACTTAACTTTGCTTTATATCAGCAAGGTTTTGAGTACTTTAGCCCAGGCCTCAGATACAAGGGCTCATGTCTCAGGCTCTCTTCCTACTACTGACACATGTCAGAGTGCACTAGCATAAAAGCCTTACAAAGTTTTCCAGTGTCCTAACCTGATATCGCCATCAGAACATGCATGTACTGACCATCCCACTTGGAAGAATATGTACTTGGGCATCATTTGATTTAACCGAGACTGTGAGGGGAAACTACATAAGTAATTAGGAAGATGTAAGGGAGAAAACAAGAAACCCTGTTAGAAAAGACAATCAAATAAACCTATTTACTGTAAAACAAACTGAGAAACATGAGCAGAAAGAGATAATAAACCAAATTCATCCCTAGAGGATTCAATGGAGATTCAGTAGGGATCAACTTGGGCCATTGAATTCAGATCTTTTAGGGGCGTATCCTACCACAAGTGGCTGGGCTGAGTGCTGGAGATAGGGTAAGAAGAGGAAGGGATTTGTGGAACTGCAGTATTTGCTGTAGTTCCTGTACTCATGCTCCATGAAAGTCCATGGTGTCATGAAGCATAGCAATGGATCTCCATACTTGCTTCTCTCTTATGCCATTCCTGTCCCCTGCATTACAGAGATACTAAAGAACTAGGATCTGAAACATGCAAGATTTAGATTCCTTTGTAGATGACTCCAATGCTGGATTTACTCCTAGGCAAATGAGCATTGATAAATAAACTACAAAAGTAATGTGGGATCCCCTGATTTCTATTATGAGGGAGAAGGAGTTGTGTGGGAAATACAGGGACTGAATCCTCCGGGGCTCACAGGGAACATAAATCACCCCAAAGATGGCACCATGGCCCCTCTCTCACATGGACTGGCTAGTGCTGCTCGGTGAAACAGGGTGCACTATCAAGAGATGGTATTTTGTGTGCACATCCCTCTCATGCTGTGTCACTCAGGGAATGACTGTGAAGCATAATCTTCTCTCTGAGATCCACCTGAGGCTGAACCCTTACACTCTGCTCTTAACTCAGGGCTCTGCTTACCCCATGCTATGTAAAGTCCTTGTTTTTAAGGTCTTCTGATTAAAGAAACTGAATATATTTGATACCATTTGATGGATAGATTTTCAAAAATGCAAAGGGTAGCAAAGTGCTTATATCCCGTTTATGCCTTTGAAAATCTGCCACTGAATTTGTAGCCACAGAGTCATTCTCAGGGTGCCCAAGAACTTGCAGAGTTTAATAAATGCAGATACCTTTGGAATGTTTTTTCTTGCTAAGCTCTTCAAGAAAGCTGTGCTGTACATGGACACGTGGTGTGAAAAGTACTCTGAAGGTGCCTGATGCATGCATGTTTGGTTAACTTTATCTCAAAAGTGAACTTGTATGGCATCAGGGAGGGATACTGCCTTTGGATACGTACCTTAATGACTTGATCTCATGCTATTACGCAAATAACACAGGATATACAGTTTCTCTACAGCCTGCATGTGGGTAGCAGCTCAGAGTATCACATGCTGCTATTTTGTGTGCCAGGTGCACGGCATCCACCAAAGTGGGCAAGAAGTAACAGACTAAATTGCATCAAACAACTACTACAGATTAAGACCTAGAAACTTGACAATGGCTGAGCTTGAAGTGTGTTCAGCGCATCTGAGGAGGTTGGCACATAAATGTGCACTGGGCATTCCCATGCTTTTTTCATAGATTCATAGATTCTAGGACTGGAAGGGACCTCAAGAGGTCATCGAGTCCAGTCCCCTGCCCTCATGGCAGGACCAAATACTGTCTAGACCATCCGTGATAGACATTTATCTAACCTACTCTTAAATATCTCCAGAGATGGAGATTCCACAACCTCCCTAGGCAATTTATTCCAGTGTTTAACCACCTTGACAGTTAGGAACTTTTTCCTAATGTCCAACCTAAACCTCCCTTGCTGCAGTTTAAGCCTATTGCTTCTTGTTCTATCCTTAGAGGCTAAGGTGAACATGTTTTCTCCCTCCTCCTTATGACACCCTTTTAGATACCTGAAAACTGCTATCATGTCCCCTCTCAGTCTTCTCTTTTCCAAACTAAACAAACCTAATTCTTTCAGCTTTCCTTCAGAGGTCATGTTCTCAAGACCTTTAGTCATTCTTGTTGCTCTTCTCTGGACCCTCTCCAATTTCTCCACATCTTTCTTGAAATGCGGTGCCCACAACTGGACACAATACTCCAGTTGAGGCCTAACCAAAGCAGAGCAGAGCGGAAGAATGACTTTTCGTGTCTTGCTTACAACACACCTGTTAATGCATCCCAGAATCACATTTGCTTTTTTTGCAACTGCATCACACTGTTCACTCATATTTAGCTTATAGTCCACTATAACCCCTAGATCCCTTTCTGCCATACTTGTTCCTAGACAGTCTTTTCCCACTTTGTATGTGTGAAACTGATTTTTCCTTCCTAAGTGGAACATTTTGCATTTGTCTTTGTTAAACTTCATCCTGTTTACCTCAGACCATTTCTCCAATTTGTCTAGATCATTTTGAATTATGACCCTGTCCTCCAAAGCAGTTGCAATCCCTCCCAGTTTGGTATCATCTGCAAACTTAATAAGCGTACTTTCTATGCCAATATCAAAGTCATTGATGAAGATATTAAACAGAGCTGGTCCCAAAACAGACCCCTGCGGAACCCCACTTGTTATACCTTTCCAGCAGGATTGGAAACCATTAATAACTACTCTTTGCTTACAGTTATCCAGCCAGTTATGCACCCACCTTATAGTAGCCCCATCTACATTGTATTTGCCTAGTTTATCGATAAGAATATCATGCGAGATCATATCAAATGCCTTACTAAAGTCTAGGTATACCACATCCACCGCTTCTCCCTTATCCACAAGACTCGTTATCCTATTAAAGAAAGCTATCAGATTGGTTTGACATGATATGTTCTTTACAAATCGATGCTGGCTATTCCCTATCACCTTACCACCTTCCCAGTGTTTGCAGATGATTTCCTTAATTACTTACTCCATTATCTTCCCTGGCACAAAAGTTAAACTAACTGGTCTGTAGTTTCCTGGGTTGTTTTTATTTCCCTTTTTCACAAGGCCTGTCTCTAGACTTATATTAGAGCACCCTGCACTAGCTGCTAATGCCCGCATCTGGCAGCTAGGAATCACCAGTGTTGGGGAAATCACAACTACAGCCCCTTGCTTCCTTCATCTTCAGTGGAATGGTGGAAGGACCTTGAGTGAGGTATAGCAGAACTCCTACCCCACTCCTTGTGCTGGCTGCCAGTGTCAAAGGTGTGGCTGGAAGCAGACTTTTGACACTGGCAGCCAGGACAAGAAGTGGGGTAAGAGTTCCCTTGTACCACTCAAGGTTCCTTTCCCCACTCCCCTGAGGACAAGGATCCTTCAAGGATATGATTTGCTAGATTCATGGTCACGGTACCCTGGGAGAGTCATACAAAGAAATCAAAGTGCAGCCCAGGATTGGGGCCTAATTATACATGACTGAGTAACAGTGAAAATTTAGCGTCTGATATAGGCCACCTAAATTTATGGTTAAATTACTATTATAGTTAACTGCCTTTTATTAGAGAGACAGGGTGAGTGAGGTAATCTTTTATTGGACCAACTTCTATTGGTAAGAAAGACAAGCTTTCAAGAGCACTTCTTCAGGTCTGAGAAACTTACTCAGAGTATATTACATCTGAGATACTGTGTTCTGCATGTATGTGCGGGTAGGTTAGCTTTGTAATTGCTGTAACTGCTTCATCCCATGAGTTGCACCTAAGGAAAGCTATGCTGTGCATCTCTGCACAGGTAAAGTAGCATCATCTTTAGTTGCTCCATCCCCTGTTTTGCAACTGAAGAAGGCTGTGCTGGCGGCTGAAAAGAAAATGTAAAGTGCACAGAACCTGACTGAATTATTAACATAGATTCCTCAGAGAGAAGAACACTTGGGTAAAATGTCTATTTCAGTAAAGTTCTTCGGAATAATTGACAGTGAAAATAATATAAACAGTCATGAATGAAATAAAATATTACAAGGTATGTGTGTATCTAAGACTACAGAATAAATATGATGGCATTATAATGCATTATTTCACATGTAGCATGTGATCTTATAATTAGAGCAGTATCACAAGTCATATACTCAAGGGACAGCATTAAAATTATTCATGCAAACTTAATTCAGCAATTTCCTATCTGCTGTGGGGGTTAACTGTGTAACAAGAAAATTCTCAGCATTTTAACGGAGTTTTAAATATATACAGCAGAGGGCAGCAGTGTTATTGAATTGACCATAGAGTTTGAACCTTTGTTACTCGGAAAGAGACAACAAAAACAGAGAGTTTGAAGGGGGATCAAGAAGAACTGGAGAAACCAGTTGACTGTCCATGAATGCAGTTCCTGCCTGGATTTATAAAGCCAAACCTTTATATATGTCTAGCACAACTGAGGGAGATACTGAATAGCAAATTGCTAAAATACAAATTTGCAGTTGGGTTTTTATGTGAACCCTGTTAAAAATATCACAATATTTTTTAATGCTTTAAATGAATTTTCCACATTTTTATAGTGCCATATATTTTTCAGTATCTTATTAAGGTGAAATTAAGCCTGACCTGCACGAAAACTTCCACACTGCTGAAGTCCTGAGGTGAAGGAGCCACCAGCAAAACAGGGAGGCCCATTTGTAACCCATGTGCACTGCAGGGGTAATCTTTGTGCTAGCACATAGCCTGGTGCAAAGGTAGCAGGCCAGGGATGAGGACAGACCAGAGGAGATTGCAGATAACCGTGGCTGTTACACAACACACAAGTGTGTTGGCATGACTACTGCTATTCCCTCCTCCCTCTTAGTGGCCACAGGGACTGTTCTGTGGCATCAGACCCTAGTTTTGGGAGACTGGATTTGACCCTCCCACCCCTATACTTCAGCAGCCTGATTAATGACCTTATGCTAATGAAATGAATTTCACCTCATGTACTTGAAAGAGAAAAAATATTGAGTTATATAAACAAGTCCAAAAATAAAATCAAACAGTAGCTACAATAGCTAAGATCCCTTCACTCTTGAAATAAGATGCTTGTTATATAGATCTTTAACACTTGCATGCTAAAAAAACCCAGAATAGGATCTGGAGATATTCAGAGAGAGAGAGAGAGAGAGAGAGAGAGAGAAAATGAACAAATACCCATGATATGTGTTAAAACAACTGCACATCTTTTCTCCTCTTTATCCTCTCATTATGGACAGTTTGCAAAAAAGTATCTTGCTTTGAAAAATCATATTTAAAGTACCCATTTAGTTGGCCAAACTATATAAGTTGTGATGCAATTGAAGGATGCGGAGCAATTGCTGAAGGTGCTTTCAGAGAGTGTGGGCCTGGTGCTTGGGTGTGGATGATATATGTTTAGCACTGGACCCAAGGGGGAAAGGTAAAGATGGCTGCAAGCCCGGACATTTCCTTGAGTAGGTTTGCATTCAACAAAAATTTGAGCAGTTTGATTTCATAGACTAACAGGCCTGGAAGGGACCTCAGGAGGTCATCTAGTCCAACCCCTTGCTCAAAGCAGGACCAATCCCCAGACAGATTTTTTTCCCCAGATCTCTAAATGGTCACCTCAAGTATCAAACTCACCACCCTGGGTTTAGCAGGTCAATGCTCAAACCACTGAACTAGTTCTTGGCAGCACCACATATGAGGCTTTTTATGAATTAGTCGCCAATATCTTAGTTCCTGAGCAGTGGCTATCCTTCCATATTCACCTGAAACAGATGATGGGAGAGCCCCTAAGTATGCACACAGACCCTGTTTATAGGACAATAGAAGAGGCAGCCTCTCGCATGGGTGAAAAGGAGTACATGGAGCAGGGTTTTTGCTGAGAGAGGGAAAAGTGTTCTTGGTGCAACTGACTAGGGGAGGATTTGGTAGGGGAATTCATGGGAAATGCCTTTTGTAGCTTGAAAGTCTTGTGTAGGGCAGCTGAGGGCATGATTTAAGATGCCTATGGAAGTTGGGTGTGTGGGAATTAGTGGAAGAGTGTATGAAAGTGGGAATGGATGTTGGCAATGCCAGTATTCTCTCCCAGCCTTGTCTTGCTCTTGCTGCTCCCTCTTGTACTACTGTCACGGCCTCCCTGCTTTTGCAAGCTGCCCAGGACTGAGGAGAAAGCTGAGTAGCAAAACATAGTGACAAAAAGGGCACTTGGCAGCCTGCAGACCAGCTGCTGCAAAGTAGGCCCTTGATGGTGACGGGATGAGGAGTAACCACAGAGCTACCCCTACAGCTTTTGTGGTTGCATGAGGGAGTTCCTCAGTGCATGCCATGCCAGGCGCACAATGAGCCTCAAGAGCTCTTATGTTAAATATAGTTGGCCAAGTTCTCTTCTCTGCTACACTGAAGTCCGTGGAATTGCACCAAAGCAATTGAGGGGGGGGAAAACGGTTCTGTGTTTCTTTGTTTCATTGTTTGCTGATGTGATTCATTATTGAAGCCAAGATGTTTTGGGATAAGACAATTAAAAAAAATCACAATACTAAAAACACAAACAACAAAAACTTAATAAAATCTTGCCCAGTGTTTCAAAAAATATAATCATAGCATGCAATTCAATAGCAAAATCTATCCAACAATATCAATTCATCTTATAAGCAGTAATGGTCTGATTATGGTGTCATATCAGTTTTATACTATTGTAATCTATTGATTTCAGCAGAGTCACTCCTGTTTTTACAACAATGTAGGAAAAATCAGAATCCAAAGGTCCTGATTAATTAAACCTTATCAGTTCTCTCTGAGGTTGTTAATATTGACATTTGTTTTAAAGTTGAAGAAATTAAGACATGGAGAGCAAATGAGACATGGAGAAAGAGAGACAAGTGACTTATGCAAGGTTGCAAGCACATTGGTGTCAGTTTCATCAATAGATACTACAGTGATTGGTGTTTATAAATAGCAAAAATAGACTAGATAAAGCAGATAGATACAGCCCAGATCTCCTGATTCCCAGTCCTGTGTTTTAACTGTTGGGCTATGATAGTCAAATTTTAAGAGTGCAAAAGAAAGCCCTTGGTAATTCTGAGATATTGTCGCAAATTACTACCAAGCATGCATAATTAAATTCATAAATATATATTGTCAGAACATATGATTATAAAAATTGTCTTTCTTTAAATGAACCGCTCTGATGTACAACATTTTTTTTAACTAAGATGGCTTTTTACTACAAAAGGAAACAATTTGAGGTTTAAAGTGAAAAACCTTTAGCTGATAATTTTTTGTTCTGCTGAATACATGTATTATGCATCAGGGTGCTCGGGGTTATGAATGTGCTTTGAGCTTGCTGTAATTTATAAGACTTCACTTGTGGCAGATTTCTAGGAAATTTCATTAATCTCTACAGTTGAGGGACCTTGCAGATAGCAGCAGATTGAAAATGAACCCAAGGCTGGGGGGCTTTAGGAACTACCACAAATGAATCAGCACTGAAAAACTTTGAATGGTGATGATCATTTGCAGAGTGTAAAGGTCTCTTCCCCCCACCATCCCTTATACTAAAATCTGAAGGAAAATGTTTGGAGGTAACAGTGAAATTAGCAACCCTGCAGCTACCAAGATATATATATATTTTTAAATTTAAACAGCTATTCTTTATTTCTGTGTTCAGCACACATTTACTAATGAGTGTTTCTCTGCTGTTGCTGCTGCTGCTAAACCAGAGAATAGAGGAGGAAATATCATGAAATTGAATGAGTCTGTTTAATGGTGGGGGAGAGCTGATGCTCAGCAGTTCTCATAAAGCTTTTTTTTTAACTGCTCCCCTGAAATAAGCAAAATGTTTTACTAGCATTTTTGTGACCTTCTGCATCCAATTGTAAAAACGTTGCTTGCAATAAAACCCCCATCTTGTTGTCACATTTGCAGTGGTGTACGGGTTCACATATGCAGTTCGGATTTAAAACAGGGAGTTGGGACTTTCGCTTGCACCTGCCAGTGTGTCTTTTTAACAGTTCTTTTATTTAGAAAGTGCCCAGCAAGTTTAAAACCATGCATAATTTGGGGGTTCCTATCCTAACCATTATTACCTGTACTGGCTTCTCATGTTCTTGTCACTAGAACTCTGGGCTTCCCTTCTGTATCTTAAGGATGAGTCTCTCTGCTAAACACTGTTTTGCTGGTACTGGCTATCTGTCATTCAGTTATGCACATTATAAACTAAAATGAAGTATGGACTGAGAGTCTAGTTTCTGGAATGGCCCAAGCTCCATTGCAAGTTAGAGCATGCAGAGTTGCAAACATTAAAATCTGTCCCTAATAGAATAGGTAGAGGTTGACTGAAAAGTGTGGAGAAAAATTGATCTATAACACTGTAACTTTTAATATTTAGAGTTAATTTAATGTTATTTTCCCCTCTTCCTTTCTTTCTTTCAGACAATTCAAATTCCAGAAGGACCAACACCAAATAAATTATGAATGTTGAACAAGATGATCTTACATCCACAGCAGATAATGATAGGTCCTAGGTTTAACAGGGCCCTATTTGACCCCCTGCTTGTGGTGCTACTGGCTCTTCAACTTCTTGTGGTGGCTGGTCTAGTCAGGGCTCAAACTTGCCCTTCTGTCTGCTCCTGCAGCAACCAGTTCAGCAAAGTGATCTGTGTGCGGAAGAATCTGAGAGAGGTTCCAGACGGCATCTCCACCAACACACGGTTATTGAATCTCCATGAGAACCAGATCCAAATAATTAAAGTGAATAGCTTCAAACATTTGAGACACCTGGAAATCTTGCAGCTGAGTAGAAATCACATTAGAACCATTGAAATAGGGGCCTTCAATGGTCTGGCCAATCTCAACACTCTGGAACTTTTTGACAATCGTCTTACCACCATCCCTAATGGGGCTTTTGTATACCTGTCAAAACTGAAGGAGCTTTGGTTGAGAAACAATCCTATTGAGAGCATCCCTTCTTATGCTTTTAACAGAATCCCTTCCCTACGTAGGTTGGATTTGGGGGAACTAAAAAGGCTTTCATACATCTCAGAAGGTGCCTTTGAAGGTCTATCCAATTTGAGGTATTTGAACCTTGCCATGTGCAACCTTCGAGAGATCCCTAACCTCACACCACTCATAAAACTGGATGAGTTAGATCTTTCTGGGAACCATCTGACAGCCATCAGGCCGGGGTCCTTCCAAGGATTAATGCATCTTCAAAAATTGTGGATGATACAGTCCCAGATTCAAGTTATTGAAAGGAATGCCTTTGATAACCTTCAGTCACTGGTGGAAATCAACCTGGCACACAACAACCTAACACTACTGCCTCACGATCTCTTCACACCACTCCGCCTAGAACGGATCCATCTGCACCACAATCCTTGGAACTGCAACTGTGACATTCTTTGGCTCAGCTGGTGGATTAAGGACAAAGCACCCTCCAACACTGCATGCTGTGCTCGCTGCAACACACCTCCCAGTTTGAAAGGAAGGTACATTGGTGAGCTGGACCTGAATTATTTCACGTGTTATGCTCCGGTGATAGTGGAGCCACCAGCAGACCTCAACGTCACAGAAGGCATGGCTGCAGAACTGAAATGTCGAGCATCGACCTCCCTGACCTCTGTATCTTGGATTACTCCAAATGGATCGGTTATGACACATGGGGCATACAGAGTTCGGATTGCTGTGCTCAGTGATGGCACATTAAATTTTACAAAGGTGACCATGCAAGACACGGGCTTGTATACCTGCATGGTGAGTAACTCTGTTGGGAATACTACAGCTTCTGCCACACTGAACGTCACTGCACTGGACAATGGTTACACATACTTTTCAACTGTCACAGTAGAGACTATGGAACCTTCTCAGGATGAGGCACGGACCACAGAGCAGATTGGGCCCACACCAGTTATTGACTGGGAGACCACGAATGTGACAACTTCTCTTACTCCACAGAGCACAAGGTCGACAGAGAAAACGTTTACCATCCCAGTGACAGATGCAAGCAATGGGATCCCAGGAATAGATGAGGTTATGAAGACTACCAAAATCATAATTGGTTGTTTTGTGGCTATCACTCTCATGGCCGCTGTGATGCTGGTAATTTTCTACAAAATGAGGAAACAGCATCACCGGCAGAACCACCATGCTCCAACACGGACTGTAGAGATCATTAATGTGGATGATGAGCTTACAGGTGATACACCCATAGAGAGTCACTTGCCCATGCCAGCGATAGAGCATGAGCACCTAAATCATTACAACTCTTATAAGTCTCCTTTCAACCACACAACAACAGTAAACACAATAAATTCAATACACAGTTCAGTGCATGAACCGTTATTGATCCGAATGAACTCAAAAGACAATGTACAAGAGACTCAGATCTAAAATATTTACAAAATTGGGGGGAGGGGAAATACAAAAAAAACAGTTTATAAAACAAATGACACAAATGACTGGGCTAAATCTACTGTTTCAAAAAAAGTGTCTTTACAAAAAAAAAGAAATTTATTTATTAAAAATTCTATTGTGATCTAAAGCAGACAAAATTATGTGTATTCCTCAAAACCTCTTTTTGCTGCACTTATTTACCCCTCTTCCTCCTTTCCCCCTCCCCTACCTGCCCCAACCCCATTTGCCATATTTTTCATAGAAGATCTTGATTCCCTAAAAGAACTGGTCTAGGAAATTTTGTAAGAATTCTGTCATACTTTGGGAATTTTTATGGTGAACTCTAGTGGTGAGATTCAGTCGATTTTGTCTCTTATTTCTGTTTTATTTTTTCTTTTCTCATACCCTTCTTGAAATGGTTCTACAGGGAATGGAGCATTAGTAGTAGATTTGTAAGTGAGAAACAAGGAACAAGCAACAATAACAACAAAAAAGCAAAGTCTTTTATTTTTTATTTTTCATGTAATGACCTGTTCTGTATTTGCCAAGAGGACCATTCTGTGGAAGAAGAAACAAAAATCTAAGAAATTAATTTACTTGTGAACATCTACAAAAACCACAATCTTTTAAACAATTATAGAACCAGAATTTGTAGTTCAAACACTAAAATAAGATTATAAATAAAATATTGTTGTTTTTTTTTCTGTACTCGGATACAGCTTATTTTCAGTGTGGCTTTATAAAATTAAAAGTTTCTTAGAAATTTTACAGTATTCTGCTGTGATGGTCTAAAACACGACAGCTTAAGAGTATTACTGCTGTATTTTCGATCATTACTGAAGAATAGCATTGTTTTTATTTTAGTATATATAACAGCATACTAGATAATAAAAATACCTGACTTTTAATGCAAAATTATAATGACTCAGTGTAAGAGAACTTTCAATTATCTCCATTGTATTCAAAGAAGTATTCTGCAGTCTGCGAAAGATGTCTACACAGAGTTCAGGTACAAAAGGGCTGGCTAGACAATGGTGGAAGTTTTGTTCTTATTTTAAAGAAATGTTACTTGTACATGGGTGGGAGGGAGTTTTGTCAAAATTAATAATATTGCTTTTAATCTTCAAAGCCAGACATTTTGATTGCTTTGGAAGGTCTCCTACCTGTAATTATGAAATCTGTTTAGATACCTAACATACATCTCTGAGTCCATGTTCCTAATGGTTGCAAAATGAAATCAAGGTGCTTTGAAAGCAGTGGATTAACCCAGAAGAAAAATCAGTCCAACACACCCTTTTGGTCAAATTCACAGATAAGTCCAAGTTGCTGTAACCTGCACCTTCTTTTGTTCCCCTTTACATGTATGCGGTGCCCTGACTGAAAAGATAAATGCTCTAGTGAATATTACAGCAGAAAGTCTAATCTAAAGAGGAAACTGGAGAGAGGTGACACTGAATAACAATGTGCAGGAAGCATACGTATAGTGCAGAGGGAAACCCAAAGTCCTATAACAATCTCAGAAAAATATTTGGAGACATTATCCTTCAATGTATTACATGAAGTAATATATACTCTAAGGGAATTATAATAGGAGTTGAAGAAAGATCTGGATTACACATACTGAAATACTGAGGAGAAGGTTGTTTTATGACTACTTTGCTTGCTAGTCCTCCACTTGAAATGCACTGCTTCATTTTAGTAGTGTTCCTATTGAATTCCATGTGGACATTGTGGCATAGTCTATCCAGAAACACTGCAGATGCATTTTGTTCAAAGTAACTTGTTCAGATTATGGTGATAAGAGTCGTATAAGAACCTATGTAGAACAGAGTCTCTAGTCTATACAGGAGGTGCATTTTGCCTAAGGTGTCTGCTCCATCCAGTAGCACCGGAGGTGTATTAAATTTTTGTCTCTTGTGCCTTGGCCATCTGGAAGCAGCAGGCTGGCTGCTGGGGAGCTTTCCATTACAAAAATTGTGTCCACTTTTTTGATTAAAATGCTGCTGAGCTCTATTTTTTTAAAGCATAGAATGTTAATTGAGCTACAGCTTGATCCTATTCTTAATCAAAGATTTTAAAGAAATAAAAATGCATAGAAAATTGTAAAATACTCCCTCTCCCTCCCTCCCTCCCTCCATGGATATCCTTAGCTGCTTATTATAAGGTTAAGGAAAAGACCCCTATTGGCATTATCTTGGGGGAGGAGAAGAGGAGAGGATAGTGGCTTATGCATATTAATGCCGAAAGGGGTTGGAAAGGCTTAGATGGTTCCCCCAGACAGAGTTTATTTAAGTTTAAAGTAGCTATAGGTGATCTCTGAAGCTTACTTGTATAGAAAAGATGTTACAAAAAGTCTAGCTATGATGTGCATTAATTTAAAAGAGCCCTGCAATTTCAGCTTTCTGATGTTTGCATACTGTTGGAAGATGTCCCACAAATGGAAAGGAGACTAACGGAGTACACCTGACTCTATGGAAAATCCCCCTTCCCCCGAGATTAACAGACACTGTCAGCTAGATTAAGGTGCAACATTTTGATCATGCATAGGAAGCAGGAAGTGAAACTAACTGGTCTAATTTTACTTGTCAAATGAAATGCAAAAAAAAATAAACATCAACAAGGAACAGTAAATCAATATTTTAAATGCTCTTGATTTGAATAAATAAGGTGTTCTTAGTGATATGGTAGGGGATTCTCTCTAACTATGGTTTATTACAGCTGACCAAAAAAAAGGCAATTATTTTTCCAGGATATTTGGGGGGGGGGAGAGGTGTGTGTGTGTGTGTGTGTGTGTGTGTGTGTGTGTGTGTGTGTGTGTGTGTGTGTGTGTGTGTGTTTTGTTTGTTTTTGGTCAAAATGTCCTGAGAGAATTTTTTGGTTTTTCAAAAAATAACTGTAACCGAAATTGTGAATGGGAGGGTGGGGAGAGGAAGTTTTCAAAAACGGTTTTTGATCATTATTTTTGTATTGAACATTTTTTGGTTCTGATTGTTCATCAAAATATTTTTCTGTGAAAAAAATTAATCAGCCAGCTCTACTGATCCATTTGAAACCACACCAATGCTGACACCCCCGGAGGGCTCTGCATTCTTGTTAGCCCCTGAAGAGTCCTCTTGTTTTTCCCTACTTCTCTGCTACCCAGCTGTGGCACTGTCATTGCCTTTCCAACCCAGAATAACTGCACAGGGCCCTCCCCAGAGCTAGTCAACACTATACCTTTAATGCCAGAGGGTATATGGAATAATGTGAGAGAAATCGCTAGCTGCTGCAACTCTGCCACTGCAGAGTTAGAAGCTGAAAATGAAGCCTATATGTCCTGTATGGCAGAGGACAGCTACCAGGTTGCTATGATAAATATGCTCGTATTGGTGACACTCTAGATGAGCTATGAAATATTATTTCTTTCACAGGAGCAACAAATGTAATCTTGATTATGAAGTGTCATTTTTTTAGTGTACACATGGGAAAAGGTAACATAATTTTCAATTCACCTGATCAAGTTGTACAGAGTTAGATGCTTTCTTCTACAAATACAAATTGCAGAGGATTTTTTTCTCAGGAATAGTCTTCAAGTGCACAAAAAGAGGTATGATTATAGGCCTTGAAGTATGCAGGAGCGTGAGAAAAAACAATAGGTTGCATAACATGAGCATATTATATTACTCTGAAACATGCTAAATGTACAAAAATTGTTATGTTGCTGGATTTCTCTTTCTAAAGAAAATAGTCTGTGCATTAAAAAAATAATGTGGAAGGGTTTCCAGATGCCATTTTACATGGATGACACTGTGGGTCAGGTGCAGTATAAGAAAAAGGGGGAAACTAAACTGACATTGTATTTGGAATCTGACAGTCTAGATTTGATGTGGTGTGAGTATTATGCATAACTTCTGCTGAAGGCTTCACTGGTGTGAGATATGAGCATTATTTACCACAGTCCTTTGGACAAGAAGGATGAAGAATTCCATAAAGCTGTTTTCCCCTTCTCTCAAGTGCACATTCCCATATATTCATGTCTTAAGTATAGCATTTTTTATTAATTAATTAAGGCTTGCTTTTCTTTTTGAGATCCAAAAGATAAAGGTCCAGGAAACATTAGAAGCGGAAGGGGCAGAACCTGTACAATTTCACTGCAAATAAATACATAAAACCAAGTTTTAGCCTAGTCTCCATGATATAGTAAGAACCACATATATTACCAGTTGTCTCAAATGTCTCTGTTCTTCCTCAGTATAAATATGCATGTATGACCAAAGATGCACTTAATCTATTGGCACACAGCTCTAGCAGCTCCATTTACAGTTGTTTTAGTAATTACCAGGAGATGAATGTTTTAATGAGTACTGAGTACCAGTGATTATAGTCTCTGTATTGGCATTAACTGACAAAAGCCTCCACTTCCCCTGCTATTTAGTGCAGAACTGGTGAGGGGATCATGGGCATGCATAGCTTTGGGCAGATACTGAGGAGCCTACCCGGGGGGGCTGCAGTGACTGGGTACCATGAAGCCTGTCTTTGTGGTGGTTCACTGTGCACGGCCACACAGCAAGGATCTGGATGGGAAGAGTATTGCTGTAGGGGTGCAGTTTCACTGGCTGCTCCCCGCCTCAGAGGACAGATGCAATAGTTAGTAAGGACTAAAGTAATGCAGCATCCAGTGCATAGTGACTGGAAATAGGAGGGGTATTTCCTTCTTTTCAGTCTCTGGTTAACTTCACTACGCCAAACCAAGCTCCAAGTCTTATGGCTGAATCCCATACATTGACCTACATTGTGAATTTTGCATCAGTGGAAAAGTCATCATATTTTCATAAATGTTGCTCTGGAGCAGTCTGGCCTAGTGGGTAATGCACTAGAATGCGACTCCAGACACCTGCGGTCTTTTCCTGGCTCTGCTATTGTCTTGCTGGGTGAGCCTGGACAATGTCTTTGCCTCTGGGTGGGGCAGAGTTCCTCTTACAATGTCTTTGCTTCTCCTGGCTCCCTGGTCAGGAGTCCTGTGAAGGTTTTGGCTGGCTCTCAGTTGCAGATGCCAGGCTGGATTCTCTGCCTCTCTGGCATCTGTAGAGCTGGAATTGCCCTCACCCATGCACTAGATCCCACAGGACATCAAAGACTCCCTTGGTGGGGAGTAGGAGTTAATTAGACCCCCTGAGCTCTTCTGCTTCTCTCTCAGCTCCAACTCAAAACTGAAATTAAACCTAGTCTCTTTGTTTCTCAGACTGTCCCCTCCCACTGACTCATCATTGGCCCAGCAAACTTACCCATGCCGAAGCCTCCCTAGTGGCCTCTGCAAGACTTGCTAGTTCATACTGTCCTCACTCCTGACTACAAGCATGCTGGAAATCTTGTCGGAGGGTGCTAGTAGCCATTATTGCTGTAGTCCATAGGGTAGGATCCCCTAGAGCAGGGGTAGGCAACCTATGGCATGCGTGCCGAAGGCGGCACGCAAGCTGATTTTCAGTGGCACTCATACTGCCTGGTTCCTGGCCACCAGTCTGGGGGGCTCTGCATTTTGAGTTAATTTGTAATGAATCTTGTTAAAAAAATTTAAAAAAAACCTTATTTACTTTACATACAACAGTAGTTTAGTTGTATATTATAGACTTATAGAAAGAGATCTTCAAAAATATTAAAATGTATTACTGGCACACGAAACCTTAAATTAGAGTGAATAAATGAAGACTCGGCACAGCACTTCTGAAAGGTTGCCCACCCCTGGCCTAGAGACTAGTCCAGAGTTCCAGAAGCTGGAAAATGTTAAGATGGGGTTATACCTAAGTGATTTACATCAAGGAGGATTTGACCTGTGGCAGTCAGCAGCCTACCAGAGCACATGTATTCTTGCTATCATTCCTTTATAGTTTACATTTATACGGTATGTTGTATCCTGAAAGCTCCCAAAATGCTTTACAAATCGCTGGGTAAGTGAACCTATCTTGAATCCTATCTGAGATTCACAAATGTTCCAACCTCATTCCAGTACTTTATTTTGTCTGAATGAGGAAACACTGAAGGTACCCAGAGAAGTGACTATGGTTATTTCATTAGACAAAGATAGGAAAAAAATCTATATTTTTTGCAACTTTGAAGAATTTCATGTTAAAAATATAATAGGAGATCATTACATTTTTTCTAACATGAAGAAGGAATTTCTATAGTGATTAAAGCATGCACTGGTAGTCAGGACTCCTCTGGGGGTTCTGAGAAAACATATGCCTCATGTCAGCCCTAATACTCTCTAATACTAATGAAAACATTTCTCCATATGCAGGGACTGCAAATACAAGGATTCCGGCTGCCCTGTCTACTGCGGATGTGTGTGGACTTCCTGGACCTTCTAATTTGCTTGCACACGCATACAGCAGCATCCAGAATCTGATCTTTCAACTCTGGAATACTCTCCCAGGGAGAGATGACGCAGAAAACCTCTGTTAGGTCATCTAGTTTCTCTCCCCATGTTACTTTCCCCAGCCAGCACAGGTTCACTCCCTGTGATCTCCAGGGGTTGCTTGAGTCTGGTTCTAAAGGGTTCAACAATGAAATTTCCTGCATTTTCTCTGATTCTGTATTTCAGTAACAACATTTTGTTATGTATCCAGGGCTTCAGAAGGCTGTTTTGGATCTGGTTACCAATCAAAAGAGTAAGGGTAAGTTATAGTGGTAGTTTAATAATTAGATTATTATTAATACAACTGTACTTTAGTTCCCTATCGGGGGAGGCAATAATAAATTATAAATAATTTATTATGATACCAGAGAGCAAGCAAGAGAGTTCATATACTATGAAAAATATGCATGTGTGTGCATGTGCACGCGCACACACACACATACATGTATATATGCAGTGTGGTATTATTTAGGAGTGGTATACTACAGATGGGATTAGAGAAATGAAAAAGAAAACATTCATATGGAGAAAGAGAGAAAGTAATGGATGAGTTGTGGTGGATGTCCAGGAGAACTGAACTGAGGTGTCTGCAAAAGAGATTTGGTCACTTAAGTACTTATCTCCAGTAATTGAATCCCTCTCCTTCCCTCCCCCTGCAAAGGAAAGCTGTGGTTCAGTTGTTTCAACATAGAGATGGATTTTTCTTTTGCCTCTGCCACTAATTTGCTGTGTAGTTTTAAGTCTTTGTCTTAACTAGAGCTGGTCTGAAATTTTTTCATAAAATGGTTTTTCCTCAGAAAATGATGGTTCACTGAAACCTGTATTTTTTTGCAGGACCATACCAGTTTCAACAAAACTGTTGTTGGGAAAAACTCCTCAGGTCCAGGATAGAATTGTGGGGCAAAGAGACAGAGAACCCCCACAATAGCCAATAGCCCAGAACATGCACCTGGGACATGAGAGATCCACAATTCACATTCTTTCTCTGCCTGATATGTGTCAGGGACTGGCACCAGGTCTCACTCCTCCCAGGAGAAAAAGCCAGTCACAAGTTATTGGATATTGTGGGGGTGGGGGAGCGGGGAGGCTCTCTCAATTTCTCCTGTTAGAGCTGTTCCACTGTGTATACATAATTAAATGAATATTAATTGAGTCAGAAATTGATGCAGTAGACTCGTGGTTAGGTCACTCACCTGGGAAGTAGGAAAATCAGCTTCAAGTCCCTCCTCTGATTCAGATAGAGCAGCAACTTGAATCTGGTGTCATATTTCCTAGGTGTGTGCCCTTACCACCAGTAGCTATTCTGGGTTGCCTGTCTCTCTTTTTGGTTTATTATAAAAATATCAAAAGTTATTGGTTTCATGTCATTGCGGACTGGTAAAATATTTGAAATCATGGAAATTTTCACAGCTCTAGTCTTAACTTCTCTGTACTTCAGTTTGCCCATCTGTAAGAAACTGGGATACAGGGCTGGCTCCAGGGTTTTTGCCGCCCCAAGCAGCAAAAAGGAAAAAAAAAGAAAAAAGCTGCGATCGGGATCTGCAGCTCTACCGCCGCTGCTTCAGTCTTCAGCAGCAATTCGGTGGCTGGTCCTTCGTTCTGAGAGGGAGTGAGAGACCCACTGCCGAATTGCCTCTGAAGACCCGGACGTGCCGCCCCTCACCATTGTCTGCCCCAAGCAGCTACTTGCTGAGCTGGTGCCTGGAGCCGCCCTGCTGGGATAACAGTATTTTACTCTCCTTTGAGATCTTAGATGAAATGGGTTATAAGTACTAAAAGATGGAACTCAGATACCTATCAGGTAAGCATATTAGTTGGGAAGACTCTAAGAAGAGGATTTTACCATCCACTGTGTAACTCTGTTCAGGAGTAGTGTTCTTTGATCCAACAGCAGAGGCCATCACAATGTGAACAGTGTGTGTTTTGAATAATGGGACTATACTCAGTACTATGTGCTATGCACACATGAATTCTTCATTATTCTTTCAGTTGAAAAAACCACTTTTATATTTGTCACCAAGACTTCTAAAATCAGTAGTCACTTTTCTGAGTGCCTCAGTTTTGAGAGGCTCAACCTAAGCCACAGTAAAGGGCCTGAATTTTCAGAAACTGCCGAACTCTTTAAAAATCAGAACCTTTTAAGGCATCTCAAGTTGGGTTACTCAAAAATCAAGGAACTTAAAATCACTTGTCTCTGTTAAAAATCTCAGCATATGTCACTTCGGAGCAACTGATCATTTTAAACATCACAGACATGGGCAGATTTTATTTTGGATGCCTATTCATTTTGGCATGAACCTGTCATTTTGGTATGCTACACTGCTTGTAATTCACATTAACTCAATATGGGTCTTTGACCACTTTTAAAGATGTATCTGCTATTAATGGACCTTATCCTTACGTCAAGCAACAGAGGCAAATGGTTTTAAATCTGGAGGTCCTAGGTTCAGTCCTCATAGAAAAGCCAATTAGATGCATTCGCTAAAATGTCCAAAAGTACCTAAGGCATTTTTAGAGCTCTAATCCAAGTGACTTAGGCACCTGGGAGTCTAAGTCCCATTGGCTTTTATGAGACCTGGAGTGCTAAATGCCTATGTCACTTTTGAAAATGGAACTTAGGTTCCTAAGACACTTATGACTAGATCAAAAAAAGGATTTAGGTATTAAAACACTTAACTCCTAGGTGTACTGCCACCTAGTGTAATCCTTGGGCCTGAGTTAGCTGCCCCGGCTGCTCATACACTGCATGAGGGAAATTAAGCATTTAAAAAACAGTCACCGTAAGCCAGTAAGCTGAGTCAGAGCATGAGGGTGAGATTTAGGGCCCAGATTCACAAGGCACTTAGGTGTCTAACTCCCTTTGATCTAGGCCTTAGGCACCTCACTGACAGGTTGGAGGGAGGTGCCTATCTCTGTCTGGATTCTCAGCTGGGAATTTGCTCCTCAAGTTGGATGTCTAAACCATGTCATCCTTTCTCACAAAGGATACGTCTACACAACCTCTGGATGTGAGCCTCCCAGCTGGGACCGAGAGACTCAGGCTAACAGGCCTTGTGCTAGTGCTCTAAAAATAGCTGTATAGACAGCACTTTCAAGTTGTGACTTGGGCTGGAGCTCAGGCTCTGAAGCCCAGGAGCCGGAGGTGAGGGAGGGGTTTCAGAACCTGAACTTCAGCCTGAGTCTCAGGTTCAAAGCAGTGTCAACACAGCTATTTTTGGAGCACTAGCATGAGCCCTATTAGCCCATGTCTGTCAAGCCATGGTTTTGAGAATGTCAGTGGCACCTAAATGCTGGACTTAAGCACTTAGAACCTCTCTGGATCTAGCTCTTAGGCACTTTTAAAATGCTATGCATTGTTACACTTGGGTAACAACCCTCCTCATGTCCTTGCAGCTAGTGTCTCCTTCTCTTTCTCTGGTACGCAACATGTTTTTGTATTCAAGTCTGCCATTTTTAAACAAATTGGCTCTGAGAGACAAGTTTATGGAATGCTGTTTAATTTTTCCAGTGCCGCACATCTCTTTCCTTATAATCAAGTATGCTCTAACGGCATGGGTTTGAAAACAAGAATTATCTTCTTTGGGCATCTGAAATGTTAAAGCTTGCAAGTCACGTCTAGGCTCATCTTCTAAAAAACGAGCAAATAAAAATGCTCTAAAGTTGTTCAAAAATAATTGCATGAACAAGTGATGCTTTTTTCCTCTCTTTTTCTCCCATCTTTTCTCTTTCCTCAACAGCTGCTTCTCCTTTGACTCTGCATCCAGCTCATCAAGGCCCCTGTCAAACTGGCATCAAGTCTAAGACTGTCAGTCACTATGGCCTGCATGTAAGGCTTCAGCAGCCTCACAGAGATCTTTTTTCCATTATAAATGTCATTGCCTAGTTCCAGAGTGTTCAGCACAGAATGGATGTGGGCATTATTGGCAGTCATCTCTTATTTCTCCTGCCTGGAAAATATTGGCTCAGGGGAGTTTCCCTTTCTATATCCCTGCTGATTTCTGACACTGCAATGGGGTGACAACCAATTCTTTACCAAAAAAGGTTACTTTAGCTCATCCAGAGCTTTCATTAATGAGACAAAGTGGCTGCCTGCTCAGAAAAAGAAGAATGGAGTAGAAGGTACAGTGGGTGGGGAGAAAAGAGAAGGGTGAAATGAGCACTACTGAGAGAGAAGAAGAGTATGATGAACAGAGAAAGGGGATGAAAAGAAGGGAGAGAGAGAGGGTAATCCCCCCTTTCATGGCTCTCCTTGTCTTCTCTCATCCATTTTTTTTTTTTGCATTCCATCGTCTTGTCTCCTCCTTGATACAAGAAGATCCCACAGTGGTTGGCATATTATAGAGAGATTAAATTGAAAACTCTCAGAAGGACCATTAAAAAAAAGGTAATGTAAAACTAACACATAGGATTGAGTACAGGTGTCTAATCAGGTGTGGGTCACACCCATCTCAGATGATTTTTTAGGGTGTTTTGATGTTATACAGCTAAGAGAAATGGGATGACAGAAAACGTGAAAATTAGGTTGAATGGTTGGAAAATATTCCAAACAGATTTGTTAGACTGGAAAACAACCTCTCAAGGGAAGTAATGGAAAATTTTATACCAGGGTGGCAAAACCGTGGCTCGAGAGCCACATGTGGCTCTTTTACAGTTAAAGTGCAGCTCGCAGAGTTTCCACCTCCCATTTTCTGCCTACCAGACTTGGGGGCATGTGTTTTATTGCATTACCCTTCAGGTGCTTTTTGACTTTACTCTTTATATTTTCTTTGTCTCCTGTGTATGTTCCCTTCTTTGCCTGTCCACTTCCCCCGAATACACATCCTTTTCACCCAGATAGTCACTCTGTAGTGCAGTTGTAAAATTTAAATCCAGGATGCATCTAATTAAAAAAGAATTTTATTAATGAAACCTAATGTCAGATAAGATATCCCTCCAACACATCAACTTCCAGTTCTGACCACCACCAAGGCTTCTGACTCTCAAAAAGGATGGGGATTCACATAGTAGATACAGTCTCTATAATTGCCTTGTCACCACCAAATTGCATAGATTGGGTACACCCTTTTATAGGATCCTTTCCCAGAATGCTTTTCTTGGTAGCTGCTCCTTTAAATTAGGCAGAGACAAACAGCTACAGCCTTAAAATGACCCTTGTCCATGTGACTGCTACAGACTACTCCTCCCTGCCTTCTAGCTGGTAAGTATTTTAAGCTCCTTTTATGTTTTCTTCTAGTGTTCCATTTTCTCTTAATAGTGAGGAAGTAATTTGCTCACCTTCTCTTCCATCTTCTCTCCTTCCTATCCTTTCCACTTCCCCCAACCCAATTATTTTCTGCCCACCATTTTCCTCTTGGAATTATACTTGCTTTCCCATCAGTTTTGTTCCTTTCATAAACAGTTTGGGTATGCACTCTTAAACAGCTATTCCATTTCACCCCAGAGGAAGGAACTTTTAAATGAATCTATCCATCCTTAAAGTTTGAATAACAGTTTATATGACTTTGAAAATGCTTTGGCATCCTTTGGTGCAAATGTGAGGCCATGATATTTCAGCTCTCTCTCACTGCCTTGCCTCTTTTCTGTGCCCTCATGATTTTTTCATATTTATTTGCCTTTGGTTAGAATTTGTTTTATCTACCCTGTCTGGCACAATCTGTGCGTATATTGTTTTAAAAATATTATTCTGGTTAGTAGTTGGTAATAAAAATGGTTGGATTAACAGGCCAGAAGGCTGAAGTCTTCTGTCTATATACCCACCACACAGATACAGCATGGCAACTACCAAATTCCTCACATTGCTCCACCAATAGAGGGTCCTTCAACTCTAACCTTATGGGTACATCTCCATGTGTGAAAGAGGAATTTATGTCCAGATCTTCAAAGGTATTTAGGCATCTAATTCCCATTTATTTCAGTGGGAATTAGGCACCTAAATATCTTTGAGGATGTGGCCTCCAGTTTCCATATCTTCTCTGCTGTGATTGTAATCAAATGTGAAAATTTGTGGTAAATGCAGTCGTGGTCTTTTGTTTGTGAATGCACATTTGCTAAGAACAAACTGAGACCACCAAGTTCATTTCAAATAGGTCTGCACATATCCATCAATTTGTAACAAATGTAATTCTTCATCCCTGTTTGGATTGATGCAGTGATTAAATGTTTTGTATCCCAGTACTAATCCAAAGAACCAGGAAGTTCTCAGTATCAGCACAGTTAGAAGGGGATCTCAGACTTCAGCTTTTGAGGGGAAGATATTTAGATAGATCACCATGTATAAGTCAGCCAAATGCAAGCCACTCCCTATGCACCTGTGAAGGAGCAGAGAAACAGCTGCCTCACACAGCAGGGGTTAAAAAAAACCCTGTGGGTTCAGCTAGCCCCTCCCTGCTGTTCCTGCAGCCAATGCCAGGCCTGGAGTGGAGAGAAAAGGAGAGCCTGGCTCATCCGCTGCTGAATGGCAAGGAGGCAAGAGCTTGCTGTTTGCCTGCCTGAAGGAATTGCCACCCAGTGCAGCCACTGGAGACAAGTAAGCCTTCCCTTTGCCAAAGGGAGCCTTCAAATAAGCCCCAACTGTGGGGTAACTAGACTAGAGGAACCATGCCCCAAACTAATGAGACATTAGTAGGAAGTAGCCCAGGGAGAGATCCCACTGAAGACCATCACAACACTGTTTACTATAGTCACTTCCTATAGCTACGTTTCTTTGCATTCTTAATTGAGAAGATTAAATTTCTTTCTTCCATTTAACCTCTTTGGGTGCTTCAGAGAAATGAGACAGGAACTTTTTATGAAATATGACAAAAAGGTGCTGGTGATTTTGTTTCAAGGGTATCTATCAACATAACAAATGTTTGCTTGGAGAGCTCATGCAAGCAGCTATTATAAGAGAGAGATCAAATGCGAATGCCCCAAAGCAAGTGTAAATTTTTTCCTTTCCTCCATTGTCTTCCTTTATGTGTAATGGTATTTGGCAATGTATATTGTAAACCAGTGGTGACTCAACACTGATAGATAACTGATCCTAGCAATTTAGCCTTCTCTCTGGAAAGCAACATGATTCAGTAGTTAGGGCACAGCACTAGGAGACCTTGGCTTTATTCTTGGCTCCGGCAGATCTACAGTGTGATCATGGCCATGTCAGTTAATCCCTGTGCTTCAGTTTCCCCATCTGTAAAATGAGGATAATGCTGATTTCCCTTATTTGTAAAATGCTTGAGAACTATAGATCCAAAATACGATGTAAATGGTAAATGTTGTTGTTGTTGTTGTTGTTCTTGCAGAACTAAGTTTCTTCGAGTTCACTTTTGGTTCAAAATTATTTAGCATTTTTCTTTGAGAATTTCAAATCTAGGGATTGATCGTGAAGAGTTCTGTAAGTACAATAGTGCACTATTGGAACTGTCTTGGTTTACTTGTCAGATAAATCACATGGTGTTTGTTTCTGATTGGATGCACAAACAAGTGTTTCTGCAACAGATAATGGCATGTGCAAATTGTGGCTGGTCCTAACACAGCCTCATAAGGTATGTCTACACAGTATTATAAACCAAGGTGTCTGAGAGACCAGGTCTTGTAGACTTGGTGTTCCCAAGCCCACCCTTCAGCATCCACACTGCATTATATGGCTGGGTTTACAAGTGCTGGACACAGGTCTCATAGCCATGCTAAGGCATTCACACTGCACTATGCAAAGCTTCTGACTCTGGTCTGCAGCTTGAACTGTATCCGCACTGCAAAATGACAGAACTTCCACCTGAGTCATAGAGTGAGGTTCTGACGCACCCTCATTGCAGAGTCCTAGGACTTGGATTCTGAGTGCTTGTTGACCCGAGTCAGATTAATTTGTGTGTGGACAGAAGTGGGGTTGGGCTTAAACCAGAAACCGGGTTTAGTGTGTGGTGTAGACATACCCTTAGGCACATAAAAGGGAGTAAGATGCTTCTCCCCAATTCCCTGTGTAGCCTCCTCAGACTTTGACTTTTGATGCAGGGGTGTAGCAGACTGCACACAGCTGATAGTCCCTACCCTCAGCAAGGAGGTGGAGAGAAACAGTAAATGGGAAGAACCTTGACTCTGTTCACCCAAAATACCAGTCAGAAGAGATGAACTAGCATGAGTGAGGGCAATGTGGTACACTTGGTAAGGGGCTGTATCAAATTACATTCGCTCCTCCCCAAAGCTGGGTTGCTCTTGAGGCAGTGCTGCCGTATGCCATTACTGGCCCTTACACAGGGCTGTGCCAAAGGGCACACCCTAGCCTTTCATTTTGATTTTAGAATTTGCTGTCTACAAACATTTGTGCAGAGTAAAATGCAGGAAATGTTTGTGGAAAGGGAATACAAGAGGTTGGAGCCAGGGCCGTCCTTAGGCATAGGCAACATAGGCAGCTGCGTAGGGCACCTGAAAATTTGGGGCACCACTGGGTCTTAGTGTCCACCGCTTTGTTTTCCTATCCCTGTTCTGACCCTTCCTGCAGGCTCCTATAGATGGCTGCTCTAGCCTGGTGAGTCTTCCTTGGGAGGGAATCTAGTAGTTAAAAGTGAAAAAACCTCCAGCCTGCCAGACCTATTAGCACAACATTGAAACTGTTAAAGAGACATTCAAGGGGTAATAAAGCCATTTAACAGGCATTTGCCAACCCCAAGGTATATACTGACAGGTTTCAGAGTGGTAGTCCTGTTAGTCTGTATCAGCAAAAACAAGGACAAGTCCTTGTGTCACCTCAAAGACTAACAAATTATTTGGGCATAAGCTTTTGTGGACTAGAACCCATTTCATCAGATGTCCACGAAAGCTTATGCCCAAATAAATTTTTATACTGTCAGTTTCTGACTTTACTGACAAAAACAGTTGTGCATTAATGTAATATTTACACAGAACATGTCAGTCTACAGGACCTTAGTTTAAAATTTGCTTTAAAAATATTTCATTAGTGAGCTGGTGAAGATTATAAAATCACATTTCTAAAAAATGCTTGCATAGAGTTTTAGATGCACAATTATCTTTAGCCTTAAATGTGTGGATCTTCACACATAGTTTTTTAAATAAATCCTTCAAAAGACCTCCCTTATCTAAAATACACATTTTAATTACTATAGTTAAAAAAAAAAAAGTGCTTCCAAGTCTTCCTGTCCTTTCTGTCCATCCCTTCACCACCTCTCCTCCCACTCCCCACTGAAGAGAGCCCTTAAAGGGACAACAGAACTTCCCTTCCAGATAGCTGGACAAAGAGTTCCCTTTTTTTACTTCTGACTATCCGACAAACTAGTTTTAAAAGAACCCTCCAGCAAAATCAGTACCTTAGTAAGACAAAATCCTTGTTATACCTAAAATCTTTGGAAACATATTTTTTTAAAGTTGGTGAAATTTCATAACCATGTCTCTTGTTATGGAGATCACACAAAGTAAATTACTGTTCCCTTTTTCTAAAAGCAATGAACATTGTTATGAACACACTAAACCTCTCTAATTAATTTAAAAGAATGTCTTTGTTTCACTGAATTAAATATGTAGTAATTTGGAATGCTGGCTTAAGATTTGAGTACATTTAAAATATAAATTCAATTTAGAAATACTGATGAAGAAAATGTAAAACAGAGAAGAGCTGCATCATGTATTCCATTATATGTAATGTTGTATTCAGCAGGGCAGCTGACTCACCCTTACTATGAAGTTTTTGCAAATAAATCTCTGACAAACTTCAGGGCATATAAAAAAATCTGTGACTGACATTTTTTATTTCCAAATTTTAGTGCTTTTAATTAGGTACTTTCTTCATGTCCATTCTGCATGAGGGAGAGTGCATGGAAGTCTCTGTGGGGATCTCCGCCACCATGAGGCAGGCTGGGCATCTTATTATCCTTTGCTGTCAAGTCCCTCCTTTCCCTCCCCCACCAGGCTGTGAGCTTGGGCTGCCATCCAGCATAGGGGCACCAGTTTAATAATACTGCCTAGGGCCCCATAAATCCTAAGGACAGCCCTGGTTGGAGCATCAGTGAAGCAACTATATTGAAAAAATAAATGAATATTCATAGATCTTTTTTTAAATTAAGCAGTCAAGAATCTTTCTACAGAACCATTCAATAAGGGGTTTCAAAAGCCTTTACAAATATTTACTCAAAGCCTCTTCACACCACTGTGCAGTAGGTAAGTATTATGCCCGTTTTACAGAGGTGTGTGTATATAGAGAGGAAGGTGTCTCAAACAGGAGTAGCCACTTGTGTAGAGAGAGCCCCTGGCGGGCCGGTGTGTTTACCTGCCCCATCCGCAAGTCGCGGCTCCCACTGGCCACGGATTGCTGCTCTGGGGCAATGGGAGCTTCTGGAAGGACAAGTTTACTTTCCATGTTTGCAGCTCAAACACTATAGCACTTTTCCAATGCGTAAAAGAGGGAGCATAAATCAACCAGAAGTTGACTAAAAAAAGACCAGAAACTCACTAATCTCTTTCCTTCTCTTTTTCCCCAAGACACAAAGGCAAAGAATAAACAAACAGGATAAATATTGAAAATTTAATTAGATTTAACTATTGGTTTCATCTTAGATGCTGCTTTAGATAATTACCAAAATGAACAATCACTGATATTCAATCCCATTGTATTGTCATAGTTCAGCTTTCACTCATGTTCCTTTTATCTGACATCCAGTGTGCCCCCCTTCTGGCAAAATAGAACTCTTCTGCAAGAGATATATGTATGTAAAATTTATAATGTATACAAGATCAAACAATTTTTCTCTGTTTCAACCTACTGAGTGGTAGGAGTGTTGAAAGTGTTATAGTGAGGCCATTGGACAACTTGACTTGTTAGGCTTCTGTGTCATTATTAGATAATCTTCTCTAAGTAAATACAAGGCATACTCTCTAGCTCCAAAACTTGTGTCCTGCTTCCGTGCAAAGAAAAACAAGTGAAAAGGGATTGATTTGGGCTTTGAGGGGAAGGGCACGTTTATCTGCCCCCCACCCACTTTTTCACATGGCTCTTCTTCCAATGCTGGGTAACTTTCACAGGCTGTACATGATTTCATCACTGGGATAATTACCATTGGGTGAGAGATGGTGCCCTGACTTCATGGTGTGGGTGGGGGGGGGGGGCGGAATTAAGAACCAGCTTGGATTTTTACCCCAAAACTTGAATTCAACTCCCCTCTCTGCCCCTATGCATGGCATAAATAAATAAATAATATACAAATAGAAATGTTAAACTAAATTTAATTGTTAATGTAATACCTTTTTCATCCACCTGGCTCAGGTTGGAAATGCTAATGCCAAAATTCCCTTAGAGGAGAGATTTATTTCATGGTGTGTCTAGCCAACCTGAACGGCAAGAATTAATATATAAGCAGGAACTTCTTTTATGAAATGTGAGAAAAAAAGCCTTTTTTATTAGATTTACAGACCCGTTTTTCAGACTGTTGACTTGGGCCTTCTAATCTAGGGGTCCTTAACCCAGGGATTGTCAGTGGTTGTCATGGGCCATAACCATCTTTTCCTTCTCATACTATTCATCTTTAATAAATGGGAGAGAGCCCTTGCCCCCCCCCACACACACACACATGCTGAAGTCTGGGGAGTGGGAGGGAAGGGTTGAAAAGCACAGCACTTGTAGTCTTCACCTCTCATTAATTTATAGCATAAAACCACACAGGATGAAGTTGTTTAATTACTCATCTATGAACAGAGACGGGGCTGAACCAAAACTGTGGTTCTGCAAAAAATTTGAATATTTGGTGACTTGAGATGCACATCCTAGCTGGCCTATGTGGACTAAATCAGACTGATCTGAACTCTGCCTTGGGGCTTGTCTCTGCTGTCTATTTGCACACTGTTCTGTGATATAATCATTGTATGTGTTCCAGCCTCCTCCAGCTCCTCTTTTGTCTGAGGGTTTTAGAACAGCTTTCTGTATTTCTTAGCATCTAACAGTAAATTAATAAGAAAGTCCACAGCTTGAGACTTTAGCTGAAGAAAAAGGGGAAGTGAGGAAGACTCTGAAGTTTTCTAACAAATGGTAAGGATTTCCAAGGCTTTTCTGGAGGATGTTTCATGCTGTTACGTCCTCAATGTGTACAACATAAACACCACAGTCGAATGCTGTTTTCCCAAACAAATATTTCCCTTAACCTAACCCTAACCCATACCTTTAAAAAAATCTGGAATTATTGGGGAAATATAAGAGCGCCCTACAAATAAAAAGCCAGGTGTTCAAGCAACCATGACCAAATTTTAAATTGCTTGATTAGTTCTCTGTGGTGGCTGACTTCTTTTATTGTCTGAAATAATACAATGCTGTTACATTCCATTTCCATCTCTAGTCACCACAAAAAGAAATTAAACTGGTTTTAAATATGTTCTGGGTGATAAATACGTGAAAGCCAACAGGAATTGTGGGGTGGTACAGGATGGAGTGGAAATCTGATTCATACATTGGCAGCCAGTGCCTGGTGGGCACTTAATCCACAAGGATTTTTAATCCCTTTTGTGCTGCACCCCATATGCCCTGGACTTTAAAAGGTTTCTTTTTACCTACTGCTTAATGGAAATCAATTGTGTTGTGATGCAAAGGGATGGCTGTAGCTCATCTACCAGAATCCCCTTCTAACCCACAAGACCTTATGTTGAGTTGCATTGCAAAGACATATAGGGCCAGCTTCACCCCCAGATGAAATGTACTGAATATGACCCACTGTGCATGCAAAGACAAAATTGTATCTTGTCCTTTGTGGGCATGGAGGGTCCTCTGGTAGTGGAACCTTTGTTTCACTGCAGTGAGCAACGGGGCTGGAAGTGTCATGATTTGGAGATGCAGACAGCAGGTATGCACTCCTTGCATGATGGAAAGCTGCATTTGGTGGCAGCTTTGCACATGCTGTCAAGAGTGGGGTGGGAAGATCCTCTGCTCTGCAGATCCTTCCTTGCCACAGAGGGGTGCATTAGAAACAGTTAAGGAGGATACTGCAATCATGAGGCTGCAATAACAACTGCAGAGTTGGTCCATTGCTGCTTCATAATCTCTTGGGGATTACACAACATACAATTCGCTCTGACGTAGTGCCTCCATAGGAATGCATAGAATTGGTCACAATGGCACTTACTAAAGGTTAATGGTGGGAGGGGAGATTTTCATAGTTGCAGAAGGGAATTAGTTGCCCAATTCCCACTGAAAGTTAACTGGAGCAGGTGCCCAACTCTTATTTGTACCTTTTGAAAATCTGATCCTTAGACCTATAGGAAGTATCTGCATTTTGTATCCAGTATGAAGCCTGTTGTGAAGTTCCACACAGTTTACAAGCATCTTTGCTCTTTGGAATGTGCTCCAATTCCTTGGGGTTTGTTTTATGACAATCACCGTCTAGAAATATTTGGTTGCTTTGGGTGGAGTTTTTGTCTGCGAATGTCTCTATTTTCACGAAGCAAATATCATCTGTGTCTCTCTGGTAAAAAGGGTTTGCCCAGATTAGATTGGCACAAATCACATTTTCTGGTATGTAAAATGGGATAAATGATGGTGAGAAATATTAAATAGGGAAACAACCTGCCATTGGGAAGTGAGAGCCAAATGGAATCAAAGCCCTGCTGCATTCTGATGCTTTTTATGAACAGATTGTAAATGAAGATTTGATAAGCAGCTAGTGTGAAAAAACAAGGTGGGTAAGGTAATATATTTTATTGAACCAACTTCTTTTGGTAAGAGAGACAAGTTTTCAAGCTAACATAGATCTCTCCTTCAGGAGTGAAAAAGTATTCAAGCAAAAAGTGAATTCCAAAATGGAGCTCAGTGCAAAATCGTTAGCAACTTCTCCTCCCCTTTTCCTAGAATGAGAAACCAGAAAAAGGAAGTAGAGGAGGTGTCAAGATCCATGGAATGAAATCAGTTCAGTAGTCCTACTTCTTCTGAAAAGGAAATATCTGCGACATTGTCAGGGATAAGTGCTTTATTCCATCCACCAATGCCTCATCAACATCGAAATCCTAATCTCTTTGAAACAAACTGTATGGCAATTAGTCAGAGACCTCCAAAGGAGAGAGGCACCTTAAATCTCATTAGGATTGGAAGGATGACTCCAACATTACTCATTTTCTGTTTAATACAGTGTTTCAAAGAATGCTTCGGGAACACTGGCTGTGTAATGAAGAGAAATTATGGAAGGATTCTTGTTAGAGATAGGTGTTTGCATTTTGGAATATGTGGCTTGTTAAATTCCTTCCAAAGTTTCTCAATAAAATGTGAGTGAATGAAGCTGATGGCATTAGGTGTTATTAATAAGTAGCACCACCATGAAGGGCACTCACACATAATCTGTGTTTTTCCTCTGATTTTAATTTGGTGGTTCAGAGGGTTTTTTGGAGAGGAGAGTGTGTATCTATGACATTGTATTTGTTAATGTCATTAATGAAACTAAATATCAGCCTTAACAACTTTTCTCTTTCCTTCTCTGTGGCATTTGCAGTTGAGAATGGTTGCCACTTAATATACTCCTAAAGCTTTCAGTGCAATGCTTGCAGGCCTTAGAAGTCAAGCAACTTCAGGATTTTCAGTGTACATGGAAAAGGACAATTTATTTATTTTTCTCATTTTTTTGTCTATGTTAAACACTTGCTGTGGCTGTCAGCAGTAGCAGCTCTCTCAAATCCCATTATGGAAACAAATCATGGGCCAAAATATTTATGTATTTAGCTGGTTATAAGGGAGCTCTCAAGGGATGAGCCAACACTTTCAGAGTGTATAGAGTAAGATACCTATAAATTGTTGCACAACACTCATTCAATTTGATTGTTGCAGCCTCTGGGGTTCAAAAAAGTTAATGAGTTTTTTTTAATTGATATGACAGCATAAATGCTGAAATATCAAAGGCTGGGGGAACCCTGTTCTTACAGTATTTCCAGTGAGGCCAGGAGGGCATGCAAATGTCACAAGAAAGTGCACTCTAACGGTATTTCCATCCTAGGGCATGATCCTGCACTATGGGAGTTTTTTTCCATTGACTTGAGTGCGAGCAGGACAACCCCCTAGTAAATTTCTAGAGAGCTTCAGCTAGACATCCAATCTCTGAAAAATTTAAGGTTCAAATTCTGCAACTTACACTCAACACAATTATACTAGTAGCAGTAAACAGAAAATGGAATGATGGAAAATGAAAATGGTGCTCAGATTTAACCCTTGATTATTACTGAGGTGCTTCTGTTCACAATAGGATTAGAGACTGACTAAAGCAGGCATATTCATAGTGAGTATTATGACTATTCTGAAAATTCTCAGGAATTTTGCAAAACACTGTCACACCCATGTGCTTTCAGACTAATGAGACTATGTATTCAGTGCTGAACTCTGCAAACTTGAACTTTAGCTAAGGAAAATACTATGGATGAAATCCAGGCTCCAGTGAATTTATTGGGAGTTTTTACATTGATTTCAATAGGATCTAGGATTTCACCCTGTATATTTTCCCCTTTAAGTAAAGTGCTGTCAGGAATTTGTTAAACATTTTCCCCCCTTGAGTGGCTTTAGATAAGAGTTTCATTGCAATTAGTAACAGTGACTTTCTGTGGTTTATGCATGCTGACTTCACCCCTGTGTTGGCTTTGTGGATGAACTTCCTCTCTACAGAATGATCATAAAAGTAATACCCGCATGCCTGCAGTTAACTTAACATGTGGCTAGGGAAATAAAACTTAGGACTTCTGCTCTGAAAACAGTCCTCCCTCAACCACTTGCTCTAAGAGAGGTTCTCTGTTAACTATCAGCAATTTAGGGTTTCTACTCTGCCCCAAATATGTGTGCTTGCTACATATATTTGCCAGTGTTTTGGCCAACTTGGGCAGCATTTTGAATAAACTGAGGCTGTTATGATTTTGTGTGGAAACCACACAATGTGTGAATGTCTTCCCTGATTTCAGCTAAAACCCAAGCAAATGTTGTTTTGCTTTGAGTGTTAGGGAACGCTTGACACTGGAATGCTAAATAAGTTACTGGTGTGTGTAAACAAACCCTACCATGGATTGCACAGCTATTTCCTATATCCTCTTTGCAAGCCTCCAACCACCATGCTCACAAAGGCTTGAGCTGGCCTGATTCCAAATCACAGGACATTGGTGCACATAAACACTGTATATTACATATTTTACACTATTTCCCACTATCCCCAATTGGTCACAGTTGGTGTGTGGGGTTCACAGAAGTTTGGCTCAAGATGTGGTTGCTGATATATTACAAATCTGTTCTAAGTACGGACACTAAATGGTGACTAGCTACAAGGGGGAAAAGCCTAAGCTTAAGTAGTAGAGTCCTGTATTTTGGGATGAGAACTCCTTGAGTTCTGTTCCTGGACTCTGTGGTTTAGTTGGTGATGCTGGTATCTAAGATCCAGATCCTCAGCAGGTGTAAATCAACATAGCTTTAAAGGAGCTATACCAATTTGTTAGTTGAGTATCTAGCCTCAACTATCTAGTACATGATCCCAGATTCGTGTAACTCCACAGCGTCTCTCCTGTTAATATTTTGAAGCTTATTCTACACCTCTAAAATAATGGGAGCAGATCATGGAGCATCATCAAAACCTGGATACAAATTCATATATATTCTAAGTACCTGCAATTATACACCTCCAGAATAGGAGAGTTCTGCATCACAGTCCCCCTGGCAACTGCAATCATCCATGCAGCAGCTAGTTTATATCATTCCCAGACCAGAGTTTTCTGGTCAGGGTCACATTAAAGTACCTCAACACAATTCACATGACAGTTAGGGAGAGGAGGTCCAGGCAATCTAGGTAAATTAGTTCCTTTGAAGTCAGTGGAGAAGCTTTTTGCAAATGTTGAATTAATATCACTGAAGATTCCAAGGCAGCAACTGAATTAAGAGCATAGATTCAACAAAATCACAAAAGTCTTGACATTTTAAAACAAAATACATTGAATATTAGGTCCAGTGTGATCAGGCTTCTTGGGCTTAAAGTGAAATGTGCTGTGAATAGCATGGGAGTGTTTTTGTTGGTAGTATCCTCAACTGTTAGAGTGCAAACATATAATCCTGAACACAGAATTTAATTATAATACTTAGCACTTATACAGTGATTAACATTGTTATTACCTGGGTAGCACCAATAGGGCAATGGCCATGGTAAAAGTACCAGCAAAAATTTCTCATCTAGTTCTCAATGGTTCCAGATCTCAACGAAGTTGAGAACCGACCAGTTGGTTCTGGGGTACTGGGTGCTACAAATGAAATGAACGGAGTCCACTGGCATTTCAGCTGGGGAGCTGCTATGATTACACATATGAAAGCAAAGTCTCTGTCCCTAAAAAAGCTTATATGAAATAAATAGTGTATAATTTGGGTGTCCCTAAACCTCTGACTGCCAGAAGCTGAGACTGGACAACAGAGGATGGATCACTCGATAAATTGCCCTGTTCTGTTGATTCCCTCTGAAGCATCTGGTACAGGCCACTGTTGGAAGACAGTGTACTTGGCTAGATGGACCATTGGTCTGACCCAGTATGACCACTCTTATGCTCTTAAATGGTGGGATGGGGTGCAACAAAAGCAGGGTGACTGTTATTTGTAAGGTTAGTATGTATCTTAGTAGTGTTATGTTTTGTTTTCTTTGATTACATAAAGTTTAACTGTCATCTTATTTGTTTACACTTTTCTGGAGGGATGAATTAAGGTTTTGAGGGAAGAAGTGTGTTTTGAGAAATGTCTTGAAGGTAGAAATGGCCACCATTTTTTCTTTTTCCTGAAATATGGCTTTGTCAAAATCAACAAATTTTTGGAACATGTCAGTGTTCATTAAGCTTTTTTGTCAGGAAAGTTTTCTCAGCTTCTGGATGGAATTTCTGATCAAAAGGAAAGACACACCACAGGATAGTCAACCCTGTGGTTAGGGTACCCACCTGGGAAGTGGAAGACCTATGTTCAAATCTCTGCTTCAAATCCAGCAGAGCAGGGACTTGAACCTCAGTCCCTGCTGTCCTAGATGAGTGTCCTTGTGGATATTTTGGGGTGACCATATTTTTTTCATAAAGTTCAATGGTTTGTTTCATCCTGATGTGGAACATCAAAATGTTTGAAATCTCAAAAATTGTTTCTGATCCAGTTTTATCTGAAGAGTGGGATTTCATGAAATGGTAATTAGTTGTGCATGTTGAGCTGAGCAAAAAGAATGATCATGATGGTCTATGATCTTGAAGTCTGAGTTTATGAGAAACTAGTTGGAAGTGATATATCAAGACCTCTTTGAGGCAGGTAGGTGACTAGTTATACATTTTCCCCATTTAACAATTAAGAAGAGTGAGATTAAGTAACTTGATCATAGCCACACAGTGAGATAATGGGAGTGTCATAAGAGTAAAGATTTGCTATTGGCCAAAATTTGCAGTATGCCAGTTGATTACTGTTCTCTACTCCACAAATGCTGATGTCCTATTTGGAGTAAAAACTGAGCCAGGACTTCAGGAGTTGTGCAGTAGTTTACTGTGAACTTCTGGGATGAAAAGCAGTTAATAAATACACACACCACACACATGCGCTCTCTCGCTCTCTCTGTTATATAAAATAGTATTTTCTCCCAGCATGTGTGAAGACTTAGAGATATTTTTGGGCTTGTCAGCCAGTGACTAAGAAACACTGTTCATAATAGTCCCAGCCAATACATATTTCTTATTAGGTACATAATCTTCTGACAACAACGGTTATTTAGCAAATTGCTACATTTTGTACTCGTGATAATTACTGTAAATTCACTGAGCCTTTGACAAGAGGACTGTGCTTCTCTTCATACACACACTTTAGAGATGTGATTTGCCCATCAGCTACCAAATACTGAGTGTAAGGGCCATAGGTATTCGCTTATATTAACAAAAAAACAAGTTCATGCCGTAAACTAGCATGCCAGCTCCTAGCTAGCTTGCAAAGCTGTTCCTGTTACCTAGCAACCAACAGGAAGCATGTCAGAGAACAAGAGGGGTCTGAATCAATATGGATGTGTTGGCAGCAGCATTATTAGTTTAGGCAAAGTAGACTTGAAATGGGAGGCAAAGGAGGAAGACTTCCTAACTGTGCTGGCTTTTTCAATGTATACAAATAGTGTGAAGAGCAATAATTTTAATGAGGGTCTGGGGTGTCTATGTGTCAGCGGTTTGATATAGTGATGTGTTCATTACTCCTTCTCCCCAAACCTTTTAACCCTCTTAAAAATAAGAGTAAACTGAACTTATTCCCTCTATGAAAACAACGGTGCCCTAAAGCATCAGCCACTTCTTAAGGCATCTATGTAAGCAGGCATGTTCTTTGGCACTGTGAAATGAGTACAAATGCAATGATTTCAGGTGTTCTGTGGGCTGACACTGGCAGCTACTGCTATGAGCGCCGCAGAATGGAAGATTGCGTGCTGACAACGCTTCAGGTCTATAAAGAAGAATGTAATATCAACAGATGAGTAGCAAATGCAGAGGAGCAGAATAGAGCACTTAGACTGAGATTAAATTGGCTCTTATCAAATATACAAGAATCTATGTTTTTCCCTTTTAAAACCAATATTGTGTATAGTGGAGTAAAAGGTCTCTCATTTTAGATGAGCACCAGAAGTATAAAACAAATCTCCCAAGGACTGAGGCTTGTTTTCATTTGTTTAAACTACTTGAGTCTGCAAAACTAGACTGGAAATTCTATGACAAATAACTTCCCACCAGGATTTCTTTCTGGTCAGGTCAGCAGAATGGCTTTTTGGGGGATATTTCTGCATTTCCTTGAAAGGAAGGATTGTCTGGTGATTCTGTGTAGAACTGTGTTGTATTTAGGAGATCTGGATTAAATTTCTGGTTTTTGCCAAAGATTTTAGGCAAAGCAATAAACCCCTTAGTACTTCAGTTCCTCATCTGTAAACTAAGAATAATAATCCTTTATTTCTCCTATCATTTGTCTGCCTTGTCCATTTTAGTTTGTAAATTCTTCAGTGCAGGGACTCTTATTATGTTTGTACAGAACCTAGCTCATACAAGTCCCATTCTCAGATGACATCTCTAGCAACTATCAGCATAACAATTAATATAAATAATAATAATAATAATAATAATTAATAAGATCTGGTCAGAAAAATTGTATTTTCCATACAATTTCCTGAGGGGGGGAATATTTTTCATTTTAAAAAACATTACAGCAATTTTCTGTCGGGTTTAGGTCCTGTTCTCTTATTGATAAGAGGTCAAGTAATCAGGCTCAATCATCATTTATTAATCAAAAGTGTTAATCAAAGTTTAATATAGAAAAGAAGACTATAGAAGTGACTGCAGTTCAATTCACTCCTAACTCCCATGAACTCTGCTCTTAATATGCTGGACAAAGGAAATTCCTTTCCCATAACTGTTCTATACAAGCAATTCCTGTTATGGTATTGCAGCATAACTATTCAACAAGCTAAAGATATTGGTAACCAAGTTCTTGCTATACAAAATACCTGATCATTATCGTGTCCATCATGAAATACATTTTCAACAAGTATCCTTTATTAATCATAAATAGTTCCTTTCTGGACACATTCTCCAAGACTAATGGAGTCAGAGCAAGTGATTACACATGTTCCATTCTTTAATCATGTATGAGTTCAACCTAAATTCAGCGAACCTTGAATTATAGATACAAATCACCAGACTTACAGCTACAAAATACTTTAGGTCCTGCACAGAGGATTATGGGGTTTTGTATACAAAGAATTATGGGATTATAAAGAATCACGCTGAGTCTGGTTCATTTGCTAACACTTCCAGTTTGTAATGGAAAAACTAAAATCTTTTTTGTTCAAAAACTGGGAAAATTTCATCAGAAAATGAAAATGGAAAACACAAATTTTCCATTTAGAAAATATGGCATTTTTCATTGAGAAAAAAAAAAAAGATCTATTCCAGAAATAAGGAGTGAACATTCTTCCAGTTGAGCTCAATGGACTCTTAACTCTCAAGCATAATGATAACAGATGAAATATAAAATCAGTAACAAATATCAATATTAATATTTGAAATATCGAGCGCATTGGGAATACTTCTGATCATTCTATCAGAAACAACAAGTGAATATGAAAATGTGTGGGGAGTTTGGGTAGAGTGACAACTACTATTTTTCTTTATTGTGAACCAACTGAATTGAGTCAAAACTGTGTCTGAATGTTTAAAAGGTAATTTTTAAACCAAGTCACAGCAATATAATTTTTATGTATATTCTCAACACAAATAACTTTGTACTTAGATAATATCTTTCACTGAAATATCTCAATACACTTTGCAAGCAGAGGCCGTGTTTTCCTCAGTGCTTGTGACTGGTAATCAGGGTAACTTGGTTTGTTGGTGGCTTTGCAAATAATGTACTATGTGATCTTGTGCAAGTCTCTTTGTCTCCATGACTCAGTTTCCCCGGCTGTAAAATGCTATAATGATACTGACCTTCCTTTGTAAATGGCTTTGAGATCACTAAATGAACACTACTATAGAAGTGCTAAGTATCAATATGAAGTCTCTCTATATTCCGAAGATGTTATTTCCCTTTTATGGATGGGAAAACTGAAGTCTGTTTACAAACAAATTTTGTGCTGGTATAACTATTTTGGTTAGGGTGTTTTTTTTTTTTAAACTGTAATATTTATACCAGTATAACCCCTACTGTGGCTGCACTTATACCAGTATACTTGTTTCCTTTCCCATATTGGAACAAGTATACTGATATAACTGCATATGGGAATAGCTGTAATGGTCTAAATGACCTTTTATGCCAGTATAGCTGGTCCACACTAGGGGGACTGTATCATTTTAGCTATACTTTTATAGTTAGAGATACAACTTTTGTGTCTGGACAGGGTCTGAAATACACGCAGGTGAACTGACTTGGTCAGGACACACAAACTTAGTGGCTGCATTAGAAATAGTCCTGACACCAATCTCCTAATCAAATATTGTCCACAAGACAATATTCCTTGCCATTATCATTCCTGGTATAGCAGCACAGTGACAGACAGCTCTGCACACTGAGTTGAAGATATTACCTCTGAGTGTCTCCATTTCTCCCTCCTCGTTTCCATTCTCCCAACACTTAGAAATAAAATTTCTCCTCCCGCTCCAACCTCTTGCAATAGATCCCACAGCTTAAACACTTACAACTTCCATAGTTTAAAATGTTTGACAGTTATTTTTATGTTATTTAATGAGATGTCATAAACTAAAGATATAGGTGATCCCCTCTAATCCTGCTCTGTAGCATCCTCCTTAGCCTGCTATTGTAAAACATTAAGTCTTCTTTACCTTTCGTTAATTGGTATAAATGGGGTTAATCTTTGTAAAGCAGAGATTATCTTGCTTTAGGCTGACATACAAGGAAAGACTTAATTAACAAAGAAAAAAGAGAGAGAGTGAAAGAGACTTACATACTATATTTAGTTTGTACTATATTTCCATTCCCTCTCAGTATCGCGTAGTGCTGCTGTAGCTGCTTTGTCCATTTCAGGGACCTGTCAAATCATTTGTGGGATGGTGACTGGAGTGGCTGCCTCAGGAAAGAGTTGTTTGGGTGGCTTTATTTTGTTTTAAACAATTCCCTAATCTCAGTTAAATGGGATATTAATTTTCCTTTATCTAAAGGGACAGTATGTGCCTTGATGGGCCTGGTGACCTCCAACTGAAAGAGAATCCAGATGGGAAAACTCTCAGAGAATGGTGAAAATACTTTATTTTGCTGCAGCATCCAGAATGCATCACTTTAAGGCAATGAGGTCATGAGGACTAGAGAAGGGTAGGAGCATGCTGGGGACATAGCAAGGATGGAAGGGTAACATGCATTATTTAACTACAACCTTCTTAAGCCAATAGTCCAATGGCAACATAACACAAAACATGAAATGTTACAACATATCATATCGTCTTATAAAGGAGCATCTTCAGGCTATGAAATACTAAGGCGGGAGAAGGTTTGTTTGGGATGAGACAAGGAATCATTGGATTTGATTAACCATAGTAAAAGGTACTGTCAGGAGTCAGTCCTACAAAAAATGTTCTATTGACTGTAGTGTAATCTCTCATGCAAAGCAGTGGAAGGCCCATTAGAGTCAGATCTTCAGCTGGTGTAAATCACCAAAACTCCATTGAAATCAATGGATTTCACCCACTGAGAGTGTGGCCCATAATGTTAATGTCTTACAATTGTATACACCTTTCATGTAGAAAGATCCCAAAGGACTTTGCAAGTTTAATCAAATCAAGTTACAAACTCTGGCCCTGATCCTACAATCAGAACTGAATGGGCAGCCCTTGCATTCATGTGAAGCCTCATTGAGGGTTCCTCTGTGGGTCATTGCATCCCCCACTGAAATGTATCTACTCCTAAGTTAGGTGTCTGAAAATTGTCTGGCAGTGGAATACAGCAGATTCAGAAGAAAAGCATTGTGTTCTAGGCTATCTGAGCCTTACTGTACAAAGCACAGAAGGATCAACGATGCACTTGAAGTCAGAATTCCCATTGTTTTATCTTCAGAGAACAAAACTAAGAACAGAGAGCACACTCAGGATGTCACTTGTGTAGCAGTTTGCATATTGTCACAAAATGACAACTGCCTATGCAGCAGAGAGGGGGATGACTCCCCATTTAAAGGAGTGGTAGACAGAAAACAGTCAGAATGATGCCAGCAACATTTTCTGGTATAAACACAATGGTCTTATCCATGTCTAGTTTCCAATGAAGTATACTATACATAAGATACATCCTGCTGAGCACTCAGTCCCCTGGCAGTGTGTGATATGGCAGTATTCAAAGGGTTACATTTGAGGTGGGGGAAGTAATTCCCATATGAACTGGAGATACTGTGAGTTTTAAAAAAGTAATAAACGTATTTTACCCCTGAATTTGATGATATCGCTCCAATACATTCACAATATATTTCTCAGTGTGCATAGTCAGGGAGCCAATTATCATGGTGCTTTTGAATTAATGATAAAAAGCCAGCTGGTCTTAAAAAGAAGGGAAAAAAAAGAGGAGATATTTTGCCCTTGGAGAATAATTTGTTTCCTGTGCTCTCTGAACAGATGCTGCGTAATTTTAAATACATTAGCCATGTTAAACAATTGTCTCTCTGTTTGTAATGCACTTACCTGTGTGTTTGTGTATAATACACACACACACACACACACACACACACACACACAATGTAATGTACATACCATTACATATACATATATATATTGTGTGTGTGTGTGTTAGTGCTTTTGAAGAGTTCTGACAGCCTTGCAGTCTGGAATCCTCTGGATTTTCCTTGGAACAGGTACAGCACAGAGAACACCAGAGGAAGCTTCCTCTCATTGAACCACTGACTCCCTCTGTGCTTGAGGAGAACGCTTACAGAAGATACGACCATCTTTTTCTGTGCCCATTCCCAGTGCATGCTCCCTGCTGAAGCTGTCCCTGCAGTGGTGGTTTTTATAATGGGGTTGTCTGCCCTCTCAGAGCTGGCTTGAGACCCAGCACCTCTTTTCATATAGGACACCAAACAGCCTTCAGATTAAAATGATTTCTGATCATGATTCACCTGGACCAATTTTAAGCCAGTGTCATAGCAGTGAAAGGCCAGTCCCTGGAACTTACCCAGTCAAATCGATTTGTGATTCAAAACCTTGAAAAATGTGCTCTTTTTATGGGCTTGAAAACAAAGAATTTTATACATTTTTCACTAGTGAAATGCTAAAAGATACAATCCAAAACAAATTGACCCTAATCTAGCTCTTCAAAATACAAGTCTATTGGTTATTTACAGACACCAGTGTGTCAAGTAAAATAAAGTTTGTCCCACTGATGAAACCCTATTGACAACTATCTGATAGTCCTGGATGTTAGTCAAGCCTCAGAGAACATTAAGAAAGGAGCAGTAAGGTTTTGAAATGAGAATTTGTTAATGAGGGCTCAATCCTGAAAAACCTTTATGCACAGAAGTAGCCCTTAATGAAGTGATCACTCTCTATGATATCAGTGGGAATATTTGGGTAAATAAGGATTTCTTAGGGTCATGGTTACAGCATAGAAACAGAGATTTTAGATTTAAAAAAAAACAACCACCATGAAATACTTTTTCTGGGCAGCTGCAATGTTACACTACTTTATTTCTTTGAATCCAAGTTTCTAATAAGATAATCAGAAACAGGGAGAGACTAAGCAGGCTGCTCCATGAGGTAGAATTCACTCCACCTTGCTCTAGACTGACTCTTTACAGACTGATTGCTGAAGACCCAGACCTTGAGATTTTCTACAGAGCCTTCCCTAGCCTGCAAGCAGGACAAGGAAAATTCCTGAGAATTTAAAGTGATAGCTTAGCATTTGAACTCAGTTTTTACCACCTTAATATGTAAGGGTTGTAAGATGGGCCCCCTAACTTTTAAAGCAAGAGTAGCTTTGGCTTTTTAAACTTCTTTTTCCAGTTTTCCTTATTTGCGACAAATACTTTAGACCCAGACTTCTCTTATTTTTTGCACTCAGCATGACCACTTATTTTAAGTGGTCGTCAGACGATCCCGGTGTGGTGCTTGCTCTGTTCAATCTTGATATCAATCAGCTACGTGCGTGTTCCCTCTGTGTGCTGCCCCGGCTCTGCACAGATAGCTGACACAGTAGACCCCAAGAGAACCCCCAATGACCACAGACTCCGATAAGGTACGAAGGCACGTCGGGCCAGGTTTATTGTCGGAGAGAAACACAGTCTCCAGCTTTTCCTGGCACAGAAGTCCAAGGTGCTGCTAAGGGGCTGCTAGCTAGTACATATGTGCTCCCCAACAATGGACTCCGCTCAGTCAGTGGCAGGACTTTCCACTGCCCCTTAGGCTGGACAAAGACACTGCCCCAGGGATGCATCCTTATACACAGGTACAAACAAGTTGCACATCACTCCTGATGTATTGAGGTGCAACCCTTCTATGTAGCAATGTACAACCCCTCTATGTAGTAAGATGCCGCCTCTCACCTTGTACATGTTGGTTCGAACCAAACAACTCTATCCATCTTATTACCGTTTTGGCCCTGTCATTGGGATGGGTCAGCTTGTTCCTTGTTATCTGTGTGGAGTGTATAAGTATGCAAATGTTCTGATATCTGGTGTCCAGTACCTTTTTGGTATGTCTCTTTTTGCAGCATCAGCCCTTTCCTTGCCAGCTTCTGTGAGCAGGGCCTGCCTCACAGCTTAACTTTGCTTTATGTTAGCAAAGTGCTTGACCATTACTTTAGTTCAGGCCTTAGGCCTCATACCGGGCCTGTTCAGGGCCTCATCTTACTACATTTGTCACATGAGAGCTAACCTGCATTGCAGATTGCTTAGGAAATATGACTTCAAGGAAGGAGGAAGTCATTAGCAAACAGAGGTATTTAGGGACATAAAAAGGGTAAATGTGCATTTAGAATGAAGCAGCAATCTCTGTTCTGATATCTAGAGTTTTATCTATTTGCTGTTACCAGCATTTCCCTATGTAAATGTTTTCTGATTCAATAAGCTAAGGTACAAGTCTGGCTTATTCCGAGCTGCTTATTTAGTGCTGATTGATAACTGGGGCTGTGGGGGATGGAAGCAGGAAATAAAGTACAATGTGCACAATCTAAATCACTTTTTAAAAAAAGTTATCGTATCAGAGAAGTTTTGCTTGAGTTTCATCAGATTTGTAACAAAGGAACAGGCCTTTTTGTATAGGTTGTAGATGATAAACTGATTTGCTCCGTTGTTAGGCTGTACTTTTGGCTTTTGAGCACAGCCCACACAATAAGGGGGTGCAGAAGGAGCCACATAGTAATGGCTGTTCCTGGGGGCATTCTCATTGACTCAGCCAATGACTTTGAACCAATGTATAGCAGAGCAGAAGCTCCATCAACCTACCCCAGGATACAGCATGCCCTGCTTTCAGGAACCAGAGCCACACTTGGTCATCTTATCTAATCTATCCAATCTTGCGCGTGGCTGTCCCATCTATCTATATCACTGTTGTAGCTATCATGTATAATGTGCTTTGGGGGGCCCCGCAGGCCGGCACAGTTGGTCTCAGAAGTGAATTAATCACTTCCACCCTGGGCCCCTGTCATAAACAGATAGCTAAGGGTTAACGTCTCTTTCACCTGGAATGACAGCCCCGTACCCAATCTAAGGACAGCCCTGCATGTAGATGAAATGCTGGAATTCCTTTAGCAGCTGGTAACTTTCAGTTAAATCTCAACCCTATCATGAGGTTGTCACTAGCCAGTAACTTACAGCTTGGGGACTCCCTCTAGGCTACATAGTAGTTTTAAATTCTGCATTTTTTGAGACCAGTAGGAAAGATACATTTGCATTCACCTGACTGAATTTACAAGTTGTATGGGCTGAACAGTGGACTTTTTTTTAATTTTTATATTTTTTTTCTTTCAGATGTCGTGTCTCAGAAAGCCCTTTAAAATCTTGCATGTACAGTTCAAGTCTAGTATTTAGTGCATATCAGGCTGATATATAATACAATTAATGCTCAATACCAGGATATTTTCCTTTGGAAACAAAAATTACTGTGCTGCAAGCTTCCCACCTGTTTACCCTGTTATGTTCTTTTATTTGAGCAGATGAAGCAAGTTCTGATTTTGTAAATTCCTCTCTTCCTTGCAACATAAAACCTTTCCTCAAGGAACTTTATGTAATTAGACTCGCAGCACTAGAAAAGTATTATGCCAATGTTGCAGGCAGACAAGCTGAGGCAGACAGGTGAAGAAACTTTCCCTAGGTCCAGAGTGAGTCAGTGGCAGAACAGGCATCCTCCGTTCAAGTTCCAGGCTCTAGCATTGGCATGCTATAGAAAAGTCCAGCTCAGCCACTGAATATTAGTAAAATGTTATGTGTTTGCTATTTGCATATGTAATAGAGCTCACCACATTAAGTTCTCCCTATTTAGCATTGCAGCATTTTGCCACCATCCCAAGATAACATCAACAATTTCAACTGTCCTTGGTAACTTATAAGACTGTTCTCTTTTTCTGTAAAGACTGCAGGGAAAATTGGAATTAATTTATTTCCTATCCCAAGGTTTTACAATGGAAGTATCATGCATAACTTACTATGCCAATGATCCTCACCATTTATTTGCCATGGACCATATTAGGTATACTGACTTATGCCACAATTCTGGTGTATTACAGCTCCTAATCTATCATGGTGGCTTCCTTTGTATATCAGTATTATTGTTTTCTATTATTAAAGTAGACATATAGGTGTCGTAACTGGAAGTTAGGTGCCTAAACTCTGATTTAGGCACCTAAGTACCTTTATCATTCTAAGCCATATCATTCTAAGCCAATTCCTATATAACTTAGACTGGTGTAAACCAGGAGTAGCTCCATTGTAAACCGGTGAAAGGTAGCTCAAACTTAAGCTTATCTAATCTCAGCTGTATATCTAATATTTGTTACGAATCTTCAGCTATGAAGAATACAGGTCACAGTAACTGAATTTTTTTCTTCCTCTGCAATTTTTATCATAGATTATGGATTCCTCAGAAGGCTGTTTGCATGCCACATATACTGGAGTTTCATGTCTATTTCTTACTTATAGCAGGTGAAATTCATTTTCTGATATGCGAAAATTCTTGTTTTGAATTCTCACTAAATTAATGGAAGGGTGGTAGCAAGGGACTGTACATTGTACAAAAGGAAAAGTGAATGAAGTGAAATGAGCATGGCTTGCTCTGATTAAAATATACCTTTTTATTTTTGATTGAACTTAACTTCTATACTCTGTCCCAGCCATTGCCATGTACTTCTGAGGTCTATTGACCAAAATATAGGAAGAAAATTACTTCGATAAATTGTATTCTAAACATCTAATTTAGAGCTAGATGCAGGAAGGTGTTTAGCATCTGTGAATCACACTAAAATAAATAGGCCCTTAGTGCTTTCCAGTTCTGTAATACTATAGTAGAATTCTCACATAATATAAAAATTTGGACATAATATACTGTGAATGAAATCCTGATTCCATGGAAGTCATTGGGATTTTTGCCATTGAATTCAATGGAATCCCAATTTTACCTTCTTTATGTAATCAAAATCTTTTGATTTCCAAGTACAAAATGCACATGCTGTGTCTGGCAGATAGGTACTGCATAGGATCTGTGGATTAAGCACAGACTACAGATAGCTTTATTTGCAGTTAAATTTGCTGATTTTTCATAATGGTCCCTTCTGGCTTTAGAATCTATGAATTTCTTTGGCATTACAAACCTTGAAAATACTATTAGAGAAATTCATATTACAAGGACTCCATTCTTTCTAATGCTTGTGTAATTTAAAACTTGAAATGGTAAAAAACCAGACAGATTAGACACATGCTGCACCTAGTTCAGTTTCAGAAAGAAAGAAAGAAGCAGCTGAAAAATATCACTTATTTCTTATAACATCCAAATAATTGCTTTCGGCCTGAGATTTTACATGTCAACCTTCAGCTCAGAGTGAAAGTTTGCGCAGGGACTATGGTCTAGTGATTATAGACCTGATCCAAGGCCCACTGAAAGATTCCTAGGGATCAGAGCCCTAGGACATCTGGAGCCAAGGCCTCAAATCTGAATATCCCTGAATTGTGACCTGGGATGAATGTTACAAAATATTTGTGTGTATATTTAACCTTCAAGTCTGATCCAGAACCCAACAAAGTTAGTGGAAAATTTTCCTTTGACTTCAATGGGCTTTGGATCAGGCTGTTAGATACTGAGGTGACAGGCACCTTAGATTAAATGAATGGCACCCTGTCTCTGTTTCTCCGTATGTCCAATGGTTATCATATATCTATGTATTTCATAGGGGAGTCCTAGTAATCAGTGGGATAAATTCTGGAGTTGCAGTTAACTTTGTAGAAGTGTTTTGAAGTACTCAGGTGAAAGGGGACCTATAATGCACATAGCTGTAAAATTTAACTGTTTTGCTGACAACATAGTCTTCAGGGTTGTTTGTTTGATTTATATGCTCAGTGATTCCCAAAATACTGTTCAGCCATGTGGTGCTGGCTGTACCCTCCTCCTTTTTTCCAACTGTTATTAAAAATCAGATCTAAATACTCTCCAAAAGTATTTTTTCCAAGTAAGCCATTGCTATACTTCACACAGGGATGTTATATGAACCCCAACAGGATGGGAGATGGTCTGCATGATCATGAATGGGGGGAGATAATGTATCCAAACAATTGCAAAAGAGATGTGGTGTTTATGATCTATGTAGTCACAAATGTAGGGAAGTGGGGCCAGAAGTCAGAGGAGTCATGGTCCATGCAATCATGAATGGTCTATCTATGCAGTGGAGAACAGAAGGGGAAGTGAGTTGTGTAATCATGAATGGGAGAATGGATGATGATGGATTGGTCCACACAAATATGAAAGAGCAAGGATGTGTCTACTACATGGTCTCTTCATTAAAATGTGGACCATGCTATAAAAAAAAGTTTGAGAACCTGTGCTACTGTAATTTATTATTCACTCTTTAAATAAATTAGATACAGTGCATGTATAGTGCAATTAAACTTCACAATGTGTTTGCACAGCCACACATAAAACAAAAAGCTGCCATAGTGATAATTAACCTTACTTTCACCCCAGATTGAAATTAAGTTTATGCTGTTCTTTAAAGGGGATGTCTGTCTCCTGATTTTCCTGTTTTATGGCTCCCTTGTTCTTCTGCAAATACAAAGCAAAAAGGATATAGATCCTGAGCTGTTTCAGTCAGTGGTATCTTTAATTAATTCACAGAAGGTCATGTGAATGTTCCTGTGATACACATGGCAAATGCTTTAACTAATAGTTATTGGATCCAATCACTATTCATCATCAAAGTTTCATTGGGGCTTGAATTGCAGAGAGGAAACAGCAGTTTTTCCTATGCAGCTCTTTGAAGTTGTTCTTGTTTTCTCATTAACCCTTATGAGAACACAGTATTAAAGCTGTCCCAGGAGCACCGGGCATTTTTTCAGCGCATCAAACTCTTTTGGAGTATGTAGCCTTTGTGAGGTTTCATAACATGTTGTACTTTGAAACCATGAACAAGGTAGGAACAACTGCTATTGTTTTGTGAACCCCAAGGATTTATATAACAGCACCAAGAGTGTGCTCAGCATTGTAAAGAGCATACCTATAATTTCTGCTCAAGAAGATTTGGGCCTGAAACGCCCATTGACTATAACTTTAGGGCCAAATCCTCAGCTGATATAGCTCCATTGACATCAGTGAAGCTTGAGGCTCTTGTCTTAAGCACATAGTGAATAATAAGTCTCTCTCTGTCTCACACTCACACACAAAACTGCTTATGGTCCTGTTCCAAGCATAATCAATAATAACTTTTTACACTTAACTTTTTTCCTTAGGAGAAATATTGTGTGATTGAATGGTTGTATGTTGTCAGGGTCTTTTACATCTCACCCAAAAGATAGCACATTTGTCAGAACCATGCTCCTCAAACCACCCCCGCTCCACTCACCATGCAGCAGCAGCTCCTGTACCAATTTCCTACTCTGGGTGTTGCAACCTGGCACATGGGATAAGTTTTGGATGTGTGTTTTCACTCTTTTTTGCTTGTAACCATTTCTAACTTCATCTTTTGGACTTGAATTCACTTAATCATTTTATATATATAATTTTTTTTAATATAATCCCAATCTAATGTTGTGTTTAAACTGAACTGTTTGGTTACTCCAGTTAAAGTAACAAAGCTTTGAATATTGATTCTGTACAGGAGCAACAAGTCTTCATATCTGAACTCTCCAGGAGTGGGCTGGACATTGCTGAACATGATTTTGGGAAAATTTGGGACTAGAAGTATGTTGGAGTCATGCTGCAAATAATAACCAAGGCTGGTAGAAGCAAGAGCATCAGTGCTAACATGCTCTAGGGTCAGACCTGCTGACTCAGGGCTATAGCTCTCTCTCTCTCTTCTCTTCATGTGTCAATATAATAATGACTGCATCTGTAATTTTCACTCCATGCATCTGAAGTGGGTTTTTACCCATGAAAGCTTATGCCCAAATAAATCTGTTAGTCTTTAAGGTGCCATTGGACTCCTTGTAGCTATACATACACTCAGGGTGTGACCTGAATGCTGGTAGGCTGTTTGGGAGCAGCCGAGGTTGGGAGCTACAATAGCAAAGCATTGTTAGGCATCTGGGTTTACAAAGCAAGTGGTGACACACAGGGCCGGCTCCAGGGATTTGCCACCCCAAACAGCAAAAAAAAAAAAAAGTCACAATATGCTAGAGCTCTACTGCCGCCACTTCACTCTTCGGCAGCAATTCAGCAGTCAGTCCTTCCCTCCAAGAGGGACTGAGTGACCCACTGCCGAAGAGCCAGACATGCCACCCCAAGCACCTGCTTGCTGGGATGGTGCCTGGAGCCGGCCCTGGTGACACAACTCGTTACTGGTCTGGATTAAACCTCAGAATGTGACAGTAATCAAGAGCAGAATTTGTCTTAGAGTGTCTGCATCAACTTTGATCTACTTCCAAGAGGTACTTATTAATGAGCACTTTATTATTACATTTCATTGATTCAAATGGCATTCTGAACCTGGGGCTAGAGAATATTGGGGGGGTGTGGATAGATAGATCATAATCTCACTTAGTCAATGACTGTTTATACTGACTTAATGGGTCCAAGCTTTGACTCCATTAGTTTTCACCATCAGAAGAGCTCCCTAGTGGAACATACAGTGAGCCGAAATGAGCTTCTGAAGTCCATATTGTAAGAAGATGGAATTCTTCAAAGGCAGGATAGACAACAGTCCTCGTAAGCAAAACCTTTTGTTATGGAGTCAGCTGAATGGGAGTCAAATTAGATACAAAGCAGAATTATTTCCTCTGTCTTGCTTTTTGTGCATTCTTATCCCAATCTGTTAGAATAGCAATTGGGTAAACATGACACTGAACCCTTCTGCCCATTTCAGATGTATGCAATCAACACTGAAACAAAAGTCAGCATTTCAGCCCTAGGATTAACTGTGAATCTCCCATAAATGTTAATGAATTATTGTACCACAAGGATCATATTTCTCATTTAGTAGCCTCTTTAAAAAAAATAAAATCTTCAAAACTCAAATAATTGTCTTTGATGTTCCATATATATTAAGATTTGAATTATTCTTGCCGATGAATGGTGGATGCCCAAATAAATAATTTCTAATAGTATCCCTTTATGATGCACATGTAACTCACCCATTGATTGCAGTGGTTTTGCTCGTGCTTGTGAAGCAAAGAATAGACCCTGAACCAGTGCTTTGGGATTCAGTGCCATGCCACAATAACTAATCAGCTGCAAATTGCATGTACAATCTGTTCCTGATGCAGTTACTAGGGGCTTGGTTTTAAATCAGGCCTTCCCTTCTGCAGGCAGAGACTTTTGTACCAGAACGAATTATCAAGAAAAGAGTGAATGGGTTGTGGTGTAGAATTGTGGACACAATTCAGTGCAGGTGCAAAAATTTGTCTGCAAAAAGAGACCTAATCTGAAAGTGAGTTTGAAAGCAACTTGCCAAGGACACACAGTAAGTCAGGGTTAGAACGTAGGAGTCATGGCTTTTCATTCCTGGATCTACTCTCAAGAACACATTCACTGTGTTGGTCCACATCAATCCTTGTTGTTCCAAACACTGACTGTCCAAGGTCCAGAACAGAAGAATTTCTTTAGCAAGCAGGGTGAGAAGGGATTGAACAGCACTGAGGAAAGAATTGTAATGATGGTGGCAGCAGCAAAACTTCTGGCTATTTTTGCGGTCTGAGTAAGCAGACAGCTACTGAATCGGAGTCCTGCTAATCTTATTCCTTCACTTGTCCTTAGCTCCTTAGAAGGCAAATAAAATAATCAAAACATGCCTAATATCTAACCGGAACTTGAGGAATCAAAACCATTTTTCCCCTGGTTGTTCTGCAGGGCAGTGACCTTAGGATGTGTAACATAAAGCACAGCAGGTAGTTTCAAGCATAATCTTTAATTCATTGCTAGGAATATGACCTACTGCTATTGCAGGTGCTATCACTATAATGAACATCATAGATTATGTATTGTTAGAATTTATTTCAGGCTACATCTGGAGATTTCTGTTTACTTGTTACTTTTTCCTCCTGTCAGCATACACTGTGCACTGCTGTTGCTTATTTGGTGTGATGCAGATGCAGAGCTCGTGATGCTGAAGAATCTTGAGAGATTCCACTTCCCTATCGAAAGTAGTTTTAAATTTGCAGGAGATGTTTTAAAGGGAAAAGATTATAATTTGTTTGTTAGCCCTTCGAAACTATCTCAAGAATGGTCTCTTTCTCGTGTGTGTGTGTAAATTTCTCAATTCACAGCAAATATGGGTAGCATGTAAAGCTGCTAGATAGTAGTTAATACTAGGGAAGAATGAAGTGATAGTTACCTTCTTCCACACTCAGACATCAGTGTGAATGTAAATACCAAGGACTCTCTGAGAAGCAGAGGTGGGTGTTATAAATAGATCAGCCAGCTCACATGTGACAAGGTAGCCAAATGCCTTTTATCTGATTCATAAAGAGGAAAATGTCGATCTCATCCACCTTGGATGAAGAAAAGAAAAACCCCTCCTCTCGAAAATAATCCATTCAGTAATCGAACTTAATATATGCCTAGTGAACTGCCTGACTTTGCTTTGATTTGCAACAATTATTTGTATTCAATGTTTTGTAAAAATGGGGATAAAATGGAGAGAAAAATTGCTGGCTTCAGCAAGCTTACTTTAGTTAATACTCTGTTTTTAATGTTATAATAATAGCTATGGGCCAGCAAAGGAGGAGGAAAGCTCCTTCAGGCTTGCCCGTCATGAAACAAGTCATGGGGTCTACCCCAAATCTCTCAGATTCCCCATTGCTTCCAGAGATCTCTCAGCCAGTGATTGCCCCTGCAGATAATCCCCTTCTATGAAGAGGGATCCCCAGGGGAGGTATGTGTGTTCAAAGACAATATGGTCAAAATATATGATTTCTGTGGTTAGCACCAGTGGGGACAAGAGGGGCATAATGTGCATCTCCCCAGGCTGCACAGTCTTCCCTCTACCTCACTGCAGTTTCCTGGATAAACCAAGTCCCCTCAACAATTATCCTTGAAATAAGCCTGAGGCCTGTTCCAGTGTGGGTGGGAGAGAATCTACCCACAGAAGGTCTCTGAGGCATGAGTAGGCCAAATAATACTTGGCACTTGAGGATAGCTAGGTGCTGAGAGACTATTTTATACACACAGAAACCAAGCCACAGAATGTGTAACGCCATTAAGAAGGAATGACCTCAATTTGATCTCCAGTTTTGCACCAGAAATAACTTCTGCTGCAATTCTGCAGAGCTAAGAACTGTGAATGTATAGCACATGTATGTTTAACTAGTTGGTGGCACCTGCAGATCACAAAGTTAGAAGTCTGCATGCTCTACAATGCAGTAGCAAAACTGGAAGCCACTTTTCATAATCCGACCTGGTGAACACAATTTTCAAAAGTAGCAATTTTTAAGATCGCAACTTGTGAGACCTTAAAGGAGCTAGACAGGATGTTCCAAACTTTCTGAAATTCAGACCCTTTAAGCTGTCTCAGAGTAGGTCACCCCCAACATGAAGGCACACACAACCACTTAGCTTAATGGGACTCATGCACCTACTACCTTTGGGTACCTGGGCCTATGTGACTAGCACTGTGTTACAAAGAAAGTCTATAGCAGGGTCTGGAACTGAATTTAGGCCTCTTGACTTCCAGTTTGGCATCTTCACCATAAGATGATTCTTCTTTCCCTCCACAAGATATTAATGCCAGTTTTCTTAAATGTATCTCATTTTAGTTTCCCTGTTTAGAAAACCTGTGTTACCTCAGATACTGTATAGAAAAAGTAAACAAAGAAAATGGTTTATAAAATACTGATAACTGTTGTAATTCCAATCTTATTAATGCATAGGACAAAATTCTGATCTTAGTTGCACAAGTGAAAAGCAGGAGAAAATCCATTGTAACAGAGTGGGAATTAACCCTTAGTGTTTAACAAGAATCAAGTTAATCCATAAAGGAAGTGCTGTAAGTACCACAGCTATTGCTATTTTCATTTTAAAAAGAACAAGCTAAGATACTTAAGAATTCCCATACTGGATCAGACACGAGGTCCATCTAGTTCAGTATCCTGGCTCTGACAGTGTTCAATACAAGGTGCTTCAGAACAAAGTGTAATTACCCTGAAGTAGACAGACATGATATATTAACCTCAATATTAGGTGGTCTCCTGATTTGCCTAAGTCTTGAATAATGAGGCTTAATATCCCTTGCTTATATTTGTTATAAATAATTATGAGGATTCTGGATATTGTTTACATCCATATAAATGTCCAACCCTTTTTTAATGTTGTTAAGTTCTTGGCTTCGATGATTTCCAGTGACAGAGTCCCACCATGTAAAGTCATGAAGTGTGAAAAAGAATTTCTGTTACCACTTTTGAATTTCCCACCAGGTTTGAATTTCCCATCTTGCAATCAACCTTATGTAAAAACCACTAAACTTGCTTCTATCTTGATCTTCTATGTTTCTAATAGCACAGAGCTGCTCTGCCTTTCAAAAGGATAAAAGCCTCATTACAGTCAGAGTTGATAAGTAAGGGAACAGAATTTTTCATTACTTTTGAAGTAAAGTACACATGGGTACCGTACTTGCAAAATATTAGTTCTATAGTAAAGTGAAAAGCCTGTGGAGTCTGGTGTCAGGCCTGCAAAGTACTTTTTTTTATTATTATTTTTTAATATTTTTAGGTGCTGATTGGAGCTAGTGGGGAATTTTGCAAGAAAATATTCTTTGCCAATAATTGTCAATTGTAAAAACTACAATTCTTGGCAAAACAGAGTTGGGTTTGACAAAACACTTGACTTGAAAAAAATTGTTAAAAAGCTTGATTGGCAAAATGTGTTTGTACTTTTTGTTTTGAAATTTCAGTAAATTTACACTAAAAATAACAAAAGGGGGAAGGGGGGAGGAGGCCAAAATCAAAACAAATTGTTTTGATTGACCTGAAACATTTTTTCCTATATATATTTGGTTTGCAGAAGTTTTTGAGATTCTTGTCATTTTGTCATTATCAGAGGTGATATGCTCTATTCCAGTTGCTGTCTCTCAGATAAAAATCCAAAAGGCAGGGAAAGTAGCTTAAATACTATGACAGAGCTCATAATATAAAAATACAAGGAAAGATGGATTAGATAAATATAGGTAATGACCTAGAACTAAATGGGCTAAACAAAATATCAGCATGAGAAAATACCCAGAGTATCCCACTGACTGAACTCTATATGTTGGTAGGAGTGGCAGACTTTGCTAAGTCTCCGAATCCGGAATGGCGGGACAGCCTGAGAAATGATGGATAGGTTGATGGACTTTAAGTATCAATCCTCTGGCTATTAAGAATCCATCATTTTTAGGTAGAGTAACAGACCAATTTTGTTTTCTAATTAACTGTAAGACTCAACAGTAGGTGATTTTGCGCTAGTAAATGTCATCAATATAAGAAGTACCCCCAAAGTGTTTTATGTCTGATCATGGAAACTTATGTTCAGTTGTTTCAGTTCCGTTCTCCCTGCAATGACATACACATTCCAGCTAGGGTATTATTTCATCTCATGAGTCCTTTCTTCCTATTTTACATTTCCAGGCTCCTCTTACCAATTTTCTTTCATTAGTCTCTCATTGAAACTCCTGAAAGCAAACAGAGCACACTTGGGGTTCCTTGTTATCGTACCTGTTTTCTTTGTTAGATACTAGCATACCCATATGCCTGCTGAGACTTTCGCCTGCTTATCAGGCAATGTAAGGCAGTGGAGAGTGTAGAAGCCATTCATAAATGCTTGCTCGCCTGGAAAAGGCAAGGAGTCATCAAGGGTTAGAACCAAGGCTGACACCAATAAAAGATTAGGCTGTCTGGAGAGAGAACTGCATGAAAGGGCAAAAAGTCAATGATAGGAAAGAGAATGAGGTACCAAACAGAGTAGAAGTCCCTTCCTTTCCCTTACATGCAGTGCAGGTGTATGACATTTTATAGTCCCTTGACTGTAGAGCTCTCTGAGCAGCTCAGAGAATTAGAGATCCTGCAATTTACAGCCTTTCTTTTTCTCTCCATATATGCAATTTAACCTAGCCCCTGTAGCTAGAAAAATGCTTTAGCAATAGAAAACCTAGAGGGGATTTTAAAATCTGCAGTATAGACAATACAATCTACCTGCATAAAAATATTAATTCTGTGGGGGCTATTAAAACTCAGCATGTGGCACTGCACAGCAGCTGTGGTTACTGCAGCATCTACCTGTTTCAAGTATACCAAGATGCCTGGGATAAAGAATGCAGATTTTTTTTTTGTAATGGCAGTGATAGTACCTTGCTGCTGCTCAGGTTCTGATTTCAGATTGCTGCAGACAAACTGATATACTTTGGACCTGATCCTGCAATGAGCTCCTCTCAGCCAGATCTCTTCACCTGCATGGAGTCCTACTAGGTCTCCACACATGCACAGATACCTGTTCATCTGGAGCTCATTGCAGGATTTGTACCAACTGGAAAGAATCTGGGAGCCTGTCAATCGCTGGTCATTTTGTAAACGACCAATATTCAGCTAGCCTATGGATTGTCTCAGCTAAAATATCACCTTTCCCATGTATGGGCTTCAACTGGTTGTGTCAATAAGATTTCCAGAATTTTTAGGGCTTGCATTAATTTTCCAAACATGGGCCTAATGCTGTCTGCCCTCCGTATTAAGCGCTTCGAGCTGTAGTCCACCTCAGCTCTGACAGTTTCATACCATTGGCAAATTATTGTGCTGGCTCAGCTACAGCTTTTAAATCCAGGTTCACAGCTCATTTGTTTGAATAATTCATAATTAATTGAGTTGCTAATTTTGCCTTTTGCTAAAGCACCCTGGGATGTATGGCATTAAAGGTGCTATTGAAGTGTGGTCTGATTAACTGATTGATAGATTTGACTTTTTCTAGGTACCTCTTGGAAATGTGAGTAAAACATTCCATCTTCTACAAGAAAGAGGCAACTCAGGCAGGGGAAATGCTTTGGTCTCTTTGTTTAATTTAGTTCTCTATGAAAAGGCCAGATTGACAGTGCTAGAAAACTAAATCTCCTCTTCACTCATAGAAGAGATGCGGCACAGGCAGTAGTAGTGCTAGCACCAGTGAACAGCCCGCTTCCCCCCCCCAACACACTTCTACCCACAAGCACCGTGCTCCAGCCTCAATCTTGAAGGACCCTTCCTTGGGCAGGGAAGTATAATTCAGTCTCTGCTACGCTTTCAGTTTTTGGCATTTCTGTTGAGATTGCTGTCTATTGGCAATTTGCGCCTGTGCTGGTGGTGGTCTCTACTGACGTGGAGACTAGGACCTGGACTGAGACCAATCCAAACATCTTTCTTTCACACAGTCCTTTCACCGCTTTCCAGGGATTTGCATTAATGACTAGGTCAGTTCCACGTCTCCTGTTTCCTATATGCATGCATATTTCAGATAACATTAAGTAACAAGTAGGATTTGACAAACTCTAGAGTATTTGATTCACAAGAGGATTTGTGACACACCTGCTTGAAGTTTGGTTCTGAAGGACTGCTTTGTCATACAGTACTGGTTTACTTTAAGGTTTGAGTTTGCAACCAGCCCTTCTTGTTTGTTTGTTTCTAGCTCATTCCCATCACAGGTCCTCCAAGGATGTCTCTTCTTATACTTGGATTTTCTCTGTAGGGGTGGTTTGTTTCCCCTATCCCATTTCTTCCTCCTGTGGCCAGATGACTCTTTGTCTTGGTCTTTATGGGGAACTCTCTCCTCTCTCCCTCTAACTGTGATGTCTTTAGAGGCAGCTAGGTCTCAGTTTCCTGCCTAAGCATAAGTGGTCTTCAGGGTGAGACTTAAGCAGATTATGCACCCTTTCTCCTTTTTGCAATGTAATGAAAGAGAACATTCCACACTCCCCTGCCAGCTCATAGATAGGGAAGCAGATTCAAAGAATTAGCATGCGTTGTCCCAGTGGAGGGATGCAGAATTTTTGAGAACATTTACAGCCCGTGTTCACCAGCCTTTATACCTGGGATGAGGTTTATGAACCTATGGAACATGTGGCTTCTCTGACCAATAGCCTTGAGACATGATGTGAATATTCTGCACATGTCTAGTGATAAGTAGATGTAGGACCTATTTATATAGGGCCTATTTTTGTCAGTGGATTGTTATTGAGTATTTGCAAGTAGGATTAAAAAAAGATCCAGTTCACTTGATCCAATAGCTACTGAATCTATTTCAACTGAGTAAGCACAAGAAAATGCATTGGCTACAAGCTGAACTGGAAATTACAACTGTTTTATGAGATGAGGAAGGATTAAATTCTTATTTGAGTATGTGTGACTCCAAAGGAGAAGACTCAGAGAACTAAACCACTCATTAGCATAAGTAAATAACACTAGCTTGATACTGAGAGAGCCAATGGTGATCTAGCAGCCTGCTGCTAGGGGTAATGGCTAAGCAAAGCCTGCAGGAAAGAGGCAATGAATTATTAGAGATACAACTTCATGAGAACAATTCTTATCTTCTGCAGAGAATTGCAGACAGGTACTATATGCTTTTGTACAAGTTGTTTATATTCCAGGTTTTTGTGCACCTTTTATACGCTAAGACTTGGTATTAAGGTAAAGATCAAGCTAGTGGAGGTCTATACAGAACTAGTAAACTGCTGTCATAGGACAGGATACTTTGGGTATTTATCTTGTTTCCCAGGGACTATTTTTACCCTGACTATTCCAAAATCCTGAGGGTTGCTCTAAGTTATGCCAGCAGCAAACAGTCCCAAGTGATGATGCAGTCAGGGATCAATGGGGTGTAGGAGTGCCCCAGATATACCATCTTTCCCCCTTCTGTGCCCTCTACACTGACTCTGTGCCACTAGAGGCTCCCAAAATACAGTAGCAATCCAACCATGCTTTCAGGATGCTTTGCACAAGCAGCTCAAAGGAGCTACAGTACAACACAGGTTCTGGCAAAGATCTTCCCAGGAAAAGAACGTTTCAGTTCCTAAAACTTTGGAAAATGATCTTTATGAAGCTTGAATTCTACTCTAAAATTGAAAGAATTTGCTGATGAATTGTATAAGGCAAGCATCCTAAGAGGCTCCATTGATTCCAGAGTTTATTAAAAGCACAAGACGGATACCTAACTAGCCTGTAAAAGTGCATATTTTTAAAAGTGGAAAATAACTGCATACTATATGTAACAATTATATTTATATGTACTTATGTTTTCCTGGATGGATGAATACAAATTATTTGCTGATTGCATTCACTAGCATAAAAAGTTCTGGAGCTGGTCAGCTTCATTTTACAGAGAAAAGTACCTTCAATATGTAGCATTTACAAACTGCACTAACAATTCAAAAACTACAGTGCAGAATCACTCACTAATCAGGCAAAACAGCCTTTGCCTTCTGTTTCTGCAAGAACAAAATTTGTACCTAGTAGAACAAATGGTAACAAATGGCATCCCTGATAAGCATCTTTAATTCTGGAGTGACAAGCCTCGGAGCATAATACTGGATATACATGCTTAATTCTACCTCTGTTGTTCCAGTCCACTTCAATCCTGAAGTACAATATATGTGTAATTTCAGCCCTTACCACCTCCTTACATCCACCCCACAACGTGTCTTTCAGTGTGTGATATTTTTGGTCTGTTTGCCTCTGCTATTCAGATGTGAGTCTGTGCACAGAACTGTCCTTGTGCTTTATTCTTGATTTGCAACATCCTGAAATTCCATTAGAGCTCTCCAAAAGTTCTGCTAATGTGCCTCAGTCTGGTCCTTCACCTTCTCCTGTTGTTCTACTGCTGCTGGGCCTCTCTTGAACAGGGACTGGTGGTTTACCCAGAAATATGTAGAATGCTCTCATGATGTGCATAAATGGGGAGTGGAAAGAAGCTATCTGAACTTGTTTTCACTTCTGACTGGTTCTGGGATTTGAAAGCCTAATCCAGGAAGTAAACTCTTTTTTTCAACTGTAATCCAAGACTCAACTTTATGCAGTTTTGGAATAAAAGTTAGCTTTCTTTGGGAGGGTAGAGGGGATTCAGATTGGGGTGGGAGTCCCATCACATTAAATAGCTTTGGGATATAATGGGAGATGGTGAGCAACATTGTATAAAAGAAACCCACGCACTCTTAAATCCAAAATGTTCTCTCTTTCTCTCTTCTTCTACCCTCCCCGCCCCTCAAGAAAATTAAATTAGTTCACTACAGCTCTGGCTATAATGATCTGATTCCTGGTGTTACTGTGATTAAACTGGGTGCATTAAAGTAAGCAATGATAAATTAAAAGCACGGTAGAAATCTTGGTGGGCGTGAAAAGATGAGTAATCTTAATTGGAAATAAAATATGCCCATTATGCTATGCATAAATGGAGTTTTATATTATGAATTGCAGAGATAAAGACTTGATGTGTGGTGCAGTGCCATGTTAGTTGGAGATAAGTTCATTACAAGTGTAATGGATAAAGACTTTTCTTACACTATGAAGGACAAAAGCTTTCAGAATCTCTGTGATACTTCTCTTGCTCTGTATCTGCAAGAGGAGAGACAAACACTAGCCATATTCAGTGATAGGTAAGTTTTTCTTAAGGTACTGGACCCTAACACCAGTAAGTACTTTTTCCCTTGAAGTGGTGATTCATGTGTATCTTTGCAGTATGGAGTGAAAGTATTATTTTATGAATTAGAAATGACTCTAGAAGGTAATCTTAATATATGGGTTGTGTTTAAGATGGGACTCAAGGGTTACAGTGGAAGTCAAATCAGCATTACAATTTTGGTTTCATGGAAAAGGAGAGGGGATTCTGTTATAATGAATATACAGGAAATTCTTGATGCTGCTGTGCAAAACAGACCTTATGGTTCTCTCTGGATCATTCATCCAAGTTGTGGGAGATCTGGGTTCACATCCCCACTCTACCTGATATAGAGCAGGTAATTGAACCTAGGTCTTCTAGGAAAGTGCCTTAACCGTTGGGCTGTGGGGTATGTTGGGATGGGTTTTTAGTCAAGCTCTTCTGTTGAAGCTATATGATTTCTTATAAGATATTTACATACTGTATTAATTGGGTTAGAGAGAGGGTCTCTATAGCCCAATGGTTAGGTTCATAGACTCACTCTGCCTGATATGGAGCAGTCACGTGAGCCCCAATTTCCCACATTCTGTATGAGTTTCTAGCTGTTGGGTAAAATAGGGGAAACATTGCTTCCTTGTGCAAAAGGACTGACCTGACTTAGATGCCTCACTTGAAGATAGGGTTCCTGGCTGTGAATCCCAAGTGGAAAGAACCACCTGCCATTAGTTACCTAACTCATTTTGAGGGAAAGGACATGGGTCACATCCCTCTCTCTGGCATTTCTTATTGGCAAGTTTTAGCAGCTCCCCAGTCAGCATGTTAGCTTTTATGTATCCAGGTATTATATAGAGACCCTGGGTGTCGAACTTGGGGCACTTAAAATTCAATGTTTCAACACCTAAGTCACCCTTGTGAATGTAGCCCCTAGAAGACTTTAGATACTTACAGAACTAGGCAGCAGCTGAGCAATGGTTTTTAGAATGTCAGTGACATATAAATATTGAACTTAAGAGGCAGTTAGGGCTAGATTCACAAAGGGCATAGGCATCTAACTGCCTAAATACCTTTGTGAATCTAGTCTAAATGCTTTTGAAAAGCCCACCCTGTGCATAACTCCTCTTCAGTTTAGAGGTCTCTTTTGAAGCTTCACCTTTGAAGTTTCAGCTTTATTTACCTCTAATGATAGTCTATACTGTACTTGGCTGTGTCCCTTAGGTGCTAGTTTTAGATGCTGACATTTGAGGGGTTCTAAAGCAAAACAAAAATGTTACCTTAATACTTAATAATTATTAATAATAATGGATTAACATGTCATATCAGCTCAAGTCAATTGCAACCCTAAGTATGCAAAGTATAAGAGCTCTTTTCAAAGATCTTTAGAATGTTTTCTTTGGGTTTTTTTGCCCCCTTCAAATCCTCCTTTCGTTCACCCTTTATGAAATGAATTCTTTATGTGATCTGTAGCTGTAATTATGTAAATTAGATTGTAAACTGCTCTTGTTCTTTTTTATATTTGTGATCACCATGCAATCCTACAGTGTTTAATAATAATAATAACTATTAATAATTAACAATAATAAATTAAACATAGAGAAAGAGGACTACAGGATATTACACCAATCATTATGTTAATGTGATTTATCCCCAGAAGTACTTTAAAAATATAAAATAGAGGAACTCATTGTTACTCTTTCTAGAAACTTTCTTCTCCTGCTTTTTCTCTTGTTTTAAGAGGAAGGGCAGCTCCAATTCGATAATTTGATATGGGCTGTCAGCCTTTCCCTCTGGATTTATCTAACGTGACAGTGCAGATGAATGAAGTTCAAGTTGCCATTGGGGAGGAGGAGGGGTTCAAAGCTTAGGCAAATCCCCATTGGCCCTTCAGCCACATCTCTCCTAACACACCTTCTATGGCCCCTATTTTATGTTCACCTGCCAGCTAATTACCACCCTGTTAACCTGAAACAGCTTTGATATCAGATCTCTGCACCATAGCTATTAACAGTATACTTTAAAGTATATGTTTCACAGAATATGGGACAACTGTGAAAATGGGGAGAGAAGAGGACTGGATGTTTTTCTACCTTTTATCTGTCATTGCCATGTTCTGAAATTCCTGTCCCTCCTCTCTAATAGACACTCACCTGAGAGTTGCAGAGTGTGCTACATGATCCTGATACAGAGGCTACCTGAACAGGAACCTCTTCTATACTTGATATCAGATGTACTGTTAATTTACTCTGCCAGGTCTACTGACACACATTAATACAACACAGTATTTACAAAGAATGCAAAGTATTTATCACCAGGCTCTCTCAGATAAAAAGAAAAATGATAATAACGGAGGACCCAATCAGTGCATCACTAATTATAGGCTTCTAAAAAACCTAATATATTGAGTTTGATTACTTGTTAGAAATGAGAGCCTTTTAAGAAGCTAATTCAAAAAGGCTGCTGTTTGTACTATTATAATGTGTTTACCACTTCACTAAAGGGGTTCCTATTTTGGTAGGATTATTATTATTTGGCAATCATAGCTCTGGCAGGGACCTTGAGAGGCCACCTAGTCCAGTCCCCTGCCTCATGGCAGGGCTAAGTAATGTGTAGATCATCCCTGACAGCTGTTTGTCTAACCTCCTCTTAAAAATCTCCAATGATGGAGATTCCACAACCTCCCAAGGCAATTTATTCCAGTGCTTAATCATCCTAACAGGAAGTTTTTCCTAATGTCCAGCCTAAACCTCCCTTGCTGCAATTTAAGCCCATTGCTTCTTGTCCTGTCCTCAGAGGTTAAGAAAAATATTTTTTCCCTCCTCCTTTTAACAACCTTTTACATACTTGAAAACTTATCATGTCCCCTCTCCCACACCCAGTTTTCTCTTCTCTAGACTAAACAAACCCATTTTTTTCAATCTTCCCTTATAGGTAGGGGAGGAGTATGGGGAGGAGGTGACCAGCCCTCTGTGGAGAAAGAAGTGGTTCAGGACTATTTAGAAAGGCTGGACAAGCCCAAGTCCATGGGGTTGGATGCACTGCATCCGAGGGTGCTAAAGGTGTTGGCGGATGTGATTGAAAAGCCATTGGCCATTATCTTTGAAAACTCATGGTGATCGAAGGAGGTCCCAGGTAACTGGAAAAAAGCTAATGTAGTGCCCATCTTTAAAAAAGTGAAGGAGGTGGTTCTGGGGAACTACAGGCCAGTCAGCCTCACCTCAGTCCCTGGAAAAATCATGGAGCAGGTCCTCAAGGAATCTATTCTGAAGCACTTAGAGGAGAAGAAAGTGATCAGGAACAGTCAGCATGGATTCGCCAAGGGCAAGTCATGCCTGACTAACCTAATTGCCTTCTATGGTGAGATAACTGGCTCTGTGGATGAGGAAAAAGCAGTGGATGTGTTATTCTTTGACTTTAGCCAAGCTTTTGATACGGTCTCCCACAGTATTCTTGCCAGCAAGTTAAAGTATGGGCTGGATGGATGGACTATAAGGTGGATAGAAAGCTGGCTAGATCATCGGGCTCAATGGGTAGTGATCAATGGTTCCATGTCTAGCTGGCAGCTGGTATCAAGCGGAGTGTCCCAAGGGTCAGTCCTTGGGCCAATTTTGTTCAATATCTTCTTTAATGATCTGGAGGATCATATGAATTGCACCCTCAGCAAGTTTGACACTAAACTGGGAGGAGTGGTAGATAGGATACAGAGAGACTTAAACAAATTAGAGGATTGGGCCAAAAGAAATCAGATGAGGTTCAACAAGGACAAGTGCAGAGTCCTGCACTTAGGATGGAAGAATCCCATGCACTGCTACAGTCTAGGGACCGAATGGCTAAGTAGTAGTTGTGCAGAAAAGGACCTAGTGGTTACAGTGGACGAGAAGCTCGATATGAGTCAACAATGTGCCCTTGTTGTCAAGAAGGCTAACAGCATTTTGGGCTGTATAAATAGGGGCATTGCCAGCAGATCAAGGGACGTGATCACTCCCCTCTGTTCACTATTGGTGAGGCCTCATCTGGAGTACTGAGTCCAGTTTTGGGGCCCACACTACAAGAAGGGTGTGGAAACATGGTAAAGAGTCCAGAGGAAGGCAACAAAAATGATTAGGGGGCTGATACACATGACTTATGAGGAGAGGCTGAGGGAACGGGGATTGTTTAGTCTGCAGAAGAGAAGAATGAGGGGGGATTTGATAGCTCCTTTCAACTACCTGAAAGGGGGTTCCAAAGAGGATGGATCTAGACTGTTCTCAATGGTAGCAGATGACATAACAAGGAATAGTGGTCTCAAGTTGCAGTGGGGGAGGTTTAGGTTGGATATTAGGAAAAGCTTTTTCACTAGGAGGGTGGTGAAGTACTGGAATGGGTTACCTAGGGAGGTGGTGAAATCTTTCCTTAAAAACTTCTAAGGACAGGCTTGACAAAGCCCTGGCTGGGATGATTTAGTTGGGGATTGGTCCTGCTTTGAGCAGGGGGTTGGACTAGATGACCTCCTGAGATCCCTTCCAACCCTAATATTCTATGATTCTAGGTCATCTTATATTTATAAGAAGCACATGTGATCTTTGTAGGGGAGAAGGCAGCATGCCACATTTATTGAGAATAAAACAGTTAGCATATGCTTTTCAGTCACACACACACACACACACATATGTATGTGTGTGTGTGTGTGTGCATATGTGTGTATATATATATATATATGTATGTGTGTGTCTGTATGTATATACATACATATATATACACATACATGTATGTATGTATGTGTATATATATGTATGTGTGTGTGTGTATATATATATACACACACACACCATTAACACTGTCCTGCCAGTCTATGTTTATAGTTACCAGTCCAGAGTCTGGATCAATCTAGTGGCCAGCCAGATTGGTCACAGAGGAGAGGAGAACTCTGTTGGTCAATGCTCCTGGAGTGTGATGAGACAAACCCAAAGTCCCATGGCAAAGCACCCTGTTCTTATAGTCTTTTCTTCTCTGTTGAAGTTTATGGATTTTGCTGTGTCAGTTTATGATCGGTTACTACTTAATTGGTGTTATCTTTTGATGTAAACATTCCAAAACACCTCAGAGGGTCATCCTGTCTCAGATTTGATTTAATCAATTGTCTATAGGGGTGCCAGCCTCCACTTCAGGGTCGTCAATCTGCCCTTCCTCAAGCATGGATGTGCACTGATGGTTCTCTGGCCTCAATAAGTCTTGATAAGTGTCTTCACTCCTTCTTTCTTGACCATCTGGTTAACAATGGCCTTCACGGTGTTAGTACTGTTATATAAGGCGCTGGTGAGACCCCACCTGGAATACTGTGTGCAGTTCTGGTCTCCCATGTTTAAGAAGGATGAATTCAAACTGGAACAGGTTCAGAAACGGGCTACTAGGATGATCCGAGGAATGGAAAACCTGTTATATGAAAGGAGACTCAAAGAGCTTGGCTTGTTTAGTCTAGCCAAAAGAAGGCTGAGGGGGGATATGCTTGCTCTTTATAAATATATTGGAGGGATTAATATTAGGGAAGGAGAGGAATTATTTAAGCTTAGTACCAATGTAGACACAAGAATGAATGGGTATAAACTGGACACTAGGAAGTTTAGACTTGAAATTAGACGAAGGTTTCTAACCATTAGAGGAGTGAAGTTCTGGAACAGCCTTCCAAGGGGAGTAGTGGAGGCAAAAGACATATCTGGCTTTAAGATTAAGCTTGATAAGTTTATGGAAGGGATGGTATGATGGGAGAGCCTAATTTTGGCAATTGATTTTTGATTATCGCCAGATAAGTATGCCCAGTGATTGGTGATGGGATGTTGGATGGGATGGGATCTGAGTTACTGCAGAGAATTCTTTCCTGAGTGCTGGCTGGTGAGTCTTGCCCACATGCTCAGGGTTTAGCTGATCGCCATTTTGGGGTTGGGAGGGAATTTTCCTCCAGGGCAGATTGGCAGAGGCCCTGGAGGTTTTTCACCTTCCCCTGCAGCGTGGGGCATGGTGGATTGCTGGTGGATTCTCTGCAGCTTGAGGTCTTCAGACCACAATTTGAAGACTTCAGTAACTCAGGCATAGGTTAGGGGTTTGTTATAGAAGTGGATGGGTATGGTTCTGTGGCCTGCTTTGTGCAGGGGGTCGGACTAGATGATCACATTGGTCCCTTCTGACCCTAGAATCTATGAATCTTATCTTTTCCTGATGCATGCATTCCTCATTCACACAAACAGTCTTTTACAGAGGCCTCTGAAAATACAAACAGCAGTATTTTATATCGAGCAAAAAGACATTTTAAATTAAACCTGGCTAAATTTTGTAACCAAAACAATTCACATTGAGGCCCAGGCCTCCAACATTCCTCTAATCTACTTCATATAGACACAATACAAAATGCTGTTTCTTACTAGCTAGACCTTAAAACAAAGAACTAAAAGAGGCCTAATTTGTAATACATGGGAAATAGAATCCCTCCTAGCCCCAAAGAATAATTTCTGTTGTTCAAATGGGGTGGCTGGTAGAATGAAATCAAGACATATATTACAATCCTGCTCCTACTATGTTTTCTAGACTTTTAATAATTTTTGTCACTCTTTCTGGACTTTCTCCAATTTGTCCACATCCTTCCTGAAATGTAGTGCCCAGAACTGGACACAATATTAATCAGCCTAATCAGCATAGAGTAGAGTGGAAGAATTACTGCTTGTGTCTTGCTTATAACACTCCTGCTACTACATTCCAGAATGATATTTACTTTTTTTGCAACAGCGTTAACTGTTGACTCATATTTAGCTTGTTGTCCACTATGACCCCCAGATCTTTCCGCAGTACTCCGTCATAGGCAGTCATTTCCCATTTTGTATGCGTGCATGGAGTACAAATGGAGTACTTTGCATCTGTCCTTAGTGATTTTCAACCTATTTACTTCAGACCATTTCTCGTTTGTCCAAATCATTTTGAATTTTAATCCTGTTCTCCAAAGCACTTGCATCCCCTCTCAGCTTGGTTTCGTCTGCAAATTTTACATGTGTACTCTCTATGCCTTTATCTAAATCATTGATGAAGATATGGAACAGAGCCTGACCCAGAACTGATCCATGTAGGACCACACTTGTTACATCCTTCCAGAATGACTGTGAACCACTGATAACTGCTCTCTGGGGACGGTTTTCTAACCAGTTTTGCACCCACTTTATAGTAGCTCCGTCTAGGTTGCATTTCCCTAGTTTGTTCAAGAGAAGGTCATGTGAGACAGTATCGAAAGCTTTACTAAAGTGAAGATATACTAAGTCTACCGCTTCCCCTCCCACCCCTCTCCTCATCCACAGGGCTTGTTACCCTGTCAAAGAAAGCTATCAGATTGTGTTGACATGATTTATGTTTCACAAATCCATGCTGACTGTTACTTATCACCTTATTATCTTCTAGATGTTTGCAGATCCATTGCAAAATTATTTTCTCCATTATCTTTCCAGGTACAGAAGTTAAGCTGACTTGTCTGTAATTCCCTGAGTTGTCCTTATTTCCCTTTTTATAGATTGGCACTATATTTGCCCTTTTCCAGTCTTATGGAATCTGTCCCACCTTCCACGACTTTTTAAAGATAATCACTAATAGCTCAGATATCTCTTCAGTCAGCTCTTTGAGTATTCTAGGATGCATTTCATCAGGCCCTGGTGACTTGAAGACATCTAATTTGTCTAAGTAATTTTTGACTTGTTCTGTCCCTATTTCCCTAAATCAAAATTTATATAAAGGATTTTATTTAAATGTCAGCCAGATAAATCAAGGAGTTCCCCACAATAAAGGCCACTGGGTCTCTATTAAACAGTCCACGGTTACCAGCAGTTAGACACTGGGATAGCGTGCCAGCTAGCACATGATGAGTCAGCCCTATAACCTTATCCCAGAAACAGGGTGGCATATTAGAGCTCTTTTTTTTTTCTCCGTATTTCACATGAAACTGGCTCTAATGTATAGAAATGTCTCTGGGGCAGGATAGGAAGGAGAGATGCTGTATTTATTGTGCCATAGATTTCAGATGAAACTTGCTCAATTTGCAAATAAAAGAATTTTTTTTCTAGTGTCTAGGGCTACAAATTCATTTGAAGATCTGAAAGTCAAGCTGATTTCTTTCCATCTCTTGCATCCTCATAATTATTAAAGGTTTGGCTTGTCAAAATCTGCTCACAGTGGTACGTATGCAACTATAATTATATTCATGGTGTTTTACTGGTGGAATAAATTTATCCTTCCAGAGAAGGCAGGAATCACGTTATCATAAGGTGGTGTTCGTGGGACACTAGTACTGTTGCTGCCCATACTTGTCCTGCTTTGTGATGCAATAGATGTTTTACAGTCTCCAAGGCTGTCAATCCAGTTCTTTTCTCTAGCAGTGAAACTCACATTAAAAGAGAAAAAAACAATCTAACAGAATAAACACCCAATGACCCTCCAATTCCAATCCCAGAACTATCTGCAGGAATCCTAGAAGAGTCAGGCTGTGTGGTGTTAAATGAATGCCTGGAAGCTTTTATTGAAAAACTTCTCTTGTTAATAAATGCAAACCCCATTCTTTGATATGTTTCTCCTCTGAGCTCTAAAGCCACAATGAGAAAAGCACAGTAGACTGGATTTCCAGGTCCTTATTAACCTATTAAAACAAGGGTCACCACTGCTGCCTTGCATGAGAGCTCCCCTAGCTATCCAAAGGACAGCATGGACGCAGTGACCCACTGTCAGTTAAGATAAATCAGGTCACACTTGATACTTGCACATGCCAAAAAGAGAAATCCCATATTGCTGAAGTCTACCCAAACACAAATCTGGCTTTCTTATATGGATTCTCCTTTTAACCTTACTGTCCTGATTTATTTAACAAAGTCACAGAATGTGGAAATTCTGCTCTCCCTGATCTCAAAGGCATTGTCTAAACAGGATTTACAGGTGTGATGCTGGACTATGTAAGCTAACATCTTCTAACCATTATTTGAAAGGTCCAATGTAGACGAGGCAGTGCATACTTTAAAAGCTTTAACTTGACCATATTAATGCAATGTCTTGTCTACACTATACTTTTCAAACAAGTTACTTAGAACACATTACCTAATCGATCCTACCAATACACCATTTATCCTAATGTAGCTAAGGCTATAGGTGGTTCTTGAGAGGTAGCTATCATTAACTCATACAGAAGAGCTCTTTGTTTCATTAATATTGTGCACTTTCATAATATTTAAGCACCTGAAACAATAATGAATTAAGTGTGAGGGGAAGTATCTTTATCCCCATTTTACTGATAAGGAAAGTGAGATACAAAGTGATTAAAATGATTTTCCCAGGGTCATACCCTGAATCAGTGGTAGAGCCAGGAATAGAACCAAGCAGTTTGAATTCCCAGTTCTCTGCTCTAACTTACAACACTTCATTTAACATCATGAGCTGACTTCTCCTACTTGGGAATCTAAGGGTTCCTGGTGTCCCCATTTGGGTGTTTTAAATAGTAATGTGGATGTCCTTAATTAGGTGGGCACATGTGGAACCTGAGCTTGTCAGAATATTAATTTCATTGTGATTGTGACCAATATAACAAAAAGCACTTGAACCTGTACAGACAGTGAATTAGGATTTCCCATGCTATTTTGTAGAATGGAGTGGCATTGGTGATTTTCCCCAGTTGGTACCAGGAATCTCAGAGTAGAGCTGGGAAGGAAGTGATTTTCTAGGCCTGTGAAAATTATCAATAGTTCATTTTCCCACCTCATTTTGCATTGGGATAAAAGTGAGACCTTTCAATTTTTTTTCATAAAAAAAGAAAAGAGGGAGGGAGAGAGCTTGCCCAGAATAGCAATAGTCCAGCACTAAACTATGACTATTCTGGGGTGGGTTTCTCTCTCTCTCTCCTGTTGGAGCTGTCCCACTCTGTAGAAATTAAATATTCAGGGCAACAGACTCTATAGGTCAGTGACTAGGAATGTGGGAGCTAAAGGTTCATGTCCCTAACTGCCTGAATCAGGGATGTGAATCTGGGTGTTCCACACACCAGGTAAGTGCCTTCACCTCAAGACACCTATGTGGCAGGCTTTTTGCTGTCCTCTCTGGTTTTGAACAGAAATTCCATCCTGGACCTGAGAAACCTTCCTCAACAAAAATGTCATCAAAATTGATTCATTCCCATGAAACATTTCAGGTTTAATGAACTGGCCTTTTCCAACAGAGTTTTTTTTTTTTCAGAAAATTTCCAACCAGCTTTATCACAGAGGCACAAGAAGAAAAAAGTAGATATTTAAAGTAAAGACTAAATTTTGTTCTAGTATATGCACACACCACTGTATTGACTACAATAAGGGATGCACAGGTATATCCAAGGGACACAACGTTGCCTTCAAAGTTTGAAAGCAATGCAGATGATGATGCTGTGCTTTGCTGGACTCAAAAGATGTTGAATAGTTTTACGAACTTGGATGGCCCTTTAATAACTTTCAGCAGCAGACATCTTATTCAGAATGAATGGACATAATTAACAGATTGGAGATCTGCAAGCAACAGGTAATTGGATTATCTTCGGATAATTTGTTTCCACAGACGTTTTTACTATCTGCCCATCTGCAGTATTTCATTCTTATCTTTTTATTCTAGGGAAGATTGCCTTCAAAACTAGGTTTATCCCGTATGATCTTGGCTATGATGCTATTGCTAGGGAATGGATATCACATTTTTTTATTTTCAAAATGCCGGGGCCCCCATTTTAATTACAAATTACATTGGTTTTCCATAGCCTTATGAAACCTGTACTGCCAGGACTATATTATGATAACTAGGATTAGGAGCTTTTTTACTTTACAGACCCTAAGTGTATTAGTAATGTCTGCCTTATATTAACCATCATAGTCAAACTTTTACGAGGAGAGTCAATACTATAGATGCCTGTGGGAAAGTTTAGCAAAACCTAATTCACTGGTGAGTGGGCAACATTATAGCAGATGAAACTTAGTGCTGACAAGCGCAAAGGAATGCATATTGGAAGGAAGTCTACTTATACACATTGCTGGGTTCTATGTTTAGTAAAACTACTAAGGAAAAAGACTTGGGCATCTGTGTGGCAGGTGAGTGAAACTTCTGCTCAGTGTGTAGTATCAGTAAAACAGTAAACAAAACGGTTGTATAAAGCAAGCTGTTGAGAATGCTATTGAACAGCTCACAACACCATTATGCAAATCAAAGGCACATCCTCATCTGTAATACTGTGATTAGTTTGGGTCACCCAGTCTCAGAAAGGATATAGCAGGAATAGAAAGGACTCAAAGATGAAAATGAGTTCCGGCTTGGAAAGAGATTGAAAAGATTAGGACTCTTCAGTTTAAAAAGAAGACAAGAAGGGACCTGATAGAAATATACAGGAAGGTAGACCAGATGCATCTATTTAACTTTTCCTATCAAATAGAACCATGAGGCCTCCAATTAAAAATAAATAAAATAGAATAAAATACTACTTTACACAGTTTGCCTATGGAACTCACTGTCACAAGATACTATTGATAGGATTTTTTAAAAGATTGGACATTCAGGACCCTCCCATCAGTGACCACCCAAGTGAGTAATTGTATTAAAGTCAATGGGGCTATTTTTATAAGTAAATGCTCATCCACATGACTGAAGGGTTGCACAGTCAAGCCCTTATATGGTTACTGAGAATAGGCTAAAAAGGAGAAAAGGTATATGATCTAAAAATCAGTGAAATTTCAGGGCCCAAGCCAACTGCTAGGTGACAGGGCACAGGAAGAAATTTCCTCTATAGGCATGTTCCTCCATCATAAGTTGTCTTGCACCTCCCAGTGTCAGATTCAGGATACTGGACTCAATAGACCACTTCTCTGATCCCATATGACAATTCCTATACTCCAGTATATTACTTAGCATTTTCCATAATCAAATGTTACTGACTGTTTCTAATTTCCACCACTCTTTATAGGTGCATTCAATCTTCTCCCCTATCTGTTCTCCCTCTGCACCTTACTGTTTTGGTCCTGTTCCCCCACACTGTCGCTGAGAGTTGAGATTCCACATATTCTCCTCCTACCTTTTGGTATAATTTTTTCCTCTAACCCCATAACACTCACAATGTCATTCCAATTCCATCACTTTACAACAATTGGAATTGAAGTTCCCTCCCTCCCTACATACAGATTAAAATTTCAGTGTATACTCTTTTTCCTCACTAACACATGGCGTTTCTGTTCGTCTCCCACCTTCCACTCATTACAGCTGCATTGCTTGCTTTCTCTCTTTCTCTCTCCCTTCTAAGTAGGCTTAAACAGTTCAAGAACTGGTCCTAATGATTTTCAGCAATATATGTAGGGAGTGCCTGTGGCCAAATTATTATTATTTTTTAAAGATTAATGTTAATGTCAAATGTATTTTGTTTTTCTCCTTAGGAGCTGTTTTAATGACTCTGTCGGTGTGGTAATCCGTGGCCTTTGAATGCAAACCAAAGTACATTGCTTCTCTCTGCACTAAATCAACAATCCATTCAGCTGGAACAGGCAAAAAGGCACACACAGCCTAATAACATTTGTATTGATTGGATGTGAATTTGAGTTATTACAGCCAGTTATATGAGAGACTAACCTTTCTCGATGTGTATTCCATGGTTTGAAGCACCACAACTGCCTGCACCATTCTGTTTGCTTTTTCCAGGCATTGTGGGACATATCTGTCCTGTCTGGTGATAGTGGGTGGAAATGGTCTAGGCCTTTGTAATACATTTCCTGGCAGGACACTTGTTACCTCATTGGGATGAAAGATGTGGATTACATTCATCCTAACAACCAGGGCCAACAGCATCTTTTTTTTTTAATGGACACACTATTTCTTTGTGTCTCTGAAGAAGCTGGCTCCAAGGAATGGTGGAGGGTGTTTAAGAGGAAGCTTTCTGACTGCGGAGCAACAAGGGCTTGCTTTTAAAAGAAGAAAAGGTCAGTGCCTTGCAAATGTGGAGACATGGACCCAGCTGATGCTGTCCATGCAGGGCATCCCACCCACTCATCCCCCAGGCAGACTGCTGTTTCTGGACCAAGATCACAAGCAGAGTGTGGTGGGATTATGTAATGATGGAAATGTTCTGAATCCATGGCTGATCATCACTTTTATGTGAGAAAATCTACATTCCTAGAGCTGCATGAAGAGTGTTTGTCTTGGCTTTTCAGCACCAGCATAGCACCCAGACGAGAGAGGTAATTACAGTCCAGATGCATGTTGCTGTTATCCTGTGGAACCTGGCAACTGGCATTGTTATAGATCTGTTTGGGAGTTGACAAATCCACAGTTAGCTTAGTGGTCATGGAAGATTCCAAGGCAATTATGGCTTTACTGCCTGGGTGGTTATATTGGGAAATATCCTCAAAAGAATGGTGGGTTTTGATTGGATGGGATTTCTGAACTATGCAGGTGTTATTGATGGCATACACATACTCATTTGATTCCTGCATTTTGAGCGAGTACATTAACAGGAAAGTATACAACATCATTATAAAGGTGCTTGTGGACCATAGTGGCAGATTCATAGACACGCAAGATGTACTGTCAAAGTGAATAATATGAGGGTGTTCTGAAGGTCTGGTCTATTTTAGCATGGGTAAGTTGACACATTATTCCCTCCTAGCAACACAGTCACCAATGTGGTGTCAATGCCTACTGTGATTATAGCTGACTATCCCTACTCTCTGCTGTCCTAGGTGATATATTTATCTTGATTTCCACCTGCCTGGCAGGACACAATACATCTACATGCTGAGCAGGTACAGGATGGTAGTGGAATATGATTTTGACTGAGTGAAGGCAAGATGGATCTGCTTATGGACTCATCTGGACTGTAATGAGTATAATGCAACAAGTTAATGAGACATGTTGTGTTCTTGAGGGTGTTAGGATATGGGGAAATATGAGGCAGAACAGACTGAGGACACCAAGAGTTTGGAGTCTGCTTACAGACAGTACCTGGTCCACCTCTTGGTGCTGGTGCAGTAGCAAAGGCTATAAGGGTTTTGGCACTGGGGTAACCCTCACTGGAATACTATGTCCAGTTCTGGTATCCAGAATTTAAGAACGATGGTGAAAAATTGGAGAGGGTTTAGAGAAAAGCCACAAGAATAATTAATGGATCAAAAAACATGCCATAGACTCAAGAAGCTCAATCTATTTAGTAGAGCTAGTTGGAAATTCTCCTACCAAATGGTTTTCCAATGGAAAATGCAAATTCATCTAAGTCAAAAGGTGTTCCAATTGTTACTCTCTCTGTTGAAAATTTGGTCTTCTATTATGAAGTTGTCTAGCCTCAGTTTTCAGCCATTGGATTTTGTTACACTGTTTCTGCTATATTGAATAGCACTCTATTACCAAATTTGTGTTCCCTGCATAGGTACTCATAGGTGTTGATCTATTCACCCCTTAACTTCTCTTCGGTAAGTTAAACAGATAGAGCTCCTTGACTCTTTCCTTATAGGGCACATTTTGCAAACCTTTAACCCCTTTTCTTGGGTCTCCTAAATCATATTGGTGTCTTCTGACCTTCAAATCTATTACTAATGTTTTAGCAATGGGATTTTCCATTGGTGGAAATGTTTTAATCAAGATTGAATTTCTTTTTGAAAAGATATGCTCTAGTTAAAACAGGAATTAATTCAAGCAAGTCCTGTGGCCTGTGTTATACGGGAGGTCAGACAGATGATCATAGTGGATGCTTCTGGCCTTATCTGGTAATGTATCTGTTCTTTTCCCCCAACATTTGAACAGAGGTAAAGAGCAGCAGATACTGCTTATAATGTGTAGTTCCATTGCTCATTGACTGTTGCGTCCCCACAAGCCAGAGTTTCCCATAAGTTGTAGGACATGGTTCTGTGAAGATAAAGCAACAGGATGGGGCATGGATGGGCAGCTGGTTTGGGCAGGAGAGATGTGAGACAAATTTCTCATGATCTTGAAGAGTCGTTCAAAAATGTCCCTCTGAAACATCACATCTCACCTCCTCATTTTCTGATCATGATGAATACACTCTGTCAGCAACTTCTGCTCCAGCTCCTAGTCCTCTTTCCTTCTCTTTGCAGCTATCCATGTGTCGTGGTGTTCTTGGTAGTGCCTCTAAGAATTGCGTTTGAGCAAGATATATTTTGCCAGGGCTATGGATGGCAATGCTTTTACGTCTTTTGAACTCATGCTTTTCTATTTAAATAAATTGTGATTGTTATCAATCAACATAAGCTGCTCATTTACAATTTATTTTCCCTCTCTTGTCTGCTATATTGAACAGTCTTGTTGGCCAGCAGGAACAAGGAGTAGCAGAGGACAGAGGGACATGTGTAATGGCACTGCAAGGACCTGCAGCTGAAGCCAGCATTGGAATTAGTACACATATTTTTTTAATGTATGCTGTATGCATCCCATTCTCAAACACCAATTCTCAAGCTATGTTATACTGATGGGCATTCCTCTTCTGGGTCCCAAAGTTGTGAATCTTGCTTACTTCAGCCCAAAGACTGACAAAGCTTTGGTATCACTATCCCATTAAGTGACTGTGCCGATAAGTAGTATTCTTGCCAGACATTCTTTTCACAGCTGTTTCAGAGACCAGAGATATCCAAAACTGAAGGTACTGCACATAGTTTGGGACCCAGGACACTGAGGAGAATCATGTGAAGGTAGGATACTTCTCGTCAGGATACAGAGCCCAGGTAGCTGGCAGATAGGACACAGATGCCGAGTGCCCTGAGGGTTTGTGGGAAGGGGTTGGCAGACCATCATCCATAGGTTGTTGTGACTGGTTGAGGCCACGTGTTCAACTACAGATACTTCAAGTTAACAAAGAGTGTGACAAGCAAATTTGATTGTCCTCTACCTCAGAGAATTGCTACTGACTCATTTGGCATGATTGGGAGAGTTTGTAACTGATCATGGAGTGTTTTAAAAATAAATCTCATGTTTTGCAATGAGTTAAAGTTCTAGTGAAGACAAAGCTAAGATAGCATTCACTCCTTTCATAGCAAAGAACTAGAGAACCAAAATTTACATCCAAATACAATGTGTAATTCACTTTTATGTAAAGCCACACAGAAACTGCCTGAACATCAGAATAACAATAAATCTACATGTATGTCAGAACAAACAATATTCCCCACCACTACCCTCAGAAACTGACTGATGTCTAAGGCCTCTGGGAAGAGAAAATCAAAATCAGTGATGAGGTAGACTGCTATAGATCCCTGTGCAAAACTTTTACACTAGACTGCTCCACCGCAGTGACGTGTAAAACAGAGTTAGACTCTCCAAATACAGAATCAGTATGGGGGGAGACAAAGCAACAGCATAAACCCAGTGAGAAGCATCTGTTACACCAATGTGATAGAGGAAAAATTGAAAAAGAGAACTGTCATGGTATAAACCCCCCTACTCTGAACCTTAGCATCCAAAAGATGGGGTACCAGCATGAATTCCTCTAAGCTCAATTATCAGCTTAGTACTTGTAGCGCTGCCACCAACCAGGAATTCCAGTGCCTGGTACACTCTGGTCCCCCTAAAACCTTGCCCGGGGACCCCCAAGACCCAGTCCCTCTGGATCTTAACACAAGGAAAGTAAACCCTTTCCCTCACCGTTGCCTCTCCCAGACTTCCCCTCCCTGGGTTACCCTGGAAGATTACTGTGATTCAAACTCCTTGAATCTTAAAACAGAGAAGAAAATTCACCTTCCCTCCTCCTTCTCTCTCCCCCTCCCAGACTCTCCCTGAGAGAGAAAGTAATCCTAACACAGAGAGAAAATTAACCTTTCTCTCCCCCTTCCCTGCTTTCTCCCCACCAATTCCCTGGTGGATCCAGACCCAGGCCCCTGGGGTCTCACCAGAACAAAAAACAATCAGGTTCTTAAACAAGAAAAGCTTTTAATTAAAGGAAGAAAAAACAGTAAAAATTATCTTTGTAAATTTTAAGATGGAATATGTTACAGGGTCTTTCAGCTGTAGACACTGGGAATACCCTCCCAGCCTAAGTATACAAGTACAAATTAAAATCCTTCCAGCCAAATACACATTTGAACTCCTTCCAGCCAAATAGACATTTGCAAATAAAGAAAACAAACATAAGCCTAACTTGCCTTATCTACCTAGTACTCACTATTCTGGACATATAAGAGACTGTATCAAAGAGACTGGAGAGAAACCTGGTGGCATGTCTGGTCCCTCTGAGCCCCCAGAGTGAACAACAACCAAAATCTAACAGCACACATAAAAACTTCCCTCCCTCAAGATTTGAAAGTATCCTGTCCCCTGATTGGTCCTCTGGTCAGGTGACAGCCAGGCTCACTGATCTTGTTAACCCTTTACAGGCAAAAGAGATATGAAGTGCTTTTGTTCTATTCACTCTTACTTATCTGTTTATGACAAGAATAATTTTCGACTCCAATATCCAAAACTCAAAGGAGTGTGCACAATAAGAATGACTATCCTAGGTCACACCAATGGTCCATCTAGCTCAATATCCTGTCTTTCAACAATGCCAGTGCCAGGTGCTTCAGGTAATGAACAGAACAGGGCAATTTATTGAGTAATCCACATCCCCTGTCATCCAGTCCCACCTTCTGGCAGTAATATATTTCTTCAAATGATAAGAAATTACAATTTTTTTTGAAAAAGTAATAAAGAAAAATGATGCAAATCTATAGGAATAATTAAAAATATGGCTAAGATCACATTATGTTGCAACCTGCTGCTGAATCAGAATTGGTTAACAATGACTAGAGAGGCAAATATTGCAAAGAAATATTTGTGAATATTGGTTCTCATATGAACTATTAATTTACTTTGCAATTCCTTTTATGTAATTTCATGGATATCTATGTGAGCCAAATTTAGCATGTTGCAAATATGAATGTGAATATATATATTTACATGTGTATAACTGTGTAAATATGTATTAACTAGAGCTGTTTGAACAAAACCTTTTTTAATTTAAAGAAAAAAATAAAATAGTGGCATTTTTTCACTGTGTTCTCTCACTCATTTTGCAACCACTTCTACTATTAATACAAGTGTTTGTGCTGGAAGTGTGTAGGTGGGTGGATGTAGATCTCGTAAGATCATAACATAAGGCAGGATGGCTAACCCAAGATACCCAAACTGAGATATTAGGTTTCAGAGGGGAAGCCATGTTAGTCTGTATCAGCAAAAACAATGAGGCACCTTTTGGCACCTTAGAGACTAACAAATTTATTTAGGCATAAGCTTTTGTGGGCTATAACCCACTTCATCAGATGCATGGAGTGAAAAATACAGTAAGTAGGTATAAATATACAGTACATGAAAATATGGGAGTTGCCTTACCAAGTGGGGGGTCAGTGCTAGGGTCTTCATTCAGCAGTTCATGCCTATTCAGCAAAGCACTTCATTGTCTGTTAAGATCTTAATCCTGTAGGAGTCCATTACTGGAATTCCATTCCATCCTGTAACACTGTCTCCATTACTGGATTATTGCATTTAGTTCTGGTGTTCACACTTCACAAAGAATATTGACAAATTGGAAAGTAGCACCAAGAATACCTTTAGGTCTGGAAAACATGCTTTATAGGTAGACACTTGAAGCTCAATCTTTTTACTTTATCCAGGAGTAGATTAAGAGGTGACTTGATCATGGTTTCCTGATGGACAACAAATTTCTGATGGTAGATGACTTTATAATTTAGCAGAACAAAGGCATAACATGATTTAGTGGTTGGAAGCTGAAGCTAAAAAAAAAAAATCAGATTAGAAATAAGGTGCAAATTTTTAACCAGGAGGGTGACTAACAATTGGAACAACTTACCTAGGGATGTGGTGGATTCTCCATCACTTCAAATCTTTAAATCAATGCTGGATATTACTATTATTTATTTATTATTTAGAAAGAGAGAAATGCTGCAGCTCAACCAGAAATTATGGAGTTGATGGAGAAATTACTGGGTGAGGTGCTATGTCCTGTGTTCTTCAGGAAGTCAGGCTAGATGATTGTCGTGACCCCTTATGGCCTCAGAATCCATGAAGAGTATTGAACACTCCAGCCCAGAAAAAACACATCAAGTCAGTGGGACTATTCGTATGCTTAAAGCAATGCACATGCTTAAATGTTTTGCTGACTCAAGCTAGAGTGCTCTGCAATTTACAGAACTGAGCAATTAATTGTTTGCTGAATAGGGATAAACATGCTTATAAGTGATGCCTTAACTGGGCATGGGCATGTGCTTAACTATTTTGCTGAATTGCAGCTGAGAGTTGCTCACTTTCTTGGATGGGGTGCTATCAGAAACTGAACATGATTAAGAGAAGTGGAAGCCAAGTGAATGCAGTGTTACTTTTAACAAAACAATAATGTGCACAGAACAGGACAAAGACTAAAACACACTGAAGGGGCAGAAACGGTTGTTTAATAGATAGGTGGCAAAAGGTAAATTTTTCCTTTGTTCATCAAAGCTCACTGGTGTTACTAAGCTGCTTTATATCTGATGCTGAAGAGGCAGAATCTCTCTTCAAAGTCATTTAAGACAGAAATAAACTTTGCAACATCTAAAGAATGGAAAGAGCAATGAATAATGAGAACATACTTGGATTATTCCTCAGATCAAAAAGAAATCTGAAAATAGTATTAAGAAAGGTTTAGCTATCCAAGGTGCCTTCTTATTAATAAGGGAATGACAGAATGTTTTAAAATACCAATCTGTTTCATTTGAAAATGTTGGAAAGGAAATTTTTTTAACAGAATAGTGATCCTGATTCAACTTTTACATTCTTTTATGTGCCTTTATTTTTTTTCAGGCTTATAAAAATGCTTGATTTTTTTTTCTCTCAAAATGCAGAGAGACTATGTGCCAGAATACTTGTTTAGAAATAAAACAGAGCTAAGAGATTTGTTCATGGAAATTTGTGTTTCAATACTATGTGTGAGACTTTACTCTTCCCGCTAGGCAGCTGGGACTACCACTCAACCTGTGCAAAATGTTGATGAGGAGTTATTATCAACATGTCATGCAGCTGATCCAGCAAAGCACTTCTCTGTGTGTTTAACTTTAAATACCTGACTTGTTGCATTGGTTTCACTAGGACATCTTGTGTGCTTAAAATTAACCAGTAGTATCGGACATTTATTCTGTAGTCCTTATGTTAAAGAAATGTATGGTCTTCATATAGGACCTGACCCGGTGACTGACTGACTGCCTGTAGGGAGCACTCAAATACAGGATTGAAACCACCATCACTTATAGGCAGATGTCCACAGCACTTCATCGGACTAGGCACTAATTGACCTTGTTTGTGATCTCAGAAAGAGGTCTAATACCTCTTCATTCACAGATATGGCTTCTCCAGGACATGGAGAACACACAAGCGCAAAGGGGTGGGGGGCAGGAAATGTATAAAAATGCTGCTCATGCTATACCTGTTTTGATCACTTCAGGGATACAGCCTTCAGGGCTAACAGTGAAATCCCTTTCACGAGCACAAAATTCAACAAAAAGAAAGTACCCATTATTCATGCTGATAATATCACCTTCTCTGTAATGCCACTGCCATTTTAGCTTCTTCATTTTGTTTGTTGTCCTTCCTCTAATTTATTTGCATGTTTCGTCATCCGCTTCCCTCTCTGATCCCCAATATACACTTTTCCATGCTTTGTTCTCACTTGTAATCCATCTTCTTGGTTTGCATCTCTGTTTGTACCCTGGTCAGCACTACACAGATGTCACAAGTTGTCATTTCAAAGCAGACTTTTTTTTTTGCCCTTCATATTTCAATCTTCCAAAAAGTTTTCCATTTAGTCTTGATTCTTCTCTTTATGTCCCATTTCACCTGACTTTTAAAATAGTACATATTTTTCTCAGGTACAACCCCTTTAGGAATCTATTTTTGTAAAATGTTTGCAATACACAGGATGTGCATATTCATACTGAGTCTATAACCGAGTTATTTTTGTTTAGCTCTCTTGATCAGGAGTTAGGTGATTCAACAGAAGAGGATTATACCAATTGCAAATGTGGGGTAGCTCCTGGTTCTTAAAATACATCAGATGGAGCTATCACTATTAAGGGAAAGGAAAAACTCACCATGTGGTCTCTGATAGCCTGGAAAATGAAGCTCTTTCTATAGCTCAATCTACCACCTTTCACTAGCACTAGTCTTACTTTTCTTCTTTTGCATATCCATGCATCTAGAAAATTATTTATTTCTCTTACCTACAATATAGTTAAAAATAGAAAATATTCAGTGGGACCACACACCCTTGAAACTGAACCCCCTTTCTACGCCTCAGTTGGAGACTAAATAAAGAGAAAGGGTCATGAATATTCCTTCATATCATTGTAACATAAATATATGAACACGTCTACACTTAAGAACAGCCCAAGTACAATCTCTGGGCTCTTTTTCATGCCACACAGGTATGATCCAAATTAAATCAATCATAAATCAATGAGTTTATCAGTTTGCCAGAGTAATCACTCATATGGTGTATAATATGGACCAGAGCATAATTATCAATATCCCATCTCTATAAAATCTAAATGTACATTTGCCATTAATTTGTCAAAATATTATTGAAATAGTTAAGAACACCAGTAAATGCTGATAGGTAATAATTGACATTGATCAACTAAGCAAATAATTTAAACTCAATTCTGTTCTTTTGCAATGCTAAACTTAGGCAGTTTCTCTGACAGAGATTTTGAGTTTATAGTCTCTGAAAAAAGCAAAGCTAGATAAAAGCTGCCCACTAGATCTACTGAAAATATTAATTGTGAATAGAGAAGGTTAAAAATAGAAAAATGTATGGGCATTTTTCTTTATTGTCATCAACATTCTGTTTTTTATTTTTTTTCCTGACCAACTTTATTCACAAATAAATTATCAGGTGAATTTATTCCCCGTCCCCCTCTTTTTTTTGCTTACAAATTATTCATAGAGCTTTTCTAGTGTCTGTGAATATTTTCCTTTACAAGTACTTTTCAAAGAATTTACACAAGCAGTTTTCAGTCTATGAATTGTTTCCCAACTTTTCCAACTCAATGTGTCTTTTAGTGAACATCTAAATCACCTAATATTCTTTTTGCTCTTTGATTAGATCACTTGGATTCTTTAAAAAGCAGAATAACAAATAATAGATAGGGAATACTGCTTTTCTGGATGAATAATAATTTGTAGGAACAATCATAAAATGTCCAGGCTTTGGAAACTTTTCCCTGAATAAGGAGCAGTCATCCAGAAACTTAGGCATAACAAATAGTATGACCTCACTAAAGTGAAGTCCCCCATGTTTATTGTGAAAACACTCACAAAGCATTTTTGTACTACCTGACCAGAAGTAATACTTTCAATTACAGAGGTTTATGCTCACTTAGGATGAAATCTTGGCTCCTTTGAAGTCAATGACAAAATTCCCATTCACTGAAATAGGGCCAGATTTCACCCTCTATATTTATGAGATTCTTCTAGCTAACTAAAATCATAGGTATATAATTGCCATACCTAGCCAGACAAGTTCATTTAGTCTCTAATAGTGACCAGAACCAGATTATTTTGAGGTAGTTGCAAGAAACTCCACAATGGGCAATATTAGAATAATCAGCCCATAGGGAAAATTTCTTCCTAAACTTAATCAGCTAGTAATTAACTCTTGCCCTGGAACATCATGGTTTATGTACTTTCCATATTTATATCCTTTATAACTATAGCTTGGATTTTTGATAGGAGTTGGGTACCTAACTTTCTTAGGTTCCTTGAAAACTCCTAGTATCCCTCTCTATAGCTCTTCTCATTATCCATAGTATATAAAAACCTAATTCTTTCTTAAAACCTGTATTTTGGCCTTAATGATATTTTGTGGGAATGAGTTGTACATTTTGTGGGAATGACTGTACATCATGTATAAAAGTTTTTTTGTGTGTGTTTTTAATTTGTTGATTTGAACATTCACAGCAATTAGAGACCTATCTACTTTAATACCATTTTATTCATGTTTATTCCTTTAGAAACTGAGAAGCAGAAGTTTTTTGTCCTTTTTGTTTGCTGATATTATTCTGACAGATTACACAATTTGTGTTCCAGAAACTATGCATCTGTTAAGCAATGAATGCATCATTCATAGCAACTGTTGGATGAAATACACTCATTCAATCAGAGTGTTTGTTTGTTTGATATAGTTTTTATTTATGGTCAGACATATATTTCTACCACCTAATTTTATGTACTATAATCCTGCACTTGATTGACTGAAATATCCCTTAAAAATCTATCAATGACCCAGATAATTGAAATGTAATGCTTCAACAGTAATTCATTTAAATATTTGTAACTATTGGCATTTTAAACAGTAAGTCGCTTGTCAAGTCAGTTTGCCTGATTCTTTTGTAGAGAACATCTCCAAGCTTATCTCAGCCAACAATAATCCCCTCTAGGATTCTTATGCAGAGAGGAACATCTTCAAAGCTCATCCCCGCCACCAATAATCCTCTTGGGTCTGGAGCTCAGAATGCAGCAGGCTGTGCCATTGCTACTTCAGTTTACAATACCCTCTTACAGCAACTCAAATATCCATGAAGTTTCTGCCCATGGGGGGAAATGGCAGAGCTGGATAGGGATTAATTGACATGACAGTGCCTCTTCATCCTCTGACCAGACAAAACAAAAATGTAAAACCTTTTTCAATTTTTTTTGACAATCAGCATGGGAAGCAAACCCTATAGTGTGTCATTTTGTAGACATCTCCTGAAGGGCAAATTGAAACATTTTGTGAAAGAAATTAAAAGGAAACAAAGAAAAAGGGGTAAGGGAGGAAAGAAAGCTAAAGTGGGAGAGAAATTAATTTCAAATCCAAAATCAGTAAAAGAATGTGTATATTGAGCAATTAATATATGAAAGAGAGTCCTGCACACAAGTACACGCAAGATCTCCATTGCGTGTACAATGGAGATCTGGGCAAGATCTCCATTGAGATAAGTGGGCCTTAATAAGTAAGCACTGCAGGCTTGCCCCCAAATAAAGGTTAAAGGACTCATTCCTCCTTTATTCCTCTTCCAATATCTGAATGAAGAGGTTCTGTGTTTCCCCTGCATCAGCTCCTGACATCACTAATGCCTAAAATATGTAAAAAATGCAGCTGTCTGCCCCATTTTAGGATTTTAGTAATGTCACCAACTGTGGCAGGAGAAACATAAGCCCCTGAATTTAAATCTTGGCATGGAGAAGCAATTCTACTCCATTTATGGTTCTGGGTGAAAAAGCCTGACTCCACTGAAGTCAATAATAGTTTCATATATTGATTCCAATAGGGCCAGGACTTCACCCCGCCCCTGGGATCAGGCTCATGTTCTTTGTATTGTTACATTTTTTTAATGGGTGGTAAAAGTTGTAGATTCTTCTACAAGTTAGGGATGTCACATAAAGGGCAACAGACTTTTGGAAACAAATATCTGTTGCAAATGGTCAGAGGAACGGATGACTACGTTTGCACTACAAACCTAAAAGAAAAGCACAATGTACAGTCAGTCAGTTGTGCCAAAAGAACAGCTTGCCCTAAGAAGACAGCAGACTGGATGAGATTCAGAAGTTTGAATGAACATTAAAGAAAGAAAATGTATCCCACTCTTTCTTTTCACAAAATCATGAATATCTACATAGTATTTCCTGAGGGTGAAAAGCACCTTTGTGAATAGGACTTGTGCTGGCCCTGTGCACAGGACTGAATTTCACCCTAATAGAACAGAGAATATAGTGATTCTCAGATATAACATAGTTGTTGCTATGGGTGAATGATGTATTTATAATGGTGATGACAGTATATGCTGGGAAATGAGTCTTCATGTTTCATGCTTCAGGACATCATTGGTCATCATAGTAGCGAGAAAGGGAACATATCCCCGATACACTGCATTGCAAAAGCAGCAAGATGTATTGTATTTGCCTTCCTCTGGAACATCAGGCATAGTCCACTGTTGAAAGCAGGATATCAGACCCAATGCTCTACTGGTCTGATCTAGTATTTCCAACACTAATGCATATTCCTATCATAACCACACTAACCTAGTGTGCAGGAGATGAGAGTTCAGATGGCCTGTTGTTTCTCAGGTAACAAACTCTCCCTCCTGCTGCCTGATGTCTTGGATAAATATTGACAGACCCTGGAGGAAGCTTCATCTAATCATTGTCAGCAAGATGGAGAATTGCAGTGCTTTGACAGAGAGTGGAAAGCATGTGGCGAAAATATAGGGAAGGTTTTATAAAAATGACATCTGGGCCGGGTAGTCACCTGGAGTGATTAGGGGAATTGGAATCAAGAGGCCTTGGTAGCATTCCTGGCTCTGCCACTGACTCAGTATGTAACCTTGTACAAATTTCTTATCTTCTTCGTGCCTCAATTTTCAACTGGTACAATGGGTACAATACTGCTCTACTTTGAGGGGCAAGGGGGATGTTAGTAGGGTTAATGAATGTTTCTAAAGCTCTTTCAGAACCTTGGATAAAAAAGCATCATAGAAGAGGACAGTATTATCACTGCTGAGTTTGTTATACAAAGGGCCTAATTCTACAGTGCTTCATTCTCTCCTTGCTCAGACAAACCTAGACTGAAGAAAAATGGGTGTTTGCATGAGGGTAAGGATTGAATAAGAGACTGCAGGATTTGGCACATTTGTTTTTTAATTGCCAGCTCAGCCCAACCTCTGTAATCAAGTAATGTCATTTCTCTCCATTTCAGTCCTACCAACCAGTGTCACAAGACAGAATCGGAAATTGGAAATGAGATGGAAATTTTGTTATACATTCATGAGACAGAATCAGACCCAGCTGTGCCCTTCTGCAGCTGCATTGACTCAGCAGTGCTGACTGGTTAAACAACAACAACAAAAACCCTCTTTTGTGTCAGTAACCTAAGCAAATGTGACTCACAATACAAGATATGGGCAGTAACAACCAGCAAGATATGGACAGTAACAAGGTGCTATTTTTACAGGCTCTGTTCTGATCATATCCATACTTTAAAAATCTCATCAGTCTCTATTCTTGTTCTGTTTGAGGGGGAAATAAGCAGTGGATCCCCTGCAAGTGAAAAAATAAGTGCTGTTGTGTTTTTGGTTGAGGGGGGTGTTTTTTTGTTTTTTTAAGTTGACCCTTATGTGTTCAGTGAACACATGAAGGAAGGCAAAATTTATCAAGTAGGACGTGATCCTGAGAGGTGCTGAAATAGTTGAAATTCACCCATACAGGCTAAAGTCAGACAGGAGTGATGCACAGGCCTTGTACTGATACTCTAAGCAGGGCTGAATTTCACCCTTCAGTCAGGAGCTGAGCAACAAGAAGACCCACTGATTTGAGTAGGTGGCCGTGACCCTTGGCACTCTGATGCATATACACAGTGCCTCCAGATTTGGGACTTTGGGAAGGTCTGGAGAGTTGTACTGTGAAAACGATTCAATATCAACTGCCTTGTTATAAAATGAACTTGTACTGGGTTTCTTGTTGAGCTCAGTGGTTCTAAATATTCCAAACTGTCCTGCTCAGTATTGTTTTTAAAAAGAATAAAAACAGCAGAAAGAGGATGAGTGTGGTCCAACTATAAATGTACATTGCAAATGAGCGCAGGAAAGTTTATTTAACTGCAATAACAGTCAGTGATAGACGGCTATCCCCAAACAGCACAGCAGTCTTTAATACCAATACTCAAGCATCTGAAATTTTAAGTTTTCAGTCAGTAAACGTAAATTTAGACAGTATCTCAAGAAAATATTACTAACAATGAGCATACTTTAAATCATAGGATATTCTCCCCAAGTGGAAAGTTGTGGAAGTCCCATCACCAGGGATCATTTCAAACCAAACTGCGGTGTGCACTAGGTTAAATGAAATGATTTATGTACATAGTCATGTGCAGAAGGCAGTGTGGAGCCTTGCATGAGCACCAAAAGAGATTGCATCTCAGGAGGAGCAATCTCTACTGGGGCTGCTCTGTGCCTGCAGGGTGCTGTGAGTATTCATTTTAGTGCACTGATCTCATGCTGTAGGCCAGGGATCGGCAACCTTTCAGAAATGTTGTGCCGAGTCTTCATTTTTTCATTCTAATTTAAGCTTTCGCGTGTCAGTAATACATCTTAATGTTTTTAGAAGGTCTTGTTCTATGTCTATAATATATAACTAAACTACTGTTGTATGTAAAATAAATAAGATATTTAAAATGTTTAAGAAGCTTAATTTAAAGTTAAATTAAAATTTAGGGCCCCCTGGATCACTGGCCAGGACCTGGGCAGTAGGAGTGTCCCTGAAAATCAGCTCATGTGCCACCTTTGGCACCTGTGCCATAGGTTGCCTACCTTTGCTGTAGGCTGTATCCAAACAGTCTCCATTCATAATGGTTGCTGTTATGAACTGTCCTTGCATAACTCACATAAGAGGAGGGAAGCTTTTTGTGCTCTGGCTGTGCATGCTTACAAGAAGAGATCATCATCTGACCCACTGTTAGTAGGAATTAATCCTGCATTCAGAAGAACTAAATAGGCTTATTCTATGTCTAATTACTATGACTGTATTAAACCAATGGCAAAAAAAATTGCATGAAAAATCAGTGATGTGCAAAACACAAGGAAGTTGTAGTTGAGACCTTGATAAAGATTCAGACTTTTCTCCCCCCCTAGACTTGTTCACCTATTTCTTGCAAACAGATTGTTTTAGCTGGTTGAGAAATGGGAAGGTATATTTATTTCTCAAAAAACACCTTGCTTTTTTCATAGAAAATAATTGAAATTCAATTTTTTTCTACTATTTCTAGATGGTTTTACATTAGAAGTGCAAGAAAAATTATCAGAGCTATAGCAGAGCCCACTTAGAAAGAAAAAGCTTCGATGTGATAGGAGGAAAAACATTCTTTCTTAGCTTGAAATATGCTCCCGCATAAGAACACCATAAAATGAATATCTGAAGAAGAATAGAAGAAAAAATGTAACCATTGTGAGAAATGACAACACAAACTCTCATCAGTAGCTAATGCTATTAAAGAGCTGCCTACAATATTGTGTGCATTGCTAACGAATCAGTTACATTTGGGGCCTATTCTTCTCTCATGATATAGATGTAACTACTACTATTTCTAACAGATTCTCCAGATTAGATCTCATTCATGTATCTGAAGCAAAACAATGATGATGCAAGAGAAGCCATTTATGTAAGGACTTTTACACATAATCCAAGTCTAGTCTCCTCTCCAGGGCTCTGATCCTGAAAAGTGCCTCCTAGCTTTAATAGAGTTAATGATCTTTAATTACAGTGAATTTACAAGAGGCATCCCATGTCTTGCATGTGTGAACCATAAGCATATGTTACTGTATTCGCCAAAGAGAGTGCTCTGCATGCATGCAAAGAGTAAAGAGTAGAACAAACTATAAAGGATTACTTCCTCTTTATGAGGCAAGCGAATGGTTATGTACAAAATTCAGTGTAAATCATGTTGCTAACAATTTATAATTATCTCACATTTACCAGCACTTGCTGATCTGAAAACTCCTACAGCACTTTACAAACTTCAGACTATATTCAAATGTGACAAGATGGTCTATTAGATAATAATCTAAATTAGGGAGTCAGAAGACCTGGGATCTGTTCCTTTTGACCTTGTGCAGGTCTCTTCACCTCTTTCATCTCACTGTTTCTTCATCTTATCTGGTGAGGCTGCCAGTTAAGTGTTGTAACACTGTAACTATAAGGGTGTTTCTTACTATACGTTTGAACAGTGCCTCATATAATGGGGTGTCTATGTACTTCTGTGCTACATATAATAATGAAGTCTTTTTTCTCATGGTATTTTTAGAATTTGCATTAGTGGTTCCCACCAAAACAGAAATAAGGAAAATATTGAAAGTTAGAAGAAAGACTTACTGACATTTTCTGAAGCACAATTCAAACTCAAGGGGGTTGTGTTAGCGACTGAGGCCAGAGCTGGTTGAAATATTCATTGTGTGTATTTATGTTGAATTGAACCCTTTGTCTGGCTCACTATTAAGTGTTAGAAAACATATTTTGGACTGAATTCTTCATCGACATTCATCCTGTGTATTAATTTGTGCCTGTGCAAAGTGAGTGCAATATGGATGTAAGTTGCTCCGGTTATGGTTTGATAGTGTTTTGAATCCACTTTGCAGAAATGTAAATAACACAAGGTGCAAGACCATGGACTGATTTGGAGTCTATTTTTGACTGATAGGAGTCTATTTGCTATCTGTAGTTATTCAATCAGCAGGTTGTCTATGGGCTGTTTGTGACAACAATTCCATATTTGTTGTTTATGGTGTGTCAATGGGCACCCAAGTCACATGGTATTCTTTCTGCTGACTGACTGGATGACTGAACATTGCTTTACTAGAGCGAATAATGAATAACAGATTGGTACAAAGATGAGTATGCATATGATGGACAATCTTTCACCAGATATTTGTGAGAACAAAAACCTCTATGCAAATATTCATGAATAACAAATAACGAGAATGAATATAGTTGAACTAGACACCTATGCAGTATTTAAATGAATGTTCACAGACCCTGTTTTGCACTGTTTAACCTGTTCTAGTTGTTTAATGTAAACCAGTTTTCCCCATCGTAGCCATCTGCCTCACCGTCAGTACATTATGCAGAAAAGGTTGCCTTTTACATTTCACTGCACAGAACACCAACTTAACAGGTCTAAAGATGTACTTGATGCTCCCACATCACAACTAACCATGAAACAACTATCAGGGATTTTTTAAATCTTGCAGTCTTAGCTGTTATTAACCATTGTGATTTTCTGATGTGTCTGATTCATTAATTATTTATAAAAGAATGAGTGCATGCCAGCTGAAGAAATGCCATGGAAAAGATTCCCATTTTATACTTCATCATGCCTCAGTAGCTCATTTAATACTTTCTATCTGTTTCATGAAGTACACATCACTATAATATTTAGGATCTCAATTTGGGAAATCACTTAAGCACATCCTTAATTCTATCCCTATTCTGGAAAACATTTGTGCTTATGTTGAAGTCTTATATGTTTAAGTGCTTTTTTGAATAGGGATACTGTCCTGAACTGAGGCATAAATGCTACTGTAATGTAGTTATAATCAGGGAATCAGAGCTATTTATCAGTTTTTGGTAGAGAGTTTGTTTTTTTTAGGTTCTGGGCCAAATACTAAGGGTATGTCTGTCTACACAGCAAGTGCTTTGCATGGGCTAGCCTATCTGAGCTTGGTTGAATCCAGCTACCGCAGATGATAATAGCTGTGAAGACACTGCAGTGTGGGCTTCAAAGTGGGCTAGCGAACACAGTACCTACTCACGGACTCTGTCAGGCTGTACTATCCCCTACAAATCCATGGTTCACTAGTGTATTATTATTATTCATGACAAATAAAAAACATCCAAACAAAACAAAACAGTTCAAACACCTATGAGTGCTACTGATTTGAATACAGAAATATTTATCCCAGCTCCCTTAGATCTCTGGTCCAGGATCCAAAATAAGGCACATTTAGGTTCTACCCATGAACAGAAATGTGTGGTACGCTTTCTCACAAACCAGTACACACACCATCTAGCAAGATACAGAAAATTCCATATACAGCACTGGGGGGGTCCTTCAAGAGATAATTGTTAAGAAAGTGAGAGAGTTTAGTACATAAGCAATGAAGAAGTTGTACTGTGTGCAGCACAAGGATTCTTCTGTTTTCCATAGGAGCAAGAACCATGCCTTCCTATTTGTTTGCACAATACTTAGAACAATGGAGTCTCACACCTGACTGGAGTCATTGCACAATGCTGCTACACATAAAGCTAATAATTTTAATTAATAATTACATTTCTATACCCATGTTTAAGGGTGTGGACTCACCCCTGCGGCGCCTCATGCTGGTGATCCTTGGGAATTAATTCATTTTCTAGCCAGGAGTGCCCTCAGCAGGCCAGGTGTCCTGCCTGTGGTTGGTACTTGTGTTCCTTCTGAACCCTGGTGCTCTTGTCTTGGGTGCTGCCCCCTCCCGCCGGCAGTACCCCACTCTCTCTGGGTCTCCCCATCCAGGGGAACCCCCAGCCCCTATGTCCGCATTGCCTCAGTCGTGGCTACTGCCAGTCACCATCTAGCCCCCGCAACCTGGGGTGGACTGCAATCTATCAGCCAGTCATCACAGGCAACAAGGGGTTTGGACTGGCTGCCTTTACCCACCCTCAGGCTGCCCCTGTGCAACCCCAATACCTGTGTGGGCCTATGACCAGGCCCTGCAGCCTGTGGAGTTGCTGGCCTAGGGCTTCCTCGCCCCCAAGACCTTTCCCCAGCCCTGCCTCACTCTAGGTCCTCAGGTGAGTTCTCCAGCAGCCAGGCCTGTCTCCCTCTCCAGTCAGAGTGAGACTGCTTCACTTCCGGCTGCCCTGGTCTTTTTATTAGGCCTACTTGCTCAGTTTGGGGCATAACCCCAGTTGCAGCCACTTCCGCCAGTCAGCCAAGGTTTTGCTCCCTTCTGTAGCCCCAGCCATCTGCAGGGCTTTTCCAACCCTTTCAGGGCTGGAGAGGGTGTTCACCCTGCTACACCATGCTTAGGCAAGTAAATAAGTGACCTGAATTTCAGTGCTCAGCAACTCTGACAGAAACAGGAAATTTCTTTTGTTGCCTAAATATGAATCTAGGTGATCAGCTCCATGCACCTAAGTTCCAAATTTTGCCCATGGTATTTCTCACAGGGCTTTTAACATGTTTTTCTAAAATTTACAAAATTGTACAAATGTAATGAGTGTCCTGTATGTTACAGGCTCAAGGCCTCTGGATTGTCAAGAACCTCATCTTCACAGCACCTTGCATGATAGATAAGTAAGTACAATTTTAAATCTGCTTTGCAGATGGGGAAACTAACAGTATTGACAAGAAGTAACCGTTGTCTTCATTATTGGGGATTCCCTAACAACAGTGAACATCCCTAAACTTATATAAAAGCATTGAATTCACAGCCTATTAAAGAATGAGCCTACTTGAAAATTGTCAAGAGCCACCCACATTCAATCATTTCTCCTGTCTTAAATGCAGAATAAATGATAGAAATACCTTCCTACATGACATTAAAGAACAATATGGTACTAAAAAAGATCCCACCAAAAATACTTATATATATATAAACCAATGCATTTTCCTGGTTAATTGTATCCATAAGACTAAAAGAGAATGGCAGTTTTAGAAATGTGCTGGAAAGGAATCAAATAAATCGGTCTGAATCTATTTTAAAGCATATTTTAAATATTACTCCCTGATCTCCCTAGGTCTGAACTATTTATAAAAATTGCTGCAAAACCTTCTGTTTTGAATAATTATATCCTGTTGTTGTTGTTTTTTGATGATGCTCACAAAAAAGCAAGATACTTGGACCAATACAGGCTTTTGTGAATAACTCAGAATAGGGTTTTCCTATTTTTTCCAGGTAATCTATGTTTTTCATAAACAGAAATACACTTTAGAAATCTTTACAACATAGCCTGAATTTGTTGCAGTTTTTTAAAATAAGAGCCAGCAAGATAGCAGGTATCTATGGCCACTTGCTGAATTTGACGTTAGTATGGTATACAGTGACATATCAGCCCTAGAAGTTCTTTTAAATATTTTCTCTGTTTCTTTATATCTAAAAGAACTCCATTGGCCATTTCATCTTATTTCTCAATCAATGAAATACTAGCTAAGAGTTTGATTCTGTGACTAGCTGTGCTTCCTAAATTTTCATTGCTGAAAGTTGAGGGAGGTAACTACTTTGTAGATGTTTATTCTGAGTGTGATTAGATAAATAGGGAAAAATATGTACCTATGATTTTATCTTCTCTGAACATGATACTCAGCAATATAGATAAAGTTTAAAGTCCTAAAATGTTTAGCTAAACCAGCTGAATGCTTTGATATTCCATGCAGACTTTTATTTTTATTTTTCTCCTTGGTTTGCTTTTGGAACATGAAATGGTACAATTTTCTCTTGTGATTAAATGTTCCCATTAATTGGCTCAAGTGTTTTCAATGGTGATAGAAAATTGTTTGGTTTGCATTTATTTGGAGTAATTATAATACTCGAATCTACTGACTGTCAGTTTTGCAAAAAGTTAAGAGAAATACACAAATACACCCTATGGGTCATTTTGATAACATGTACTTTAATGACTGATTACTATTAGGACTAGAACATGGAGAAACTGTGACTTACGCGTTGAAAGAACTGAAATATTTTTCCTTTCAAGAGTTGTATGACAGGATTTGTAATCAGGCAGTCATTTGTTGTGGGTGTATTCCTAGAATTTAAACTGCACAAACCAAAACCTAGTGAAAGCTATGGTAAGAATGACCTTTTCAGGATTCTTTTATATTTGTGAATACATTTGTAGTTTGGGGATCTTAAATATCTACACAGCCTCTGCATGGGTTCTTTGATCAAAAGGGCAAATGATGATAATGATCTTCCGTTTTATATAGCCCCCTTTGCATCCAATCAAAAAGTGCTCTATATACTTCACTGACTTACAAAGTATGTATGGCCGTGATCCTGCTGTCCTTGGAAAGAGCTATTCCATGTTTCTGTGTTTGTGTGTGTGTGGCATAAAGCTTCCATTTCTATTCTTGATAGGTCATTAAATGTCAGATTCTTAGATGTTAGATCTGTCACTATAAAGCACTGAACATTCTCCATGCTAGACTTTTTGAGCCATGGACATTGGGTGGTGGGGAAAGGGGATACCATATTTTGGGAGGAAAAGAGAAATAAATGTCTGGTAGTTGAAATTGCTTAGACCAAGTGTTCTCAAACTGGAAGTCAGGCCCCCTCGGGGGTTGTGAGGTTATTAGATGGGGGGTCATAAGCTGTCAGCCTCCACTCCAAACTCCACTTTGCCTCCTGCATTTATAATGGTGTTAAATATATTAAAAAAGGTGTTTTAAAATTTATAATAGGGGGTCACACTCAGAGGCTTGCTATGTAAAAGGGGTCACCAGTACAAAAGTTTGGAAAACACTGGCTTAGATATTTGTAATGTTAGAAGCAGCTCTGATAAGGATGGATTAGTGGATAAAGTGCAAGGGAAGTAAACTCTGTAATTTATCCCATGGTTCTGCAATTTATCACATGAATGTTACCATCACATATGTAGTATAATTACACATATGCAATGTACATATATTTGATAAGTTGGTAAATTTAAATGGAGAACTGAAGTGTTAAATACAATTTGGTGGGGCTGATGGTCAACTGTGGACTAGATTCTCCACTGGTATAAATCAATATAACTCAACTAAATTCAGTTGAACTCTGCCAAAGTACACCAGTTGAGGGTCTGCCCTGTGTCAATTAGACCTCTAGATAAATAATCCTTTTCAACCTGTGGACAGATAATAAGAAACAATTATTCTTGAGAAGACATAATTTGCCAAAAAAAGCCGGGGGGCTCTAGATAACAAATGAAATAGGAAATTTGATAAAACACGTTAAATTAATCAATGTGATTACCTGATTTTTATTCTTCCAGCAAAAAATAATCAGTTCTGTTTCTCATGTGTTTGTGTGGGGGCAGGAGGGAGAATCTGTCTCTTTCTAGTTTTTTCCCCTAAAATCTGAAAGCTCTGAATGAGAGCAAAACGATAGTTCCACAGAAGGAGAGAGAACATCAGAGATAATAGTGAAGAAAATAAATTCATAAGAAATAGATCAAATCCCAGGGCAATAATATTTAAGGTCTGCAATTCTAAAACAAGTTTTTCTTTTATGCCTAGAATAACTATAGGTATTTGGAAGATAAAGAAACAAAGCCTTTTCTTTCATGTAACACAGTTTTGAGGTATCATTGAGATAGATATAGATTATAGGTGAAAAATGAAATATCTATATCTATCCATCTATATCCAGATATATCTACAGATATATCCAGATATAGATACAGATTATATAGATCTATTTATCTATACGTATGTGGCTTAGAGAGAGTTGTAAATAAAACTCCCAGAATTTAACTAAGATTGCAAAATATATAAGCACAAAACAGAGGTGAAATAGGAGTACAGGAAAGGTTCTATATAGTATTTATCCAGCAATGGCCAGATATAGAATAATAATTTTATTTATTAGCTATTATTATCAGATGGAGGTACTTAGTATAAGTGGGGAGAAAATTCAAAACTTTGGATATGGCAGTTTGAAAGCTATAAAATTTCTGTAAAACTCTTCATTAAAGTTTGAATTGTCAAATGCATAGGACCCGATTCAGTCTTCCAGTTACAAGATATGCATATTAGGGACTCCTAAGTTTTACAGTGGTGCCATTGTGCTGGGTTCACACTTGGAAGGGGCCCATTATGGGTGCCAGGCAGGAGCAGTGGAAGTTCCCTAGAAGTGGGGGGGACACCGGCATCCAGACTTTGGCCCCGCCTGTGCTCCACCCTTCCCCCCGAGGTCCCACTTGCACTCTGCCCTTCTCCCCAAGGTCCCACTGTGCTCTGCCCCTTCCTCTGACCCCACCCATGCTCTGCCCTAAGGATCTGTCCCCTCTCAGCCTCTTCCCCCAAGGCTCCACCAATGTTCCACCTCTTTCCACCCCTGTTCCACCTGTTCCTCCAAGGCTCCATCTGCTACTTGCTACTCTCCGCCCTCTCCCCTGTTGCTTGCCCTTAAAGCAGTAAAAACATGGTAGGTCCATGGCCCTCTGGTCCACCCCCCTTCCCCTGCTCTGGTGCCTCTGTTACATGTTGCCCTATTGTCTGGTTTTCGATCGGAAAAGTCCAGTTGGAAAACAGAACTGGCAGTGTTTGCTCAGCAGTGCTGACCGGACACTAAAAGTCCTGTTGCAGGTGTAACTGCAATCAGCCTTCCTGCCAGAAGAGTGGGAAAAGCATCTGCTGCTGCCTGGAGGATTTGCTGCTCAAGCTGGAGCAAGAGAGAACTGGTGGAGAGAGGAAGATACTGTCTCCATGCTGCCTCTGGGGGATCCTATCCACCCCTCTACCCAACTGTGCTTGTTCCCAGCCTCTGCCTCACTCCAGGGACCAACTCTTCCCTCCCCCAACCCACCACTGTGCTCCAGGGACTGACTCCCACCCCCAGGGGGCCCACAAAAATGTTTGGTGCCAGGCCCACAAAAGTTTAATCTGGCCCTGTGTACTCCTAGCTCTACAACAGCACTGCATTTGCAGTAGAGGCTGCCTGGGAAAGGTGATGATTCAGCACATCTACCAGATGACCTTGCCCAAATCTAATTTTGGTTGTGCAGGCCAGCCACAACGAGGACCTTGAACATGGTAGAGATTGTCAATGATTTGTGCCGGTGTATCCCCTCAAACTGGACTTCTTGCTATTCAGGGCCCAGACTTTCAGTTCCACTGGCTCAGCTGGCCCCACAGTCTGAAGAGAACTTGGTCCTGTAAACTTTAAAAAAAAAAAAAAAAAAAAAGGTACGGAACAAAATAGTATCTGGATTTATTGACTATAACATTCAGCACAATACTGAATTTATTGACAAGCCTCTGCTGAGTCTCCATTCTGTCATCTGTGTCGCTGTGGTGTATTATTATTTATCGTTTGCACTAGAAGCTGAAAGCCTGTACTGTCACACAGGTGTAATTTGTAGAGTTGTGTGTAAAAAACGCCAAAAATGAGGGCTTTTGTCTTCATGCACTGTGTTGTTATGATGGTTGTTTGTACATGTTCCCCGAAGTATGTGCACAGAGGCAGCCATTGGCTGGAGTCACAACCACCTCTTTGTTACCTCACGTGGCTGTTACATCCATTTTCTCTGATCAACGACCACACTCCAAATGCCACAGAACCTTTGAACTCCAACATTCCAGCTGGTCCTCACAGGGCCCAGTGATGATTAAACTTGGAGATAGTCTCACATACGTAGATATTTCTATCACTTCATTCAACCTGATCAAACAGACAGAGTTTTTGAATGAGGGGTGTGTGCTGCAGTGAGACTGTGTATGTTTGGAGTTATTGTGGGTGCTGATTGTGTTGTTGTGTGGGTAGGTTTGGAGAACTGTGCAGCTGGGTAAAGTAATCCACAATCTGTGCAGTTTCCCTCATACAGCCAATGAAATTGTTGCATACAAATTAGCTGTAGATTAAGGTGGGTGATTGGTTGAGTTACCTCTGATATCACAATGGTCTAAGACTTTTGGCCAGGCATAGAGGGATGCACTACTGTAGCTGAAAACCAATGCTTTCCCGTGAGTGTAACCTGTAAAGTCAAAATGGCTGTGAATTTACAAACTGGCTGGATACAGACTGAAAAACCCAGTGATGATATCAAGGTTTATTTAGAGAAGGACCAATCGAATGGGAAAAAAGAAGAGAAGCAGGTAAGGAGACAAGGCAGGGAAGAAAAGGGTAATGGGGCAGAGGTGGAATGAAGCTGAGCTGAATAGACTGTGAAGGAGGAGGAGCAAACAGTACGGGACAGAGAAATCCAATCAAAACTACCAGATGCTATTTACAGGCCAAGGTTCTCTGCTTTGGCTGCTTCTGCCATTACCAGCTGAAGACTCTGGTTGGCTCCTTTTTGCAGTTTATGCACAAGCCCACATGGCAGGGGAGTGGGTCACTGCCTGGGTCCTAGTGCTCCCAGAGAACAGGGATCTATTCTGCAGAATTCTGGGTCCTTTGGGGAGGGGATGGGAAAGGATGGGTGATGTTCTACTGCAATTGTGATGAGGCAAGACATATCTGCTATGGCCAGAGAGCTAAAGGTGCATTTTGCTCAGTATATAGAAGTCACCACTGAAATGTTTGCAGTTTTGCCTTGTGCTTAGTTAAGGATACTGTGATATTCACAGTATGCTGAACACAGTGAAGGTTCTGAATACCACAGTATCATTCATGACTATTATAAAGGTGTCAAGTATCAGAGGGGTAGCCGTGTTAGTCTGGTGAAGGTGTAATCAATTGTAAAGGTGTAATCATCTAATTAGCTCCAGGGAGTGAGGATTTCTGTGGCTGAATTAGTGGATTGAGAGGCTGTGTGACCTGGGGTAGTCACTTAAGAAGTGGTGCACTTATACCACACATGGTTGTTTTGAGGTTTAATTAACTCATGTTTATAAAGTACTCCTGTGTTCTCAGTTGAAAGGCACTAATGAAGGGCAAAGTATTTGAGAGAGAACATATGTCAGCAATGGAAGAGTAAATGAGCCTAATCATTTTGGGTCAGATACTGATACCTCAGGACATTGTTTTCCACTGGGACTGCTCATAGAGTAGGGTGTTATTAAATATGAGTAGGAATGTCAGAATCTGGCCCTTTGAAATTAGAATCTATGTCATACTAGGTTCAAATATATAGGATAATATGGTAGATTTGCACATGTTTAACTTGCAGGCTCAGTTTGCAAATCTATACATTCAAAGATTCTGAAATGCAATAAGAGAAGGAAGGAGAGGAAAAGAAAGACAAAACAAGAAATGATTTCATTAAGAACGTTTTGCCTTACTCAGCCAGTGGACTATTTGTCTGTAAAGATGATTGCAAAACAAAAAATATATAACCCATTATAGATAGGGAGAAAATGCTGTCATAGGAAAAAAGCATAAAGAATTAGTACTGGGCATCATGGAATAATGGTTACTCTCTAACAGTGATGGTTTCTTGACAGTAGTTGCTGATTATCCAATATGTCTGCATAGTTGTGTATTTGAAAGGTTTAAACCAATGTTAATCCCATCACTTCTATGGCTCTGAAAGCCAAATTTCAATTACGGTGCTAGATCTGAGCTCCCACACTTCTGAAATGAGACATGTCCCCCGCACTAGTCAGAGTCTCCATTTTATGTGTCATTCAAAAGCTAGGAAGCATGAAGAAGTTCAAGAAAGAATGAACATTAGTTTGTTATTGTGTTAGGGCCCAGGCACTCCCGTAAAAGATGCACTGGAAATGGAGAGAAAATAAGACAGATTTGCCAAATTTGGAGTTAACAATTGGACTACTTTGTGGTGCTGTCAGCCCAACTATGGTTTTTTTTTTCACTCTAAATCTAAGTGAAAATCCCATCCAGTGGCTAATGCTCAGTGCATTCTGAGTCCCTTTGCTCCCCAATCAGGGCTGGGAGCATATGATATATCTACACTATTACTGGAAATGGTGTTCCTTTTCAATTGGCATGTCTGCACCTCTGAGAATTACTTTTCCAGGAGCCCTCTTTAAGCACCGCAGTGAGGCTGGCAAAGATGTAACACAAGTCTTTAAAAGGACATCTTTCAGTGTGCTCCGAAAACAGCGAATAAGGCTAGTAGTCTCAAGGAGCTGGTGTTGGAAGGCATGTTAAGCAGCACATCACCGGCTTGTTTCATTAATTGGTACAGATTGAAAGAGTGTTTCATTCCTATTAGATATCATTATGAAACAACCTTCTTTCCCCAACAGCCACCTTAATTTAATTAATGTTTCACCCTTTACTGGCTGAATTCATAACATTGGCAGCTATATTGTAAAAGGAGGAGCGGGAATGACTTGAAGCTGAGTTCACTAGAGCTCTCTCCCTGAGATATGTTACCTTGCTTAGTACAGCAGCGACTAGTAAGAAACTTCAACTCATGTGCTTTATGGATATTTATAAAAAAAAAAAAATCAGTGAAGCCTGATGTCAGGGATCCATTTGTTTCTGCTTATGAAAAGATTGATTTGCCTTATTTCACAGTGATGGTCTGCAACAGGGGAGGAGAGGGTAAAATGTAGAGAATGGAGAAAGACACTGAAGTCTGTGGGCTCCAGCAGAAGTTTGTCTAAGTACTCATTATTTCGATGAATGAGTAATCACACAAACATTAACATATTAATCAATAATTTGAATTTGATTAACCTCACAACACCCTTGAAAGGTAAGGAAATGTTATTTATCCCCACTTTACAGATGAAAAATTGACACAGAAAATTATCACAGAGAATAAACAAATGTAAAAGGTGAAAACTACAGTGCTGTTTTTTATGATGTCTTCAAAATGTTTCAAGTGAATTGAGTTGAAGGTTTAACTCTTTTGATGGTCTGTGCTCATGTGCTTCAGTTCTGATGTATAGCAGCCTGAAATCCCCAAGCCTAAATTCCAAACAATCCTGATCTGCAACTCCAATATAATTGCAGCTTTGATTATTCATCCACAGCAGTTGCAACTGGTGTACTTGATTTCTGATCTACATTGCTTCTGTTATTCCAGCCTCCCAGCTTCTATCATGACCTCTGATGCACTTCATTCTTAACTTGCATCACCTTCTGCTATTTTAGATCTGGCTGTTCAAAAGTCTCTGTCAATGTATTTCAGTCTGATTGCCACCCACTCTATAATACTGAAAGTGCCCTCACCATGGGCAGCAGTGACCTCTCCTGGGTGAAGTCTCATGATCTCATCTCAGTTTTCATCATTATCAAATTATGTGATGTCTTAATAATTGTTGGCTCACTCTCTCTTGTTTCAAAATCTCTCTTCCCTGGGATTCCATGACTCCTGATTGTTTGCTTAACTCTCTAAGCATTTCCTTTAATTATTCTTTCTCCTTCCTGCTCTGTTTGGGTCCCCAATGAATTTGAGGACCTTGAACTGTCTTATATTCTCTTTGTATACCTTAGCCCAACAATCTTGCCTATGTTCATGGCTTTAATCACTCAGTTAAATCCAGATCCACTCCGACCATTCTGCTGCTGTTCAGTCATGTACCTCTGAGTCTGTCTAATATGTCCTGATTCATATGCAAATGGTATAATGTGAACACCTCATTTTTCATCCCAAATCTTCAGACCTCTCTTACTGCTGCATCATCATCTTTTCCCAGTCCTTCTAGGCCACAACTACAGCAGTTCAGAAATGGATTTTTTGTATTTTGTGAGAGATTTTGACATTTCAGAACTGATTTCTGATCCAAATCAGAATGAAAAGTCAACATTTCACCAATTTCAATAAAAAAATTAGAAAAGTTTCAAATGGGAAATGTCAAAATAGCAAATTGCAACTTTTTCAGTTGAACCATTTCAACACGTAGAAGTAAAATGATTCCATGTGTCAAAATGATTTTTTTAAATTTTGAATTGATGTTTCAACATGAGGGGGAATCATTTTTGAAATACTGATTTGAAATGAATTTTTTCAGTTCAGTGTTCCCAATTGGAAATTTGAAAAAAAAATCATGGAAGTCAGCATTTCAGGTTCAGATCAGTTTTGCATAGACAGGCACCAAATCTTTTAGACAGCAAGTATTGTCTTAGAGGAAACATTACTGGTCAGAACTAAAAGAGGTAAGCAAATTTGTATATATGGGTGGCCGATTCAGCTGCTATGCACTGATAAGTTGTCCTAGCATTTCTTTCATGCTGCCATCTTATTCCCCATAAACTCAGCTTCTGTTTAAAGAAAAATCATCTTTTTTCTAAGTGTTATGGTTGCTGTGAGAACCTCAAAAACATGAATTGAGTGTAAATGATGCAGACGCATCTGCCTGTGTTTGGAAAATTTGAAATAATAGCTCAGAAAGGTGTGAACTGACTCATTTCTCTGAATGGAAGCTAATTCAGGTACTCATTGAAAACAATGTTGACATTTAAAGAATTAGCCATGTCACTACTCATCAAGGTATGTAAGAAAGCAGAGGTATTATTGTATTATGAAGAGCTGCACAATATACTGCAAGTGACAACATATTTTAGCACCATGAGTAAATGGACTCGGAGTTTGCCACCATTTATCCCTGCTCCCCAGTCAAAAAGTAGCCAGACTCAAGTTGCCTAACAGATCCCTGTGGTGCAGTCGAGCCCTCACAAGTGACCCCAGCTCAAGAAGTCCAATGGGGCATATCAACCTTATTGACAGAAAGCCAAGCACAAGAACTTATGAGCATATTGAGACACACTGAAAGAGCATCTATGTGACCATAAGTTAAATGTCTCTGCAATCTTCTATGGTGTCTTATGTGGGTGGAGTTTATTTTGTTGGAGTAGCTTGGAAGACTGCCATTACTTTTTTTTTCTTTTTGAGTCCTGATGAGGAATATATAGTGGACAGCAGAGCTGGAATACCAGACTAGGCATCACTGGCAAAGCTGTGTAGGGAACAAAAACTGGAACCATAGGGTCTGATGCAAGTTAGAACTGAGGTGCGCAGGTGGAGTTGAATGGGAACCCAGCACTGGAATAGCAACGGTGGTGTACCCCAGGATTGAGGAGCATAGGTATAGCGATGTGAGGCCCAGAACTGGATGAGCAGGGGGTTTGCTGGCTAGGATGGAGGTTCACTGGCATAGTTATATGGATGGGAGGATGTTAATCTTGCACAGCATCCACTCACACTTCACCTCACTCAAGCTAGCACAATCAGCTTCACACTCCCATCGGAACTAAATTCATTTACACACATTTTTTTAAAAAGTTTATAAAACATCAACCCTGGAATATAGGATATTAAACACTGACATTCTAAGCGAGACCTTGGCTGATATGATGGATAATGTTTTGACCAAGTCAAGACTTATTTTGCATTGTTGTTATCATCCATTTTTAATCCTGAAAGGTCAGCTGTCAGAAAGAGTCCAAGTTTATCATCTTTTTTCCCCTCCCCTCAGGTTTTTAGTTAGCAGGAAATGTTGATGAATTTCAATAACAAGCACTATTTCAAGTCTTTCACAAGGATGGAAGTAAGTCTACAGGCTGCTTCTTTTCGTGTCCACAGAGTTTTTTGCCAAGTGCACAGGACAAGCAAAAGTGGAGAATGTCAAAAATGAACATGCTTTAATGAATAGTCTTGCAGATCAAAAATAAATAATCAATCAGATATAGCCTTCATGTTTGTCTCATCCATGGACAATGTATTCCAAACACTATATTCACCAAAAAATTGTCTAATTCAGTTTACAATAACTCAAGAGAGATGATCTCTTTCACATTTGGTAGAAAATAATTGTTACTAGTTAAACAAGTGCCTAGAATAAAAAAAATTATTGTGGTAAATTATGAATCATATTCTAACACACAGAGAAACATCAGAGGAAAGGATCAGTTGTTTAGCATTCAAATATTTGGCAATGGTTAGGCAGTTGGGCTGGTTACTGCTTCCACTTAAGTTAATATTAAAACTTCCATTGATCTCAGTGATGCTAGATCAGGCCCCTGGTGTACTGGGACCACTGTGTATCATGCTGACCATTGTTGTCTTGTGCTCTCTGCCATCGTTTGTTCAATTCACCTGTTTTCTTATACTTAGTGGAAAAGTTATACCAGCATATGCTAAGATATACATTTAAATCAGTATAGTTATATTGGTATAACCCTCCATGTGAATGTTTTTAATCAGTGGGAAAAATGCCTTTTTCCGTTTAGCTTATGTTGCTTAGGAAGGGGTTTCAGTTAACCTGAAAAAAGCCATTCTTGTACTGGAATAAGATTGTCCATATCATGGGGTATACAGGCAACACCATTGGTAAAACATTCCCAAGAACATAAGACCTTAGATTGTAAACTCTTCAGAAAAGGGAATGATATTTTGTTAGGCATTTGTGCAGCAGTTATCATAGTAGAGCCTGTTTCATACCTGGAGACCATCGGCACTACCACAATGTAAATAACTAATAATAATAACTAACAATAATAATGCCATTTCCAGTAGGCACAGTGGTAAGGGAATTAAGCAAGAGGGTATATCTGAAAAGTCTAAAATAAGAAGAAATGTCACTGATTTAATCTGCAAAATTAGTTCCTGTAAAATGTTCTTCAGTTAAGCAAATACTGTAAGAGACAAAGGCTTTATATCTCCTGAAACACTCACAGTATCAAGCTTGAGGAGGAAGGTTGGCCTTGTGGTTGCGATACTGAACTGGGATACAAGAAATCTGCATTCAGTTTTGAGCTCTGTCATAGACTTCATATATTACAGTAACTCCTCACTTAACATTGTAGTTATGTTCCTGCAAAATGCAACTTTAAGTGAAACGATATTAAGTGAATCCAATTTCCCCATAAGCATTAATGTAAATGGGCGGTGGGGTTGGGTTCCTGGGAATTTTTTTTTTTTTTGCCCGACATTCCTCTGATGGTTAGAAACCTTCATCTAATTTCAAGTCTAAACTTCCTGATGGCCAGTTTATATTCATTTGTTCCTGTGTCCATATTGGTACTGATCTTAAATAATTCCTTTCCCTCCCTGGTATTTATTCCTCTGATATATTTATAGAGAGCAATCATATCTCCCGTCAGCCTTCTTTTGGTTAGGCTAAACAAGTCAAGCTCTTTGAGTGTCCTTTTATAAGACAGGTTTTCCTGTAGTATGGTTGCTACATTTTCCAAAGCTTAAAAAGTTATCCCCAGGACCAATTCATATTCTGTTAGAGCTTTGCATGTAAAGCAGCTACGCCTAATCTGAGGGTATGCGTACACTGCGATCATAGAGTGTGATTGTAGGTCCTACCTGAGTTAACTTTACTCTACTTAGCTAGATACCAGCCGCATGGAATGTACAGGTCCACCTGGAGCCTTGGATAAATACTCAGGTGGCTAGCCAGCACTGAAACTTGTGCCACCACAGTTTCCCTGCTCCAGTACTCAAGATAGATTAAAGCTAGGTCAGGTATGTCTACACGAGCTGCAATCACATGCTGTGAATGCTGTATAAATATACCCTAAATGTGTAAGTTGATCTATAGATCAAATTCGGTTCCGGGGGAGAATACAGAAAATATTCTTATAACCAACAAGTATCCTCCTAAGCTCACTTAGATCAGAAAATGATTTTCAAATTTTCCTTGCTTTTATGTACAAGGCATATTCTAATGGCTGGATTATCTACAACCTTTCAGCTTGCACTGTCATTTACATGCGTGCTAAATAAGTGTTAAATGGCCTTGTTTTGACTTGATAGTATTTTACACTCACTTTGCATAGGTAGACATGAAGATGCAAGCTGCAAAGCAATAGGAAATCAGGCCCAAAATGTCTATTTCAGAATCTTTCTGTAATTCATGTCCCTTACATGTCAGTCACTTTTGGCAAAATCAGTCAGACCTTCTTGTGCATATAAATAATATTCTGTTTTGACTTGCTATGCTTCAGTAAATGATTTATATAATAACAAAGAGTCAACGACAGACTGATTTGGGATCTGGAGCCCTGGACTGAATCCATCTCAGACTCTGGCACTGGCAATTCTTGATTGCCACGGTTCCCAATGGCAGCATTGGCAGGGTACTAAAAAACCCTCATTTCTGTTTTCCAGGCTGCTTTCCTTGAAGTACTTGTGACTTGCCTGTTGCTGCAGAACCCTAATTCTTGCAGCTGAACATTGGCTAATGGATGGGAGTGGGGAATAAATTCAGGCAAATTAACTGAAAAGATGTATCCACCTGACTCTCTAAATGGATAAAGGGTGCGTAAGGCCAACACAAGGCCAATACATTATTTATATTTCAATTAAACTCTAATTTCAGGGCATAGATGAAATATAAGTAGTGAAAAAGCTTTGTGCTTAATCTCTGAAAAGGGGTGAATTTCACCCTAACTTACTTAGATGCTTATCTGAGGAAAGAGATGTATATATTAAAATTAATATTATCAAGTTTGCTGGCTCTCTTGTTGGTCTAGATTGAACAGACATAGATGCTGTGCTATTTGTTGACAGTTCATGAATAGTCAGTTCATACATGTACAGTATTCATATATCAAATGTGTGTTATGTTGACAGAACACTTTCTGGTTAAGATATGTGATTATATTTTTAAAAAAATATATTAGAAGGAAACAATGTCCATATGGGGTTGCAGCAATTAATAACTTGATGGCAAATAGTAAGGGCAGTAACAACCCAATACAAAGACCAATAAATGAGTAGAAAGCTTGGATCAGGCCCTCACTGATTTTTTGTTGTTAATTTTTATTATAGTCAAGGGCCAAATTCAGTGCTGTTGTAAGTGGAAACTGCTTCACAGATGTTAGTGATTATACTTTGGGTTCAATAATTAGAAGATCATAATTAATTGATTAGGAGAAGTTAAACTCAAGAATTTACCAAGAAGTTAGTTTTGATAGATTTATTATTTGGTTTAAAGTGATGCAACAGGCCTCCAGGTGTGTCACAAAAAGAAAACAACATTAAAACAGTATATTTTAAAGGATAACAAAAGCCCTATCAACAAATGAAGTAATAAAACTAATAGAAAAAAGCCTATTAAAACCAATCTTCTACTAATTCATCCTATCCCAATGAAAAAAAAACCAACAACCCACACAGAATGTGAACTAAAAAAGAAATAACCCTGTCACTGATGGATGTATCTTAAGGGAGGGACCATTCCAGTCACAGGTTCTTGAAAGAGAGGGCCCGTCTCTTCTTCTTGAGACTACACCATGGAACAATCAGTAGGTCCAGCCATGCTGATCAGATGTCCCATGGCAGGAGACAAACTGAGGTGGACTATCCCAATATTATTTTATTTTAAAGTTAATGTAAGAGATCATCACATGGTATTCATTGTAATAAACCTTTGTTTTTGGAGTACAGGCCTAGAACCTTAATTTCCACCTTTATTATAGAAGTAGATTGTCAGTTTTTCCAGGAACTCAGTATTCGGGAGAATAGCATTCAAAATTGTACAGGTGTATAGGGAATTCTCGTGAATAGATTGGGAGGTCAGAAGAACCCAGTAATTCACCAGTTTCATCCAGGGCTGAAGCACAAATCATTGTCCTGATAAGAGAGAGCAAACAAAAAGAAGTCTTATTAATATCTTTAGTCCTCAAACATTACACTGGAACTTGCAATAATATTAACATGAGCTGCTCTTTGCTATTTGGGTCTCATTATGGTACAGGTTAGTGAAGCTATAGGAAAGGGAAAAATCTGTATAATTTATACATTGAAACTATATTCTGGGATTGTATGTTGAGGTTGGGCTCAGTACACGATGTGGCTTCAATAAAGCTATGTATATTTACACCACCTGAGGATGTGGTCCACATAGTAGCAACACTGGATCATGATGTGATGTGATGTTGCATCACATGAGATATGATGCAGTTTGTATGCAGGCCTAAAAGAGTCTTCTGCTCTAACATTCTAACTTCAGATGATGGAAAGGAGTTTGGTTTACCATATATAGCTTCACCAACCCATACCTAATTGCAGCACTTCCATTTCCCCATACTTCCTCACTTCTAGCCTAGACAACACACAGACTTGAAGCAAACTCTGAAATTGTTTCAATGAATGCAGGAAGAAAGGATAGAGAGGGTATAACATTGGCTGACAGTGACACTAATATTTTATGGAAAATCATCTTTATAGCTTTTTTCCCCCCAGTCTACTCAGTATTCTGGCTGGACCGCAATTGAAATGGCAAAGACTCAGTCATAAATTTGCAAAAGAAATTGAATGTTTTCAGGGGGAAGACTATAGCTGTGTACAGACACAAACTGGTGTTTGATTCAGATAACCTTTTGGTGGTGTCAGAAGGTGAGCAAAATTCAGATACAAACCGCAGGCAGCCATGAGCCCTCAGCTCAACTTTACCTCTTCCTCAGTAAAATAGTTTAAGTGATACTGAGAATTTTATATTCTTCAGCTATGGCAAAAACTGGAAGATTAAAATTGTTGAGTGTAGGGGTTACCATGTAGTAAAATAATCAGTAGAGTTATGTATGGCTCTGATCAGCTCAGATTCTGTAAAATAAGGAGGCTTGGGATCTGGCTGGTATCTAGTTGCCAGATTTACAAGAAAAATCATGGTACTCTGGGAAGCTAGATCAGTGATTTAGTTGTTGATTTCATTGAACTAATATCCCAGCATGGCGCTGGAGCACAGCATCCTGCTGCAAATGCTGCATGGATGACATATCAAAACAATGCATTGACCATGTTGTTGTTATTCATTGTGCTTAGGAATAAAGATCAGCCACCATTGTGCTAGGCACTGAACAAACGTGTAACCAAGGAGACGGTCCCTGCCTCGGAGAGCTTACAATCTAGATGTCAGACAGGTTATAACAAGTGAAGAACACAGACAAATGGGGTGGAAGAGGGCTGAAGTAACAATAAAAGAATTTTGCATAAAAGTAGAAGCCTCAGCTTTCTTGACTGCCCAGACAGTAGTCACTTGGGAGCATCATGGCCAAAGCAGATTTTAAGGAGGTATTTAAAAGTGGTGACTTTAATAGTTTTGATGGGGAATTTTCCCCATGCGTAAGAGGTGGCTAATGACTAAAAACGAGTACGTGCTTGAGGGAGAAACAGAACTCTCCCACATGGTTATTAAAATAATGACTTTTTTAGCTACAATAGGGGTATTATTCCCAATATTTTGGCTAAACTCTGTAGTTTTAACTGGATAATATGCACATGCTATTATGCATGTCACCTTAAAATAAAACAATGAAAAACCTTGATTTTTTTTTTACCTTACAGCTGTCTTTATTTCATTGGTGGGTGAATTGAATCTTGAATGTTATAAAATGTTTAGGCATTTTTCAGGGTGAAACAATATTTAAATATAAAATACTGTGAAATGCTGCAGTAAAATTGTGCCTCATAAGGGCATATCCAATGATTTAGAAAGTGAACAGCAACAGAAGTGTTAGGAAATTTTTACTGGGCATATGAAATTTGTAGCATGAAATTGAAAGCAGTTCATGAAATCAAGTGCAATATTTCCTGAACTGCTTTTACTATCCTTCCCTCTGCTAGATTACCAATTTGATTTAACTGATTCATGCAGATCAGTGGAAACCCATTTTCTTTGCGGACCTAGCATCAGTCTATAGATATTTTTGTACATCTTCCTTTGTTTTGTTTCTAATCTTAAAAGGACATGAGAGCTATTAATTAATAATTGGAGATATACCTATCTCCTAGAACTGGAAGGGACCTTGAAAGGTCATTGAGTCCAGCCCCTGCCTTCACTAGCAGGACCAAGTACTGATTTTTGCCCTAGATCCCTAAGTGGCCCCCTCAAGGATTGAGTTCACAATCCTGGATTTAGCAGGCTAACGCTCAGACACTGAGCTATCCCTTCTCCCTCCACCATGGATGATATTGTAGTGTTTTAATGCTGTGGGAAAAGATTGTGTTTGGTAAATAAGAGAGATAAGTTCTGTTAGATTTGTTTTTTAAGGTGACAGCTAGAACCATGATATGAGCCAAAAAATCAAAACCATAAATTTGAATCAGCCATTGATGGGAGTCTAATCCTCTACCCAATTGTTGTTCTTATTATGAATAGTTCCATAGGGGCCCAATTCTGCAAATACACATGCATGTAGCTTTTCATATGTGCACTGTCCTACCCCTTTCAATGGGACCAGTTATATGTGCGAAGTTAAGTATGTGTCTTGGTCTTTGCAGTTCCAGTGCTAACTCACGAGGGCTCTCACTTAAGAGCAGTGCAAATCTATAGTAAATCCAAAATTATTCCTAATGTACATTGTGCACATTGCAGATCAGAATTTAGAGTGACTGTATATAGCTATTCTTTTTATATAGAAAAGCATAGCATTAGATAATGGTTCTGGTACTAACTTAGAATTCAACATGCCAGCTACTGAATCTTCAGGATCATTTCTTGAATCTTCTCAGTTCTCCAGGGGGGGCTCCCATCCAACTACCAATAACCCACCTCTGCTTTTTTCTTTCCTAGTGTTGTAGCTGCAGATGTTAAAAAACCAGAAAGCATTCTTTTGAAATGAAAAGTGCCTGAAAATATTTTGCAGCCAGCATTTATATACACTTAATAGAACAATAAGTCAGCAGTTCTCATCCCAGTTCATCCAGGTGCTAATTGTTAATTACACTGAAAGTAAGATTATTGCTAGGCTTCATTGTACAAATAACTTCAGTTAGGTCACTTACCGAAATTGCCAAGATGCAATAAATATTACATACTTGTTAGTGTACTAATATAAGCCTAGTTTTACCAGGCTAAAATAATTATTTACTATATAATAATGATTTACTAAAAATAATTCAATTTTCTCTCATTTCCAGGACGAGTTTAATACTGATTTGGATTAAATCAGCATTCTTTTAATGTTTTAAAGAGCCCTCATCACAGTATAATCATAGCTGCATCATACACATTAGCTGAGAATTCCAGCAGGGAAAAGTTAGGAGGAGACTAGAGCAGTCATGTGGTGAGAGAGACCAAAAGTTGTAAAAGAACAGTCCCCTCCAGGTTTGTATGTTGTTGAATTCAAGGTTGGCTGAGCATTAACAGCAATCACTTGACTAATCTTGCTGTTGATCTAAAATTAAGGGCTAAGCTAATAAAAGTAAATGTTTTACTACTTGATCTTGAAAAGTAATTAGGAAACCATATAAAAAGAACAACTCTACAGCAAACTCTAAATATGGCTGAAGCTATTATTGCTCAACTTTCTTTCAGCAGTATATAAAATAGCACATATTCCATGGATTAAAAAGTGGCTCTTTGATTGCTCTCAAAATTTATTTGTTAATGGAGGGTCTTAATTGATTGGGTGTGTTTCTACTGAGGCCCTGCAGGGACTGGTTCTTGGCTCACCATTTAATATTTATATTAATGATCTGGAGGAAAATACAAAATCATGAATCAAAGGGGTTTATTCATATCCTGCGACAAATCCTGACAAGTGATGAGCACCTGAATTTCTAGGGGTATATCTACACTGCAATTAAACACTCATGGCTGGCCTATGTCAGCTAACTCAGGCTTGTGGGGCTTGGGCTCTGAGACTGTAAAAACTGCAGTGTAGATGTTTGAGCTTGGGCTTGAGCCCACGCCCTGAGATGCTGTGAGCAGAGAGGGTCCTAAGCCCAAACATTTACATTGCAATTTTATAGCTCCTCAGCCAAGTCCCATGAGCCTGAATCAGCTGAATAAGGGAATAAAAGGGAATAAAACACTATAAGCATCTCTGTAATAGAGCTTCCCCCAAATTCTTCTATCAGGGAAGCATTGTTAGCCCTTCTGTCTTTCTGTGGAAGGAGCAGTGGGTTCAGTGTCCAAATCCTTCAGATCCCTTGAGATCCACCACAGATCTGGGGGATTTGAAGGAGAATGGGACAATCCAGGTGGAGTTCCTGAGCCTTGACAGCAGCTCTCAGATCAAATCCAATGGAGAGTATTAACAGGTTCATCAGGAAAGGACATTCCATATTGTGGAGGAGCCTACACAATAAAGACAAGACAGCCTGTGGCTGTATTACTTTTTTCATAGTTTTCCTACAGTGTTTGTAAGGAAATAATGCATGTCCCACCATCCTCCAATATCACTCCTAGCCCTGACTTGGCCCCTCCTCAAGCATGGATCCTTGACCTAGTGAATAACTCCTGAAAAAAAGAGTAGTCTGAGACTATGGAATGAATTCCCCCAAGAATTAAGGACATCACAAACCTTACCACCTTCTTCTCCATGTGCAAGGCGCATTTCTTTTACTTTTTTGGGAGAAAGAAAGAAAGCTGGATTGGGGATTATTTAAACTAGTTATTTTCAAGAGACGAATTTCCAATTTAGTTTAAATGTGCTATTATTTAGTAGAAAATCAGTGCTCAGAAGAAGGCTTGTTTGTCAAAGGTTTATTCTGTGTGTGTGCGTGTGTGTGTGTGTACACATATAAAACAACAACAAATGCATTGACAAACCAAGAGTGGAATGGATGAAACAACATGACAGATTTGTAGTCATATTGCTTAATACACTAGTGCAAGCCCTCAGATACTGTGGTGATGAATATTGTATCAGCGTTAGGCCTTAGCTACACTTGAGAGTTACAGTGCTGGTGGTGGCTTTATAGTGCTGTAACTCACTCCCTGTCCACACTGACAAGGCATATACAGCGCTGTATCTCCCTAGCAACAGCGCTGCATGTACTCCACCTTGACGAGAGGAATAAAGAGAATAGCGCTGCTGCTGCGGCGCTGGGGTGCCAGTGTAAACAGAGAATCATCTTACTACACTGTAACTGACCTCCGGAAGCTTCCCGTAATGCTTTTAAGAAAAGATTACGCTCTTTTTTTGTTGTGATGCCTCTGTTTGTTTTGTTGTAAACCCTGAGCTCCCAAAGCTGCTTATCAAAAAAACAAACACAGCTACTGTTTGCTGTGAATGAGCTCCCTTTGGAACGCCCACAGCTAGTGTTTGCTTGAAGAGAGGAGGCTTGAGGAGAGAAGCAGCATGGCGTGCGGGGTGGCGGGGTCCGTTTCGGGGAGGCTGCTTACCTGGTGCTTTCAGTGAGTGAGAGAGGGGTGGGGGAGAGGGTCGGAAATTGCAGCTGCTGACAGAGTGTCGGCTCCAAAAATCCACTCTCTCTCTCCCCCACACTCCCTGTCACACTCCACCCCCCCCTTTTGAAAAGCACTTTGCAGACACTTGAACGCTGGGATAGCTGCCCATAATGCACCACTCCCAATGCCGCTACAGATGCTGCAAATGTGGCCACGACAGTGCCCTGGTAGCTGTCAGTGTGGCCAGATTGCAGTACTTTCCCTATTCAGCTGTTCAAAGACAGGTTTAACTCCCAGTGCTGTACAGCTGCAAGTGTAGCCATACCCTTAGATAGATCCACACAAGGTGTGAGGCAATTGAGACAGGAATGATGATTTTGTAAATAAGGAATTTATCACTTGACCAGTTGACTTTATTGTGGGTTGGGGATTCTCAGCAGGATATTCCCCAATATTTCTACTTTTTAAATACCCCAAGAAGTACAAATCAAACACAGTAATTTAGTTTTCTGTCTTAAAAAACCCCTATATTCAGCTTAGGAATGAATTCAGTTTCTTGCCCTAATCTTACCACTGTTTAATATATCTATACAATTGTTATTAGAAGTGGATTTAGTTAGCTAGCTTGGTTTTTCTTTTTGCCAGTGCAAGTACTTATGAAAAGTAAACTTGGAAAATGACAACTGCCCTTTGACATAGACAAGCTTTTGTGCTCCAGGAGTAAGTTATCCTATAGTCAAGGCCCAGAGTGTTCTGCAAGTTGGCAGTTGCAGTTTTCCCTGCAAATTATGGGCCTTCTGTTGCTGAATTCATAAAGGGCAAAGTGATATACAGATGAAAGCAGAACACATGTTGTTTGGATCATTGTGGCAAGGGATGTGCCAAGCAGAATCTGCTGTAATATCATCTTAGCCAGGACCTGAAGAACTCTAGGAACCTAAAATGTCCTGATACGTCACTATGTTATTCCAGTTTAATAATTCCATTGAAGTCAAGCGATCTATAAAGGCATAAAACTGCAATATGGTAGTGGAAAATCAAATGTAAGTGCTCTTACAATGCATAGTCATTTTCAAGAGAGTTGCCATAAAATTCCATGGACCTAAGACTTCAGTAAGTCAGTGTGAATGGTCACTGCATCTGTCATTTATGCTGTAGAAGCTAAACATAAGGAAACATAGATTGGGAGCAGTTGAAATTAGATTTTTATTCCTAATTTTGAACATATGGGCTTTTGCAAACTTTTGTCAGCCCTTGGACTTGGTGTGATTTGAATAACATTTGTGGGGGGGGGGGGGTTTGGTGGCTTAGCTCCTGCTGGAACATGAGTAACTAGCAGTCTATGTTGTGAACTCCTGCAATCTTTGTCTGCTCTTATTTCCACCTACGCAAGACAAAATGTCGGATGATTGGTTGAGGGCACACATCTTTCTTCTGTAGGAAAGAGGCAAATGAGAGAAGATATATGAATCCGGACATGACAGAAACATGAAGAAGCCCATGTTAATTAATGCAGCATTAGTCCAATAGAAAATAAGTTTAAAATATTTTTTTCTTGACAATATGCATATTTATTTGAGGAATTCTGAAAAGCCCAGAGGAAAAGGAATTGTAGATTTAGTCAGAGCATTGCTTCGCCTGAGTGAGCGGGAACAAGTGTCTGCCTTTGATAATTGTGCAGACATCAGACTCTGAATATTAAAGAGTGTTGGCAGCTACAATATAATCTGGGGCACTTGCCATTTCTGGACAAACTCTGTTGTTCTTATTGGGCAGCCAGCTAGTAAATGCTCCAAAGTTTTCTCACTTGTGTTTGTTCTCTGGGAAAAAGAAAAATGAAAGAAAGAAAGAAAGCTGAATTGGGAATTATTTAAACGAGTTATTTTGAAGAGATGAATTTCCAATTTAGGTTTCAATGTGCTTTTATTTAGTAGAAGGTCCGTGCTCACAGAGAAGCTGGTTTGTCAGAGGTTTACTGGAAGTATAATAAAATGCTAGATAAATTCTCAGATAATAGAGAAAATTGGCTTCTCTAGTTGTTACATACCCTCCAAGTAGTTAGGTAAATCAGCTTGCAGTATCCTCCTGTCTATCAATATCAACCCAACCACTTGTCTGTGTCCCAGTACTAGTATTTCAGGTATTTATTATTTCATTTTGGATTCCCATACTTTTCTGACCAGCACGTGTCCTTAACTCTGGTGTAATTAATGCCTACTTTTCATTTAGTTAGGATGTCTTCTAATCCTCAATGTAACTTTGTTTGCGCTGAACCCCTGCCTCCCCAGGGGGTTAGAGTCTGCACAGGAAATGACAGGCACCGGTCTGAACATCCAGGTCTAGCACCTAATGCTGCTCCCCTGAAGTAAGATACAAAATTCTTACTGACTTTGGTGGTTGCACAATCAGGCGCTTAGTCTGGTGAGGCTGGTAACCACTGCTTGCCTTTCTATCGACAATGAGTACTTTGGTTAACTTCACACTGATTGTAAAGGCTGCAGGGCTGCAAGACTGCAGTTATAACTGACCTCAGGTGGCTTGCAATGTTATTATATTATTATTATTATTTTATTATTATTATTTATTATTTCATTATAAGGTAAATATATTTGTGAACTGCTTTGATTATTTGCATGTGAGAAGGAGGTTGGCAATTTTTAATATTTTGCTTTTTTCTCCACATTGTTTTTTCTTAAGTCCTTGACACTTTTGCTTTGGGGTCCTCATGTACAAAAATTCTCCTGAACTCAAGCTGACATCTTGGCTACATTTAGGGGTTGCGTTAAACCTAGTTGAAGCTGGTGGTTGTAACAGCTGCCTTTCATTCACGACAAATGTAAAAAGCACATGAACTCTTTCATGGAATAGAAAGCTGAACCAATAGGAGCCTCTGCCCAAAGCAAAGCCATGTAGAAGGCTGGAGTTGAGGTAGCCTTGTGGCCCCAAATCAAATTAATCCACTGTTAATCTGATAAACTCAGGAGTGAGAGAATGCTTGGATTGGAATGGTGTGTTTGTGTGTGTGTGAGAAAGAGAATGTGAGAAAAACCAACAAAACCCCATTCCCACAAGACACCGAAACAGAGACAGAGAAAGACGACAAAGCGAAAGACTCAGCAAAATAGGCACTGAGACTGTCTCTGAGAAAGTCTACCAAGAGAGCTTTCTGGGCTGAGTACTATTTGAAAGAGGCTTGGAACTGTGAGGAAAGAATCCTGTTGTTTGATTCCTACTAAGTTCTGAGAAATAGGACTTTGCGTACATTCTCTGTAAATAAACAAGATTACAGCAAATAAATACTTGACTCATCATCTCTTTCTTCTCTGAACCAAAACAACCTGGCAGACACCCACTACCGGCTAACTACTCAGATCAAAAAGGGATGACAAATATACATACATCCTGTAATCTAAAAGCAGAAATCCCTTGATATTTAAACAATTAAATTTTGTTATGACTTTGTGACTCTTCCTTACTGTGATTCTTGGAAATACTGGTATGATTTGACAGAATTTAGTTTTCACCTTTATTTGATATTTTCCTGGCCCTAATATTGTTCCTTAATGCATCCCTTTCTGTTTCCCTCAGCCTGATGGTCACAATTACACTCAGTGGAAGGAAAAAGCTGCAATTCTATTTCAAGCTTCTTGAAGAGCTAGAATATTCCTGCAGTCTCCTCTACACTTATTCTTTTATTTCACTTCTGTTTCTGTTTCCTACTTACTCTGGATTACTTTGATAATCATAATAATATTTTACACTTCAATAATATCTTCCATGCCAGGCTGAGAAAATGCTTAGCAAACATTAATAAAGCCTAATATTGGGAAATTTTCAACAAAATATTTTTTTCATTGGAAAATGCTGATTTGTCAAAACCAAATTTTTTTGTGAGAAAGTGTTAATTTTTGACAAATTTCCCATTTTGGAAAAAAATGGAAAAAAGTTTCAAAATTGTTGAAATATACCCTTTTTGTCATTTTTGAAAGGATACGTTCACAGTTTTTGGTGCAAAATTACTTTTGTTTTGAAATTTAAGTTAACTTGTTGATAAAACATGAAAAATTAAAAAAGTTCATAACTGAAACAAAAAAATTTAAAATTATTTAAATGAAATGTTTTGATTGACCTAAACTGATTTTTTTCAGATGTTTGGTTCACAAACATATTTTGAGATTTGACTTTTTGTCTTAATTCCCAAAGAGAAAAAAATCAAAATTTCATTTTTTTTCCATGGGATGGGAAAAAACAGTTCCCATCTAACTGTATTGTGAAGTAACTATAATCCCCATTTTATGGGGAAAACTGAGCCCCACAAAAGTATGAGTGTGTTAACAAAGATCAGAAGGCAAATGAGTGGTAGGGAAAGGAATAGAATCCAGGAGTCCTGTTTCCTAGTTCTCTGGTATAAGCACTACGTCATATTGTTTCTAATATAAAGATAAAAATACACTTTCTGGATATTTTCTAACCTCAGATCATTTACCTATTTCACAGATGAGGAAACTCACTCAGATAGATGGTAAATAAGATGCCCAAGACAACAGGCAAATTCAGGTCTGCAAAAAGCAGAATTCAGGTCATCTGATTCCCATGATGCTGTGCTAACCACTTGTCTATGTTGCTTCCCATTACTGACTGCCTTTAATTAATGTTAGACTAATCTGGGATTATGGAAACATTGATTTTCATTGGCTATATAAAGGTTTGATGGGCTTACTCAAAATGAATTTATTCTCTAAATTAGAACTTCAGCCTTTACTAATTTATACAAATTACCATATTGTCTAGTGTTAATGTTCAGTCTATTGTATAGTATGATAGCACACTAGTTCAGAAACACATAAATGATCATGTAGTTTAAAACTATAGCAAAATGCGTACACATGTAATACTGTATACATTTTGTAATACAATATACATACACACAAACATTTAAGCTAGTTATTAAAAGAAAAAGCATATTGAGTTTGAGCTTGTTTTCATCAAGGTTTTGGTTTGAAATTGATCTGATCTGATAAGGTTTATAGACAGATGACATCAACTCTAATGCTAGGAAGGAGACAAAGCAGAGTAATTAGTCCCAAAGCTGTTTTCTAAACCCTGGATATAAGAGTTAATCCTGAAAGGTGCTGCCGTCTCCTGAGAGATGCTGTGTGCTCTCAGCTCTCTACTGGAAGATGAGCATGCTTGGCACCTCACAGCAGTGCTCAGCATCTGTTAGGATCAAGCCCTTAAAAATCAGCAAGCACACTGGCCCATGAGAAATTTGATCCAATATTTTAATTTCATTTCTGCTCCCCAGAATCAGGAAGTCCATCAGTAAGATCCGCTGTCATTTGGCACAATAGGATTACAGAGTCAGCAATTAGATATTGTCATAATGACAAAACAGTTATCACTGGCATTCCCTTCCCCATTTAGAAATTATCATCCCTGCTTAGCTGCTCTTCCTCAGAAATTATGTTCATAAACTGTAAACTGGACATGGTTTTTTTTGAGGGATAAAGGCTCATAGCAAGTGGTTTAAGAGAATTTAATATGATGGTGCATTATGTCATTTAGACACAAATAATTGTACCAATAACTCTAATTTTCTAATTCTTGACTAGTCAAGATGTTTTGAAGTTCAAGTGATATATTAAGGCCCATCAAACAGGATGGTCTGCGGGAGGTCTGCATTTCTGGAGACCACACTGTATCTAACCCTTATAGACCATTATAATCCAAGCAGAGATTTTTGATCTCCAGGAGAGTCAATATTGAAAACTTTTCAGTAGGATTAAAATTACTTATAGTAGAAAAAGGAAAAATATTTACAATAATTAAAGTGAGAGAACAATATGATTTGGGGGAAAGTAAGTAAATTTGCACTTATATTAGGGGCAATCTTTAAAGGGATAGGATGAAACTTTATGATCTGCCTTAAGTAAGGGATGGCACATAGATGCCAATAAAAAAAAAAGGTTTTATGGAAACTTGAGACTCTGTTTTCTCCAGAATACTACAATACTAAGGGATATTGCAAGGTTTGATTTAATATTCTTTGTCTAGCATTTTAAAATGTTTAGACAGATCACACTGCAGAAGTGCAAAGTGAAATGATGCATGCCATTTCTACCTCACAGGAGTGTTCTAAGGTTAAATTTATTAATATTTGTAAAATGCTTTGAAATCCTTGGATGAAAAGATGCTATGAAAATATTTTACACTATTGTTTACTATGTTACTCATTTGGCTACAGGCCTCCAAATCCACTGTTTATGAACATTCAGATGAAGAAAACTTGCATCTTAAAAACTATCACAAACAGTGAATATTAAGGGGCACAAGAGATTGAATTGCACACTGCTCAGCCAGCTCTATGGACAGCTATTATTCCTTAGCATAAGAAAAGTGCAAGAGAATCATTATTAAGCATTAGAAATGATGTTCTCTATACAGGTGGCACCTATATCAGCACAGTGCCTCTCTGCAATATGCTCGACTCAGAGTAGTGAATTTCACCTGCCCATCACCAACACAATTTCTGAGTGTACGTAGGTTTTTCTTGGTTATTTGTCTTTTTCCATACACAGGTCCCAATTCTGCAAAGACTAACTCTCATGCTTAACATTGCGTGCCTTGAGTTGTTCCATAGGAGTCAAGTAGTAAAAAAAATTAAAATCTGTATCAGAAGACAAAGTTTGTGTGTTTTCACAGAAGGAGGCTACAACAACTCCAATAACAAAATTACTGCTGTTTCAACGCATAGCTGAAATGTCAGGATGAAGTGCACAGAAAACGACACGCCACCATTTGCATAGCTTTCCGCACCAAACTGTTTATTATTTGTGTTACATTAGAGTCTAGAGACCCCACCATGACTCGGGCTCCATTGTTCTAGTCATAATAACAATATAGTAAGAGATTGCCCATGCCCCAACGAGTTTAGGCCCGGAGCCCCAAAGGGACTTAGGTGTTTTGGATTCATTTAGATGGAATAAATGGGCCAAAAATGTTAATGCAACCCAGTCATTGTCCAAACTAAATAGTGTATAAAAAGGTTTAATTTTGACTTATTGAGACCTTAACCTGCTTAGTACTATGGCAAACACCATTACAAATCCTTTTAACCCTTTATTAAAGATACAGAAATGAAGGAGAAAATAGTGAAAGTATTTGAAATGCAAAGTGTTAAGGCTTTCATTTTAATAATATCTTTTGTTCCCTTCCCTTTAGCTAGAAAGAGTTCTTAGATGGAAACCCCTTGTTTGACAGTCTCCTTGATGGTATTAAAGATGGTAATAACTATCCTTTTTGGGAAAAAAGAATAAATTAATTGAGATGAACTGGAGATGTTTGTTTGTTAGGTCTGATCCTATTTTATCCCATGCAGTGTTTGGGATTCAGCTGGAGCTGGTAGGGATGGTGATGTCATCTGGTCTCTCTCTCTGGCCCAGTCTCATCAGGACAGCCCTCAGGATTAGGATTAAGAAGAGCTAGGGTTCCAGGAAATAATTGGGGTGGCAGGCATATGGTGAAGCTCACTCCAGTGCTTAACCCTCATAGAAATCAACAGGAGTTAAGCAATTTTCTGCACTATCTGAGCCATATAGTCTAAGGCCATGATTCCGGAAAGCACTTAAATGTGTGAATAAATCCATCCCTATGTAGGAAAGCACTTACACATATGCTAATGATATTTAAGTGCTTGCCTGAATGGGGTTGCTTTCTTCAATCAAAGACTATATAATCATGCATACCAAAGGGTGGGAGAAAGGAAATAGCAGTATCTTCATTTTATAGGTGGGAAGCTCAGGCACAGAGACCATAAAGGCCAGTTTCTCAAAGGTAGGTAGACTCCTAATTTCCATTGAAATCAGTGGAAGTTAACAGCCTAAATACTTTGTGGATCTGTGTTTAAGTGACTTGCCCAAGGTCTCACGAAAGGATGGTGGCAGAGCTGAGAATCGAGTTCTATCCCATTCTTTAACCACAAAGCCATTCTTCCTCCCATCAAAGTACTAACCAGACTTATTTTATGAGATTTGATTAAATTAAAGCCCTTGGTTGAATGGGTTTTGGCCAATTTTCTTTTTATAGTATCTGTCACAATTTCAGGGTACCTGCTCCTGTATTTCCCTGTCTGTGGTGCCTTGAGGGCACCTAATTCAAGATTTCCAGTTCCCAATCATCACCTCTCTTGAGCAGAAATCTACATCTCACTCCTTCCTGACTGAGGGGTTTAAGACTGTATAGCTCCTTGGATTATAATGTGATAGTTCTAGGAAGCCAGTCCGCCTAAAAAGGCCAGTTCCTGCACTTTGCTTTCTCTTCAATAGTTAAGGACACTGGACTTAGCAGCAGTTACAAGTTTCCACATCATTTTTTTTTCTAAACAAGCATGTTATGGGGAGGGATAGCTTAGTGGTTTGAGCATTGGTCTTCTAAACTCAGGATTTTGAGTTCAGTCCTTAAGGGAGCCACTTAGGGATCTGGGCCAAAATGTAGTCTTGCTAATGAAGGCAGGGGGCTGGACTCAATGACCTTTCAGGATCCCTTCCAGTTTTATGAGATGGGTATATCTCCATATTATGTTTATTTTTCAGGTAAAAGCATTACAGAGGCAAAATATAAAAACATTCCTAAAATCTTACCAGAGGTCACCCTATAACTTATGGGGTTTTACCAGTCTTCTGGGAACTGAGAAGGCAATCCTTCCACAAGGTTTGGGGTCCCACTTGGACAGGCTGTCCTGTGCATTTGCTGGATCAGCAAGAAGACCTTAAATCAGTTTAAGTTCAAGCAATTTGTCCTGACTTTCTTTGTCTGTTGGTCTCTGGACAATCCAGTTGGAACCATAATATGTCAGAGTGGTGGTACCTCTATGCAGGTGTTATAAGCTAAGTGATTTGCCTTAATCATCTCCTATTGTTTTAATTTCCTGGAGAAGCTGAGGCAACCCTCTCCTCATGTAGTGCATACAATCCCTAGTCCACAATGAAACATAAACCATTCACATACTTAAAACAATATAGTCTCCCAAAGATATTGCAGGAAGTTGTCCTACCTGTCACAGTATTGTAGAAATGATGGTAAGTAGTCAGTAAAGCTGCAAAACCTTAATTTTGCAGTTTAGCAGGTAAGATTACTTAGTAGCCAGGTTATTCTATCATACAGACAGAACACTATAGAGGTCAGCAAAATATCTAGTGGCTCATTAGTGTGGAGTTGGAATGAGTGGATATGTTCTAGCTTTCCTTAAGGCAGCAAAACTCTAGGGCTGGCACATTCTGCTAATAAACCTTGTGCAATTTTAGATGTCTTTCTGAATTTCCCAGTTCTGAGTATATTGTATCGTGCCACAGAAAGGTAGCTTATGAGCACACCTGCACTGTTTTCTGTTTATAGAATTGGTAATTACAATGACAGTGTTGAAATAAAAAATCTGCTGGATAGGAATTAAATAGTGAAAACAATGATGTATTCAAAACTATTTGTATGTCAGTCATTCCATTCATCAAGACTGCAATTAATCTAGTCCCATTCAAAGCCATTGTGGCTGCAACAAAGACAGATATCCTAGCATCTGGTTAGTGATAGCAAGAAAGGATCCTTACAGTTGTGCTTTCTTTTTTCTTTTTTTTCCCCATAAAACTTTGTAACTATTGTGTTTATGAGGTGCTTAAAAATTCTCCAGTGTTCAATGTTTTATCTTTACTGTGCTCTGGACTCAAGAGAATTCCAGACCACTGAAAAGCAGCAAAATACTTGATTAAAAATAAACCACTTAAAAACAATTTCTAGCCTGTTTTCCCTCTGCAGTTTCCATGGAATTCCTATAGTAAATTGCCAGAGAATGTGATTTGGTCTTATTACTTTTAAAAATAACTTCACTTTAATACCAGGGTTAATTTTATACTTGCAGGTGAGAAGAAATGATTGGGAAATTATATGCTCTATTGTTGAAATGGAAACCTGACTCCCAAGTTATATCTTCAGAGATGTAGAGAAACAGCAATATGAAATGACTGCAGTGCATTAGTACATCCAAAAGTTAATAGAGGCAAAATATCCTCTAAGGAATCTGCCTTCCATAGTTTTGAAGAGTGAGTTCTTCCTCCCAGATCCAAACACTAACAGACTTGCTGCTAACCATGATCCAGCCTACGATCCTCTGGGACTTTATCAGTCTAAATATCTGGTTAATGTGGCTTTGTCTAAAGATGGTGAAGGTAGTGAACTGAGTAGCTCTCCATTGTTTTGATATTTGAGGAACAACGTAACAGTGTGGGTTTGGACTCTTCTGTCAGCCACAAAGTTAAAGGTAAACAGGCAGGACCTAAGCCTGCACTCTTCCTTTCTCCCACATTCTATGGATAGTTTTACAGCAAGGTTCTCCAGCCTCTCTCTTCCTCAGTAGTTTCTAAAGAAGGATGCCAGTGATCAGGATTCTTCTCAGCCAGGAACTTGTCATTGCTTTTGATCTGAAGTGATAATTGTATAGTAATGCAGTGTAACACCTTAGTAAAATAGGATGCCACAAAGGCTTTCTGCCATCACCTGCTAACCCCTGGATCCTTTTAGCCTACATCTCTGATCCCACCTCTTAGTGTTTCCTCCCTTGACCCCATTCTGTCTGCCAACAATACAATTCTCAACACTGACTTCTTTTCCTCCTTCCATTCCTCTCTCTCTGCCTACTACATCCTGCCTCCAATGCATGGAATGGTCTCGCTATTCCAGTAGGCCCATTCCCTACTCTCTTGTCATTCAAATTCCTTCTAAAGCTGTGAAGTATCAGAGGGGTAGCCGTATTAGTCTAGATCTGTAAAAGCAGCAAAGAATCCTGTGGCACCTTATAGACTAACAGAGGTTTTGGAGCATGAGCTTTCGTAGGTGAATACCTACTTCGTCAGACGCATGTAGTGGACATCTAAAGATGTGTTTCTTCTTCAATACCTAAAAACACAAGCTCCCTTGTATTGTGTTAGAGAAGAAATTAGTTCAAAATAATGTACACACATTCTTAGCTTACTCATTTTGCTAAGCCTCCCAGTTCATCTTGCCATCTCTGTGTTGGTCTCTTCCCCAAATATCTTATCATCTAGAAAACAGTCTTTATGTTTGTCTTTCATTTAGCAACACTGAAAACACTGTTATCTCTTAACAAAAAGAGGAGGAGAAAGAAGATGGCAATGATTTTGTGGCTCACTGTATACACGGATGCTGGAACATACTTGCCACAAAAGGGCCTGATTGTCCATTCACTTCCACATGTATACAAGTGTTGTAACTATATTATCTTCAGTGGAATTAATTCCTTATTTATAATAATATAGATGTCAGAAGAGTCCTACTCAAAGTGTATATGGGAGCCATGCTATGAAATATTTTTCTAGCTATTTTCTAACTTTGAAAAGTTATGCTTTACTGTGGCCAGTGCCATATGTCATTCAATAATGGGTATCTGAAACCTGGAAGGACCAATCGAAGGGCTGACCCACTAGAACTGGGCAAATATTTTTTTAACTGCATCAGATAGTTTAATTACTAGATATCAAGACAATTGCTGAATACATTTGTGATCCTAAGAGCCCTCACTGCCATATAATGGCAACTCCTATCAACCTGACAAAACTCATGACACCTATCACTTTCCATTCATTATGCTTATCTATAAAAATGTTGCATAAGATATCAAATGAAAACCTATATCACTGATGTCATCATAGGCATATGTGGGTGTTAATCAATAATGTATGTGTATACTAAAAATATGTTTAAAACAACATAATCAAGTAGGGTTGATAAACAAGTCTTCCCCAGCCAAGAAAATGTTGATTTATCTGTCTGCCTAGATATCCACTGGGGATACGCTTCAATGGGTTTCAAAGGTTTATGGGACTATGAAAAGAAGGGGAAAGAACCCATTTGTTTTCTAGTAGACAAAGATCAAAGAGGTCAGTGCTCTGTGTATTCCATGAATTTTGATCCTTGGCCATGTGTGGTGAGTGATGCTGAAAGAATGCTTTAAGTAACTAAATTGTCTTAATCCAGGACTGTAGCCAATTGAATAGAATTTTAGTCACTAGGACGCATGATTATACTTTTGTTTTACCTGTAACCATTTTCTGTTGTTATTATCTCTGGTAAGTATCACTTAACTCTGTTTTTTATTGATAAAGTTATTCTTCTTTTATTTAAATTAATCAGTTTTGTTATATTTAAGTGAGATGTGCATCCTCAGCTGAACCAACAGGCCGGTGTGTATTCTGTCTTTGGGGGATTTGGCAATTTCCCAGGTGTCCAGTAACAAGGGCTGGATGCCACAGACAGATTAACCCACAAGGCTAAATTAGGACTGGTAGAGTCCTGAGGAGTTTGTTTGGCTGGTTAATAAACTGAAGTGGCAAGGAGCTATCACACCGTTTAGCCCCAGCAAATTCCTCTTTTGCTGAGGCAGAGGGCAATATTATTAAATCCAATATTATATGACTAGCTCCAGTTTCCACACCGGCAGACGGGAAACAAATGTAGAGAAGTCTAGGAAATACCTTACAGTTAGCCTTTTCAGATTTCTCAGGAGGTAAACTTCTGGAGTCAAACTGCCAGCACCAGCAGCTAAATCAGAATTAAACATATTCCAGAACTGGTAGATCTTTGTAGTGCTATGAAACTGTATTTGTTGTTCTCTTCAGGGCCAATCCATGGTGTTGGTTGCTGATATAATTACAGGAATCTTCACTGCAAAGAAAGTCAGTCCAATTGTATTTGATTGAAAACACTCACATTTGTATATCGTAGTGACTTGGTAGTGAAATTAAATCCCTTGGTTATTCCACATGGTGCACTGTCATTATGCAAGTTGATGAGAATTTAGGAAAGACGACATTACGATAACAGTTGACCAGAGAGCACCAGTAATGACAATGGTGGAAACTGTCAGAGGACTGAGGAAAAAAGGGAATATTATGATTGGGTGGAGAGGATGGAAATCATTGAGTATTCAGTACAGTGGGAGTTAATTAGCACAAAGCACTGTTATCCAGCTGGTTCATTTACACATGCAGGTTGTGTTTTAGAAGTCGGATTATTTGTTTTGGCCCAGAACACTCACAAGTTTGAACTAGTTCCAGCTCTGTTTTAAATGGAATCTGATTTAAATTTGAATCTTCATAAGTTGGGCTGCGGTGGAAAGGCTGGTTTTAATAAAGCACCAAGATTAGCCTTGCAACAATAATACCCGCAGGCCCTTTGCATTTTTTTTCAGTGAGTTTGATATTGTGGTACATAGGGAGAAGAATTTATTCCCAGAAGCACAGTCTACAGGTGTCATGTTTCTTAATTCTATTCCTCCATCTTTTGCCTAAATTAAACTATCAATATCAGAAATATGAATTCTCAAAACTAGTTCTCGCTTGAGGCAAAGGTAATTTGCTTGACATTTCATGATACATTAGTGGTTTGTTCTCACTAGCCATAAAAGAAGACTATTACCATTGTCTTTTTTTCAGTCGTATTGGAGACTCTGCTGTCTTGAGCATACATTCTTTATTAATTGATATAAGAATATACCAATATTTTTGTCTATTAGGATTATTTTTAGGGAGTTGAAAAAGAGTGGACTAAGATTTTGTTTGATCAAGAATCCCAACCTGATCTAGTCAAAATAAACTGTTAGATTTTTTCCATCAAAAAACTTCAGCTACTCTGAAAACCATGCCTCTCGGTGAAAAGGTTGGATGACAGCTGTTTATGTTGATCCCATAGGTTAAAGGTGTTTTACGTTACATTTGAAGTTAAGGCAGAATCTGGCCCTTTGTATGCATGCTAATGTTTCACTCTTTCTGTAGAAAGTAGAAAGCAACCAAAGAATGGATTGTGGGGAACAAAGATCAGTTGGCCCCCAGGGAGAAGGTCTACATAGAATAATTGGTCTATTTCTCTCTTTCCTTTCCTAAGAAAGGAGCAGCCACAGAAGAAAGAAAAATCAGAAGTTCACTGTTTATCAATAGGTCAAGCACAGTTTCCACTTCGTTCTGAAAAGCCTTTCTTTTTAAGGGGGAAGATTTGCTGATTCATGTGGCATGGAGAGTGCAAATGTCTTCAATTTGCGCAGAGTAAAAACATCAGCAATTTTTCAGCATGAGGAGGCAGGAGGTTTGACTTAAAAAAAATACATGAAAGCAAATTTGGGAGAAGCAGAAAAAAACTCTAAAATTATTTCTTGCATGAACAAAACCTATATAGGTGTCATCAAACTGCTACCAGAATAAGTGGTCCAGTATTTCTATGACTTTTATTAGGTCAGCCATTAAGCCTGTTTTTCTCTCAGAATGGCTGATGTCATCTAGCACAGTCTGGGCCAAATTCTGCATCCTTTATTCAGACAGTATGTTCTTTTTATTTCAGTGAGGACATACATATGAGTAAGTGCTGCAGGATTGGACCCCATGTCAGGACAGGACCCTTAACACAAGTTTTAGGGATCAACATGCGGGATGAGGGCGGGGAGTGTGCAGAAAAACCTGCCAGCAGTCAAGGTGGGGTTGCCACTCAGAGAAGAATTTCATTTTGGGCTTTGTGACATTGTTCAGCTCTCTGAGTGTCTCTGTGTCAATGTTTGCTTGATGTTGCATGGCCACATGATAGTTCAGAATCATACATGTAAATATAACATCACACAACAAAGACCCAAGTGCCAGAACTCTGTAATACTGCATCATAGCATAGTGGTACAATGTGGGTTCATGGACATCCCTGTAGTATATTAGTCTTGCAGAAAAGCTTCCTAAAACTTAAAGATGATTCTGCTTGTTAATGGGAAGGGGAAGGAGAAAGGAGGAAATGACACTTCTTTTGAAAGGAATCTAGACAATTACACTGGTCTACAATTTTTGAGACGTTGTCTGCTTCAGAGACAAAATGTGATATTTATTATGTATTTTGATGTGCTGAATTCAAATATGACAATTAAAACAATTGATTGGCTACTGTTTCTAAGATATTTAAGTTTTTACATTTTATGTCTATGTATATTGTGTAGATAGTAGAGTCTTAATCATAAATTGTAAACCTGGGTCTTTTCATGTGTTTATGGTTGCTTTACATGATAATATTTCACCTGTCCTGTTTATGTAACACTTTAAAAATCAGCAAAAGGGTTATATAAATAAAATTGATTATGAAACAAAAGGCAAAAAAACTATTATGTACATAGTTTAGTCCTATTCAGTGTCTACTCGGCGCTTCTTGGCTTGTCTCTTGTATTCATTAAATGGAGCATCTCTTGGCACTGTCCAGCAATAGTCTGCAAGCATTGATGGGCTCCATTTGCCCTGATAGCCTGCCAGGAGATTCCACTGCTGTAGTCTGGAGCCCAACAGCTCTGCCTTACTCTTGGGTAGTTCCAAATCCCTGACAAGGTCATTCAGTTCACCTTGTGTTATGAGGTGTGGTTCAGAGGAGGAGGATGGGAGAAAATGTGGGTCCTGTGACATTGATGGTTCAGGACCAGAAGTTTCATCCTCTTCCTCTTCCTCGTCTGACTCAAGTGAGAATGATTCTGGTGCATCAGGAACCGGCAGTCCTCCTCCGTGGGGTACTGGGCGTATAGCTGATGGAATGTTTGGATAATGCACAGTCCACTTTTTCTTCTTTGACACACCTTTCCCAACTGGAGGCACCATGCAGAAGTAACAATTGCTGGTATGACCTGTTGGCTCTCTCCAAATCATTGACACTGCAAAAGGCATAGATTTCCTTTTCCTGTTCAACCACTGGCGAAGATTTGTTGCACAAGTGTTGCAGCATATATGTGGGGCCCACCTCTTGTCCTGATCTCCACTTTTGCAGCCAAAAGAAAGGTGATAGGCTTTCTTAACCATAGTGGTTATACTGCACTTATGTGATGCAAAAGTCACTTCACCACAAACATAGCAGAAGTTATCTGCACTGTTCACACAAATACGAGGCATCTCTGCTCACTTTGGCTAAACAGAAATGTGTCCCTTTGCAAGATCAAACACTGACAAATAAGAGAGCAGGACACTGTATGATTTCTAGAGCTGATATAGGGCAATTTGTTCAGCAGAGTGATGTAAGCTTCGTTATGATTGCATCATCCATGACTTCTAGGAATAACATGATGCAATTCATATCATGTATGACGCAATACCAGCTTCAGATTGCATCATTCATTGTTTTGCCTAAAAAGCAAGTACTGTCCAAACCCAGTCATAGATTTATTCATAGATCCAGTCAAAGCTGTATTTTAGTCATTTCTGGTTTAAATTGAGATCCCTTCCCTTTATAACTCACTTATTCTCCGGCATTCCCAAGTCAAGGGTCGTATATACTGACCCAATAGCATATCTTGAAAACTAGAGCCAATCAACAATTTTAAGCATCATTTTCATTCTCAGTGACCCAGAATTAGTAAAGTTGGACAACATTTATTTCAGAAGCATTTTGGCTGTAGAGCAGTGTTACCAGGAATGGCTAATCCTAAACAGGTTTTAGATCCACCAAAATGTGTACCTCCACTCCAATTTCCTTCCAGCTTCCATAGCATGGGCCGCTTGTCATTCCACAGTCCTTTATTTTTCTTGTGACACTGTCCATCCATCCAGCAGCAATCACCTTTGTGCTGTATTATCACTTGTTGCTCTTCTTCTCTCTAGGTGTATGGCCCAGATCCCAGTAATCCAAAGAATATGTCACTTTCCCTGGCACATCCTGAAAGTAAGATTTATTTAGAAAAAAGGTGGATTGGTGCTTCAGAGTTTTCTCTAGATGCAGGAGCAAAGCAAAATAAATATGACGAGATGGCTTTTCAGAACAATCTTTCAAAATGAGAATGAGACCAGTTAGCTCCCAGGTATTTTTTTCTGATCCTGTTGTCCATAAAATGTCTTGGGATCTTTGAATGAAAGATATTAGAGAAGGTCAAAGAAGTAGTAGTAACATTATTTATTCCAACCTGCAGTTCCATGGTAACAATTAGAGAGAAAGTATATCATGTTAAAAAGCCAGGGAAAGATATGCCACATCAATTGTAAAACCAAATATTTTGCTCCTCAAAATATTGTAGCCACTTCCATAACCGAAGAAATAGTACTGATGCAGACATTTCCCAAGGTCACATGCTGCCTTTTGAGCTATTATTGCCTGCAGTGCACACACCGTTCCTGGGGAAGGGAAAAGGATGGTTCAAAACCTACTCAAATATTTGTTTATTGGGAGCCAATTTACCTGACATTCATCTTGTGCTGACAAAACAGTTTCTGAAACCAGTTGGTTTCATGCCAATCTATTAATATAAAGAATTGTTACTGATGGCAAAATTCCTGATCTCTTCTTTTAATTGTTGGCATCTGCCAGTGATTTTCTTTCAGAAAAGTTTTAATAATCTTTGGGCACTGTTGGATACTTGTTCCAAGAATGAGACACACACTGTGATTTTTGTATTGGCAATGTAAATATCCTTCACAGTGGAGGCCAGAGGACCAAATTTAATCCACCGTCCTGTATTTTTTAAAGTAAATGGCTGAGTAGTTTGTAAATCCCCAGAGTGAAGATTATCTGGTAAAATTTTTCATGTCCCTTGAAAAAAAAATTAAAAAATAACCTAAACTCCTCTCTTTCTCAAATTTCTTATGCATGAAGCAAACAAAAACAAACTCCCACCTGTCCCGTGCACACAAAGTCTCTAGCTGTATAAATACAAGTATGTGGGAATGAATAGTAAAACAGGAGACCAATGCTTAAAATGGTATCACATCTCACTGAGACCTATATCAAATAACAATTAGTCCACCTTGCCAGATATTTTATGAGCAACCTATGCCTGCAAGAAATAATGAACCTGAGCCATTTTTAGTTCTCTTCTTGGGGCAGTAACTGAAGGACATATCCTTCCATTCCAAAGAAAAACTCTTGAATACAGTGTTATATATGATAAGATTGACAGATAAATTGAGAGAGAGATCACAGTATATTTTTCAGAAATGTGAAAGTGTACTGGCTCTAATGCCTTCAGAAATATGGCATCGCTTTTCCTTGGTTTTTAACTCTAGGCAGTATATTGATGTGAAATCAATTTGATAACATGAAAGGGCTTCACCTAAAGAAAGCTTTGAGAAGTATAACCTTACATTGAACTCTGCATAGGTTTAGCCTTGATTTTTTCTCAAGGTTAAACCTATGCCTCCTTTTCTCAAGGAGAAACCTAAACCTTGATTTCCCCCTCGCTCCCCCAATCCAGCACAAACACTCATGATGATGGCAGTAACTTTTTTTTTTTAAATTCAACCTCAAGAAAATACTGTCTTGTTTTTTGCTTTATAAAATTAAATAGGTTTTATTCGGGGGTGGGCATAGCTGAGGCACTGGAGAAGGAAGACCTCTTTATTTAATGTGAGTATTTGTTGTGATGATGTCGGAACTTAAAGAAACTTCAAGAAATCAATTCAAATTGAAAGGGAGAGGGAATATCACATTTTGATTTTCAGAGAAAGCAGCTGACGAGCGGAAATAGTTTATGAATAATAGTTAATGGAGTATGCTTAGCTTTCTTATTTCATCTCCCTTCTGGTGTTATAAATTCATGCTGGCAGGAATAGCATATTATATTTGTTAAGCCTCTTGAGAAGGGGAAATAAATAAAAATTAGTATTTGAGGAAAATGATCAATATGAGATCTGCATTAAATACCTAGAATTCAGTGGGTGATGGATATACTGCCTCTCACTGCCTGAAAGTTATTTAATGATCTAGTTGAAATGACTTCCATAATAAAGGAATACATGAAAACAAATATTGCAAATGTCTGTTGTACTGTCCATCTATCTGTCTGGCTCATAGGAGTATGTGCTCTAAGGGGAACTATGGGAAATAGGAAGCTCTTTGGATACATATAGAGATCATACAAGCAGCAGTGAGTAAAGATGGTCTTTATATTGCTTTTAAAGAAAAGTGACAGAGGAATATGAAAGGGTCCATGCTTTCCATCTCACAGTGTAGCTTCCAGCAGGAGATGTATAGCCTTATCACAGTTTTGATCACTGGGAAGCAGGATCTAATAATTTGCAGGCTTATCAGAGACAGGTGAAAGATGTGCATCATAGATGTCTAGAACTAGAAGAGATCTGTTGAGTATATAGTCCATTTTCCTGGAGTCACTGCAGGATTGTTCTCTACTGACAATTGGTAGTGTTTTGTCTAGATTATTTTTACAATATATAAGGTGATGGGTCTTCCACCACATCATTTGGGAGACTACAGTCACAATGACTGGGAAAAAAAAGGAAGAAACGCAGAATCACATGAAATGAAGATGGAGAAGAAGTCGTCTAATTACAATCATAGGAGAAGGACCACATAGATTCTCACTCCAGTACTCCCTGGAGAAAATGTGAAATTCCCCAGGATCCCTGTTTTACAAATGTGCCATAGAATAAAATTCCCTCACCACCAAAATTGGCCATCTCTTCAGCCCTATACATGTGAATAAGAGTCACCGGAGTCAAGAGAATACAAGAACACATAACTTTGCTGGACAGAAGACCAGTACCAGGACTATATCCCACATAATCCCCATTTGGAACTTAGGTGTTGACTTTCTGCACCACACAAGTATTTTCAAAAGATGATACAGGCTGTGGAAAAAAGGAACAAAAGTAAATGTTCAGCCAATTGATAGTTTTAGACAAAAGTAATATAAGGTTTCTTTGAAAAATACATTCTGGTGAATTTTGAGTTTTAGAAAATTACTGGATTGTTGCCAGTGCTGCAGACTGAAATCCTTTGTTTATTTGAAACAAAATCTGCTTTTCTGTTCTTGGTTAGGATGTGAAAAAATAGAATTATGGAAACATTTGACAAAGATATATTAACCATTCAATATTTGACTATTTTAGCATTTTGCTGCAAAACGCTCTTTTTTTTTTAAAAAGAGGTCAGAAAAATCACAATTTTTGGTGCTCTTAAATTTTGATGCTTCAGTGAGTCAATATTTAAACACGAGGAGTCATGAAATTTCTAGTAAAATTGAGCAGAATTAAAAAATGAAAATTGACTTTAGCACGGTGGAATGCCAGAGGAAAAAACAGTTAATTACCTTGTGTGAACAGTGTTTTTCAAGATGCGTGATCCCTATCTGCATTCCACTGTCTGGTACATATGCGGTCCTTGAGACTGAGACTGGAATTCTCACATGTATTCATCATCAGATGATCCTAATTCCACAGGTGGACTTCCTCTATACAAAGGGATGTAGATCTCCCTTGTTTGTTGGTATAAAATACAGTTGTCATCATATTGTTCAATCTCACATGAACAAACTGGGAGTGGATAAATGGTAAGAATTTTTTGCCGGCTTCCCAGACTGGTCTCAGTTCCAGGAGATTTCTATGCATCCTGGAGATATGAGGAGTCCATGTTCCCCACACTCTGATCATTCTGATGAGTGCCTCAGACTGTCAGAGAGGCATCAATAATTAATGTCTTCTGAAGCACAACATTTTTTGTTCTGCCTCCAAGTCAGAGAGTCTTGTACCCTGAAAGAGATTATAACTATCTTGTCCTTACTGGGCTTGCTCAAACCAGAAGCCAGGCCTATACACAGCAGAGTAGGAGTCTTGCAAACAAGGTCACATAGTGTAAGACTATGTGGATGAGGATGAGATATGTCCAAACTGATGTTTGCGGACTCTTTCTGAACTGATTGGTAGGAATCTTAATTGATTTGGAACCTGTCTTTGGAGAAGTAAACTTTAGCTCTGAGTGAATCTAGAGGTGCTCTGAGGAAATCTGTGGTCTGTATTGGAACTACAGTGAACTTTTATATATTTAATCCACTGGGGTCTGCTATGTCAGCTATCTGTGCAGAACTGGGACAGCACACAGAGGGAACACATGCATGCAGCTGATTGATATCAACATTGAACAGAGCAGAGCATCACATCGGTAACATCTGACGACAGTTCATATCTATCATGAACCTCAGGGACCTCCTGTGAGAGGGAAGTATATTTATGTGGAAATAGCAGTCCTGTAAGTCAAGGGCCATGAGCCATTTGTTTCTACTGTGGCAAACCCAGGACCGACAACTACTGGGGCGGAGGTGGATAGTAAGTAGTCCCAGGGGGTTAAAAGGCCTCTCCCAATCCACTGAGGACAGATAACCACAGGGAAATAAGGTGCAGCTGGAAAAGAGGTTACCAGGGAACTAATTAGGTTCAACTGGCTCCAACTGCTTGAGACCTTTTTAAACCCTCCCCTGCATGGAAGTGGTGGTGTGGGAGAGAGAGAGTGAGAGAAGCAGGGAAGCTGCCAGTAAGCTAGGTGCAGCAAGGCTCTGAACACTTCCAGCAAGGAAGGCTGCACTCTGTCCCCAGAAGGGAAGAAAAACAAGCACAAGGGACTGACTGAGGGAAGGAATAGCCAGACCCTGTGCTACCTACGAGGATTTGCTTTGCCCAAGCCTGACTCTCCAAGGCTAAAAAGGACTGAGCCTGCTGAGGAGAAGAAGGTACTTTGCCACACTATTTAAAGACACGATTTTCTATGGCAAGGTGACCATTCTGAATCTCAGAAGAAGAGAAGAGAGACATCTCTTCTCTCAGGCAGTACAGACATCTCTGATGGGCATTGCTGACCAGGAAGGCTTGTGGAGAGGAAATACATATTTTGAATCCCTGTACTCTGTCTGTAGCTCGATCTCTGTGCTGGGACAAGCGCAGGGGCAGGGGAAGTCCCAAAAGGGAAAAAGGACTCTTTCATCCCTAATTGACTATACTAAAAAATTTAACGTATCTAATAAGAAAAAAATATTTATATAATATTTACAAATAAAGTCAAAAGAAGAGATTAAGGGACACTGGAGTGTTCGATCTCCGACCATGTGTGGTAAGAAGAAACTGAGGAGTACAAGCAAAGAGTGCAGATGTGTACCAATGAACACTACTACCAAGAATCTTCCAATTTCAGGCACATAGAATGCATGGGTACTCCACAGTGGAATACACATAGGAACCAAAACTCAAAGAAGAACCTCATTTTGTGAAATATCATGAAAAATGTGAAGATTAATCAGGATGAAATGGCATGAAAAGAAATTGCAAATAACCCCCCACTCAAATGTTATAAATGTGTGGAGCCTTATCAAAAGAGGTGAAAAAAGACTGAGAGGAGGTCAAAGCTCTTGTGTGATGGAAGAGAAGGAAATGGTGATAAGGAAATCCCACAAAATGGAAGAGGTTGGTGGAAGCAGGAAAAGAAGGAGGAGGCGAGATGAAGAATAATAAAATGTACACCCTACCACTAGGATGTGAAAATAGTAGTTGTTCTTTGAGTGCTTGTTCATGTCCATTCCAATCAGGTGCATGCATGCTTTGTGCACACCAGCCAGAAGATTTTTCCCTTAGCAGGGTCCATAGGGTGGGCCTGGGTGCCCCCTGGAGTCGTGTCTTCATGGCGCTCAATATAGCGCCATGCTCCAATCAGTATATGACTCTGACCCCACATCCTGAACTTTGGCTTGTGAGTCACTCGATTGGAATGGACATGAACATGCACTCGAAGAAGAATAAACGGTTATTCACCTTCTCGTAAGTGTTGTTCTTTGAGATGTATTGTTCATGTCCATTCCAATACCCATCCTCCTACCCTTCTGTCAGAGCAGCCAGCAAGAAGGAACTGTGGGGGTGTGGGTCAGCAGGGTGCTATATTGGGCACCATGAAGGAGCAACTCCAGGGGACACCTAGGCCGACCCCACAGACTGCTAAGGGAAAAATCTTCTGGCTGGCGTATACGCGGTGCACACACATCTGATTGGAATGGACATGAACAACACATCTTGAAAAACAACAGTTATGAGAAGGTGAGTAACTGTTTTTCCTCTTTTATTTGAGGTGGAAATAGGAAACTTCACTACTGCCCATCCTATCCCATCTGCAATGAAACAATCTGCTCTGCAATTGAGTTTGGCTTAGTGGCTCTTCAGAGACTATGACAATCTCATTCTTTCAGTCTGCCTAATAAAGGAGCTTGAGAGAGATGTGAAGCATTTCCTATCTCCATGCCATTGACCCAGACCTTTCAGTCCCCTCTGCTCATCATCTGAGAGTGAGGACAAAGATTAAAATTGCATCATTCTGAGCCTGTAATTGCAGACTCCCTCCTTATCGCAGTCAACTAAAGCAAAAATCTTGTCCACATGGAACATTATATAATTGCAGAGCAGGGCCTTAAAAGTTCACTAACACATGCAAAACTGCACTACACTAAACACCACAAGGCTGTAAACTTGCTGGTTTATGCCCTCTTTAAACAGACATGGGGAAATGAACTTTGTAAAAATCACTTTGTATATAAGCTAAAGTCTTAAATCTAGTGCCTGACCTGAACAAGAGGATCAAATGCTGATGACACGTACAGGGAAGAGGAAAGTAGAGAAAGAGGAATACTAACCTATCAAGCCACTGGGGGAATGCTCCCCAGAGGTAACCTCAGGCCAGTGGTGCCCCTGTCTTTGGTCTATCCATTCCCCATCCCTTCCAGCCACTGTTCATGGCTACAGAATACGGCTCCATACTATGGGATGCAGTGCATACAACCTTAGTGGCAGTGCTGCATTAAGTACCTCTTTATGCAGTGGAATCATGAGACATTTAAATTATTGGATGCTTTAGAAAATGTTGACCTAAGTGACTTGCCAAAGGTGACATAGCCAGGCAGTGGCAAAGCCAGAGCATCCTCTCCCCCCACCCCCTGTAGAGTCTTGATTGTCACTTTTCAGCTCTAACCCTTTTGACACTATTCTGTGCACTAATACTAGCATGACTGGTACTCTGCAAATAACTTGATGGGGCTAGGTTAGAATCAATATATTGAATTTCTCTTAAGTGACCGGGAGTTGTGCTATAAATATTTTATCACATTTATTTATTTTCTAATTTATTTTAAAATGAATCTATCACATATATAAATAGGGCACATCTGCAGTAAAAAATAATAACAAGTTTTATGAAAGTAGTTAACCAATATCAGCCTAAAATAGATAGATTTGTCTCTTCAAACCAGTCATAAAAATGACGTCAGGACTTACAACCTCAAGCCTTCAGGCGAAAAGGTTTAGAAAACGGCAGTGAACACAAAATTAAACACAATTCCTTTCTCCTTAAAAAGTAATTTTGTACATATCAAACAAGTTACTTTATAGAATACAGTAGATGGACCTAAATAAAATACCTATCTGAATTTCCTCTGCTCCACTCCTGTTTATAAATCACTCGGTCATGATTATGTGATCATAACTGTTGATTGGTGAGTTACAAGCTTCTCTCTTCACTCACCTGAGCCATCTATTAGCCCATATGTAATGCCTATGGAATTATATCTGACATTTCTATTAGCACCAGAAGCGCTTGTCTGTGATTAACACTATTGCTATGAATATTAAAAGAATTAATAACGATTTACCACTTATCATAAAGCATTGACACTTTCACAATAACTGGAAAGACACATTGCTTGAATATGAATTACATTAATTCCTGAACTGTAACTATGTGGCACTGTCTTCCATTGGTTTATATTTTTTTTTACTCCTTTCAGACTGTTTTTTTTTTAAATCTTCCCCTGACTGCTGCTCTCATTTGACTGGTGTGGATATATCTTTTGCCTCCATACTGTGTGTGTTTGTTTAAATGATTAATTGTCTCCTTGGTAATTATTCTGAAGCTATGCAAAACTGGAGGTTAGGAAATGTCTTTGAAGGTGATTGGCAAGTGGGGATGCACTAGCCTCCAGCCCATGACTAGGGGCTGGAATTTGCTCGTTTTCTATGATATTATTGATTTTTTTTTTCAATAGGACTGGGTCTATATTTATCACCAAGAACATTGTTTAGCCACTTCTTTGCTCCTATCCCAAGGCACATGACAATAGTTTTCCCTCTGAAAGGCAGTTGATTCTAATAATTTGTAGGACAACATATCAAAGAAAATTGATGTGCGGCAAATACTAAATATGTTTAGTGGGCTCTTTCAATCCATCTAAAATCCCAAATGATGGTTTCTTCAACAAAGGTACATTTCATGCACCTAGGGCTGGGCAAAATATTATTAAGTAGACAATTTATTTGATCATTTTAGCCCTTAATTACTCATAGAAAGACTTAAACTTCTTAAAGTATGCTTGTTACTTAATGGAATTTTTACTGTAATTACGCACAAAAACAAAAGAGAAATGTATGTAAAGTTATTCCAACACATGAGATATTGGTGAAGTGTTCACTACAGCAAGGCCTTTGACTATTGGTTTTTTATTGCCTCATTGTTTCCTCATGCTCCTCCATCTGTCCATCTATATCCAGCTGTCATCTCTTGTCTTATGCTTAGACTCGAAGCCCTTTGGGAAAGGGACCATCTTTTTGTTTGGTGTTTATACAGTGTCTAGCACAGTGGGGTCTTGGTCCATGATTAGGGCTCCTAGGCGGTACAGCAATTCAATTAAACATCAACATAAATAATCCGACTGGTCACTAAATCACATGCTGTTAATTCTGCTCCTGGAGTGGGTGAATAAAACTTTGTTGAAAGGATGTGGGCACTTCTGAGACAGATTAGAGTAATTAATAACTGGAACAATTTATCAAGGGTTGAGGTGGATTCTGCATTCCTGGCAATTTTAAAATCAAGTAGTACTTTTTTAAAGGAATTATTTTTGTGTAGTTTTACGGCCTGTGTTATATAAGAGATCAGTCTTGATGATCACAGTGATCTCTTCTAGTGTTGGAATCTCTGGAATCCTGAATTTGTGGGAGAGAGACTTTTTTACACATTCAAATACATGAGTCTGCAATGAGAAAAGCAGTAGACCATTTTCCCCTCAAATGTAAAGTGCTTAGTATTATAGCTGGTTAGAACTTTTTTTAATCAAGAAAAATAAATTAAAAATGCACTTCAAAGCTAGTTCAAATTATTTTTAAAAATCTTACTGGGTTTTAAAAATATTTTTCAATTTTTGAAAAAAGTCATTAAATTTTGAATTAAAAAATCAGTAAAATAGTTGACTTTGTTTTTGAGACTTTGCTTTGAGAAAAATAACTTGATTTTGATCACTGTGTGCATTAAGAAATCAATATAGTTGTTTATTTTCAATTCAGGCTTTTATACCTAAGATAGAAAGTGCAGAGCGATTTTTCAATCACTAAAATGGCAGCAGAGAGAAAGGATGAAAAAACCCCACCTGATTATCATTGATGGTAACTATTTTTGCCTTCCTTTCCGTTCCAGTATATCTTTTCTCCCTCCTCCCCTTAAAGTAATTCAGTTATACACTCCACTTTATTCTTGACTGCAGTGCTGTGAAACGTTGTTCTTAAGTGATGCCTCTGCTAAAGAAAATGGTTACCTGCTGAAATATTTAATCAATTCTAGACACTCAGGATGGGCTCCCAAAGGTATCTAAGTCCCATCTTTAGGCCCTACTGTGATCCACAAAACTGCTTGGCTGCTGCCTAGCCCTGTAGGGGGCTAAACTCACTGAGTGGTAAAGTTTTTGCTTCTGCTCATGCACACTAGTACCTCATGTCAGCAGTCTAGATGCTTATCTCCCACCTGAGACCCAGAGCAATGCACAAACTGGAAAAAGATAGACATTTGGCTGCCTAAGTTGCATGCAGGGGCCTGATCTGATAAGTAGCCTCTGAGGGATCTGTGAACTCTCAGATGAGTGCCCTAATCACTAGGCTGTAGAATATTCTGAGTTGGGTCTCTATCAATATATCCTATTGAAGTTGTTCCACTTTAATTGAAAGATTGAACAGTTAAATATAATTGGGTCAGAGAAAGATTTAGAATGACTCTAAAGCCAAAGGTTAGAGCACTACCCTGAGAGGCAGCAGATCTCTGTTCAAATCCTTTCTCCCCTTCAGGAAGAGAGGGGACTTGAAGTGGGGGATCTCCCACATCCTGGGTGACTACTCTATCCACTACGCTAAAGGTTATGAGGGAAGTTGTCACGACCCTCCTCCCAGCACTCTGTTTGTTTCAGGCCCCACATGTAACCTAGGCAGCCAAATGCCTGACTTCTCCCATTCGTGGATAGCTGGCAGAGTTAGGTACTGCCCTGCAGCTTGGATTTAGGTTCCTATCTCCAGGATAAGGGCAGGGATTAGCACACACCTCTCTGGTAAATGTCTCCCATTGGTTAGTTTAAACTCCTTCCCAGTTAGTATGCTAGGTTTGTGAACTGCATTCTTAGGTGCCTATCTTTCTCCATTCAATGTATAGGGAGCGTAAACATCTAACTCAAGTTGTGGATAGCAGTCATGTTCCTGTGTATTTCTAGGCACCTAAAAGTTAGGTGCTGCGATGTGCAGCATTGCAAACCTTAAATTCCTTCATAGAGCCCACCTTTAGCTCCCAGACTTCTGAAAAGGAATGTCATGGGAATTGCCATACTGGATCAGGGCAATGGCCCATCTAGTTCGCCTCCAGTCTTTGCCTTTGGCCAGTACCATATGCTTCAGGAATAATTAATTTCCTCCATAGGAAAGTTATATGGTTACGTTCCAAAGAATCATAATTAGTTATCCTATCTGCAAACTTTAAAACTGATCCCTAATTCCACTGATATCAGGGGAAAATCTCTGATTTCAATTGGTTTTGATATAGGCTCTGTATTCTTATACTGCCACTTCAAAATGTTTCAAATGCTGTCTTCTTCCATGTGCATTTCTTTGAACAGGTGGATCCTGATTTTTAACTATCAATTCTATTTTTACTCCAGTGTAACTCCATTAACTGTAGAGCATTTACTCCTGGTTTACTGCAGTGTTCATGAGATAGAAGTCAGGCCTAGAGAGTCTACCTCATTAGATAATATGTCTTGGTAACAAAGAGGTGCTGAGAATGCCGTGATGCCTTGTGTTCTTATTACTTGAATGTACGTCATGAGTTTACTGAAGTTTTCACTTAACTTCACCTTTCAAAGCCTACTTTAATACACTGAAGCTTTGATTCTTATGCATGTAGTTAACTTTCAGTAGTCCGATTGAGTATTTGCAGGATTGGGGTCTAAGCAGTATTTGAAACATGCCCACTTGGAAACAGGAGGAAGATTAGAGGCAAAGAAGAACTGGGCTGGAGAGAGGGAAACTTGTCAGAACATAATGGATTACTTTAATGGTACCCAGACAGCACCACACAGTTGGTTGCAAGAACCAGGTCCTTTGGGATCAAAATTTATGAGCCATCATCTCTTTCTACAGCAGCGACAGCAGCGACACCAGTGCCACCTGATGAAAATGTAGATATCATGCCTGATGTCAGAACTGGATCCTAAAAGTCTACAAACAGGCACTATGTGATTCTTTATATTAACAGTTAACTTCTCCTGTCTCCAACCTCACCTGCTTCCCACTTTTCTGTACTTGCTCCTCACTTCCACGCTTTGTTCTTATTAATTTTTGATATTAAGAAACTAGTGGCTGAGCACCAGAAGAAGTGACAAAGGCAAAATTTCAGAAGTGCCCTAAAATTTTAGGTGCCTCAATTTTTTTGGTGTCCAATTTTAGTTACTTCTAGGGCAGTGGTTCCCAAACTTGTTCTGCCGCTTGTGCAGGGAAAGCCCCTGGCAGGCTGAGCTGGTTTGTTTATCTGCTGTGTCCGCAGGTTCAGCTGATTGCAGCTCCCACTGGCCGTGATTCGCCACTCCAGGCCAATGGGAGCTGCTGGAAGCGGGATCCAGTACGTCCCTCAGCCCACACCGCTTCCAGCAGCTCCCATTGGCCTGGAGCAGTGAACCCTGGCCAGTGGGAGCTGCAATTGGTCGAACCTACAGATGCGGCAGGTAAACAAACTGGCCCGGCCCACCAGGGACTTTCCCTGCACAAGCGACGAAACAAATTTGGGAATCACTGTTCTAGCGAATGGTTTTTTGATGTGTTAAACTCACACAGCTCTTTAACTGAAAATCAGGCCACATACAAGTTTAAAATTGGTGACCAAGACTGGAGGCCACTCTGAAAAAAATTGGGCCATATAATTTTTCTGCATTTCAGTTTCCCTTATTTGTGTAATAAGGATCTCTCTCCCATACAGAGGTGTGGTGAGGATTAATTAGTTAATGTTTGCATTGTTCCTGGAAGACGTGAAGTGCTAAGTATTATTATTATGGTGCTATGAAGATGTAGAGTGGCAAGTATTATTATTATTTATTATTAACAATGCTTTTGCCTATTTTCTTTTGTCTCAGAGACAAAATAGTAATTTCCAGGCTTCTGAATTTTTGGAGCATCTTGTGATTTAATTCCATTAATGTTTCCTATCTGTTTATTAAAATGTATATCCCAACATCTGTGGAATACTCCTGACTGTCTATACTTTTAAGGTAACCAGATAACCTGAGAACATCAACAGGGATGTAAGGATCACACAACACTATGTATGCCAATGCATATGTCTGTTTAGTGACGACTGCTGAAGTACTACCAATAAGATAGGATTGAACTGGTTCCTCCCTCAAGACATTATCTGTAATTTGACAGGTGAACATTTAGATATGACAGTTCCTTCATTTTGTATTTAAGGAAATAGCCAGATGTAGTTAAATATGACTTTTCACAGTCATAAATCCTATAAAGGCCCAGATCCACCACTGAAGTCAGGGAGTGCTAAATGCAGCTGTGGAAATAGGGGTGCAAAGATTTCTTCTCCTCTAGTCCTGGGGCCCTACATGTGCCCAGCCAGTTCCCATCCAAGTGCCAGTCTGATCCCAGTGCGCTTTAACTTATAATGGCTGCCTGTGGCCCCTAGGAACTGTTGCAATAGCCAGAGATCAGTGAGGTGTACGCTGGTAGCCATGAGGGGATAATATAGGAACTACTATCATGGCTCAGTGACATCCAAGGATTCCCTTGTGCAGTGGCCAGTTAAACTGGTTTTAGGATACCTTTGAACTGCAAGAGCTCTGCAAGTTTTCCCTGACACATAAGAAAGTCTAGCCTTCAGAATATATGCCAGATTGTGATCTCAGTTATATCGTTTGTAACTCCAAAACACCACAATTGAAACCAATATGATTCCAAAATTTATAGCAATGTAACTAAGATAGTATTGCTTTCAAATCTGCTTGTTACTTTAGTCTCAGTGAAATACCTTAATGATAGACATATTAATTTGTTTTAAACTCAGTAATTACGAGCCTAAGACTACCCTTACTCACTTGAGTAGTTCTTTGTATTAAAGCAGATTGCTGAAGTGAGTAAAGGATGCAGGATCATGTCTTGCTAGAGGATAAGGTTTATGGAAGCAGGTAGTGAAAAAACTAACAATTGGAGCTGGGTGAAAAAGTCAAAAGTAATTTCATTAAAACTGTAAAAAAATTGGTTTTATTTGTTTTGAAGTTTTGGAAACTGAACCAGTCTTTGCTTCTAAAATTGTTATTGACCTGAATTGGTTACCTACAAATTGTATTTACCAAAACCAATCCAGTTCTGACATCAAAACCAATGTGTTTTGGTAAATGATTTTTTGTTTTATATTGGACTGAATAACTTTATTTCCAAGAAAAGGCCAATTTTCTGCAGAACATTCTTAATTTTAAAGATTTCAACCAGCTCTATTCACAAGGAACTCTGTCCTGAGATTAGAATTTCTGGCTAATTATGCAGATTCAATGAGTTCAGGTAATAGTCTACTAGATTTATTCACACCCCAGAACTTTTCAACCCGATCTGAACCTCATAACTTCAAGCCCCATTTCTAATCTGAACAGACACTCCATTTTCTTGCAGTCTCTCACTATATATTGTGACTTGTTTGTTTTTTCTGTGAGATTGCATAGCTTGATTTAAATCACATTGATTTGTTTGAGAGCCATTTTGGTCTTATCTAAAATATTGTGTTATAAAGCTTTGTATAATCTGATAAAATTGAAAATGATGTGTGATGTTATGTAATTTATTGCTTTCTGTGTAAATTATCATTTGCAATTGGAGCAGCCTGGTTTCTGTATATGATTAATTGATTTTTTTCTGTGTAATATATCAGCATTGGGTTGTTTATATATGGAAGTACACAGGCCTGCATGGCTTTATACAATACTAATCAAGGTTGAACTTCACATATTGACTTTTGTTCTTGTTTAGGGGAAGAAAATATAGGGACCCTTCCTCATGGGATATGGGCAAATGTAGTGCAGTGTACTCAGTTTATCAGTGAAACCTCAGAATCAGATATCAGTGTCAAAATATCCACAGTGATTATCATGACACTGGTTGCTAGATAAGGCTTCTTGCATAGTCAATGTGTCACTCAGTTTTAGAGTGAGAGATCTAAGATAAAAGTAAAATTCTTAATCATGACATCTGCATGTGCATCATTCCGCAAACTTATCCACATTTTGAAAATTACTAATGGGAAAAACAAACCAAAATTAAGGAAGCTAATACATCTTCCAGTTAGCAGACTGATTCTTTTGTGTTCCATTCTATGCATCCGAAGAAGTGAGCTGTAGCCCACGAAAGCTTATGCTGAAATAAATTTGTTAGTCTCTAAGGTGCCACAAGTACTCCTGTTCTTTTTGTAGAAGAGAAACTCATATAAAAAGAGGAGCCTGTGTGTATGAGAGATAGAGTTGTGTGCACGTGCACAAACACACACACACAATCACTTACTCAGTACTAAACTGCAACTACCTCTGGAGTGGAATGGAGCAGTGATTCTGTACTAGTAGCACTTTACAACACAGGAAATATAGAATAGCTTGTCTAAATGAATCTAAAAATGCAGTTTCAGGTAGTTAGAATGTAATTACCCAGACTGGTATTTGGTCTGGACTTTGGGAAGGACACCTGTGATCATGTGAAAACTGTGAGAAAACATGAAATCAACAATAGCAGTGAGTGCCTAAAGACAAATTTATATCTGACTCAGGGCTTGTCTACATCAGAAAGTTGCAGCGCTGGTGAGGGAGTTACAGCGCTGCAACTTTGAGAGTGTCCACATCTGCAGGGCATCACCAGCGCTGCAACTCCCTGTTTGCAGCGCTGGCCGTACTCCCGTTTTGTCTCGGGTGTAGAGGATCCAGCGCTGGTGATCCAGCGCTGGTAATGCAATGTAGACACTCACCAGCGCTTTTCTTGACCTCCGTGGAAGGAGGAAGCCTCTGGTAATCAAGCTGGTTTCCTTTCCCGGTTTGCTCTCTCGGTCCCGGAGCCAGCCAGCAAACCGCAGGGAAGGAGACCTGCTTGCTCGGGGTTCCGGGACCGAGAGAGCAAACCGGGAACGCCGCGGTTTGCTCTCTCGGTCCCGGAGCCAGCCAGCAAACCGCGGGGAAGGAGACCTGCTTGCTCGGGGTTCCGGGACCGAGAGAGCAAACCGGGAACGCCGCGGTTTGCTCTCTCGGTCCCGGAGCCAGCCAGCAAACCGCGGGGAAGGAGACCTGCTTGCTCGGGGTTCCGGGACCGAGAGAGCAAACCGCGGCGTTCCCGGTTTGCTCTCTCGGTCCCGGAACCCCGAGCAAGCAGGTCTCCTTCCCCGCGGTTTGCTGGCTGGCTCCGGGACCGAGAGAGCAAACCGCGGCGTTCCCGGTTTGCTCTCTCGGTCCCGGAACCCCGAGCAAGCAGGTCTCCTTCCCCGCGGTTTGCTGGCTGGCTCCGGGACCGAGAGAGCAAACCGCGGCGTTCCCGGTTTGCTCTCTCGGTCCCGGAACCCCGAGCAAGCAGGTCTCCTTCCCCGCGGTTTGCTGGCTGGCTCCGGGACCGAGAGAGCAAACCGCGGCGAAGCTGGTTTCCTTTCCCGGTTTGCTCTCTCGGTCCCGGAACCCCCCTTGAAGCCGCCCAACAGCGCTGCAGTGTGGCCACATCTAACACCACTTGCAGCGCTGGTTGCTGTAAGTGTGGCCACTCTGCAGCGCTGGCCCTATACAGCTGTACTAATACAGCTGTAACAACCAGCGCTGCAAAATTTTAGATGTAGACATGGCCTCAGAATAGGGGACCTCCAGCTATAGTGCCAGGGCCTGTATGACAATAGGTCAATAATACAGCTAGTCAAGCATTTTCTTTCTTTTTTTTACTTTCAAATAAAAAATGGCTTGTTTGAAAATGAAAATTTTCACAGGAAATGTTTCTTTCTAAATGTTCAGGTGTATGTGTATGTAGGTGAATTGTCTTTTAAAAATACTTTAAAAAATCATTTCTTTTTAAAATATTTCTCTGAAAATATTTACCATTTTCCAACCAGATCTAGTCAATACTGAGGCAGAGGAGACATCTCCACCAATACTTTAGGCAACACCTCGATTTTTCTCCCATCCAAGTATTGACCTGGCCCAATCCTGCTTAGTTTAATGAGATCTGTTAAAATCATAGCCTGAGGTGATATGGCTTCAGAGAAATTGAACAGCTGCACTGGCAATGATTTCTGACAAAAATTAAATTGGATGAAGGCAATCAACTAGAAATTAAATAGGTCAGAAAAGAGAAGAATGAGTGGCTTATAGTCCTGAGTCATTTCAGCAATCTCCTTCTTTGATGGAGCTGCCCCAGAAATAAGGTTGGTAAATTTAAGTACAAATTAAGCTTCTGTGCCAGGAATGACTCCAATTTTTGTTTCATTTTGGTTTTATGAGTTAACCGCAGGACAAAGTACAGATTCTGATACCCTCACTCATGTTAAATGGTACTTCTCTTTATGAGTTATCACATGGAATGTATTGGGAGAAACGTTCTAAATAAGGGTATCAGATGTTAGCCTTAACTAATTAGCGATTAAGAATTGTCATAACTAAGCCTTACTTTTGGGGGGGGGGGTAGGAGAGGAGGAGGTTTAGCCTGCAAAGCAAAACATTTCATCATTAATCCCACCTCCTTCTGCAGGATTCCCTAGAGTGCATTGCCACTAACACTCAGAGTGCCAGAGATTTGTGCCTTATAATCTCTAAAAGTTTGAGATTTGAACTTCCTTATCTATAGATAGTATTTATTAATTATTTGTATTTTCATAGTGATTAGGAGTCCCAGTCCTGAGGCAGGACCTATTGTGGTAGGTGCTGTACAAACGCTGAACAAAAAGGTGGTCTCTGTATTAAAGACTGCACAATTGGAGTGGCCATGATTTAGCCCATATTATCTATATGGGTCCAAACGCTGGTCTCTGGTAATAGTTTGTTCTGTTGATTGGAGGAACGAAAGGTCTAGGGTTTGGGTCATATAGCTGCTTTCATAAATTGACATGTAAATTTGTGTGTGTGCTGCACATGATTCAAATACATCTACTATTTTATTTCCTTCAATCAACAGAACAAACTATTTGTCTGAGAGACTTTTGGAAAAGGAGATAGTGGAAAGTGATAAATAGGACCTTGTTTCTCATATTAGAAATTATCAGAAAGATGAATCATTTCACATCAATACACTTTAGCTAAGCTTGGCCTTGCCCTGCTCAACAAGGTCTTTCAATTCAGCACTGTCCTTCCATTATCAGTGGAGAGGAGTAGATGAAAAAGATCAAGCAGAAAGGCTGCACACTAGCCTGCCTTGCGGCTAAAGTAAAGGCATTTAAAAACAGTGTTAAATCACGGTGACAAGAATAGTGTGCTGGGAGGAGGCTGCCAGAGAATCCAGCTGGAAAAATTAAATCTTTGTGTGCGGCAAACACTTAATAACCTCTTTGTTGTGTTGATGGAAATGAGTGATGCAGTTCCCACTGTAAGTTGCGCATTTCAAAGAAAGTAGCAGTCAGAAACTGTGTTGTCTCTGGACCATTTGGATGTACCCTGGCTGGAGGGAAACAAAACCCTGGAGCAAGTGGAATGCAAGGAATACAGGCAGTCAAGCCCTACCATTATTGAACTCAAACCAGGAAAAAGCTGGGATAACACAAGTGCTTATCTCCAGCTGATGAAAGTAGTCAGACTTTGGGACTAAGATTATTCTCATTGTTTCTTGAACCTCTCTTCTTATTTGCAATCATGTAGCAAATTCAGTAATCCTGGCATAAAACAGTGAATTATGTGTGTATCTTGGCTATCTGTAACATGTTCAGAGATTTATTCATTTTGTAAAAAAGTTACTATATATTTTTCTTGTTGACACCAGTCAATCAGAAGTGCTCTTTAATGCATCATGCATCATATAGTGAGAAAAAGGAGAGTATATTCTCCTTTATCTTAAGTGGTTAGGGCTTGCACTTTAGTAGTAGCAGGATCTGTTGTATTAATTCTAGTCACTTTCCCACAGTTAAGTTCGTAGCTGGGGTAGGCTTAGTAGGCCCTAATTACAACAGAGGCCTACTATGGCAATGAAGTTCTGAATGCCCAGGGGTGTGCAGAAGGGTGACAGCTGTGAAGTCCTAGCTTGTCATGGTTTTGTTACAATATCATGATGTTACTTGTGCTTCACTCATGTATTTAACTTTAAGCTAGGTGTATGATTTTCTCTATTTTACAGCTGTGGGAGCTTGGGAAAACCAGCCTGCTGAGCAGGTTAGCTTTTATTATATAAATAAATACATTAATTTAATTAAATAAAGCTCACAATCCTTAGGAAAAACTTAATTAGACTCAATGGAGAAATTTAAAAATGAGGCCAATGAAAATGTAAAAAGGAAGGGAGATATTACAGAATAAAAAAAACTATGAAGTAAGTTTGGACTGAGTTGAGCTCACACAAACTACAGATGGACCCAAGCACATACAAATAAGAGATGGACCTGAGCCAACACGTTAGGCTCTGGATCCAAATTCAGATCTGAACTTGCCAAAACGTAGGGGGTGAAGCCCATTATACAGTTAAGGACCAGCTACACAGTTGATTTGAACAATGCTCAGTGGTATGCTACTAGCAGTAGCTGTTCAAGCTACTATCCCCAGTCCTACTAGTGCACACACACCCTGATCTGCAGGGACCTCTCAATGCGAGAGTGGAAGCCGCAAGTTACATTCTGACTTGTGGCCTAACACTGGAAGTTTCATAGCCCATTACCAAAAATGCTCAGAACCTTCTCTCAGGAGATGGAATTTTGTTTTCTATTAGTTAGATTAAGAGAATGGAAGCAGAAGTCCAGATTTCCATTCTGAGATCTGCCACTCATTTAGTGCAAAGGACTAAACAAATCACTTATTTTCTGAGTCACAGTTCACCCGTATGAAGCTTGATTGTTTTAAAAATGCTTTGAGAGACTCAAATACAGGTATGTTGGTAGTGCAGAATGTTACTAATTAAAGGTCTGGTCCCATGCTCTTTGAAGTTAGTGGATGGGTTCCTGTTCAGTTCAATGAGCATTGGATCAGGCTCTAGGCTTCCATGTGTGGCCACAGCACACACACATGATGAAAGCCTTCAGAAATGTTAATTGAAACCATGCATTAGAAATGGTAGTGCCATATTAAGGCACAATCTGGGCCAATGTAGGCTTTACTGATCCCTGGTATTTCTAAACAGAAAAGCTTGGTTGATTTCTCATTTTGTGTCCCAAAATATACAAACATGCTCCATTCCCTTTTGAACTGTTTGACTATGAAGTGTCATTTTCAAAATCAAAGCCATTATTGAGCTTTTGGAGTCTCTGAAACACAATATCTCTATAATTAATTGCTAAATAAATTCATGAACAAGGTATTTTGTTGAGTTGATACAGCTGTAGTGCTGGTATCATGCTTGGCAGTAGAGCTGCCATAGTACATTGTCTCAAAGCACCATCACAGATATATATATATATATGTATATATATATAGCGAACAAGTGAGAGTTGCCCCTTCGTTCAACACCATTATCCAACGCTTACTCTAATGTCAGTACTATGCAAGTCAGCTTCCCAGTAGAGGAGACATCAGTGACACAGTCTGGGTATTTGAAGGGCCTGTCTACACAGTGAATTTTCCTGGTATAATTTTTCTCACACAGTAGGCTGTGTCTACACTGTACACCTTATAGTGGGGCAGCTGTGCCGCTGCTGCTGTGCCATTGTAGCTGCTCTTTATCAGCAGGAGACAGCTGTCCTGGCAACAAAATAAAACAACCTCCAACAATGGGCAGTAGCTACGTCACTGGGAGCATGGCTCCCACAAACAAAGCACTGTCCACACTGGTTCTTTTCGTAGTAAAAAGTTTGATCATTCAGAGGAATGTGTTTTCACATCCCTGCGCAACAAACGTTTTAATGATGAAAGTGCCAGTGTAGACAAAGCCTAAGTAAAAGAAATTGGAGGAGTATGCATTAACAATGTCATTTGGTGTCTCCAGCCACAACATCCATCTACAATTAGCAAAGAGAATGAACTGAGCTTGTCATTATTGTGGTAAATAGAATTGATAGGAACCAACAGATGAGGATAATCAGGTGTCATAGGGTGGCCCCACTTGGAACATCCTCCAACACAGTGTGACAGATGCAGCTGCCTCAGTTTCCCTCCTTCAATGTCCTCAGAAACACCACAATAACGTTTGTGCCTAATAATAACCTTCTTGGGAGCTGTTTAGTATAAAAACAAATTGTCCATACCAAAAGTCCCCAAATATAGGCCATTTATCAACCCCTGTGCATATAGTCCTTAAAATCCCATGATATTACACCCCACATACCACACTCCAGCATCTTCCACCACACCTGAGCTCTTCTTCAGTTCTCTTCTGTCCTCTAAGCCACCCCAGCCTTTCTAGGTGAAGTGCAACTCCACGCTTCCGGAAAGAACCTCCCATAGCTCTATACTTGGAATCCATCCATCACTCTCCCTGGCCTTTAGCTTTCTCTAATGCTCTGATTCCAGCATGGAGACATCAACAGGCAAGCTCCTCTACAGCTCCACTGCCTTCAGCCCTCTGTGGCCCTGGGCTTTGGCTCTGCAACTTAGATGTCAGCAGGCAACTCCCAATGCTGCTTTCTAGCCTTCAGGCCTCCATCAAACTCTGACTACGGTTTGAGGAAATGAGTCAGCAAATAATTATCTATCTCATATAGGGCTAGTGTTAAAATTAATTCTTAATATTGGTAATAAGCTCTGAGATTCCCCAGGCTGAATGAACTACAAAGGTTGAAAATATCATTATTCACGAAGCTGATATGGCTGTTTTGTGAGCTAAATAGCCTTGGAAACCATCTTCCTATTCTTTAGGTGGTATTATCAAAATAAAGCATCAGGAATGGGGCAGAAAGATTGCAGAAAACAGAACTAATGATGGACGGAAGCACTATTAGCTTATGTCGACAAATTGCAAGATTTCTTTTAATGCTGTCCTGTTTACAATATGATCTAATCAGAACTTCAGTTTGTGTGACCTGGAAAACAATGAACAACTCATGGAAAAGCTCACATCTTTATTTTTGTTTGTAACAAGCTAAGCAATACTATCTTTCTTTGGTCTTTAAATCCACTCAGCCACTCTGTGAATAGATTTGGCATGTGCATAATCTGCTACTAAGATTTATGGTGGACATTTATTAAAGGATTAAGGAGCAATGAAGCCTTTGATGGCTGTGCGGCTACATTTTTACTGAGTATTTACCAAAACAGAGTACAGATAAACATGTGAGCCTCTCAGTAATTTAAATTAAAACTACAATTTTCTTCATCTTTATTATTGCTTAGGAAATTCCAACATAAATTGATTTGGAAAAAACACCTTCTACAGTAGCTTTGCAATAGAATATAATCATTTTGCCTTGATACTGTGCTCTTCATACCAAGGTATCTTGTATATGGAATTAAGTGGTGAGTTAAATACTGGGTTTGCAATAATTGTGAAATGCACAGAACCTATTAGGTTTTCAGATGAGCTCTGAAACCGAAGTTCTGATGCACAGTTCATGTATTGAGCTGTTTGCATCAAAGTCCTGGCCAGCTGCCAACTTTCTGCCTGCCTACCTTTCATCTGTATTTTCAGGTGAAGCGATAGAGTTTTTGTCTTCATTTCCTGCTTTAAAGTTTTATGACATTTTCCTATATGCTGTTAAGCACCTTACATGATCCATCCTTGAAGAGGCTACCCTCCAGATAGGTATAAATTGATTTCTGTATATAGTATTTAATGTTAGAGTCAGTATATAAATATAATATAGGATTGTAAGAGCTCAAAAAAAATTCAATGAGACCATTGAGAACTACCAAGTTAAACCTAGGTTGCATGAGCAACTAACAGCAGGAAAAACAAACCAACAAATAAATCTTATGGTTTGTCATGTGATCACACCTTCCAGGACTGAGAGAAATAAATTGCTGGCTTAACAGCATAGTGCTTCTAATTTTATTTATTTACAGGCTTTTCTCTGGTACCCATTACTTTAGTTTCTGAGCATCTCATAACCAAGAGTGAATTTCATGTGGCAGGAGAGACCACCTCATGTTTCATGAGAAAAGCATGACCTGGCTTAGGCACCTAACTCCAGGAGAAGTTTTATAGCTGTGAATCCCAGCTGGAGACTGGTGCCTTCCTCTGACCCAGAGTTAGGTATTTCTCCTCGGCATTTCTTATTGTCTGTTTTAGGCAGCTCCTTGTCTTCTGTGTGCATGCTGTATGCATTCATGACTCTCCCTGTGATGTTATTGACATGAACTGTGACCATATAGATCATTATTGCAACCAAGGTCCTATAGTTGCACCAAATTTTGTACAAAGGAGGTCAAGTAAGGTGTCTATGGAAAGGTTGTAATTTGCTAGTTATGATTATGCTGTCTGTATGTGTGTATCATTTTTGTATTTGAAGTTATGAATCTTGGCTATGTGCTTGTATTTCAATGTGTCTGATTCTAAGTAGCGTCAGTGAAGCTTTTGGTCAGCTTCTTGAGAAAGGACTATTCTGAGTAAGTGCCCAATCAAGAAACACTTAACTGACAATGGACTTTGGGAGATGCCAATCCACATCTGAGCTTTCCTGTGAACTTTCAAACTAACATGTAAACAATGGCATTGGCCCGCAAAAAGCTGAATCATTCATGGACATGTGAATTGCCCAAGTGGCAACAAACTCCATCTTGTTGCTGTGATTTTGCACAGAAGAGCAAAGGGATTTCTGCCAACAAAAGAGAATATAAAAGGCCCAGGAAGCCTCTCCATTTGGTCTTCATCTGGCTCAAAGGATGGCCTCTCCACCCAAAAGAGATGCCTGAAAGAAAATGGAACAAAGGACTGTAACTATGGTGGTGTGAGTGATTGCTGGACCCAGGCCATAAACCACAACATTGGTCTGAAAAGGATTGGGCCCAGACTAACAAGGAGTCTAGTCTGTGAAAGAAGCTTATTAGAACATCTCTGAGGGTGAGATTTGTTACCTCAGTTCCCCTAAAAACCAACCCAAGGTCACAGTTGTATTAGTTTTATTACGATGCCGCTGTTGCATCAGATAGAAAAGAGATGGAGCTTATCCACACATGCACACACATTCACCGCATTCATACCCTCATGCACCCACACACTTACACAGGCGGAGAGTTACCGGAAACAGCATGGGAGCCAAGAAGCCAAAGCGTGGTAGATCTGGTGTGTCCTCCTGCAGTCATAAATCCAGGCTGGTAAGCAGGTCAAGGAGCAGCAGCTTCTGTGCATGCCTTCTTCCTTTTTCTGGAACTGAGTGGCTCCTGTCACATACACTGAGTTTTTCTTCTGTGTCCGTCATCGAGAAGCATTCCCAGACCAGTTTCTTTTATGCATACCAGGTTCTTCCTTTCCTTCCAGCACCCCATGCTTGCCTTCTCAGGGCAGATTACATCAGTCACCCCATCTCCTGTCTCCCAGCTCTTTTCTCCTTGCAGTTCCTCTCCACCCAGTCCCACGTACATTCCCTTGTTCACATTCTGTTATCTTCCCCACGTACTCCTTTGTTCACACTCTCTCTGATTGCATGATGCGATATTACAAAGTTTGAAAGTTCATACAAGTGTTAACTTGAAAAGGTTGCAGAGCTTGCAAAGGTTACAAAACTTAAAAGGCTATGTTAACTATAATTGAAGTTATAAAGTCTGCAAAAAGGTTGTAGAACTTAATGATACGAGTTACAGTTCTTACAATCACATTTGAGCAGAGGCTTTATATAACAAGATTTACTTGTGTTCAGTTTCTTAATGTATTAGGCTTAGACTTGCATGTTTTGTTTTATTTTGCTTGGTAACTTACTTTGTTCTGTCTGTTATTACTTGGAACCATTTAAATCCTACTCTTTATACTTAATAAAATCACTTTTGCTTATTACTTAACCCAGAGTAAATAATTAATACTTCGGGGAGCAAAGAGCTGTGCATATCTCTCTATCAGTGTTATAGAGGTTGGACAATTTATGAGTTTACAATTTATAAGCTTTACACAGAGTAAAACAAATTCATTTGGGGTTTAGGCTCCCAGAAAGACTGAATATTGGGTGCTGGGAAAATACCTGTTAACTGAGAAACCTCTGCACTAAGTGAATCTTAGTTTCTGTGAACTGCAGGGGGCCTGGCCCAACCTCTTGGTCTGTGCTATAGCCGACTGGAGTGTCTAGCTCAGCAAGACAGGAGTGGAGGGAAGCCTTCTCTGTCAGGGGGGTTTATTCTCAGTGGTATCCCAGCACATCTAGAGACAGTTTTGAGGGAGTTTCTATGACCAAACCTGTGTCAGTGACATAGTCAAGCAGGATCTGTGCACAGCTGGTTGCTTTGAGACATTGGTAATGATTTTAAGTGAGTTTTAAGTATGATGGCTGGAGAATAGACAAAGTGGTTACTGGTTTGTTATTTTCTGTTTGTTTATTTTGGGTGAGAGAAATAAGCACAAGAAAGCAGGAAAATGACTACCAGTGAGGCAGCTACAAAACTAGAGTTGACCAGACTGGAAGCAGAAGAGAAGGCAAAAGACCACAAGTTTCAAATGAAGCTAAAAGAAGCAGAGGCAACCAGGGAGGAGGCTGCTCACAAAAGAGCCATGGAAGCCCAGAAGTTAGCCCAACAAGCTGCTCAAGAAGAGAGGCAAAAACCCCTGAACTCAGGCAGCTGGAGGCTGACGAACAAAGGCAGGAGCAGGAGAGAGAGAGAGGCAGCTAGCCCTGGAGTTAAAAGACAGAGAAATACAGGCCCAGATTGAGACCTAGAATCATGAACTGACTGTAACAGAGTGGAAGAGACAAAATCCTTCATCAGCTAGCTAAACTTCCCCAAAAATCCACAAATGGGAGCAGCGATGTCCACAGTATGATGAATCCAGTGATATTGCCGAATATTTCAATCACTTTTCAGAGACTGTGCACTCTCCATGCGATTCCTGAAGATCAAACAATGACCACTTATTTGCAAAATTGACTGGCAGAGATCTGGACATATTCAATAAGATGACTATTGATGATACTTCAAACTATGGTAAATTTAAGGAACTGGTTTTGAAACAGTTTCAGATTACACCTGAAACCTACACGGTTAAATTCAGGAGTCTTGAGAGGGGATCTGGATTGAGTAATGTGGCTTATGTAAATGAAAAGAGAGATTTGTTAGACAAGTGGGTAAAGGGAAAAGGCATTACAAGCTTGGAAGAAATGTGCGATCTGGTTACTCAGAAACAGTTCCTGAATATGTTCAATGATGATGTAAAACAGTATTTGTGTGACAAAAAAGTGGGTGCAGTGGGGGAATTAGTGGGGTTTTCAGACTCCTTCAAGAAATCACAAGCTGCAATTAAAACATAATCCACTGGCAGAGGGGTAGAGGGTTGGTGGAAAGCAGAATCACCGTTTTACCCCTGGGAAAAAGGAGGCTCGGCATTCACTTCCCCATTCCCATGTTACTCATCCCAAATCTCCTGTACAAGCAGAGGAGCCCAAAAGATGCTATCATTGTAAGTCCTCAAAGCACCTGAGGAATAAATGTCCTTGACTGAATGGGAGCAGGCATTAGGTAACACATGAAGCTGCTGCTTCTCAGAACACAGAGGTATCCCAGGCTGCTGCCTCTTTCCACACAGGATTTGTAAAAGTTGCATCTGCACAACCAAGCAGTGAGCATATACATGCTGTTATACTTACTGACAAAGTGCTCCAAGGATGGAGAGACACTGGTGCAGAAATTTCTGTGGTCAGAAGGGACTGATCCATGAAAAGGATTTGTTACCAGGTAAAATGGCAGAATTAGAATTGGTGAGAGGTTACAAAGTCCTTGCACATAGAATCATACACATAGAATCATAGAATCATAGAATATCAGGGTTGGAAGGGACCTCAGGAGGTCATCTAGTCCAACCCCCTGCTCAAAGCAGGACCAATTCCCAACTAAATCATCCCAGCCAGGACTTTGTCAAGCCTGACCTTAAAAACCTCCAAGGAAGGAGATTCCACCACCTCCCTAGGCAACCCATTCCAGTGCTTCACCATTCTGAGTGAAAAAGTTTTTCCTAATATCCAACCAAACCTCCCCCACTGCAACTTGAGACCATTACTCCTTGTTCTGTCATCATGTACCACTGAGAACATGGGAAATGTTGATTTGCAGGCTGAGCTGACTGCTGCAGCAGTGGCACACAATTTTGCAGCATTTCTACTGGGGAATGATTTCTTTGATGTGGCAGAATCTGTCCCAGCGTTCATTAGCAGCAAGAAGGAATCTTGTGCTAAAAACCCCAGGGGGAGGCTGAAGTCACATGTGCTTCTGGGGGAATAGAAGAGTGTCTCTTTAATTCCTCTGTAGCAGTGGAGAATGCAGCTTTGGGCGCAGGGATGGTGATAACCGCTTCCTGTAATATCAGGGCTCAAGGCAGGTCCCTGCTGGAAGGGCTGGATAGAGCCAACTCCTGTCCTGTGATCATCTCCTTGGGGGAAAGGGGATGTTCCACTTTGTAACAGGGAGGCCTTCCCATCTACTGACTTCCAGGAAGTTGCAGGTCAGCAGAGGACAGGGCCTGCCCTAGGGTGCACAGAGACATGTATCCTGGAGATAGAAGTTGGGGTCCTGATGACCACTGCATTGGAAACAGATCTGAAGGGCTCTGTAGCTGGAAGCAGGCCCAACCTGAGTGAAAGGAGGGGATTTTGCTGACCAGTGAAGGGTCTGTCATAGTTGGTAGCTGTGAGCCCACCGGTGGATCAGGGTCACCTTCCCTTTTAGGGGACACAGTAATGTCAGCCTCAGAGACGAGCCCAGAGATGGAAGTCCAGACAGAAGGTAAGGATTGTATAGAGAGCCTGGGTGCCTAGATTGCAGGTGAAGATTCTGCTGGGCAGCAGAGCACCTAAAGTTAGTTGTTGCAATGCTGCGCCCAAGTTCTCTTTGTGGATTTAAACAAAGATCACACAAAATCTGTGGCAGAGTTGGGGAGAAAAGTAACATTTCTCAATCTAGAGTCCTAATCACAAAACAACTCTTCATCCCCAAATGATCCTTCAAGTGTTTAGTCTATTAGTTGAATGCTATTATATGATTTTAAACACTTTTTATTGCAAAATAAAGACTATTCTGATGAAGACAATGTGTCTTCTACCATTTTTTACTATAAAATTGTGACTTTTGCCTTTTTTCTTATCAGCTTGTAATATTTTGGTATAATTTGAGGCCAATATGTAAAATTAATTGCTCATTATTAATAGCTTACATGGCATAGAAATGTGCAATCTGTTTCAAAGAAAGGGGACATTAGGCAGTTCCACAGAGTTATCCTATATTCTGTGATTTTTTTAAAGTAAATTTTACATATATAAGTTGCTGAATTTATAGACCTGGAGAATGTAATCCTTTCTTTTAAGCAGGTACAGAACAAAAAGTGGCAAAACATGACAGTCCACATTAGCACTCATTACTGTCTCCAGCCTATGCTGGAGGAACAATACCAAGGGATGAGAGGATAGAAGACTGTGAGTGAGAAAAGCCACTTTGAAGAAAGCCTGTGCCTTGCTAGATTAAGTTTTCAGTCACTAGAAAGATTTTTTTTCACTTTTATTTGTAACCATTTCAATCTCTTTTTTTCATATCTGATCTCACTTAAAATCCTATTTTTAATTCATAAACTTCTTTTACTTTTCATTTAAACCAGCATACTGTGGTTGAATTAAAGTGTTAACTAAAGTTAAAGTGGTAAGCTGTACATTTTGTGTCTTTAGAGGGACAAACAAACCTTATTATTTCCCTGACTGGTCCAGGAAGGCCTGGAAACTTCAGGGCACATGCTTAGGGAAATCTGGGACTGGTACTGTGTCGGGTTCATTTTACAAGTTGTAACAAAGGCTGGTGGAAGCTAGAGTGGGGCTGGAGACAGGTTGTTGGGGTCAGAGCTGCTGACCCCGGGCTGGCTGCATAGCACACAGACACTCAAGGTGCGATCTGCATGCTTGTTGCTGATTGTGATGGTCCCAGGCTAAGAGCTACAGTAGTAAAGCATTGTGAAGGGTTACAGGGTAAGACGTAACAGCCCCTCTCTTCTCTGGACTGCATCCCGAAGTGTGACAACAAGCAGGGCAGAATAGCTGAAGAGGGACAGGATTAATATTAATAAAAATGGCAGAAGGCCTGTGATTAAGGCACTAGAGTGGGGCTCAGGAGATCTAGATTTAGTTCCTGGCTCTGCGACAGACTTCCTGTGAGCTCTTGGACAAGTTACTTAAATTATCTGCTCTCCAGAAGTGCATTTATATATCCCATTAAAGTGAATCGGGGGCCGCAGATGCTCAAAATTAGGCCATTAGTCTCACTATGCCTTGGTTTTCCTGTGTACATTTGACCAAGACATGTAATCCCTCTTGGGCAGATTTTGATATCTTTCTTTATGTTGAGCAGTTCTTTAGAATACAGATATCCCCACTGAAGTCAATGGGGCAATTTGTGGAGTATGGTGTTACTAATTGGAGTATAGGCATGGGATTCTTGCCCTCTACATCTCAGCTGTAGAATGGAGATAATGATCTATTTGTTTGTCTTTTGTCTAGAGACTGTAAATTCTTCGGGGCAAGAACAATCTCTAACTTTATGTTTGCACTGTGTCTAGAACAAAAGGATCTCAAACTCAGTTGGACTTTTTCTGTCCTCTTTGAATACTTACAATTATAATAATTAATAATAAATTAGTTAATAATTTTGGTTGAAAGAAGTCAATTTCAGGATAAAATAAAATCTGACGTCAAAGTACATTAAATCATATTAACAGGATAACCAAATTCTTACTTTATGTTTAAAATATTTGTTTCTGATTGCTGTTGAGGAACTGGAAATTATTCACATTAGCAATGAAATACATTCAAAGAGAAGTAAATGTATGCCCAATGTCATGTTTGCCACCTAGCAATGAGCACAGCAAGAATATTAATAAAGAAAATACAAAGCCTGTATAGCTAAAATAAGAATTAGGCCTATCAAAACAAAATCATGTCCAATATAATCCTTTGGCGGGAAATTTCATTATTCTTCGTCACATGAAGTAACATAGTATGAGGTATGTTATTCCATTTGCTTGGCAGTGGGAATTTATAGAAGTTGTTTACTGGAGAACAATATAATCTGTTGAAATAAGCCGAAGGTGCATACAACATGATCATTCCCCATGTGAAGTTGAAAATGATTGCAAGAATTAATAGAAGTGCATAAACTCTTTTAAAAGGGTGGCACTAATGTTAGCCAGAGTTGTTAAGGAAACCCATTAGAGAGAATAAAAGGAACAAACTGGAATACGTAAGAAGTGAAATTTGGAGCATTTTTTATTCATAATATTGTTTACACCACAGAACACTGGAATGGCTAATAACTATATGGAAACCTATGGGAAATGGAATATATGTAAGTGAATGAGCTTTTAATAAGCCAGATGATTGTAATTCCCCTCCAAATAATGGTCTCCACATTATATAAATGACATTTGACAAATTGGAGAGCATTCAAATAAGGCCAACTAGAATAACGCAGTAATTAGATGGCCTGGAATGTGGAGGGAGACCAAGGGAGATTAATTTAGACTGTCTGAAAAGCAAAGAAATATAGCAAGATACTGAGCTATATCTGAAAAATGCTGAGCATAGTGAAATCAACAAGAACTCAGTGAAGTCAAGAGGAGCTGAAGTGTCTGAGGTGACTTATTCCATATCTTTCTGAATCTGTCACCCAGCAGAAAGGGGAAAGAACATAATTGTTCAAAATAGCTTTTATTTTTCCCCACACACTTTGGGAATAACATAAAGTAAAAATATAAGTTAAATGTTCTGTATCTCAAAGATGATCAGAGAGTTTCCCAATAAATTCCTTCAGTTATATCTATTTAACATCCATTCACTAAAGGTTTTCTAAATTTCTTGCCCAGACATCTAATACTCAATCTAATGTATAAACATGCTGAATAGAGCTGATCTGGAATTTTTCTAGTTAATGCTTTTTTGTAAGAAAATGTCAATTTGTCAAAATTGAAACTTTTTGTAGAAACATGTTTCTTGGGATGAAACCTTCATCAAGAAGGTTTCTCAGGTGTAGGATGGAATGCATGCTCAATCAAAGAACAAGTACTGATGCTGCTTAGGGTACTTATGTGAGCTATAGGAGAGACCCAGGTTCAAGTCCCTACTCTACATAATTCTTTCTCACCCAATGAATATTTAATAATTCTCTGCTACAAATCAGACAGAGCACATATTGTAACTTTGGTCTCCCACATCCCAGATTAGTGCCATTACTATTGGCTTATCTATCTTTTTTTCAGTTGTTTTGAAAAATCTCAATTTCATTCTGATGTGGAACTGTCAAGATTTTTTCCCCCACTTTGAACTTTAGCATCCAAAAAGTGGGGACCTGCATGGACTCTTCTAAGCTTAATTCCTCGCTTAGATCTGGTAATGCTGCCACCAGCCAAAAATATAGTGTTTGGCAAAGTTCTTGGTTCCCTAAAACCTTCCCTGGGGAACCCAAGACCCAAACTCCTTGGATCTTATAACAAGGAGAAATTAACCATCCCCTCCTTTTCCCCCCAGACTTTCCCCTCCCTGGGTTGCCTTGGGAAGCTTCACACAGATCCAGACTCCTTGGATCTTCTCCCTTCCTTTTCCCCCCACCAATCCCTGATGAGTTTAGATTCAATCCCTTGGCTTCTAAAACAAGGAAAAATCAATCAGGTTTTTAAAAAGAAAGCTTTTAATTAAAGAAAGAAAAGGTAAAAAATTATCTCTGTAAAATCAGGATGGAAAATGCTTTACGGGGTATTCAGATTTATATAGACTAGAGGGACCATACCCCCCAGCCTTAGATTCAAAGTTACAGCAAACAGAGGTAAAAATCTTTCCAGCAAAAGAAAAAACATTCACAAGTTGAAAGAAAACAAACATAAGACTAATCTGCCTTGCCTCGCTATACTTACAATTTTGAAACATGAAAGACTGATTCAGAAAGATTGGGAAAGTCTGGGTGTACGTCTGGTCCCTCTTAGCCCCAAGAGCGAACAACGAACAAAACAAACAGCACTAATAAAGACTTCCCTCCACCAAGATTTGAAAGTATCTTGTCCCCCCATTGGTCCTCTGGCCAGGTGTCAGCCAGGTTCACTGAGCTTCTTACCCTTTACAGATAAAAGAGACATTAACCCTTAACCGTCTGTTTATGACAGGAACAAAACCAAATCTCAAAACTCAGAAATTTTTCACAGACCAGAATTTTTCTTTTCCAGCCAGCCCAAGCTCTCTGAATTTATCACCAGAGCTGGGTTAAGAGAGACATTTCTTCTGGGGTCATTCAGCCCCACTTGACTTGTCAGGAGCACATGTTGTACAGATGATAGCCCTGCAGGTTTCCGCATGTCCTGCTTCCTGTTATTGTTCTATGAGCATAATGCTAAGAGGGTAATTTAGTCTTCATGGCCCATTTAGTCTATAACCTCTCTTTTGAGGCAGCCAATGACCAGAGCTAACAATTAAAATAGTGTCTTTTGTGATAAAGATGCAAAATAACAAATGGTAGGAAAAAAATTCAAAATCCTCAACCGCTGTAGGAAAGAAATGAAAACTTTCTTTTTACACCAGGCTGATGCAATAGATCATGCTCTAGTGCATTTTGCTCAGTGTCAGGGCTCCAAAAAAAAAATGGATTCTTGTTAATTTTGAGCCTGCAGGTTCTCACTTATGGGGTACTATTCAGAAGCTTGGCAGGCAGTAGTGCTTTGCCTGCAACTGTGCCAAAGGGAGTTTTACTCCGGCACAGAGACTAATCTCAGATAAAAAAGCTGTGAGGAAAAGTCACAGAGAGAAGGCAATATTCAGTATTTGCCGTTCAGGGACATATTTCTTAGTCCCCATCATTGCCCTATAGTATCTGAGCATGAAGAAAAACAGGTGTATCTACAATGACATTCTTATACAGTAACGTAATAGCAATTAATTTTTCTGTAATTGGAAGAAAGAAAAAGTTCCACTTCTTTATAATACACCATCTCTGTAAATCAAAAAAGTATACCTTGGGTTAGATACTGAGCTTGTGTAAATTGACATAACTTATGGAACTACCCCAATTTACTCCTGTTTAGAATCTAACCCCTTCTTTTCTAGGTAGTACTTAAGGAATGTAAGCATTACACATAAAGTGCTTCTTACCCACAGGAAAACAGAGTTTGAGCTGCTTGTTTTGCATTCATTCCATTTGTTGTTTCCACAGGTAAGAAAGTGGCAGTGGCATGGCAGGGAATTTTGTGAATTCTGTTGCATTCTGGAAAGCAGGTAAATTAACTGTTTTCTACAGCATTTTAAATAGATCGGGTGCTGTTTTGTTTATTACAGAGATGGAGTTGTAGGTTCCTCCTGCCCCCTGTAGCTCTTTGGGAAGATAGTTCAAAGCTATAAATTTCTTCAAGGGAGTAATATAGAAAAATGAAAGAATTAAAAATCTTCACTCCCACAGAGTCGTCGGAAAGAGGAATGTGTGAGGACTGTTCTTTGAATCACATGGTGCATAGCTAATTCAGTAAGCCTATTATTTACTGCAGCATAAGAGAAGTAATTAGGTTCATTTCCATATGTAATTTTGAAATGTGACAACTCACACTGCTTTTTTGTCTTTTCAAAAAAAATGCATGAAATTCCCTTGAATTACTCAACATTATATATCTTCTCCCAATACAGAGGCCACTGTTGAATAATCTACATCTGAAGATTATGCTGCTCATTCAGTAAGGAAGACATGGTTTATGAGCTGACACCCAAGTCTCCTGGTAAATTTGGAACCTGTGGGTAGGGCTCCAGCTGGTGCTTATGCCCTAAGCCTTGGAACACATATAGTCTATTTTGCACAATCCCATTTACTTTTAGTGGACTGTCTCTGCAGGGGAGTTTAGAAATGCAATGAAACAGCCCATACATAAAAAATGTCAGTAGAACAGGGTTGGATATACTGAAGATTTAAACAATAAAAATGCCTTGTCTTATCAATTAGTAACTTTTGGCACTTACGATATTGGATCAAATGTTTTAACATAAAACTAGAAATTAAAGTGTTTCCAAAGTTACTGCGAATTGTGATAAATTTGTCCCTTTCAGATTTACTAACATACCAAGCATAGCCATAAATTCTAACGAAAAGTCCCAGTGGCCCAATATACCGCTTCATATCTTTTATGTCTTTCCTTAATGGTGCTTAATGACTGAAAATCATTTTTGAGGAAACGGTTACTTTATATTTATGTATAAAGTTGGGGTAAAATGGATTAGAGCCAATTTTTCTTCCAATGATTAATGGAATCAAAACTAATATTTCAATTTTCATAATTCAGTGCATATGAACTGCTTTTGGAATACCACTACTAAACTTTTAGCAGGTGGTAATCGTGGTATTGCTAGTGATTATTATGTTAAATAAATTCTGGGCCTGATTCTCCAATGCCCATTGGATTCCCATTGTCCATTTATACTGACAAAGAATTTGGCCTAAAGAGGTTTTTTTTCCCTAATATATTTATCAGAGCAGTGGGTTTTTTTTAAATGACAAGCCTTATAAATTCATGGATAAGGTACATTTACCACTGAAAATTTGTGACTGTATCATTTCACATGATTATTTACTACCTACATATCAACTTCGACATGTATGGTATTTTATAAACCAAATAAAGATGGAGTCCTTGTTCCAAAGGGTTTACAGTCCTTGATCTTGCAACGAGGTGAATTCAAAGGAGAAATAATTAGGCCCACAAGGAGTCCCACTGAAGTCAATCTCATTGGAGGATCTGGGCCTCAGAGTACTACAGCTGAGAGAGGTGGCATCAAAAGGAGAGGTTTTGAGCTGGTAAGCGGTAGAAAAATTCCAGCCAAAACTTTTTTAGGTGAAAAATTTAGATTTGGTGATATCAAAATGTTTCATCAATGTATGTATCTTTTGTTCAGGTGTTTGTTTATATACTTTTTTAAAAAGTCCAAAAACTGTTTTTAAATTCAAAGCAATTTTTATTAGTAATTTCCTTCAATTTTAAAAATGCGCAAAAATCAAAATGAAACATTTTTTTGGGGTTGAACAAAACATTTTATGTAACCAGAAATTAATTGTGCAAGGCATTTTGTTTACTTTTGATTCACTGAAAAATTGGGGATTTTTTTTTTAGGTCTACCTGAAACAATTTTTTATTCTATTTTTTTTAAATTGACAGCAATCTGAAAAATCAGTTATTCACACAGGTCTTGTAGGAGGACAAGAAAAAATATGTTGGTTTGCAGAATAATACATGGATCTCTTATTCTAAGTATATGGGGGGCATTTTCCTACACCCCACCCCAAATTCTCCCATCCCTCTCACTCCCCCAGTGGGCAAAACACATTGTGGTTACTGCAGATACCTGGGATGCTGAATTTTAGACAGAGGCCACAAAAATGGCTGGCTTAAATGTCATTTGATTTTTGTAAACATGTCTGAAAGTTATTCAAGAGAACACATTTAGGGGACCTTGAATTATGAGGCTTACGAAGTGACTTTCACACTGTTCTGTACAAAACAAACAAATATATCAGATTTAAAGGGGCACTGTCAAGATAAGAATCATGTAATGCATCACAGTTGCTTTTCCTCTCAAGAGATAGCCAGGGCTTGAACAACTGTAGAGTTACTAAAACAACAAGGGGTCTGATGGCTTCTTAAAGACTAACAGATTTATTTGGGCATAAGCTTTTGTGGGTAAAAAAACTCACTTCTCACTTTTTTTACCCACAAAAGCTTATGCCCAAATAAATCTGTTAGTCTTTAAGGTGCCACCAGACACCTTGTTGTTTTTGTGGATACAGACTAACATGGCTACCTCCTGATACTTGTAGAGTTACTACAAGACTGAGGTGCATTGTCAAAGCTGTGTGAGTGCCCAGACCTGGAATAGCAGGGCTACTGCAAGTTAGAATTCTGGTGCCTTGGCAGAATTTTTTGTGGGGAGCTGATATAGCCTCTATCTGTGTACTTGTATGACTCCCATCAAAGTGCCTCTAAACACAGCTCCTGGACATTATGACCATCCTACCTGAAGGTGATTGAGTCTTATGATTCAAGTCAGTGCTATATGCACCTTGTTTACATTAATATGAAATTCACACTGAAGCAAAAAAGCAAAACATATAGTATGTAAATGGCAACAATCAGCCTCTCCATCTCTCAGTTGCTGTCTTCTTAATAAATGTGGAACATATTAAAAAAATAAATGGCATTTAAGATAAGAATCTTCTCCAAAACACAGAACGGCAGATTAAGCCTGTGTAGCTGCATTGACTTGAGTGGAATGACACTGCTCTCCAACAGCTGAGGATGTGGCCCTCCATTAGTTTGTTCTTCATGGTCAGTGATGGGAATCACAGAAAATTCTCCATTTTCCTGCAAAAGTGTGAGTAACAGTCACAAAGATTTTTATGTTGTTTGGAAAAATTATGTTGTTTGGTAATTTCCAGACTCAGGAAATTAATTTTATTTCTAATTAGGCAGAAATGAATGCTGAAATTCAATGAACCCAAGCAGTAACTGTGGGGCAGAATGAGTTACCTTTCTCTATTAGACTATAATAATGTTATATACTATATAAACAGGCCCTCATGACCTTTAGAGCCACTTCAGAATCCAATAAATGACATTAGCCTTGGCTCTGTCAGCAACATAGATTTTTATCAGGATATTGCTGTTTACTGTCAGTGTACTGGGCTTTCAAGTCTTTTTCTGCCATTTTTGTCTGGCCTCAAATTTAGAAATGTTCTAAAGCTTATTTACACATCACATTTTAAGCAGTTGTTAAGTGAAAGAACTATAGCATTCACTGGTCTTGTACCACTAAACTTATCCAACTTACATGGTTTTTTATTGTTTGTCTTATATCTAGTCTGAGCCTACTTCAGTGTAGAACTGAGTGAATGATTTGCCTTTTTGATTTGGTGACTCGGGGACTGTCAGGACCCTTAGATTCCATGACTGGCTATTAGAGGGACCATTATATAGTGGCAAGAGCAGGAGACTAGAAGTTAGGATGGCTGAAATGTATTTTTGGCTCTGGCACTGACTCTTTAGGTAGCCTAAACCAATTGCTTCACCTCTCTATAAAATGACCACTGTAACACTTACCTCAAAGATAGGATAGGGATGATTTTTTTTCCACACTAAATTTTTGATTAAGATGATTTATTATTTTTTTTTTTGCTTTAGTAGAAAGTTTTATATGATTTTTCCCCAAAATTTTTACTGAAAAAAAAAAAGATTGTAAATGAAAAAAAAAGAAGCGGGAGGGGGGGTTTCCAAGCAAACAATGGACATATTTTGAAAAAAAAATCTGTTTATCAAAAGCCTGGGGGGAGGGGGAAATAAATGCTATGAAGTAGAATTTTTTACTAGCTCTCATTCCCTGTAGTCTTTGAGATACCTTCCCATTATAGGCAGCCTAAGAGAAAATGAAAAAAAAATCTTAAGCTATGCCACAGGTGAATGTGACCATATTGCTACCCTAACTACAGAAAGAATAAAGCTACTGGCCAAGCAACTGATTAGATTCTTGCTACTCCAATTTCCATAAAGCTGGCGTCACTTTCACTTAAACTGCACAAATACAACAAAAACAAACAAACAAACTTCAGTGATATTGTTTAACATTTTGGAAAAAAGATATGAGAAATCTTCATGAGTTTACATCTGGAGGAATGACTACTCTTATCAAATGAAAAGTAAGTACTCAATCAAATGAGGCAGTTGGTATCACATTATAAAAATACCTCTGATTGGGAGCATTACAAAGAACCTGCCTCTGCTACTACAGAGTTAAAACAATTCACCAAGCATTAGAGTAAAGCTGCCATTTTTTCATTTACTAATTGGTTTTATCTTCCATGGCTGTGCATTCCTGTTCCATTACTTCTGCTTATTATTAATGGAAAATTTTGATCTATCTCTGATTGCTGGCCATTGCACTTGCAGTCTCCTGTGTTCCACACTGAAATTAGATGATCAGTGAAACTTTAAATCACCAAAAAAAAAACCAAAAACCCAACCCCCCCAACAAACAAAACCCCACAACAACAAAAACAACAACAACAACAACAAACAGAGGTTCAAAGGAAAAGAGCCTTATGTATTTCTGCATCTGAATCTGGGTCTAGGTCCTCACAATTGGAGTAGGTGTCAGTGCATGACAGCTAGTGGTAGATTTAGGGCAGATCCATTGATGAAGGGATTTCTAGGTAGTAGCATTTGCACTCTGCAGCAGTGGCAGTTATTTCCATTTGATGGTGGTTTAGTGGCATATGTGAAATGAATGTGATCTTGCTCCAGTCTCTACTGGACAAGTGAACGCACAGGGTGACCACTAGCCCTTATTTTAAGGCATAACCCTTATTAGGATCCTAGTGCCCAGGGTCTAATAAGGAGATACCGAGAAACATTTGATCAGAGATAACATTTGTTTATAAACAATGAACATTCAAAGGATCATACAGTGTTATATATAATAAAAGTGTGTGTAAGAGAGACAATGTGAGTGTGTTTTGTGTTGGTGAGATGGACAGAATATTGTGAGGTGATGTCCCATACAAGTGACTGGTGTATCCTTGAAATCTTATTGCTCACCCTGTACGTTCACCAGATAGGAATCCTGTTTGGCATTCTCAACAGTGAGAACAAAGACTGAACTGTGCCACTGAAGCCAAACTACCATTCAGGTAGGCCCTCCAGCTCTGGAAAAGTAGGCACTATTGTTGACTATACTGTATCTCTTCTGGGGATACATAAAAAAAGTCAGCTTCCAGGGCTATTGAAATGCTACACTCACCAGCACAAGTATTTTTCATGTCCTTAAAGTTAAGCACCTGCTTAAGTGCTTTGCCTAATAGAGGTGATGTTAGTTACTTGGTCAGTTTTCTAAAGGAAAATAAATAGTCAATTAATTTAAAATATTTAAACATAGCACTTATAGCATTTATCTGCAAATAGCTTTTAACTAGTGTGTATGTGATATTTATATAAAAACTATGTTGAAATAATGCTAAGATCCCAAAACCAAGCATTCAAAAATTAGGACATGTCAGAATTAAGATTATTCTGAGTATGCGTTTGTTTAAAAACTATTTAACCTCCTGGAGTAAAATAAATATATTATTTCTATTAGGGTATTACTTAAAAATGCTGCTAACTTAATGTTGAACATTGGTTTTTTACATACCGTATTGTATTAATGACATTCTAAAATGCTTGATCTGGAAATCTCTAATAGTGGTTAAACGTGTTTACAATCTAAGGCTATATAATATGGCTATTATGTTAACGAAAAGTAGGAGGTGGTTTTGATCTTGAATATTTTTCTATATGCAAAGTAAAGTGGCTTTAATTAGGAACGTTCAGCCTTTTGTAAGGATATCTAGTACTTTTAAATCTAGTTAAGTTTTTTCATATAAATATGTACTGCAACTTAGCATAGCATGATTAAGCATACAGCGCTATCAGTTTTGTCTGCAAACTTACTGAAGTTACTGTTAAAGGCAGTTGGGGTTTAATAGGTGTAATGCCCAAATAAATGTGTTAGTCTCTAAGGTGCCACAGGGACTCCTGGTTGTTTTTGTTGATACAGACTAACACGGATACCACTCTGAGACCTGCAGGTCACAGTTAATGTACATGAACAAAGCATGGCGGGGATGCGGGGGGAAGTAAGGAAATCCCTTTCCCTGTACTTGTCAATATCTATGCCTTGCACAAAGCAGTGCTAATTATCCTTAACCTTTTCTAATCCTACCTTCAAAAATTGCTAAAGCCCCCATGCAATGAAGAACCACCAAAAATAATAGCTGAAAATAATAAAGCACAATATAAACCATAATTTATCTGTGAAAGCACAGTAGGGGGAAAAATCAATTCTACTGTGTGTCCGTTAGCCAAATGGCCTTTGCATAGTCTTTAGTTTCAATGGGAGTTTACAAATGCTAAAGAAATACAGCTGGACCAACTTCTGGTCCAGTCAAAGGTATTACCTCACTCAGTGCCGGCTCTAACTTTTTTGCTGCCCCAAGCAAAAAAAAAGAAAAAAGCGCCGCCCGCCGAACCAAAAACAACAACAAAAAAACCCAGCGTCACCCCACCGAACCAAAAACAACCTCCCTGAGCACCGCCCCACCAAACCAAAAAGAAAATCAACCCCCCAAGAGCGCCGCCCTACCGAACCAAAAACAACAAAAACCTCAGTGCCTCCCCGCCAAACCAAAAACAACCCCCCCAAGCACTGCCCCACTGAACCAAAATGAAAATCAACCCCTGCTCCCCCCGGAGCGCTGCTCCGCCGAGCCAAAAACAACAACAACAACAACAAAAACCCGAAGCGCCACCCCGCTGAATCAAAAACAACAACAACAAAAAAACTCAGCTCCGCCCTGCCGAACCAAGATTGGCAGCCCCTTATAAGGTGCCACCCCAAGCACGTGCTTGGTTAGCTGGTGCCTGGAGCCAGCCCTGACCTTACTCACCTTATCTTTCTAATATCCTGGGACCAACATGGCTACAACACTACATACTCAGAAATATAGTGGTTACATTATGTCACAACACAGCAATGGGGTGGAGAGGTTACTGCTGGAAGATACCAATATCCAGTTCAATTGCAATCAACATTTTGACTCAATGGTTTTCTTTGTGTCTGAAAGAGAAGCCTCGGAAAATCCCTTATGGTATCCCATTAAGGTAAGAGGAAATACAAGAAACATAGTCAAAAGATGCCTGGCCTTTTTATAGAGATCTTGTTGAAATGGTTAACATTTTGCACTTGTATGATCACGAATTGCAGCGGTGCTGGATAAAATAGAACAAAGTGGCTACTCTGCATGTAAAATAGGCCTCAAAGTGCCTCTTTCTGAACCCTCCCCCCACCTTTCTCCCACTAACCCACTCCTCCAATCTCCCCCTTGTTGTCTCCATGGTAACAGCAGAACTGAGATTCTGTTGAAGTATGTTTTGAAAGCTGCCTTTACTCTGGGAAGTTAGCATTTGACAATTCTGTCCATTTTCCTGGTGCTGTCAAACCCAGCTAAGTTCTGTAGGCAGGCAAAGTCACCTGTAGAATTTCATTGTAACTGAAAGTCTGTTCAGCTATTAAACACACTCCAAAGAGCAGCTTCCCTTACGCTTTGCTGCTTCTTTTGAATGCAAATGGTTTCTGATGACAGGAGTTGAAAAGCTTTGTATCAGTGGAACATTGTGCGAAAGGATTAAGTATATACAGGTTTGTTTACACAAGGGGTTAGCAACTTAGCAAAAACAAGCAAGGCAAAGACAGCACTGTGTACTGCCTAAGAAAATACATATACGTCCAAATCTCTGATGTGCATTCTGATCCCATTAACTTCAGTGAGGTTACACAAGGTGTATGCCACTGGTGGATTTAACCCATGTGCAGCATATATATGTGGGGCCCAAATTCAGTGCTAAGGGAAGCCGACACGTTGATTTCACAGGCATAAGTTGGCCTTAAGCTGCTCCTACGCTGGAAGAATTTCCCTGCAGGCCTTAAGCCCACTCTCTGGTCCCTTTCACTGCATGAGCAGCATAAAAGGAACATAGAATGAGCCAGAAACTGGACATTTGTTGTGTTTACATTCTGGGTCTTGATCCTGTGAGGTGCTAAGAGTGCCAGGTGCCCATTCACTTTGATGAGACAGAGGGTCTTCTATACCTCTTATTTGGTGCTCACCACCCTGATGAATCAGGAAGTATAAGTTCCTTGTGAGGGAAGGTTTCTTATTGTTGGATTGCATTTAGAATCCTCCATGGAATGTGTACAGAGGCAGAGTTCCATTAGGCAGTCTGCATTGACTGTGTAAATTCTTTAAGTACTAACAGGCACAATGTTTTTCTTTTTCCCCTGTGTTCAGTATTCTCCAACAACATCTCACATCCCCTCGTTGGACCTTTTGCATTTTGTTTCAGTAATCACCACTATCAGCTGGGTTTAGTTCAGCTGAATCTTATAGTCTTTCTAGCTTTCTCCCTTTCAAAGGAGAGGAAAAACTCCATTACCCCCTGGAGATGGGCCCAGACCAAAACCACATATACCTGCACATCTAAACTTGGGGAAGTTTGAATCCATATCTGAATGTGGTAGGCTGGGCCTGTCTCTGCAATAAGCTGAACCAACCCCCTGGATAGGATCACTCCTAGTGCTGGGAGTTAGAAATCTAGGCCTAGTGTTTGAGACTCTCCTTAATAATTTTTTTAGTCATTTCTACATCCTATTTTCATACTGAAGGCCCCACAAAAATATTACAGCTGCATAGATACAATCATCATTGAAATGCAGCTACCTCTAGGGCACAGGTTGGTAGGCAGGCAGAGCAATGAAGAAAATCACACTGCACAGTGGGAGAGGAGGACAAATTCTGCACAAGGACACAGAGACAAATCCTGCTTTAGGAAAACTATTATGGGCCTTTAATGTCCAAGTAGAGCACACAGGATCATTAAAAGACTAATATATAGGCTATGAGATAGCATGCAGGTTATCTGTCTTTTGTCTCCTGTTTAAGTACTTCCCATAAAATAGAGTCCTTCCAAGAGTCCTCTCTCTTTTATTATTTACCATCCTGGCATGGGCAGTCCTTGTCCGCGTGGACTACTAAAAGCATGTTAGCTGTCTAACATCATGCATTTGTTTCTCCAAAAAACATCTTTACACTGTCCTAGATGCTGGCACTTATGCATTGATGCTCTCCCCAAACCAATCTTCAAAAGCCATTAGAACTCTGTCCTTCTTCAAATCCCTTCTCAGTTCCAATTTTGACCATGATTCCTGTGGTATAAAGCAAACTGAGACAGGCTGGGCATGTGGCCTGTAAAGACTAATTAAAATCTTATATTTATTGGCGTCTACCAAAACAAATACAGAAGTAAAGGAAGGAAGGACATCTGCAAATTATACACAGTCATTTAACCTGGTCCTCACATCCTCTATGCCAGGGCTTCTCAAAGCTGGTCTGCAGCTTGTTTAGGGAAAGCCCCTCGTGGTCCAGGCTGGTTTGTTTATCTGCTGTGTCTGCAGGTTCGGCCGACTGCGAGTCCCACTGGCTGTGGTTCGCCATCCCAGGCCAATGGAGGCTGTGGGAAGCGGCGCGGGCCGAGGGATGGCTCTATGCCCCATCCCCTCTATGGTTTGTAATATCATCTGCAGCATCTTGTCTATAATTAGATTTTAAGATAATTAGAAGTCAAATACTGTCTCTCATTATATCTTTGACCAGTGCAGTGGGGCACCAGTTCTAAGTAGGGCTTTCTGGGCACTATCATAACACAAATCCGAATAATAACACTGGTCTACAGTTTTTGAGAAGTCGTCTGCTTCAGAGATAAAATATGATATTTATTATGTATTTTGACGTGCTGAATTCAAATATGACAATTAAAACAACTGATTGGCTACTGTTTCTAAGATATTTAAATTTTTACATTTTATGTCTATGTATATTGTGTAGATAGTAGAGTCTTAATCATAAACTGTAAACCTAGGTCTTTTCATGTGTTTATGGTTGCTTTACATGATAATATTTCACCTGTCCTGTTTATGTAACACTTTAAAAATCAGCAAAAGGGTTATACAAATAACATTTATTATGAAACAAAAGGCAAAAAACTATTATGTACATAGTTTAGTCCTATTCAGTGTCTACTCGGCGCTTCTTGGCTTGTCTCTTATATTCATTAAATGGAGCATCTCTTGGCACTGTCCAGCAATAGTCTGCAAGCACTGATGGGCTCCATTTGCCCTGATAGCCTGCCAGGAGATTCCACTGCTGTAATCTGGAGCCCAACAGCTCTGCCTTACTCTTGGGTAGTTCCAAATCCCTGACAAGGTCATTCAGTTCACCTTGTGTTATGAGGTGTGGTTCAGAGGAGGAGGATGGGAGAAAATGTGGGTCCTGTGACATTGATGGTTCAGGACCAGAAGTTTCATCCTCTTCCTCTTCCTCGTCTGACTCAAGTGAGAATGATTCTGGTGCATCAGGAACCGGCAGCCCTTCTCCGTGGGGTACTGGGCGTATAGCTGATGGAATGTTTGGATAATGCACAGTCCACTTTTTCTTCTTTGACACACCTTTCCCAACTGGAGGCACCATGCAGAAGTAACAATTGCTGGTATGATCTGTTGGCTCTCTCCAAATCATTGACACTGCAAAAAGGCATAGATTTCCTTTTCCTGTTCAACCACTGGCGAAGATTTGTTGCATAAGTGTTGCAGCATATGTGTGGGGCCCAACTCTTGTCCTGATCTCCAATTTTGCGGCCAAAAGAAAGGTGATAGGCTTTCTTAACCATAGTGGTTATACTGTGCTTTTGTGATGCAAAAGTCACTTCACCACAAACATAGCAGAAGTTATCTGCACTGCTCACACAAGTACGAGGCATCTCTGCTCACTTTGGCTAAACAGAAATGTGTCCCTTTGCAAAATCAAACACTGACAAATAAGAGAGCAGGACACTGTATGATTTCTAGAGCTGATATAGGGCAATTTGTTCAGCAGAGTGATGGAAGCTTTGTTATGATTGCATCATCCATGACTTCTAGGAATAACATGATGCAATTCATATCAAGTATGATGCAATACCAGCTTCAGATTGCATCATTCATTCTTTTGCCTAAAAAGCAAGTACTGTCCAAACCCAGTCATAGATTTATTCATAGATCCAGTCAAAGCTGTATTTTAGTCATTTCTGGTTTAAATTGAGATCCCTTCCCTTTATAACTCACTTATTCTCTGGCATTCCCAAGTCAAGGGTCGTATATACTGACCCAATAGCATATCTTGAAAACTAGAGCCAATCAACAATTTTAAGCATCATTTTCATTCTCAGTGACCCAGAATTAGTAAAGTTTAACTACATATATTTCAGAAGCATTTTGGCTGTAAAGCAGCCTCTCAATCTACAAAGTGTTGTTTTTTTAAACCACTGTTTTTTATGAATGAGAACACAAGTGAGCGTCGATTCCCGAGCTTAAATTTCATACAACATGCAAAGCAGAGAGAAAAGAGACGTGAAGTCAAACAGCGAGAAAGAGAGAGAGACACAACACATGCACGCAGAGAGACTGATTGCACTGATGATGGGGGACTATCAGGAAGTGGTTAGAGTGTCAGTGGAAATGTAGTGGGCAAGGAGTGCAGCATGAAATAGAAAAGAAGGATTTAAAAAAAACCCTGCAGCCATAGTATTTGATTTTCTAATAAATTCAGTCTCAGAGGAGATCAGGGATGGAAATGAGAAAAAAGTGTACTTGTGATGCAGTTATTCTTTCTGTCACTGCTTTTATGGCTTTTCAGTAGGCCACAAAAGACCAATCCACTAGAATATGAATCAAATACAGTTAAGGCCCCCACAGAATAAGTAGGAGGCATCACCACTCACTGTTTGGGTTCTGATAGCTTTTTCCACCTCAATAAACTCTCTCTGTAAACAAAAAGCCTGTCCCAGTCCTGTCCCCGTCCCCCCCAACACACACTTTTCCTTTGGTGGTTATTTTGAGGGGCCTTGGCTAACTGTCAGGGAATTAACAGCCAAGGAAAATTCCATGAAGCAGCACCCCTTTGAAATCGGTTTTGTTCCCATCACTGGGACTGTGTTTTTAACATTCAACTTTATTACTTGGCTACATGTAGAGAGATATGATAGGCAGCAGGGAAAATGTGTTAAAGGGCAAAGGGAATTTGAAGCTCAAGCATTTTCTTCATTAATTACATGACTCAAACTCCCTGTAAAAGACTGTTAGGGTGGATAGAGGTATTTTATTAATGTCTCTGGTGGGCATGTTGGGCATCATTGTGCTACACCACCCTGATCTAAACAATTGCACTCCAAACGCTGTCAACTCAATCCAGTATATAAGAAGCTATTCTGATGAACTGTTCCACTGCTGTCAGTTTTTGCAAGTCTCAACACAATAGAATCTTGTCAGTCAAACTTACATCACCAGGGAATATAAGATAATTCTGTTAACCATCTGGTCTTAAAATGGGCCTCTGGGGTGTATAGCTATGACGGAGGACCATGGTGGTGTATAGCTATGATTCCACAATTTCATTTTCTCTGTGCTATACCTTTAAAAATAAAGGCCTGGTGTTCCTCCATTACTGCACCAAGAGGCAAATTGAGGGTAGCTTTTCATTACTCCTGTGTTCCCCATATTCTGGGACAGTGGAGGGGAGTGAGGGTGGAGAGAGGGCTGTTTCTCACCCCTTCAACTGTAAGCTAGGGCTTGTCTGCACTGGCACTTTACAGTGCTGCAACTTTCTCACTTGGTGGTGAGCGCTGCAAGTTTCAGCGCTGTAAATTGCCAATTTAGACAGTGCACCAGCACTGGGAGCCATGCCCCTCCTGGAGGTGGGTTTTTTTAGAGCACTGGGAGAGCACTCAGGGTGGGAAGGAATTACCAGCAATAGTGCTGCAGCTCCAGCCAGGGATCAAAAGTTCCTGGGCAGATATGCCCCCACCAATCAGCTAGTAGATGGCTGCGTTAATCTCCTATGAGCTGTTCAACTTTTGTGGCCCCTGGGTTTGCTGCAGCAGAGGCTGACCCAGCTCTACTTCAGTCCTTGATGGGGCCCTCCTCCAGCAGCCTCAGAGAGCTGCTCCACTGCTCTAGCCAGGGTTGGGGGGGGGAGCGCAGGTGTCACTCTGCCCTGCAGAAGACCAGCCTGATCATCAGCAGTGAAACCCTGCTCACTTGGATTGCCCCACCTCCTACCTAAATTTCCTGGACAAGATCCAGCTCCCAGGCAGCTCCAACTCCAGGGAGCACTAGGTGAGTCCTGTTTCAGGCAGAAAGAGGTAGTTGCAGTGTTGGGAGAGGGAGATGGGAGTCCATCATTGTCATAAACAGATAGCTAAGGGTTAATGTCTCTTTCACCTGAAACACCTGACCAGAGAACCAATCAGGAAACCGGATTTTTTCAACTTTGGGTGGAGGGAATTGTGTGTCTGAGGGTCTTTTGTTTCTGTCTGCCTGCTGTCTCTGAGCTTTGGAGAAGTAGTTCTATTTTCTAGTCTTCTGTTTTTAAGTGTAAGGACAAAGAAATCAGATAGTAAGTTCTATGGTTTCTTTTCTTTGGTATTTGCATAAATATAAGTGCTGGAGTGCTTTGATTTGTATTCTTTTTGAATAAGGCTGTTTATTCAATATTCTTTTAAGCAATTGACCCTGTGTTGTATCATCTTATACAGAGAGAACATTTGTATTTTTTCTTTCTTTTTTATATAAAGCTTTCTTTTAAGACCTGTTGGAGTTTTTCTTTACTTCAGGGAAATTGAGTCTGTACTCACCAGGGAATTGGTGGGAGGAAGAAATCAGGGGAGGTCTGTGTGTGTTGAATTGGCTAGCCTGATTTTGCATTCCCTCTGGGGAATAGGAAAGTCCTTTTTGTTCCCAGGACTGGAGAACGGAGAGGGGGAATCACTCTGTGTAGTTTCACAGAACTTGTGTCTGTGTATCTCTCCAGGAGCACCTGGAGGGGGGAAGGGAAACAGGATTATTTCCCTTTGTTGTGGGACTCAAGGGATTTGGGTCTTGGGGTCCCCAGGGAAGGTTTTTCAGGGGGACCAGAGTGCCCCAAAACACTCTAATTTTTTGGGTGGTGGCAGCAAGTACCAGGTCCAAGCTGGTAACTAAGCTTGGAGGCTTTCATGCTAACCCCCATATTTTGGACGCTAAGGTCCAAATCTGGGAATAAGGTTATAACATGGTGGCAGTAGGTGGGATCTAGACAGAATCCAGAAGCCAGTAGGAATATTATATTTTTCTTTTCTCTGCTAAGGGCTTTTTAGCAGAGAGAAACAGTTTGGTTTTAAAAGGGAACCAGAGAGAATTTTTTTTTTCTGCTCTCTCTGGCAGTATGTGGCTTGCATGTTAAGCAAGAAGGACTATTACCAGTCTTTTGTCATGCAATAGCCCTCCCATTAGGAGGCAAGTACCAGCACTTATATCCATGCAAATACAGTGGTTTTTCTGGTTTCCCTTCATTGAACATTAGCTAGAGAGAGAAAGGGAAAAAAGCACTGTTGCTAGGCAGACTCCAGGAGGGAACAGAGCCTGCAGTGCAGAAGACAAACACCGGAGGGCACCCCAACACAAGAAAACAGGAATCATGACTTCTAAGGCAAAAATGGAGGCCGAAGACCAAATCAAAGAAGCTGAACACAGGCGACAACTAGAAATAAAACAAAAAGAGATGGAGCTGAAAGAAAAGGAAGAAAGCATCAAACAGGCAGCCCAAGAGGCAGCACACAAAAGAAAACTAGAAGAAGAAGAGGTAGCCTACCGAAGGAAACAAGCAGAAGATGAGTTGGCCCACAGAAGGAAGCAAGAAGAAGAAGAGGCGGCCCACCGCCGAGAAATGGAAAAACAACAAAAAGAAATGGAAAAACAACAAAAAGAAAATGAAGAGAAGGAAAAACAGAGAAAACATGAACTGGACTTGGCAAAAGCTGGGCTGCATGTGCCAGCCAACCCTAACAACCCGGCGCCAATTATTGCTCCACAGCACAGGAAATTTCCCACCTACAAGGCAGGTGATGACACCGAGGCCTTCTTGGAAAATTTTGAAAGAGCCTGTCTTGGGTACAGCATCCCCGAAGACCAGTACATGGTAGAATTAAGGCCACAGCTCAGTGGACCTTTAGCAGAGGTGGCAGCTGAAATGCCTAAGCGGCAAATGAATGACTATAAACTTTTTCAAACCAAGGCCAGATACAGAATGGGGATAACCCCAGATCATGCCCGTCGGCGCTTCAGAACCCAAAAGTGGAAACCAGAGGTGTCATTTCCCAAACACGCCTACTACATTGCAAAAAACTATGAGGCCTGGCTAACAGGAAACAACATTCAAACCTTGGAAGAACTGAACCTCCTCATACAAATGGAGCAGTTCTTGGACGGTGTTCCTGAAGACATCACACGGTACATACAAGATAGAAATCCCAAAAATATCGCTGAGGCGGGGGAGATTGGAGCCAAATGGATGGAACTGGCAGAAAGCAAGAAAGCTACTGTCAAGGGGAACGATTACCACAGGGGGCACACAGACCATAAACCCTACAACCGAGGACAGCCAAAGACCCCACATACCACCCAAGTAAAGCCACAGATACCCTACCCTTCAACCTCACCAGTCTCCAGTAACTCACCTCGGCCCAGTGACCCATCAGATGGAAGATGCTTTAGGTGTAATGAACCGGGACATATCAAGGCCAACTGTCCCAAGAACACCATGCGAGTGCAATTCATTACACCACCATCACCCCAAAGATCCCCAGGCCCGGATGCCTCTCAAATACCCTTGGAGCGAAGGGAAAATTTGAGAGTGGGCGGAAAGAAGGTTCCTGCGTGGAGAGACACGGGGGCACAAGTGTCAGCTATCCACCAATTCTTCGTTGACCCCAAATTCATCAACCCAAAGGCCAAAGTTACAATTTACCCCTTCATGTCACAAGCTGTAGACTTGCCTACAGCTCAACTGCCTGTCCAGTACAAAGGCTGGTCAGGAATGTGGACTTTTGCAGTCTATGACAATTATCCTATCCCCATGCTACTGGGGGAAGACTTGGCCAACCAGGTGAGGCGGGCCAAGAGAGTGGGAATGGTTACCCGTAGCCAAACCAGGCAAGCTTCCAGATCCATTCCTGTTCCTGAGCCGTCCACAGAGGCCCCGTCTGTGTTACCAGAGACCCAGACAGAGGTAGTGGATCCAGATTCCATGCCAACCACTGAAACAGCCACAGCATCTCCAGTCCCAGGCCCGGAACTGGAACAGCAACCAGCAAGTGCAACCACATCTTCAAACTCAACGCCAGAGGGCGCCAGCGAGCCAGAACTGGCAGAAGCAACAGACAGCCATACCCAAAAGGCTCAGCCAGAGCCTGAAATACCCTCAGGTGCACCAGCGGAGAGCGGTTCACCAGCAACGGAAACAACCCCATCACCTACATCGCTTCCAGAGGGACCAAGCCCAAGTCCAGAGTCTGAGGAAGAACTGGTGACCCCAGCCTCAAGGGAACAGTTCCAGACTGAGCAGGAAGCAGATGACAGCCTTCAGAAAGCTTGGGCGGCGGCACGGAGCACCCCACCGCCTCTCAGCTCTTCTAATCGATCCCGGTTTGTTATAGACCAAGGACTTTTATACAAGGAAATTCTTTCTGGTGGACACCGGGAAGAATGGCAGCCGCAAAAACAGTTGGTGGTTCCAACTAAGTACCGGGGGAAGCTCTTAAGCTTAGCCCATGATCATCCCAGTGGCCATGCTGGGGTGAACAGAACCAAGGACCGGTTGGGGAAGTCCTTCCACTGGGAGGGGATGGGCAAGGATGTTGCCAAGTATGTCCGGTCTTGTGAGGTATGCCAAAGGGTGGGTAAGCCTCAAGACCAGGTCAAGGCCCCTCTCCAGCCACTCCCCATAATTGAGGTCCCATTTCAGCGAGTAGCTGTGGATATTCTGGGCCCTTTCCCAAAAAAGACGCCCAGAGGAAAGCAGTATGTACTGACTTTAGTGGACTTTGCTACCCGATGGCCAGAAGCAATAGCTCTAGGCAACATCAGGGCTACCACTGTGTGCCTGGCCCTAACAGACATCTTTGCCAGGGTAGGTTGGCCCTCTGACATCCTTACAGATTCAGGGTCTAATTTCCTGGCAGGGACCATGGAAAAACTGTGGGAAACTCATGGTGTGAATCACTTGGTTGCCACCCCGTACCACCATCAAACCAATGGCCTGGTGGAAAGGTTCAATGGAACTTTGGGGGCCATGATACAAAAATTCATCAACGAATTCTCCAATAATTGGGACCTAGTGTTGCAGCAGTTGCTGTTTGCCTACAGGGCTGTACCACATCCCAGTTTAGGGTTTTCACCATTTGAACTTGTGTATGGTCACGAGGTTAAGGGGCCATTACAGTTGGTGAAGCAGCAATGGGAGGGGTTTACGCCTTCTCCAGGAACTAACATACTGGACTTTGTAAGCAACCTACAAAGCACCCTCCAACGCTCTTTAGCCCTTGCTAGAGAGAACCTAAAGGATGCTCAGGAAGAGCAAAAGGCCTGGTATGACAAACATGCCAGAGAACGTTCTTTCAGGGTAGGAGACCAGGTTATGGTCTTGAAGGCGCAACAGGCCCATAAGATGGAAGCATCATGGGAAGGGCCATTCACGGTCCAAGAGCGCCTGGGAACTGTAAACTACCTCATAGCATTTCCCAATTCCTCACTAAAGCCTAAAGTGTACCATGTTAATTCTCTCAAGCCTTTCTATTCCAGAGACTTACAGATTTGTCAGTTTACAGTCCAGGGAGATGATGCTGAGTGGTCTGACGGTGTCTACTACGACGGGAAAAAAGACGGTGGCGTGGAAGAGGTGAACCTCTCAACCACCCTGGAACGTCTGCAGCGGCAACAAATCAAGGAGCTGTGCACTAGCTTCGCCGCATTGTTCTCAGCCACCCCAGGACGGACTGAACGGGCATACCACTCCATTGATACAGGTAATGCTCACCCAATCAGAACCCCACCCTACCGAGTGTCTCCTCATGCCCAAGCTGCTATAGAACGGGAGATCCAGAACATGCTACAGATGGGTATAATCCGCTCATCTACCAGTGCATGGGCATCTCCAGTGGTTCTGGTACCCAAACCAGATGGGGAAATACGCTTTTGCGTGGACTACCGTAAGTTAAATGCGGTAACTCGTCCGGACAACTATCCGATGCCACGCACTGATGAGCTATTGGAAAAGTTGGGACGTGCCCAGTTCATCTCTACAATAGACTTAACCAAGGGGTACTGGCAAGTACCGCTAGATGAACCTGCCAAGGAGAGGTCAGCATTCGTCACCCATGCGGGGGTGTATGAATTCAATGTCCTTCCTTTCGGCCTTCGAAATGCACCCGCCACCTTCCAGAGGCTGGTAGACGGTCTACTAGCTGGACTGGGAGAATTTGCAGTTGCCTACCTCGATGATGTGGCCATTTTTTCAGACTCCTGGCCCGAACACCTACTACACCTGGAAAAGGTCTTTGAGCGCATCAGGCAGGCAGGACTAACTGTTAAGGCCAAAAAGTGTCAAATAGGCCAAAACAGAGTGACTTACCTGGGGCACCAGGTGGGTCGAGGAACCATAAACCCCCTACAGGCCAAGGTGGATGCTATCCAAAAGTGGCCTGTCCCAAGGTCAAAGAAACAGGTCCTATCCTTCTTAGGCTTGGCCGGATACTACAGGCGATTTGTACCACACTACAGCCAAATCGCTGCCCCATTGACCGACCTGACCAAAAAGACCCAGCCAAATGCCGTTAAGTGGACTGATGAGTGTCAAAAAGCCTTTACCCAGCTTAAGGCAACGCTCATGTCTGACCCTGTGCTCAGGGCCCCGGACTTTGACAAGCCATTCCTAGTAACCACGGATGCATCTGAGCGTGGTATAGGAGCAGTGCTCATGCAGGAAGCAACAGATCACAACTTCCATCCTGTCGTGTTCCTCAGCAAGAAACTGTCTGAGAGGGAAAGTCACTGGTCAGTCAGTGAAAAGGAATGCTATGCCATTGTGTACGCCCTGGAAAAGCTACGCCCATATGTTTGGGGACGGCGGTTCCAACTACAAACTGACCATGCTGCACTAAAGTGGCTTCATACTGCCAAGGGGAACAACAAGAAACTTCTTCGTTGGAGTTTAGCTCTCCAAGATTTTGATTTTGAAATTCAACACATCACAGGAGCTTCTAACAAAGTTGCTGATGCACTCTCCCGTGAGAGTTTCCCAGAATCCAGTAGTTAAAAAGTGTTCTTAAAATGTAAAAGTCTGTTAGTTATATACTTAGTGGTATATGTAAAGGTGCATGTGTTGTATTAACCTGGTTATTTTCAAGTTCTAGAAGGAAATTGCCGCCAGTGAGCTTCCCCACTGTCTGCAATTTGGGGGGCGTGTCATAAACAGATAGCTAAGGGTTAATGTCTCTTTCACCTGAAACACCTGACCAGAGAACCAATCAGGAAACCGGATTTTTTCAACTTTGGGTGGAGGGAATTGTGTGTCTGAGGGTCTTTTGTTTCTGTCTGCCTGCTGTCTCTGAGCTTTGGAGAAGTAGTTCTATTTTCTAGTCTTCTGTTTCTAAGTGTAAGGACAAAGAAATCAGATAGTAAGTTCTATGGTTTCTTTTCTTTGGTATTTGCATAAATATAAGTGCTGGAGTGCTTTGATTTGTATTCTTTTTGAATAAGGCTGTTTATTCAATATTCTTTTAAGCAATTGACCCTGTGTTGTATCATCTTATACAGAGAGAACATTTGTATTTTTTCTTTCTTTTTTATATAAAGCTTTCTTTTAAGACCTGTTGGAGTTTTTCTTTACTTCAGGGAAATTGAGTCTGTACTCACCAGGGAATTGGTGGGAGGAAGAAATCAGGGGAGGTCTGTGTGTGTTGAATTGGCTAGCCTGATTTTGCATTCCCTCTGGGGAATAGGAAAGTCCTTTTTGTTCCCAGGACTGGAGAACGGAGAGGGGGAATCACTCTGTGTAGTTTCACAGAACTTGTGTCTGTGTATCTCTCCAGGAGCACCTGGAGGGGGGAAGGGAAACAGGATTATTTCCCTTTGTTGTGGGACTCAAGGGATTTGGGTCTTGGGGTCCCCAGGGAAGGTTTTTCAGGGGGACCAGAGTGCCCCAAAACACTCTAATTTTTTGGGTGGTGGCAGCAAGTACCAGGTCCAAGCTGGTAACTAAGCTTGGAGGCTTTCATGCTAACCCCCATATTTTGGACGCTAAGGTCCAAATCTGGGAATAAGGTTATAACAATCATGGATACAGTTTGGGGGTTGGTGGCATGTAGAGTCACTGCCACTCCCTTCCCCCATTTCTGCCAGTGCAGAGCTGCTCTCATCTCTCTAGGTGGGGAAAATGTCTGTCCTCAGGGGTGCCACTTAGTGGGAGGGAGACTGTCCTGGCTATCCTATCCAGCATAGTAAAAATCTGGGGGCAAATTTATCTCTCTCATCCTTCCCATGCATCCTTTATCCAAAATACTCATTTGGCACTGAGGTTAAATAGGTGTTAACAAAATCAGACTAAACAGAGTTTTTCAAAGTGTGATTTGAAATCCCTTCCCCTCTCCATTGCTCAATTTTCTGTCTCATGACTCCGGTGTTGTTATCATTTCACTAGTTCTCCTGTTATCATAGGCTTTTTCTGGACCAGCATTTGTTCTCCTGCAAATTGCTTGTTAGGTGACTGTAAATGCTAATCTAGACACAAACGTTTCCAAAGTATCAGGACATGGTAGCTCAACCTCAGGCAAACCACAAAACTTTGTGCCCCAGGACAAACATTTGTGGAGAGCCTCAGTTATCAACACAATTAGCATTTACGATCACTTAGCTCTAATTATAACAGGATCACAAACTCTAGTCTAGACAAGGCCAAAGCCTGAGTCCCCCAAGCTATCAGGACCTGGATTTTTAATATAAAAAGAGCAACAAAAATGTATCCTCCACCCCCCAAACAAACAAAATCAAATATAGAAACAAAAAAAAAACCACCTAGGCTCCCAAATCTTCATGCCTTCCTTACACATCAGAAGAAAATCAAAGGCACAGTCTCAGTTATTGCCCCTTTACTGATCACCTTTAAAAATGAAATTATCCTTTACATTCCCAGTTCCCCAAAATCAGAGTAACTGCTGACTTTGTGCACTGAAAGACTGGATCTGGTTGTGAAAATTTGTTCCTTTTCACCCTTGCATGTACATCCAGAACAAAGTACTGGGAGCACAACAGAATAGGTTAGGGCAGGGGACCCCAACGTAGAGCCCTCGGGAGCCATGGCGCCTGCCAGGGCGTCTGAGTATGCCTGCGTACTGGCCTGCAGACGAGCATCCGCTGAAATGCCGCCGACAAGCTGAGTCATCCGGAGGCATCGCCACCGATTTTCATCAATATTTTGGTGGCGACATCTCTGGATGATGACGCTTGTCAGCGGCATTTCGGCGGCGACACCTATTGATGTTGCCGCTTGTTGGCGGAATTTCAGCGGATGCTCGTCCACCACCATGGTCCTCCATTGGCTCGTCGTCTGGCGCCCATCAGACGAAAAACTTTAGGGACAACTGGGTTAGGGTAAGAGAAAGCTGATTAGGGGAAAGAGGCCATCAAAAAAATCATGTCTTCAAAATAGCCACAGGGGTTAATTTAGTAAGGAGTCAGTAAGGACTTTGACTCCCAAAGTCAAAAGGTTTGTCCTTTGTCTTCTTAGGTGAAAGAGGGAGAGGGCATGTGTGAGAGAGAGAGAAAGATAACCTAGGGTGTTTTTGCCCTTCACTTTTATAGTCCAGTAGGCGTTTGAAATGCATTTTCCTGTCCGACACCCCTAGATAAAATTCATTCCCATTGGGAGGACCGAGACCTGGAGTTTCATGGTGAAAGAGGTTCCAGGTTATTGCTTGCTAAAATGTAGATTGATCTCTTCCTCCCCCCTGCGTTGCCAAAGAATGGCCACTTGACTAGTGATTTCCAATCAACTTTGATGACACTTGGCTAGAAGTGTCAGATTGTCCTTTGTCTTTGTGAAACAAATTTACCACGCCTGCTGTTACAAGGACCCTGCTTATATGTAAATTGAGGTAAACATACATTTCTTTGTTTAGGATAGATCTAGTTAACAACTTCTGTCTGGTCATGTGCTAACATCATCATAGAGGGAGAATTCATAACTTGACATATAATGATGCTACATACATTTCACCATGATATTAGTGACCAGTGTGGTGTTAGTTTTCAGGTGATACTTCACAAGACCTATTATGTACAAAGATTATTACAATAGTGTATAGGATATGAATACAGGGGTGCATTTGGTCACACTCTCTTCAATTGATATTTTATATTGGTTGAGTCTTTTTTCTTTCTTAATACGAAATACAAGTAATCTAGTCTAAGAGAACATGTTGCTCCTTGAGTATCAAAATCAAAATATTAGTTAAACAAATTTTTGCTTCCACCAAGCATAACTGACACCTTTGTCTTCACCATGAAAGGGGCTGGCTGAAGGATTTGGAGAGCTGATCCCCTGGGATGCATGCAAAGTTAACATTCTCATTAAAAAAAAAATGGCATCAGAATCTTCCACTCACATCCAGCCTTTTGCTGCAAAAGAAGAGAAGCACAGCTACTTCTGCAGGTAGCTTTGTATAATTTCTTAACATTAGTCTCCAGGGGGCTTTATATGCATTGTGGTTATTTTTTGCATTAACATAGTGTTTAAAACTTTACTTACTTATTTACCTATCTTTCAGCATTAATTATTATCCTCATGCAGAAGGGGAAATGCAGACACAAAGGTTAGGTATCTAGACCAAGGTCATATCAGAATATCAAAGCCAGGATTATAATGCATAAATTCTTTGCTAGACCATTCTTCCTCTCATACTGTTGTATTGCCAGAGGCCACATCTAGACTAGTCAGCAAGGAAGCTAGCTGGTCTGCAGGCTAAATAGAGATAAATTCATAGATGCTATATTCAAAGTTAATCATTTGTTATAATGATTCTGTCTGTGGGTATGTATATTATACACTGCACAAGTACATCTGTCTCCTTAGAAAAAGGGTTGAGTTAGTGGAAGACATAAAACTCTCCTGAGTTGTGGTTGCAGCTTATATTTCCTGCTACTGAAGGAACTAAGCTTCATTGGCAAAGTATATTTTGCATCCTCAAATTGTTTGATCTAAAGCACCTTGTATACAAAATAGTTTGGGACATGGTATACTTTATTGATTGACCAGATTGTGGTGTAGAAGAAAATGAATCTTTGACATGCACTGGCCTAAGGTTTTTGGAGCTAATATGATCGTTCAGGGTGGATTAAGTTGTTTGACAAAATACATTTTTATACACTGTGGATATGGATTAAGGCGATTTCTGCAAGATGAAAATCTGATCAGTTTAACCTATTTCTACAAACCAAGGTGTGGGGTGGGAGGATGACACACCGAGCAAACTGCTGCATTTGAATAAAAAACGTTCAGTGCTGTTCTTTGTGTTCATTTTGTGAAGAAACCAGCACCTTTCTAGCATCCATACTATAAAAATCTGGGCCAAAAAAATACTAAGGATATTTTGTATTTAAAATAAAGAAGAACTTTCAACATTTCAATCCAAATCCTTGCAGTGGGACAACTCACATGTTTAAAGTTATGCATGCATTTAAATGCTTGTCTGCATCATGCCCTATTACTGATAAATCCATTTTACGTTTAGATAAACTGAGGCACAGTGATTTTCTGAGTGCTGAACACAGCATGTCTCAAGGAGAATCAGGAATAGAATCTAACTCTCAGTCTCTCTTCTAACCATACTTCTCTCCTACCACACAAAAGAGCAGATTCTGATTTTATTTACATGTTTAATATGCAGTAATCTGCATCATCTTTAGTGCAGTTACACTGGTTTAGGACTGGTGTAAATGAGATCAGATTGTGATCCACTGTCTTTATTTTATTTTTATTTTTTTTGCTGTACTCTAATTTTAAGATATTTATTCCATACCCTTCGTTTCAAATTTCCTTCTGCATTGTCTAACATCTCTGCATTTTTAGATGTAGTATTCCTCCTCAATGAAAATATGACAGTATTTACAAATTCTGTTCTTTATTTTCACAACCACATGTTCATAACATGAGAGAGCAAAAAGCTTCACCTCCAGGATAAGTATTACAGTATTTTTAAGACCAAAAGTTCTGGGGTCAGGATTTATACCTTTCATCTCTCATCATCTGTAATCATAGATCACAAGAAAATAAAATTGCAAACAATTAAACAAAAAGAACCAATACAACTGAGAAGCACCCTGAGCAGACGTCTGAATCTCCCATACTTGTCCCACTTTAACACCTGCCTTGGGGCACTGTCTGGGCAAGATTGCTTTGTGGTGCTGGCTTTAGGCATAGAAAGCCAGTTGTGTAGGGTAACTATATTGTTTTTTGCCTTTTGTTTCATAATAAATGTTATTTGTATAACCCTTTTGCTGATTTTTAAAGTGTTACATAAGCAGGACAGGTGAAATATTATCATGTAAAGCAACCATAAACACATGAAAAGACCTAGGTTTACAATTTATGATTAAGACTCTACTATCTACACAATATACATAGACATAAAATGTAAAAACTTAAATATCTTAGAAACAGTAGCCAATCAGTTGTTTTAATTGTCATATTTGAATTCAGCACATCAAAATACATAATAAATATTACATTTTATCTCTGAAGCAGACACGACTTCTCAAAAATTGTAGACCAGTGTAATTAATTATTCTCCTAAATTACCTAATTTAGGGCTTGTCTACACTGGCAAATTTCTGTGCAGTAAAGCAGCTTTTTGCGCTCAAACTGCAGATGTGTACACACTGCCAAGCCACTTTGTGCACAGAAACTCCTCAGTTGCAGCGCTGCAAAAAAACCATTTCGACGAGAGTCGTAAGGCTATTTGCGCAGAGGCTCCAGCGCTCTATTGCCTGTGTAGACACTTGATTGCTTTCTGCACTGTAACTGGCCACCCGAGCTGTCCCATAATGCCTCACGCAACTGCTGTTCCTTGTTTTGAACAATTCATTGTTTTGAACTCGGCTGCCCTGAAGACATGCGCCCCTCCCCTTTCAAAGCATCATTTCTGACAGCCTTTGGGTGCTGTGCTGATCTGCTCTGTGACACACAACAACCATTAATGTGGAATGTTCGTGCTGTTGAACATAGAGACTGTGTGCATGTGCACATGACATTGATGTGCAGAGAGTCCAGGGAGGGAGGCAGGGGCTTATGTCAGGGTTTCCCCCTCCCCCTGCCTCAGGACTGGTTGCTATGTGCTGCTGTCTGAACTTACAAGACAGCCTGCTGACACACTCTCTGTCCCCCAAAATACACTGTCTCTTTCTTCTCCCCCTCACTCCCTCTCCCTCACCCCTACTTCAGTTGAAAAGCAGCTGGCAATATAGTAGGATGCCCATGGAACAATGGGATTGGGAAACCTGCATCGTGTGACGCTGTGCCTGCCTGATGAGGCATTGCAAACCCTTCCCAAAGCTCTCTGCAGCCAGTTGCACAGTGCTGCCACAATGCACTGCTTGCCGTTGCAAGAGCTGCTAAGGTGGATGCGCTCCTGCATCACAAGGAGCACAATGTGGACACACAACAGCTGTTTAATTCCAGTGTTTTAATAGAAGTGGTATAACCTGTGGCGCAGAAACTTGCTAGTGTAGACATATCCTGAGTCTGAAGGAAGCATGCTTCTCTGCAATGAGGTGTTACTGCGAAGTCTCATGTACAGCATGTTCCACACAAAGCATATCCCTCAGATTAACACTTCATCTTCCTTTAGCTGCTCTACTCTACTGCAACATCAGCTTTCTCCAAGTCCCTATGACTTTCTCCCTCCCTGAGTTGCTATGAATAGTAATTTTGGGGCTCTGTGTTTTTGTTCAGCTGAAGTGTGCAGTCTGTGACATTACCATAATCTATATCAAACTTCCCACAGCAGGCATTTTTGTCAAACAACTTAATCAGACCTAAATAACACACTAAATCTTAAAGCCAAATTCCATCATTCATGTGAACAGAGGCTACCAAATTAAATCATACTATTGACATATTAAATATTGCATCTGATCTGCAGCAGTGATCAATGCCTAATGCTTAGATGGAAGGAAAAAGAGGAAAGAGAATCTAATGAACTTCGTCAGTTGTGTAATGATATATTTATATGGTAAGTGGAAGGAAAATCCCTTCTAGACCTCATGTGACATTTAGGTTCTATGCTGGTGCATAAGATTTCATTACTCTTATATCAATGGAGCTGATCAAAAAAATACATATTCTTTGAATATATAGAAAATGCTTTTTTAAAATCAAAATGAAAATGTTCAGGACAAATATTAATTTTGGTCAACATTTTTCATGTTTGGCAAGTTGGGGTAAATATTTCTCTCATTTTGATTCTTCTCATTCCTTTTTGCATAGGTAAGAAAGTGAGCAAAAGTTGTGGGGTTTCCCACAAAAGGATTTTTTCCACAAAAATAAAAGAAATGTTTTTAAATTTCATTGCAAAATAAATAATAGCTTCCCCCCGCCCCCAAAATATTTGAATGAATCCAAAAGTTTCATGTCTTTTGATTGTTGTGTATAAAACATGCTTAACTGTTTTTCAAACCAGCTCTGTTTTTTTTAACCTTATCCTTCATTACTATACGCAGTGCCGGTGCAAGGATGTTTCATGCCCTAGGCAAAACTTCCACCTTGCGCCCTCCCCCACTCCCTGCGCCCCTGCCTTGAGACACCCCTCCCCCCATGGCAGCTCTCCCCCTCCTCCCTGACGTGGCAGCTCCCCACTCCCCACTCTCCGCCCTGAGGCACACCCCTCACCCCAGCTCCCCTCTGCTCCCCTAAGCACGCCGTGGCCGCTTCTTCTCCCGCCTTCCAGGCTTGCAGCACCTAAGCTGATTGGTGCCGCAAGCCTAGGAGGTGGGAGAAGTGAAGTAGCTCACCCCTGCCCTGCGTCCTCCCTGAGCACGCTGTTGCTGCTTGGCACCTTAAGCCTGGGAGGTGGGAGAAGTGAAGCAGTCATGGCATGCTTAAGGAGAAGGTGGGGTAGGGGTGAGCTGGGGCGGGGAGTTCCCCTGTGTGCCCCCTCTTACTTGCTGCAGGCAGCCCTCCCTGCACTCCCCTGCCCCAGATCCCTCTGCTTAAATGCTGGCAGCGACTGGGGCGGTCGAAGATCCAGCCACTGCGGTCGCTGCCAAAGAAAATGGCGCCCCCCAAATGCCAGCGGTCGCCTAAATGGTTGCACCGGCCCTGACTATATATATTACTGGCTGTATTTATCCACACTTTTGAAAAATTCACCTTCAATATTTAAATCATTTTCCTCCTAAAGCAGGAGAATCTGACTTATATTCCTACAGTGTATGCATGGGTTTTAAGTGGCAGCTGTGGTGTCTCCATGGCCAATAAATTAAAAGTAGCAGCAAAAATCTCTTGAAACAGTGTTTCCTTGTGTGAGATCCAGCCACACTTCCAGATTAGAGTTTAAATGTGTTTAGACATGCCTTTAACCCTCTGGAATGTGAACTGAACATGTACTGACTGAATCAATATGATAAGCCTCTTGAGGTCTACACATCTTTTACATACATTGAATCAGTGTTGCCCAATGATAGAGGTGGTTGAATTGTACAAAAGAATGGTTTGGGGAGTATTTTGGTGAATATAAGTACTGCATTCAATAATATTCTGGCTCACTGGGTCCTATTATATGTTATTGATGAGTATTTGGATGACTGCTGGATTAAAAATGCACACTGATTCTCTAGATCATGATTTCTTTATGCATCTATTTCTTCATTTGAAAATTTGTCACTGAAGTTTGAGGCAAAGTGTTTGAAGTAATATCTTTTATTGGATGACTTCTGTTGGTGGGAGAGACAAACTTTCAAGCTTTCACACCTTGGAAATACTACATGGGAGCTCATTGCATAGACTGGAAGCCTTAGGCTAAGTCTACACTACAGTTTATGTCGGCATAACTTATGTCTTGCAGGGATGTGAATAAACCACCTCCGAGTGACCTAATTACACCTACATAAGGGCTGGTGTGGACAGCACTGTGTCAGTGGCACAGCTTCTCCTGCTGACATAGTTACCACTGCTCACAGAAGATGTTTTATTATGCCAACAGGAGAGCTCTCTCCAGTCAGCATAGAGTGTCTTCACCAGGCACACTGCAGCGCCACAGCTGCGTCACTGCAGCACTGTATGTGTAGACATGCCCTAGATGTAAGAAATAAAACAGAGTGACAAGAGAATTCCCAGAAACTGAGAGTGGTTGGGTCATTACACTAATTGAATCTATTTCCCTATGTTAAATTCTCCTCATACCTTCTATGGATCATCTTAATTATCACTTCAAACGTTTTTTTTTCTCCTGCTGATGATAGCTTGTCTCAGTAGATTAGTCTCTTCCTGTTGGTATGCATACTTCCACCTTTTCATGTTCTCTGTATGTATAAATATCTCCTGTCTATGTGTTCCATTCTATGCATCCGAAGAACTGAGCTGTAGCTCACGAAAGCTCATGCAGAAATAAATTTGTTAGTCTCTAAGGTGCCACAAGTACTCCTGTTCTTTTTAAGAGAATTTCTCATCTCTTTGCTGATTGAACTGTCACAGGGACAGATACTCTAAACTGAAGTGAGATCCCTTAGGGTTAGCCTGGGATTTACCCTGAAAGACATTTTGAATTAACAGATCACTACAACTGCCATTCTTAGGATTTAGATTACAACTCGTGTGTAATTAAATTAATTCATAATTAAATTTGTTATCCACCATAATCCCCAGATTCTTTTCAGCAGTAATAATAATAATAATTGGAGATATACCAATCTCCTAGAACTGGAAGGGACCTCGAAAGGTTATCGAGTCCAGCCCCCTGCCTTCACTAGCAAGACCAAGTACTGATTTTACCCCAGATCCCTAAGTGGCCCCTCAAAGGTTGAACTCACAATCCTGGCCTAGCCAGTTAGCCCTCATTTCGTAGCTGTGCATTTGATTTTTCCTTCCTACATGTAGTACTTTGCATTTTGTGCAATAGTATGCAGCAATACAGAAGCAGTTTCTGCAGCAAAAAAATAATAAATAAATAAATAAATAATGACGCTTTGCCCAAACGGTACACAGAGCTTTAATGTGAAGTAGATGTAAAAATAACAGGCATATACACATTTTCTTACCTACTGACATGACTTAGCTTTGCTCCCTGTTCTCTCTAGGCACCAAGTTACAGCTAGGTTTCTGCAGGCCATGCCTCTCAAGTCAGTCTGTTTGTGTATCCTCCTCCCTGCATGCTGACAGTGTCCCTGCTGCTTCTAGCTGATTTGACCACTCCCCCCACCTCCCTTTCTCTCAGGGGCATCTTTTTAACCCCAGGGATCTTCTGATCTCTCACTGAGCATTGGGAAGAACAAGATATCCGGATTTGGATGGCACACCAGGTAGGTTTCAGGAGTTCATAGATTCTAAGGCCAGAAGGGGCCACTGTGATTATTTAGTCTCATCTCCTGTATAACATAGGCCTTAGAGCTTCCCCTAAATAAATCTTAGAGCAGAGTTTCTAGAAAAACATCCAAGCTTGATATAAGAATTTTCAGTTATGGAGAATCCATCATGACCCCTGGTAAATGGTTAATTACTCTCAGAAAGAAATGGGATATTCTCCCCCTAATTAATGGCCCAGTGTCATAAACAGATAGTTAAGGGTTAATGTCTCTTTTACCTGTAAAGGATTAACAAACAGTAAACCAAAAACACCTGACCAGAGGACCAATCAGGAAACAAGATACTTTAAAATCTCGGTGGAGGGAAGCCTTTGTTTTTTGAGGGCAGGGTTTTGCTTTGTTCTCTCTGGGTCCTGAAAGGGACTAGACGTGCAACCAGGTTTCTGCCAATCTCCCTGCTGCAGTCTCTTATATATTCAGAATAGTGAGTATTAAGTAGGAAAGGCGGTTATAGTCTTTTGATTGTTTTCTGTATTTGCAAATGTGTATTTTGCTGGAAGTATTTTAAATTGTATTTTTGTTGGGGGGAGGCTTCTCTCTAGTGTCTATAAGCTGAAAGACCCTATAACTTTTACCATCTAAATTACAGAGACAACATTTACTTTTTTCTTTCTTTTTATTAAAAGTTTTGCTTTTTAAGACCTGTTTGATTTTTTCCCCTTGTTAAGGCTCAAGGGAATTGAGTCTGTACTTACCAGGGAATTGGTGAGGGACAGGGAGAGAGAAGGGAGGGGGAAAAGGGGGAATCCCTTTGTTTTAGATTCACTGAGCTTGAATCTGTCTATCTCTCCAGGATAGCCCAGGGAGGGAAAGCCTGAAAAGGAGAGAGAAGGGGGAGAAAAAATACCTGATTTCTCTGTGTTGTGATTCAAGGAGTTTGAATTACGGTGATCTCCTAGTGTACCCAGGGCGGGAAAGATCTGGGAGGAAGAAAGGAGAAGGGGGGGAAATGGTTTATTCCCCTTTGTTGTAAGACTCAAGGAATTTGGGTCTTGGGGTCCCCAGGGAAGGTTTTTAGGGGGACCAGAGTACCCCAAAACACTATATATTTTTGAGTGGTGGCAGCTTATCAGATCTAAGCTGGTAATTAAGCTTAGAGGAATTCATGCTGGTACCCCATTTTTTGGACTCTAAGGTTCAGATTGGGGAAATATACCATGACACCCAGCCATCGTTGTCTTAACTCTTTTGAAGAACCTGAAATGTGCTTATCCATATCATTATTTTAGCCTTTCTGAGTTCCTTAACGATCCCTCTTTACAGCCTCCTTTGATTTGACTGCATGCATTCAGCCAGGCAGAAATATAAAATCGAACAAGGAAACAATGTTGTATATAATATTCCTAAGAAATGATAGACATTTACCCAGTTTGTCACAAGGGAATTTTCACATCTTACTTTTTTTTGGTAATGTAAGTAAGTGCAGGAAGACAGGAGGAAACAACTAAAAGGAGCAAGGGAAAAGGCAGGAGCGACTGATGAAGAGGGGAAAGAGGAAGAACAGGGAAAGTGGGAAGCTTGTGGGAATTTTAAATGTATTTGAATGAACCTCTTCGCCTATTGTTGTGTATCTTTCCTCCTCCCTGGCTGAGTTGATAGCCATTAGAAAGTACTGTATTACTCAGATCAACATCTAGCTAGCAGATAAATCTATAATTCCAAGTAAAAAAGACAAGAGCCCTAGTAGTAACCACAGCAGGGAGATAAAGCATAGTGATCTAGAAACCGGGGCAATTACCATGTGCAGTGGTAGGATGGCGCAAAAGGAACTCCAGCAAAGTTCAGTTACAGTTAAGTCCCTATACTGGCCTACACTAGGGGCCAGGTTAAGAATTACAGTATTAGGGCATGTCACCAGGAATGTTTCCACCGACTGAAGTGGGTCAGTGTAAGGGGCTGAGAGCCTAGACTCCCAGCTGGGAACCGCCCAGGCTTCTTGCCTCCCCATGGGCAGCTGCCTGGGCTTTATGCCTCCATACTGGGAACCCGGAGCACAGGCAGCAGCCTGTCTGGGAGCGGGGAACTGGGATGGGGGCCTCCAGGCAATAGCTGGAGCCCGCCACCTGTCCTGGAGTTTCTTATCAATTTACAGCTTCAACATGGAACTGTGAAATTGACAAGAATGACACTTACATTGGCTATTGGCTAACACAGTGTCTACATGGACAGTGCTTTACCCTAACTACACAAACATAAGCTGTACACCTCTCATTGAGGTGAAGTTATTATGTCGGTGTAATCAGGTACTTCCATCAGCAGGAGCAAAGCTATAATGTTTACACTGACATAATTAGGTCAAAGTAAGCTGTCTTACATCAACCTAACTCTGTAGTGTGGGCCAAGGCTTAGACTGATTTTCATAGAATATTAGGGTTGAAAGCTATTGAAATAATTGTTTCTAGGTTATTTGCATTTGTCACAGGCTGTATAGCCCTTTAAGACAAGCCAGATTCAGTCTTGCCTGTGACCTAGCAACTAGCCCCCAGCTGATGGTGATATGGCAACTTAATGATCATGACTGGCCCCCTCTGCAGGAATCAGGAAAGACTGCTTAAATAGAGCTGGGAAATCAGTCTAGGGAGAGAGACTGCAGTGAAGGTAGGACTCTCTTGCAGGAAGGAGAACCCACAGGGAGTTTAGCCTCCTGTGGGGGGACCCTGAGATAGGGTTTACAAAGATCAGGGAACCCCCTAAGGGAAGCTGCCAGAGTCCCTGGGGGACAGAGGCAATAGTGGACTCCAGCTGGGGAAGAAACATGATAAGAAAAGCTCTTCAGGGTTCAGGAGAAAAGACTAAGAAGCAGAGGACTTCACTGAAGCCTGAGAGGCAAAAGAATTATTAGTTTGGGCACTTGATTGGGATTTTCTGTTGAACCTTTAATTCCTCTGGAATGGGAGTCAAATTTTATGTGAGTTGGCTGAAGGGCCAGACCACAAAACACTAAAGGTATGGCTACACTTGCAGCTGTACAGTGCTAGGAGCTAAACCTGTCTTCCTACAGCTGAGTAGGGAAACCGCTGCAGTCTGTCCACACTGACAGCTGCCAGTGCACTGTCATGGCCACATTTGCAGCATCTGCAGCAGCATTGGGAGCGGTGCATTATGGGCAGCTATCCCAGCATTCAAGTGGCTGCAACGTGCTTTTCAAAAGAGATGAGTGGGGTGGAGTGTGACAGGGAGCGTGGGAGAGAGGGAGAGTGGATTTTTGGAGCAGACATTCTGTCAGCAACGGCCTTGCAAGTTCCGACCCCTTCCCCCACCCCTCTCTCATTCACTGAAAGCAAACAGCTGTTTGTTTTTTTCCTCACAGACCAGATAAGCAGCCTCCCCAAAACAGATTCCCCCCTCCCTCCCGCGAACCATGCTGCTTCTCTCCTCAAGCCCCCTCCCTTCCCCTCTCTTCAAGCAAACACTAGCTGTAGGCATTCCAAAGGGATCCCCCTGCCTGCCTCTGCTCATTCACTGCAAACAGTAGCTCTGTTTTTTTGATAAGCAGCTTCGGGAGCCCAGAGTTCACAACAAAATAAAGAGAGGCATCACAACAAAACAAAGAGAGTTATCTTTACTTAAAAAGATTATGGGAAGCTTCCAGAGGTCAGTTACAGCGTACTAAAATTATTCCCTGTTTACACTGGCACCCCAGCGCTGCAGCAGCAGTGCTGTTCTCTTTATTCCTCTTGTTGAGGTGGAGTACAAGCAGCGCTGTAGCCAGGGAAATACAGCGCTCTATGTGCCTTGCCAGTGTGGACGGGGAGTGAGTTACAGTGCTATAAAGCCACCACCAGCGGTGTAACTCTAAAATGTAGCAAAGGCCTAAGAGAGGGAGACTCAGAAATAGACACAGGGTGGAAAGGGCCATTAGAGGGCCTGCAAAGTATCTGCCAGGGGTTGCAAGAGAAGAGGACCCTTTGCAAGCTAATTTGATAACTTTTGATGAGATTAAAATTTGCTTGTTACAGGTGATAGTGTTCATGTAATATATATATATATATATAGAGAGAGAGAGAGAGAGAGACATCTGTAAGGTGTTTGACAGACTAATGAATGATAATTAAGGGTCCAGATTAAGAAATTATAAAAGATATAAAATTAATATGGCACACATTAAATAGATTACCAATAGGTTTTGATGTTGTTGTAAAAGAGGAATCATCATAAAATGGGTAAGCTTCTAGGGGAGTCCTGCAGGGATCAGTTCTTGAGCTATTTAACAATTTTAAATATGGCCTGAAGAAAACATCAAATCAGTGATAAAGTTTGCAGGTCCCACAAAAATTGGGGGAATAGTAAGTAGTGAAGAGGACAGGTCACTAATCTGGATCACTTGGTAACCTGGGCACAAAAACGCAATATGGTTTTGAAGATGGTTCAATATAAATGTATACATTTAAGAGTAAAGAATGAAGGCCATAATTACAGGATGGTGGACTCTACCCTGGGAAGCAGTGACTCTGAAAAAGATTTGGGGGTCATGGTGGATAATCAGCTGAACATGACCTCCTAATGTGGTGCTCTGGCGAAAAGAACTAATGCAATCCTTGGATTCATAAACAGGGGAATCCTGAGTACGTTATTTGACCTCTGTATTTGGCACTGGTTTGACAACTGCTGGAATACTGTGTCCATTTCTAGTATCCACAATTTAAGAAGGATGCTGATAAATTGGAGAGGGTTCAGAGCAGAGTCATGAGAATGATTAAAGGTTTAGAAAACATGCTTTACATTGACAGACTCAAGATGCTCAATCTATTTAACTTAACAAAGAGAAGGTTAAGGTGTAACTTGATTACAATCTATGAAAGCTTACATGGGGAACAAATATATTATTTATTTTCATTCTAACACAGAAAGGAATAACAAGATCACAAAGGCTAGAAGTTGAAGCTAGACAAACTCAGACTGGAAATGAGGCACACATTTTTAACAGTGAGATTAATTAAACATTGGAACAATTTTCCAAAGGCCATGGTGGATTCTCCATCACTGGCAATTTTTAAATCAAGATTGGAAGTTTTTCTAAAAGATATGCTCTCGGAATAATTTTGGGGAAGTTCTATTACCTGTGTATTACCGGAGGTCAGATTAGGTTATGGCATTGGAATCTACAAATTTAATCAGGTGGAGTGCCTAGTTGTAGACATCAAGGTGTTGTAGTCCTTTAAGACACTCAGTCTTGGCTTTCATGTGTTCATTTAACTTGTTACTTCTTGAAACATGAGTGATGAGATATTATATGATCTAACTGATTGATTCCTGTTACATGCGTCTGTCGTTTGGGCCTCTTGAATTACAAACTTTTGAATTAAGCCAGTATTAAAAGCCAAAGTGACTGCACAGTACATTGTTAAAACTAAAAGCAGCAAAGAATCCTGTGGCACCTTATAGACTAACAGATGTTTTGGAGCATGAGCTTTCGTGAGTGAATACCCACTTCGTCAGATGCATGCTCATGCTCCAAAATGTCTGTTAGTCTATAAGATGCCATAGGATTCTTTGCTGCTTTTACAGATCCAGACTAACACGGCTACCCCTCTGATACGTTAAAACTAAATAGACACAAAGATATCCTTTAGATTCCCATATCAGATCTTAATGTTCTCTCTACAAATGCTATAAAGTGCATACTTGCATTGTTATTACCGTCTTCAGAATAAGCATCCCCTTGGCAAATTCTTACTTCACACACAGTACACTGCATGCCATATTATTATATATCTTTTAACTTTAAAAGGGCATAAAACATAATCGGTAAGCCTTTCCTGCCCCAGATATTGTCTTGGGTTCTGTTTCTGTATCAAAGCCAGTTTGTTGTAACAGACAATGTTTTGATGAAAGAAAAGAGAGTGATTTTAAAAAATCTGTAATTAAGGCCAAAGGAAAGCCTAGCTTTAGTGGTCAAGGATATTCTGCCTGCATCTTTATGTCCCAAAGGCTATAAAAATATATCCAGTGTTGTTTTTTTTTCTTTCAGAAAACTCCATCTAATGGCCTCAGAAAAGCACCAGAAAAAAAAAGTCAGATTTTTTTATAAACCTCAACAATTACAGCTGTTCTCCAGAGAAGGAAAAAGCCGATTACTTAGTGACCTATCCGAGTGGAAGAATATCAACAAAAATATAAGTTGCTCTGAGGAACCTTTTAATTATTATGTAGAAAAAGTAGTAAATATCATTTACTCATGGAGTTGTAATTTAAAGAAAAAAAAAAGCAAAAAAATTCCTGTATCCCCTCTTAATCCTCTCTTTTCTTTCTGTTTTTTTATGGTTCAGATAAATGTCAGATTCTTATCAGTTATACATAGTTGAAATCAAGACTTGCTCTCATATTCACTTAAAGGAGGTACAAGATTGGTAAAAAGGGTATTGAATCCAAATGGACATTAAGTAAGCTAGCCCAGTGAGGGTTCAAGGAAAGGCTCCTACAAGCTGTCACATAGGTAAATCTGAACAGTCATATTACAGCAGGAGATGAGTGAGGTGGCAGTGTTCAGACCTGGATCTGAACTATGCAGGGGTGAAAGTAACTTACAGGACGGACCGGTACTGCTGGAGTCCTGAGGTGGCATGGCCCCATCCAGAAGAGGCGTGGCCTCATCCGGAAGAGGTGTGGCCTCTCAAGATTTAAAGGCCCTGGGGCACCAAATGTGGTTGGGAGACCCAGGGTCTTTAAATCAACCAGGGGCTCCCAGCTGAAGAAGTGGATGGGAGCCCCCCGGGGCTCAGGGACAAATTAAAGGGCTTGGGGCTCCCGCCACCGGGGGGAGCCCCGAGCTTTGCGGGGCTGGGGCAGGGATTTAAAGGGCCCAGAGCTCCTGCCACTGAGGGGAGTCCGGAACCCTTTAAATTCTGGCCCCGGCCCAGCCACCAGAGCCGTGGCTGGGATTCAAAGAGCTCTGAGCTGCCCGCAGCTGCGGGAAGCTCTGAGCCCTTTAAATCATGGCCCCAGCCCAGCCACTGGAGCTGCAGCTGGGATTTCAAAGGGCTCTAGGCTGCCCGCAGCCGCGGGGAGCTCTGAGCCCTTTAAATCTCAGCTGCAGCCAAGATTCAAAGGGCTCTGGGCTGCCTGCAGCCCTGGGGAGCTCTGAGCCCTTTAAATCTCAGCTGCAGCAGGGATTCAAAGGGCTTTGGGCTGGAGCTCTGAGCCCTTTAAATCTCAGCCATGGCCGGGATTGAAAGGGCTCTGGAAGCCGGACCGGACTGGCTTACTTTCACCTCTGGAACTATGTTTATGTCAAGGTATCAAGTCTGAGGCAAAATCAGTACAAGGGTTTGAGTTCAGATTAGAGGTTAAAGAAAACTGTTTTTTGTTTGTTTGTGTGTTTGTTTTTCTCTTTTTTTCCCTAAGCTTTATTCCCAAATAGTAGAAATTTCATGAAATCAGTAATTCTAAGAGTTTTTCATTATTTTGGGCCAAATCTCACTGGCATGTTATGCTCAGACGATTTTAGCTGCATCTCAGCTGGCACCAGAAAAAATAGTGAATTCCTTCTGGTTCCAGATCAACCTCCAAATCAAAACTACAGGGTCAAGTTGGGATGTGAATATTCAGATCAGGGTTTCTCAAACAGGGGTTGCCGCTTGTGTAGGGAAAGCCCCTGGCGGGCTGGGACAGTGTGTTTACCTGCCCCGTCCTCAGGTTCGGCCAATTGCAGCTCCCATTGCCCCAGAGCAGCGAGCCGCAGCCAGTGAGAGCTGTGATTGGCTGAATGTGTGGATGGGGCAGGTAAACACACCTACATAAGTGGAGACCCCTGTTTGAGAAACCCTAGTTTCACTAGCCATGCTAGAAGTTAGAAGGGGCTAGGAGTCTGGTTTCAGCCACTCTCTAATTAAAATTTGTTAGTGATGAGATCATATGATGTCCTCCAGGGTTAGTTTTTTGGCATCTATGTGTGGCAGTGACATGTTCTTTAGATCAAGAATACCCCACTGAGAAATGAATTGCCTAATCCATGTAGTAAAGTGTTAAACTGTCTCTGGAGCAATTCTTTACCTAAAATGGCTGAAATGTATCAGATCACAGAACTCTTTTTCTGGATGTATTGATCAGAGTGCAGAGAGTTTAGTGACAGCAAAGCACATGGTTAACCTGAACATCTTATCTTTCTGGCATCCACAGCAGAATGAAGACAACATACAGTGTCAACAAGAATCTCTCTCTTACGGTAAATTATATCATAATGGCCTGGGGACAGAGGCTACTGTTTAACTTCCTCATTCCATCTGTGTCAGCTGCAGCCCTTCCTTTCCCAGTTTTCGGTCGGTCTCAAGCTGACTCAGGCTGAAGCCAAACAAGGCAAAGCTGAAGCTGGTAGGAAGAGGGGAGAAAACTTGCCTCCTCTGTAACATCTCCCATTTTTTACTCCAACATCACCCCTGAACATCTCATCATATCCCCTTCCCACTCTGGTCCTGTGCCAATGAATTCCAACAGAGGGAACATAACCCACTGTATACAGTCTTTACATATAGCATCTTAATTTTTGAAATATAACAATGAAGATATATGAATGTAAGGGGACTTTGTCCTGGGAAGCAGTGACTCTGAAAAGAACTTGGGGATCATGATGGATGATCAACTGGACATGAGCTCCTAGTGCAATGCTGCAGCCAAAAGGGCTGACGTGATCACTGGGTAGCTAAACAGGAATAGCAAGTAGTAGTAGGGAAATTATATTATCTCTGTGTTTGGCAGTGGTATGACAGCTACTGGAATCTCTGCCCAGTTCTGGTGTCAACATTTTGCAAAGGATGTTGATAAACTTGAGACAATTCAAAGAAGAACCATGAGATTGATTTAAAGGATTAGAAAAAAAAGTGCCATAACATAAAATACTCAAGGAACTCAATATGTTTATCTTCACCAAGAGAATATTAAGGGGTTATTTGAGAACAGTCTGTAAGTATCTTCATGGGGAACAGAAAATTGATAATAGAGGTTCTTCAGTCTAGTAGAGAAAGGTAAAAAAAGATTCAAGTAGGTGAAGCTAGAAAAATTCATGCTACAAAAAAGGTGTATATTTTAAATTATCCATCGGAACAACTTACAAAGGACTGTGGTAGATCCTCCATATCTGCAAATTTTAAACACCACATTGATTTTTTTTTCTAAAAGATATTCTGTATTCCAAACATGAATTAATTCACAGAACTCCAGTGGCTGATCACAATGGACCCTTCTGGCTTTATAATATATTAAAATGAATTTTTCAGGCTGTTATATAATTGCCAAGAACAAAGGAATTACAGCTGTTTAAAACCCAGTTTAACATTTTAGAGTTAAAGTACAACATTTAAAAACAATTATACTTTTTTTTGTTTGTTTTTACTTACAATTGAGAGTGTCACAAAAGGGGGATTGGGGAGACTGTTGTAGATAGCTGGGGAATGAGACATCAGCTGCCAGAGAATTCACAGTACAAAATGTGAGCCACTGATTTATTATTGGCGATGAACCAACATCATATGTCTTTGATATCATGTTTCATACATCTGCTCATCATGTCAGTTACATCTTATGCAGGAACAAAATAACCACAATGTGACTGACTCCACCAATGCTAATCTTCTGCTTGGTCCTTCAGTCTCTCCATTTGAGTTCACCCACTGCAGACAATTCATTTGGAGCAGACACATTTGTGCCCCTTGAACAGTTCCTTCTCTTTATCTATATATATATAGTTTCCTTCCTGAAGTGGCAAACCAATGCTTTCGGTGAAAGACATTTTTGCAAGGGCATTCAGTTATCCTTAAATAACTTCTGCTCAAACTGCTTCATTCTGAAAAAAAGACAAGTGCAGATACATGCTATTGACCCCTACCCAAATGTATTCAAAGGTGCTGAATAGATCACGGTATTTCCAGTAGCAGGATTTGGTACTCCTCAGTCATTCCTATTCTCTACCTCTGGCACATAATAATCTAGTCCAGGGGTTGGCAACCTTTCAGAAGTGGTGTGCCGAGTCTTCATTTATTCACTTTAATTTAAGGTTTTGCGGGCTGGTAATACATTTTAATGTTTTTTTAGAAGGTCTCTCTCTCTAAGTCTATGTATTATATAACTAAACTACTGCTGTATTGTAAAATAAACAAGGTTTTCAAACTGTTTAAGAAGCTTCATTTAAAATTAAATTAAAATGTTGATCTTATGCTGCCGGCCCGCTCAGCCCGCTGCTGGTCTGGTTTTCTGTTCACCTAGGCTGGCAGCGGACTAAGCGGGGCCTGCGGCCAGGACCCCAGCTGGCAAGGGTCCAGCAGCCAGAACCCCAGACTGGCAGCAGGCTGTGCAGGGCTGGCAGCCAGAACCCTAGACCGTCAGTGAGCTGAGAGGCTCAGCCCACTGCCACTCAGGAGTTCCATCCGCCAGCTCCTGCCAGCCAGGATCCCGGCTGTCGGACCTGCTCAGCCTGCTGCCAGTCTGGGGTCCCGGCCCTGCCCACATACAGTAGGTACCTACCTTCTCCCTGATTCTGGACCATTATCTTCCTCTCTCTCTGCACTGAGCTGAGGGTGGGAGTACACTGAGCACAGGGTTGGGGGTCACGGGTCTGGCCAGGAGCTAGAATGAGGGAGGGGGCTCAGGGTTGGGGCAGGAGGTTTGGGTGTGGGGCACTTACCTGGGCAGCTCCCATTTGGTGAGAGGGGTGCAGGTGGGAATGGGGGGGTGCAGGAGTTCCTGTTTGGTGCTCAGGGTGGGGATGTTGGGGATACAAGAGTCAGGATGTGGGGGTGCATGGGATGTGGGGGGTGCAAGGGTCAGGGCAGAAGGCTGGGGGCGTGTGAGGGGGTAAAGGTGTCAGGGCGGGGGGCTGCATATGTGTGGGAGTGCCAGAATCAGGGCTGGGGTCATCGGGTGTGTGTGAAGGAATCAAGCAGAGGGCTGGGTGTGTATGAGGGGGGTACAGGACTCAGGGCACGGGCCTAGGGGGTGTGCAGGGCTATGGGGCTCAGGGCAGAGGGCTGTGTGTGTCTGAGGGGGGGTCAGGGCAGGGGGCTAGAAGGGATATGCACCTATTCCACTTCTCCCTCCCTGAGACCCTGCCCCACTTCTTCTCTGCCTCCAGCCGGAGCAGCAAGCACGTTGACTCTGCTCCTTCCCAACCCCCTCCCTCGCAAGGCACATCAGTTGATCAGCAGGGAGGGAGAGACAGAGAGGCAGAGAAGGGGCAGTAACCCAGCATACTGCAGGAAGAGGTCAGGGAGCCAGTAGGACCAAGCTTCTGCCCCCTGCCCCTTGCCCCCTGCCCATGCGGAGGGGCAGAGGGAGGGGAGGGTGGAGAAGCTTGCGGGCTGGGCAGGAATTTTTAATGGCATGCTGCTGCTTGCCGGGACTCTGGGTCAGAAAGTCAGAGATATAAATCAGTCAGTCATAGAATTTAAGGACAGAAGGGACCACAAGATCTTCTTATCTGACCTCCTGTATAACACAGACCACAAACATCATCCAGAATCAACACACTACACTAAAAACTGCAGTGAGACCAGGAGATTAGACCAGGGGTCGGCAACCTATGGCACATTAGCCAAAGATGGTATGCGAGCCAATTTTTAATGGCATGCGGCTGCCTGCCAGAGTCTATAGTAGGTGATGTTGGAGAGTTGGCTGTTGGCTTTGCTAATGTAGTCATCATTTTTCTTATTCATCTCTTGTACAACAAGGGGATTGTTGTGGTGCTCACAGTAATCCAGGTGGAAAAAAGGTGGTTTAATGCTCCCGCTCAAGCCCTTTGGAATGAGCCCCTTGTTAGGCACCTCTCAGGTGGCTCAGCACAGAATCTACCCCTAGATATTTTTAATTTAAAACTTATGTCATTTTGTAGATATATCAAATGCACACATCTGAAGTTATATAGGACTAGTTTCCTTTCATAAGGAAACACATATAATATTGTAATTGTATTGTAATCACATCCCTACCACATGGTGACCAAACTATCAGACAAAGGGGGAGCCATCATAGTTCTCAATCATGATGACTAAGGCTGCGAGTTTGTCATGGAAATCATGGATGCGGTGACTTTCTGTAACCTCTGTGACTTTTGCAGTGGCTGGTGCGCCTGGCTCAGGGACAACTCAAGCAGCCCCTGCGCCAGGCACACCGGCCGCTGCTGGGAAAGTCTCTCCCCATCCCCCAGCAGCAGAGTTCAGGTAGGGAAGGGATTTAGGGCATTGGATGGGGTGAGGCGGGCTCTGGGCAGTGCTTAAGTGATGGAGCTCCCTGGAAGTGGTGACATCCCCCTCACTCAGCTGCTACGCAGAGACGTGGCCAGTCAGCCCCCTTCCCTCCCCCAATCAGCTGGGCTGCCCTTCCCCAGCACCCATGAGATCCCTGGGCGGCTCCCCCGCCCCATGTTTTATTCACTGGTATTTTTAGTAAAAGTCATGGACAGGTCATAGACCGTGAATTTTTGCTTGCTGCCTGTGACCTGTCCATGACTTTTACTAAAAATACCCATGTCTAAAATGTAGCCTTAATGATGACTACATTAGCAAAGCCAACAGCCAACTCTCCAACATCACCTACTACAGAGAACTCCTGAAGACCCTACACCATAATTCACATAGAAATTTAAAGATACCATCAAATCTTTCCCCAAACAACTCCAAAGAAAACCTCTAAAGCACATCCCCCACAACCTCATCCCAATGACCTTCTATGTGCCTCCCAAGATACACAAACAAGGGATCCAGCCTCATCAGAACTGGCCATGGAACTCTTATTGAAAGAATAGTGGGATTGTTAGAAACCATCCTCAAACCGCTCACCACCCAAAGGGCTAACTTCCTCCAAGACTCTACCAACTTCTTCTAGAAAGTCTGCAACATCATCCCTGCCACCATGGATGTCACATCCCTGTACACCAACAGCCTTGACTATGATGACATCACTGCTTGCCTCAGATACCTATCAGATAATGAACAATGCTCAGAAATCCACCCTAAACACATTGCCAGATTCACCCATTTAATTATACCCACAGCAGCTTTACATTTAACAAACACATTGTCCAAATCATGGGAGCAGCCATGGACACTAGAAGAGGCTGGCATATCAGAGAGCCATCTAGAGGAAGAATTTCTGGAAAAATGCGCCATGAAACCAACTGTACACCTGAGGTACATTAATGATATTTTTACCTTCTGAACAGATGGCCTAAACAACTCCCTCAGCTTTCCACTACAAGTTCAGCAACCAACACCCATCCATCAAACTCTCACTAGAACACTCTCGCACCAGCATCAACTTTCTGGACACCACAATCAGCTTCAGCAATGGAAACTTACAAATCACTATATATAAAAAAGCCATGAATCACCAAACTCACATCCACGGACACAGCAATCACCCCAGATATGCCAAAAAATCTGTAAGAATGGTCCTACTGGGTCAGACCAAGAGTCCATCTAGCCCAGTATCCTGTCTTCTGAGAGTGGCCAGTGCCAGATGCCCCAGAGGGAATGAACAGAACAGGAAATCATCAAGTGATCCACCCTCAGTCGCTCATTCCCAGCTTGTGGCAAACAGAGGCTTGGGACACCATTCCTGCCCACTCTAGTTAATAGCTATTGCTGGATCTTTCCTCCATGAATTTATCTAGTTCTTTGAACCGTGTTATGGTCTTGGGCTTCACAACATCCTCTAATAAGGCGTTCTATAAGTTGACTGCATTGTGTGAAGAAATACTTCCTATATTTGTTTTAAACCCGCTGCCTATTAATTTCATTTGGTGACCCTTCGTTCTTGTGTTATGCAAAGTAGTAAACAATACTTCCTTATCTACTTTCTCTACGCCAGTCATGATTTTATAGACCTCAGTCATATCTCCCCTTAGTCGTCTCTTTTCCAAGCTGAAAAGTCCCAGTCTTATTAATCTCTTCTCATATGGAAGCCGTTCCATACCCCTAATCATTTTTGTTGCCCTTTTCTGAACCTTTTCCAGTTCCAGTATATCTTTTTTGAGATGGGGTGACCACATCTGCCTGCATATTCAAGATGTGAGAGTACCATGGATTTATATAGCGGCAACATGATATTTTCTGTCCTATTTTCTATCCCTTTCTTAATTATTCCCAGCATTCTGTTCGCTTTTTTGTCTGCTGCTTCACATTGAGTGGATGTTTTCAGAGAACTATTCACAATGACTCCAGGATCTCTTTCTTGAGTGGTAACAGCTAATTTAGACTTAATCATTTTATATGTATAGTTGGGATTATGCTTTCCAATGTGCATTACCTTGCATTTATCAACATTAAATTTCATCTGCCATTTTGTTGCCCAGTCACCTAGTTTTGAGAGATCCTTTTGTAGCTCTTCACAGTCTGCCTGGGTCTTAACTATCTTTAGTAATTTTGTATCATCTGCAAATTTTGCCACCTCACTGTTTATCCCTTTTTCCAGATCATTTATGAATATGTTGAATAGGACCAGTCCCAGAACAGACCCCTGAGAGACACCACTATTTACCTCTCGCTGTTCTGAAAACTGACCATTTATACCTATCCTTTGCTTCCTATGTTTTAACCAGTTACCAATCCATGAGAGAACCTTCTCACTTATCTTGTGGCAGCTTACTTTGCATAAGAGCCTTTAGTGAGGGATCTTGTCAAAGGCTTTCTGAAAGTCTAAGTACACTATATTCACGAGATCTCCTTGGTACACATGCTTGCTGATCCCCCTCAAAGAATTCTAGCAGATTGGTGTGGCATGATTTTCCTTTACTAAAATCATGTTGACTTTTCCTCAACAAATTATGTTAATCTACGTGTCTGACAATATTGTTCTTTATTATAGTTTCAAGCAGTTTGCCCAGTACTGATATAAGACTTACAGGCTTGTAATTGCCGGGATCACCTCTGGAGGGATCACCTGGTCTGGTACAGAAGTTGATTTACTAAAGTTAGTAGCTCTGCAATTTCACATTTGAGTTCCTTCAGAACTCTTGGGTGAATACCATCTGATCCTGGCGACTTATTGCTGTTTAATTTATCGATTTGTTCCAAAACCTCCTCTAATGATACCTCAATCTGGGACAGTTCCTCAGATCTGTCACCTAAAAAGAATGGCTCAAGTTTGGGAATCTCCCTCACATCATCAGCTGTGAAGACCAATGCAAAGAATGCATTCATTTAGTTTCTCCTCAATGGCCTTATCATCCTTGAGTGCTCCTTTAGCACCTCAATCGTCCAGTGGCCTCACTCGTTGTTTAGCAGGCTTCCTGCTTCTGATGTACTTAAAAAAAAATTGCTATTACTTTTTGAGTCTTTGGTTAACTGTTCCTCAAATTCTTATTTGGCATTCCTAATTGTATTTTTACAGTTCATTTGCCAGTGTTTATGCTCCTTTCTATTTTTCTCACTAAGATTTAACTTCCACTTTTTAAAGGATGCCTTTTTGCCTCTCACTGCTTCTTTTACTTTGTTGTTTAGCCACGGTGGCTCTTTTTTGGTTCTCTTACTATGTATTTTCATTTGGGGTATACATTTAAGTTGAGCCTTGTGGCGAGTCCACTTCCCTGCCCTTGTCCCTGGGCCCACTAGCTGTCCCAATAAAGTGCAGAGAGGCCTCCAGTTATGCAGCTCCTGTGGCTTTATTTACACACACAGCTCTCCCACTACCAGTACTGAGCTATATACAAGGCTTGCAGGGTTAGTTCCCTCTTTTCCTGCAGTCAGCCTGCAGCTAGGAAACTGACCTTTCCCTGGCTGGCTTTTCTGCTGGTTCCCAGCCTTTTTAACTGCTGGCTTGTCAGGCCCGCAGGTGGAGCCAATCCCCAGGCCAGGCATCAGGTGTGTTTCACAAGCCCCAATCTATTTCTCTTGATTGGAGCTGGCTGAGCAGGGGTAATTAGGTGCTTTTGCACCAGCATCCTGCTACAAGCCTCTATTATGGTGTCTTTAAAAAGTTTCCACGCAGCTTGCAAAGATTTCACTTTTGGCACTGTATCCTTTAATTTCTGTTTAACTAACCTCAATTTTGTGTAGCTCCCCTTTCTGAAATTAAATGCTACAGGGTTGGGCCACTGAGGTGTTTTTCCTGTGAATCCCTCCCACAACAGTTTTCAAGATCCATGGGTCCAACACATGCCTATAATAGCATGTGGCATACCTCATCTAGTGCCTCAAATGCCCCAACAACAATGATGTGGGTGAAACCAGACAATCAGCATGCAGGGGACTAGACTAGATCACCTCTCCAGGTCCTTTCCAGTCCTAGGAGTCAATGATTCTATGCTTTCAAACAAACTCATACAGAAAAAATGATAAAAAACCAAAAGCACCCTATTACCTGTGGGCACACACTTTTCAAATATCTGACGTCTCAGTCCTCACCTTCAAAGGAAACCTTTATTAGAATCTATGTTAGCTATATGAAAGAAATTGGCACCAGAAAAATAGCCTTAAGAACACGATGGATCACAGCCTGACACTGATTCTTTATGATGAAGTCCCACTGAAGCCAATAGGAGTCCCAGATCTTGAATGGCAGCAGGACATACTCTATTAACATTCAAGGCCAATGGTGATTTGGTCTGTGAGGATTTCCAAAATGGGAGAATTTCACTGTAGTGGAGAACTGGTATCCTCTTTTAAAAAAACATAGGTAAACATGTACAGGCTCTAAAATTATTATTATTTATTATTAAATATTGAAGTTTTAAGTCATTACTATGGCAACTGTTTGCATCAGAATACTATTTTTCCCTTGAGTTATTTCAGTCTCATTAAATACTTGCTAATACTTTATTATTTGCTATCTTTTAAGTCATATGTATTTCAGTATCTAATTTACTTAACAAATTATGTCTGACAAAAGAGAAAAACGTATAGTACAATAAATAACACTATTAATTACTCTGTGGAGCAGGGAACCACTATGTTTGTCAGCAACATTATGCCTTCAGAATAATGGCACCCAATAATTAAGTATGAATGTGTTGTATTATTAGGACATATATCCTTTTCTTAAATGTATTTCTTCATTATAATAAAGAAAAGCAAAATTGCATTTATTACAGTGAAGGCCTTTATCCTGCTAAAACAAAGCAGGAGGAAAAGAACAAAAAATATCATTCAGCCTGACAGTATGTAAGAAAAAGAATGTTGCTATGGCAACAGAAATGTAATTTGTTATACTTTACTCATTAGCACATTAGAGGTGACTTTATGAAAGAGCTGGGGAAAATCCTCTATATTTAGGAACGTGGTCTTAGAAATACTTATTTCTAGAAGGCTACTTTGGTTGGTTACATTTATGGGACAAGTCTTGCACCCCTTATTTGCATAATTACCATGCAAGTAGTTTCATTGATATTACTGGCACTACTTGTGTGAGTTACTCTGTAATGAAGTGGGAATATGTCTGTACAATTTATGAATTGTGGATGAGATTATGAACACTGTGTGTCTGTGTAAATTGCAAACTCCATTTTGAACATGCTACCTTTTGCCTTCTCTATGGTCTGTTTGCCCCAAGTTCCAAACACTGGTGGCAAAAGAATAATAGCGTGTAGATGTCTCTAAAGTACCCACTCATTGGAAATCTGTTTGCTCTAGACAAAAGACTGGTCTCTGCCCACAAGATCTGGTTCAGCAAGGAGGAAGTCACCTTAGCAACAGTCATCTCAGGGTTTGTACTCATGTGAGGAACCTGGCCAGGGTGTCACTTGACACAGGACACTGTGTCTCCTTTGGGGGGAAGCAGGGACTTTTTCTCCAGGCAGAGACCACTCACCATTCTTGCATGAGGAAAGGGACACCCTGCCTGTCTGTCCCCAAGGACCTACAAGGGAAGGGTGATCTAGAAAGGGATTTTAATGTAGCATATATTATTTTCTATCTATGTTATCTTCTGTGCTTTTTATGGCTATGGATAAAAGATGTTAGACTGTACAACAATGGTGCCCAAACTTTTACCCTCCCCCCCACCCCATAATGGAATGTGTCCACGCCCCCCAGGCCAGGAGTGCAATCATGGCCAGGCTGGGGAGGTGTGGGCTGAGAGTGGGGATCAGGGGCTGGGAGCCAAAAGCGGGGACTGGGCTGAGAGTGGGGGCAGGCAGCCGAGCCACAGCTAGGAGCAGGGGCCAGTGGCTGAGAACGGGGGCTGGTGGCCAAGAGTAGGGGCCAGGAGCGGGGGCTGATGGCAGAGCCACGACCAGGGACCTGGAACATGGACTGGAAGCAGAGCTGGCCCGCAGCCCACCATGCCCCTCCGAACCTTCTTCCATGCTTCCCTGGGGGGGCACACCCCACAGTTTGGGGACCGTGGCTGTACAAAGTATATATGTACTTACTGTTTCACAGCTTCTGTATGTCCCTAGAAGAGAGAAATTGTAAACCAATCACACTGCTGGGTAGAATTCTGGCCCAGGGGTGTGTTTAAGTATGGGGGAGTCTGAAGGGTAAGTGCTGCATCCATATCAGCTAGGTAGTTGGACAATGGGTTCCAACACTCAGAGGAGGGGGCCAGATAACATGTCTGCACCCTGGGAGTGTGCATAGGGACCCTCAGATTGGGGAAGTGGCTGGACTCCATTCAGGTTCTAGAACAGGGGTGGGCAAACTTTTTGGCCTAAGGGCCACATCTGTGAATAGAAATTGTATGGTGGGTTGTGGATGCTCAGAAAATGGGGGTTGGGTTGCGGGAGCGGGGAGTAGGGTGCGGGTGGTGGAGGAGGTGAGGGCTCCAGTGGGGGTGCGGGCTCTGGAGTGAGGCTGGGGATGAGGAGTTTGGGGTGCAGGAGGGTGCTTAGGGCTAGGACTGAGGGGTTTAGAGGGCGGGAGGGAGATCAGGGCTGGGACAGGGGTTGGAGTGTAGGGAGAGGCTCAGAGCTGCAGGAACCGGGCAGCGCTTACCTGAAGCATCTCCCGGAAGCAGCAGCCATGATCCCACTTCAGCTCCTACATGGAGCCGTGGCCAGGCAGCTCTCCGCACTGCCCCGTCTGCAGGTGCCACCCTTGCAGCTCCCACTGGCCACAGTTCCCAGCCTGGGCTTGCCCTACACGTAGGAGCCAGAGCGGGGCCACTGCTTCCGGGAGCCACGTGGACCCTGACCCTGCTCCCTAGCTGGAGTGCTGGCGTGCTGGAGCAGGGCAAGCTCCAGACCCTGCTCCCCAGCAGGAGCTCGAGGGCTGGCTTAAAACGGCTGGTGGGCCGGATGTGGCCTGTGGACCACAGTTTGCCTGCCCCTGTTCTAGAAGCTTAAAACACCTGCTGGATCTAAAGAACAGAGACTTGGATCGCCCTCACAGCAGTTCCAGTGGGAGTCCAGGAAGGGGTTCAAGCTAGGGACCAGATACTTTATACCAGTCTAAATCTGGTATAATTTCATTGACTTCAATAAAGTTACTCTGTATTTACACCACTGTAACTGACATGAGATTCTGCACCTTGGTACAAGAACAAGCCCAATCCTGTTCCCAATGAAGTGAAATCAATAACACATTTCTCACTGGTTACAGCAGGAGCGTACATTTGAGTAGCCTGTAGACAAATATGTAGACTTTACTTTGAATCAAATTATATTTTGGGTTCCTAGATTTCGCTATTGGAAAACAATAGGAAGAAAGAAAATTCCTTGGCAAGACAAACAGACAAAAAAAATTATAATATTCAATTTTCTTTGAGGAGCCCACCAGGCCTCATAAGTTTAATGTGCCATATCTTTGGTGAGTCAAATCATCCATATACTTTACTCTGCTGATGACATGCACCTGCACAATGTCAGATGTAATGCACAGTGATATTTGATGGCTAATGTGATGCCCATTTTATGTCCATGACATTCTAGCTTCTATCTGAACTATCACTGTAGTTGCTACACATACCTGAAGTAAATTCTTACTCTTGTCCTTTTGAATACTTAGATACTTAGAAAGGATCTTTTGTGTTTGAGTTATACCTCCTAAGTCCCTTAAATCCACTTGTGTCATGCAAAAACAAACAAACAAACCAAACAGCAGAAGTAAAGGAATAATTGATTGCAATTTCTATATCTATGGAGCCCTTTGAGGCCAACTCTCTCCTTTGTGTCTCACTTGTAATAATTTCACCGCACTTAGTTCTTTAAGGGCTTAAGGGAATTCATGAACCAGACAAGTCTTTCTACTGTGATGGTATAATAACTAATCCTAATGCACATGTCTGGATTGTATTTTTATTTAAACCACTAACTTAGCCACCAGCTGGCCAAAATGCTCTTGGTGATAACAACATTGGCTCTTCTTAATAGGATTTGCCTGAAAATATCTCTGTCCTGGTATAAAATGCCCAACAGCTCACTGTTGGGGTGTTTGGAGCAGTAGTCCATTTTTAGAAGTAAATTTTTAATGAGCTCTCTGTTCAGAATAGATTATCATTCCAGTGATAAAGCAACCTCTTCAGATCACATGCACTTATGATTCAGTAACTACTCTGCAATCTCTTTCTAGTACTGTATGTGCACATACGTAATTATTGCAGTTGTGCTAGCTTTCATGCTTCTGCGTTATAGCTGTCATTGGTAGCTTCTGAGTGATGAATTAGGTAACATTTAAAACACTGTTTTTTTAATGTCCTCTGAAACAAACATTAATTATCTGAACATTTTTAATAGTTAACCAAAATAAAATAGTATTATCTGATCGATAGATAGATAGATACAGAGTGCCACCAACCATGATGCTGTTAAGGTACAGCTAGCGGCTGGTGTTCTGTTAGGGGTGTATGTTTGTATCCACATGCAGTGATTACAAATTGGGAGTTGTTACATTTGTAAGCAATTGACTATTCCACATAAGTTGCTAAACATGTTCAATTTACAAAAAGCAGTAACTGCTCTTCATTTCAGTCCAGTGGCTAATAAAATTACAGCATTTGAGAAAATAACTTTGAAAACACATCACTTCTTGAAAAATGTGTCTGCACACCCTCCCCTAACACTTTGCACTGCTAGAGTGATTCAGGACTCAGGACTCATAAAAGCCTTTCCTTTAAGATGCCCTTTCTTTTCTAGTGAGCCACCTTCAAGAAAGCTAATTCATTAGCTCAATTGCAAGTGTCCATCATTAAGCTCTATTTCCGGCTTCTCTGTTCAATGCATGTTGCCAGACCTTTTGAGAAGAAGAAAAAGCAATACCAGGCTGTTCTTTGCTACATGGAAAAATGTTCTATTCTCAGAACAGAACCATTATATGAGTTGTGAATTATTTAACAAGGCACACAGAAAAAAGAAGCTTGCTCACCCTTTTTTGTGCTTGTGTGGCAGTGCCCCCATGTTTACTACCCTCACTGAGCTCTGGGAACACGTGGGAGTACTGACAAGTGTGAGTGTGTGTATTCATGTAGCTCACAATGTGTTCCCTGCCCTCAGCTGGCAGTGAAGAGGAGGAGATGGAGGAGAAGGATGCTGAGAATGACTAAACTGCTTAACCCAATATGTTTTTCAATGCCTGCACTCACATGCCCAGTGTAATGGGGTGTACAAACCCCACACTGGGTAACAAGGGGTTAAGGGATTATTTTGGGCTCAGACAGCCCCACCCCACCCCACTTGCAGCAAATGCTCCATCTGCTGGAGGAATTAAAAGACAGGGAAATAGCTCTTTTGGGTGGCAGAGCTGGAGGTGAGCAAACCTGCAGCCCACAGCTCCAGCAGTGCAGCGAGAGGCCTAAAGACCCTGACATAGCTGCCCAAAGGGGCCCTCCCTGAGGGAAGGGAGAACCTACCTGAGAGAAAACCAGAGAGGGAAGTATCCCCACTCCCCCATCTGTGGACCCTGAACATTGGTAATCCCCTCTTACTTATTTTGGTTTGGACTTCCCCAACAGGGGAAAGGCTTGGATTAAGCTGAGCGGGGAGCGGGGGAGGGGGGTGAGATGAGAGAAAGAGGCCCAGGAAGGGCAGCCTTGGTTTCCAGATCACTGTAGCCAAAAGGACCTTGGATCAGAGCCTTGTGGAGTGGGAAGGCCTGGTCTCCCATCCCCACAACCCCCTTGGCAGTCAGGGGTTGCATAACAGTTCCTAGAGACACAGATCATCATCATCATCATCATCATCATCACTCCCATAACTGCACTGGTTGTTCTGGTGCCATCATTGATGAGCAATCAACCAATTGTCTCCACCCCGATGATTGTGTGTCAGTGCTTGAGTCTCCGCGAAGTCCATTCCTGTCCACTATTTTGCGTTGTCAATCCATCTCTTCTTGTATCTACCTCTTTTTCTCTTCCCCTGTATTATCCCTTGGAGGATGATCTTGGATGGCCAGATGATCTTGTTACATGGCCATACCACTTCAGCTTGCACTTCTTCACAGCCGTCAGGAGGTCTTCATATGACCCAGCACATTGAGTGATGATGTTGTGGACCTCTTCATTAGTGACGTGGTTGAAGTAGGAGATGCCCAGGGTTTTACAAAAGCATCTCATCTCTAATACCTGTATTTTCAGTTCCAGTTCTGCTATAAGGGTCCATGTCTTGCACTCATACAGAAAAATGGAGATGACCAATGTGTGCAGCAGTTTCAGTTTGGATTCCAGGGAGATGTTCTTATTCCTCCAAATTGTCTTTAATGTTGCCACTGCTGCTGTTGTTTGCACAGTCTTGCCCGAATTTCTGCCTTAGATCCTTCATCAGTGATGATTGCCTCCAAATACTTGAACTGTTTCACTGTCTCCAGCTCTTGTCCACTGACATTGATATGTGAGTTGATCCATCAGGTTTGTTTGTCATCAGTTTGGTTTTCTCTGCACTGATTACCATGCCATATTTTGCAGGAGTTTCATCCAATCATTTCACAAGGTTGGCAAGTTCATCTTCACTGCCATGCCATCAGCGAACTGAAGATCTGAGATTGTTTGCCCCCCAATGCTGACTGTACATATGTGATCTTCTAGGGCATCAGTCATTATGCACTCCAAGTAGATGTTGAACAGCATGGGTGAAAGAAGGCAGCGTTGCCAGCAGGGCTGGTGCAAGGAAGTTTCGCGCCCTAGGAGAAACTTCCACCTTGCGCCCCCCTTGCCCTGCAGCAGCTCCCCGCCCCCCCCCCCCGAAGTGTGCCGCCCGTCCCCGTGGCAGCTCTCCGTCCCCTGGCCTGAGGAGCCCTGCGGTACCTCCCCACCCCAGCTCACCTCTGCTCCGAGGTGTCCTCTCCAAGCAGGACCGGGCAGTGGAATCTCTGGGCTGGCAGCTGCCGGTAGCGGTGTGCTGACCCAGGGGACCTCCCTGGGTTGCCAGCGGCGCACCAAGGCAGCCCAGAGGATTCCAGGAGCCTGGGGTCTTTGGCGGTGGGGAGACCACCGCTTTGGTGGTAATTCGGCGGTGGGGGGCCCTTTCGCTCTGGACTCGCCGCCGAAGTGCCCCGGAGACCCGCCGCGGGGCCCCACCACCACCGAATTGCCCCCGAAGTGGGACCAGCTTCCGAAGTGCAGCTGGGTCTTCAGCGGTAATTCTGTGGCAGAGGGCCCCCACCGCGGGTCTCCAGAGCACTTCGGCGACTGGTCCCAGAGCGGAAGGGCCCCCCGCCGTTGATTTACCACCGAAGACAGGGCTGCATGTCAGCACCGGGTCTCGCTTTGGCGGTAATTCACCGGCGGGGGGGTCCTTCCACCCCAGAGTGGAAGGACCCCCTGCCAGCGAGGACCAGGAGCAGAAGAAGCTCCAGGGGCCCAAGCCCCGCGAGAGTTTTCCGGGGCTCCCGGAGCGAGTGAAGGACCCTGCTCTAGGGGCCTCGAAAAACTCTCGTGGGGGCCCCTGCGGGGCCTGGGGTAAATTGCCCCTCTTGCCCGCCTCTCTGGGCGGCCCTGCTGGCGCGCTGACCCAGAGGAAGCCCTGGGCTGCTGGCTGCTGCAGCGGTGCCCTGACCGGGAGGACCCCCTGGGCTGCAGGCTGCCGCGGCGGTGCACTGACCCGGGGAACACCCTGGGCTGCCGGCTGCCACGGCGGCGCCCTGACCCGGCGGCGCCCTGACCCGGGGAACACCGCCAGCAGCTCAGACTGCCTCTCTGTCCCAGCAGCAGGAGCTGCTCAACCATTTAAAAAAAATGTGAGGGCGCTTTTTTGCCAGCCTCCAACGGTGGTGTGAAACCAGTCTTCTATTGTGCCACTGATGAGAACTGCACTGCTGGCCTTTGCATACAGTTGTTTAATGGTAAGAAGAAGAAAGCTTATGACCAACATTGTACTGCTTCATGGTTGCCCAGAGAGCTTCGTGCCATTAAAGGGTAGACCCCCACAAAAGCTGTGTTGGTTGGTGAAAGTATTGACAAGTTGGAGATGCATTAATGAGCCCACTTGCAGCCCTGGCCAGGCCAGAATGCAATGGTCTGGTGACTCATAGGCCTGGCCTTTGCTGCTCCTGATATTCTTCCCCAAAAGGCTGTGGGACAGCTGGACCAAAGGCCAGGTGACGGTGGTTCCCAGCCATTGCTGCTAGTATGAGCGGAAAATTCCCTTAAATGGATTGCTGCTGGGAGGGATGGTCAAGCAGGAGCCAAACTGGCCCTGCATCTCCTAGCCCTGCTGTTCCCAGATAGTGTGGGGGAAAGGTTGGGTAGAGTGTGCTTTGAAAATTCAGTACCAGAGACAGCTGCCCATGTGGCCTATTCCTAATGCCAGCCCAAACAAAGCAACCCAACCAAAGGGAAAATCTGGTCCATATGCAGTGTATATGATGAAGAAGAGAGAACAAGAAAATGTGAGTGAATATTTCATTAGTTGGAAGGCCTGCACAGATATGACAAGTATTAAAATAACTGTAGTAATTGATAATTTATTAATAATTTATGTATATCACAGTAGCACCTCAAGGTCCAAGTCAGGTCTGGGTCCATTGTGCTAGACACTGAACAGATTTGTAGTGATTGACAGTCCTTGCCCCCAAACAGTTTATTATCTGAAAGGTGAGACATCACAGTGAGGTGAAACAAACCAATGACTAGAAGGGAAGGATGCCTGGATAACAACAATAATATGAATTAATAAGATATTTTAGTATAGACATTAGCAAATTCATAAAAGAAATCAAGGTGATTTGACTGAGCAGGAACTCTATTCAACAGAACGCAAAAGGAAAAAGAAGAAACAGAGAATACGATGGAATCACATAAAACAAAAAGGAGAGTGAATTTTTTAAAGAAACGTAAATAACAATCAAGCCAGAGAGATTAGAGCATGAAAGTGAATAGAAAGCGGAAGTAAATATCCATTGGTGCTAATGACAAAAAAAAAAAAAAAGGAAACAATACTAAAAAGGATGCAGGGCACTTGGAAGTCACCAGTAGAGCCACATAAAACTTTTGTAACTACAGGAACATTTCACAAACTAAAGCTGAATTTTTGGCAAACCAGGTGTATCTATTGGGTGTCTGGGAAGTGGACGGGCGAAGCCCGCCCACTGCTAAAGGATCCCCCCCCAGCCTAAGGGGAGGACCCACAGGACCACAGAATCCACTGAGTACGGGGGACAACTAATAAAAGAACAGGGACAGGAGTGAGGTCAAAGGGTCATAAGAAGGGAACCTGACGGGGACACCGAGCAGAGAACCCTGGACAGCGTCCACTGCTCCTCGAAGGCATCAAGGGAGCCAGTGGACGCCACCCAGAGGAACTCCGCCTGGATGCGTGATCGGACCATGGAGCGGAAGCAAGCCCCACAGTCAGCGGAGTCTCCATCGGCCAGATTACCCTCCTTGGTCGCGTGGATGGCCTTTCTTGCCAGGGCGAGGAGGAGATTGACCAGGAGGTCCCGGGACTTCGTGGGGCCACGGATAGGGAGTGCGTACAGAAGGAGGTGAGGGGAAAAGTGCAACCAGAGACTTGAGGATGACTGTGAGGAGCTGGTGTAGGGGCTGTAACCTGGCGCACTCTAAGTAAACGTGCGCCAGGGTCTCCCTCACGCCGCAGAAGGGGCAGGTGTCCGGGACAGGGGTAAACCGCACCAAGTACACGCCCGTGCTCACGGCCCCATGGAGGAGCCGCCAACTGATATCCCCAGTGGGCCTTGGGACCAGGGTGGAGTAGAGGCTGGCCCACCGGGGCTCCTCACCCTCCAGAGGTGGCAGGAGGTCCCGCCACTTCGTATCAGGGCGGGACACGAGGGTGGGGAAGTGAAGGGTGTGGAGCACGAGCGTGTAGAGCTGTTTCCTCGGCGCGGTTTGGAAACGGACCGGCTGCAGGTCATGCAGCCGGCTTGCGGAGAAGGGACGGGGGGGCCGGTCGGGCCTACAGGGCAGAGGCCCGATGAAAAGGTCCGGAGGGCTTGGGGTGGGGGGTGGGCGGGGCGTGCCCTCCCGCAGGACCCGGTCGAGATAGGCCCGAGCAGCGGGCGGCAAAGCGGCCTCCACCTCCTGAAGTACGCGCCGGGGAGTGCAAGGTCTGGAGAGCCCCATGTGGTGAGCGAGCATCAGGGGATCCAGCCAGCCTCCGCTGTCATAGTCCAGGAGGTCTCCGACCCTGGTGGCTCCCACCAGGACCAGCCTCTGGCGCACCGCGGGGGACTCCACCACATGTACACGAAGCTGGGGATTGTGTAGCAGGGGCTCCGCGAGGAGGTCGGCCCCCTCGGTGGCCGCCACGGACCTGGTCGCAGAGAACAGCTTCCAGGTCCGGAGGAGGTCCTGGTAGAAGACCGGCAGCCCGGAGAGGTCTCGCGGAAGACCCCTCGGTTTGAGATAAAGGAGCTGCCGGTCGTATTGGAGCCCTCGGAAGCGGCGCAGGAAGGTGTGTGCCAGGGCTCTCCACGCTGGACTACCCGCACCATAAAGGAGCCTCTGCAGTGCCTGGAGGCGGAAGACGTGGACCTGAGTGCGCAGGCACTTCAGGCCCTGACCTCCCTCCTCCAGGGGCAGGTGGAGTACCCCTGCAGGGACCCAGTGCAGTCCTGGCCAAAAGAATTCCAGAACCACCTTCCGGAGGTCGGCCAGGAGACCCGGGGCCGGGACCAGGGTGTTGAGCCGGTACCAGAGCATGGACAGGACCAGTTGGTTGAGCACCAGTGCCCTCCCTCGAGTGCACCGGAGGAGTCCTGTCCATTTCCGGAGCCGCTCCGCCACCCTGCCCTGCAAACTGTGCCAGTTCTCCAGCAGAGACGGATGCGTGGTGGAAAGGTAAACGCCGAGATAGAGCAGCGGACCCGCGCTCCACTGGATGGCCTGAAGTGCGGGTGGGAGGGAGCCTGCCTGCCACCCATCCCCGACCACCAGGCCAGAGCTCTTGACCCAGTTGACCCGGGCGGAGGAGGCCGCCGAGTACACCGCCTGGTGTCAGTTACAGCTATTCCCCTATTCCATTTTGTTTCCCCAGACTCTATTTTGTTTTCTGTTCTCCTGTGGCCGCCCTTCCCTGGCTGTTAAGTTGTTTACCAGGGCCACTGCCCTTCTCAAAGGGAGGGCCCCTTAAGTTGTTTAACAAGAGCCATTGCCCTTCTCAAAGGGATGGCCACTTGTGCTGCATGCTAAATGGGACCACTGCCCTTTTCAAAGGGTTAGTCCTGTTATCACCTCGTTGAACCTGGGCTTGGTGTAGGGTAGGCAATGTCCAGAGCTGCAAGGCCTATTGTGGTTTTAAGATCCTGGGCATGAGTCATAGTCTCATGTGCTCTTGAGTCACCTATTGCACAGGACTATGTCCAGGCATGTCTCTGGGCTTACCTTCAGTTTTTCCCCTGTGCTCCCTCCCCTGTGACAGAGGGAGCCTATCAGGATTACTGGTGGGAAACTGCCCAAGTTTGCCTTTAAAACCAGACATTTTTGAAACACACCTCAGAAAGGTTCCTGCATTGCTGCCTGGTCTGATCAGCCAGGGGTTCTGGGGGGTCCTTTCTCCGCTCTCGTTTTATTTTTGAGCGTACCCCCGTTTTTGAAACCCCCCCCCCACGAAAAACGAATTGCTACCTGAGAGATCTCCTGATTATTGAGACTGTACCGAACCCTCCTTGCCTCTTCTGATGTTGCTGCTGCTTCTGCCTTTGCTGCTGCCTTGGGGACTGGTAAGAATCCCTCTGTAAAACTTTCTAACTTTCTATTATTTTAGCTGCTGGCTCTGTTTCCCCAGCACACAGACTCAAGCTAAACCTTGGTCTGTGTCTTAAAACCTCTCTTAAACTACAGGGCTCTTTGCCACTGCTAAGCTCTGCTCCTGTGGGCTTTGCCTTGGGGCTCTCTGCTTTCAGCTGTATCCACCGCTGTAGCTACCATCCCTTGGCTTCCTTTGGAGCTGGGTCCTGGATACATACCACTCTGCCCTCTGTAACCTCCCCATAGCATAAGGTGCACCATAGGTCTTGTTTTTTTTTAATAAGTCATAGTTTGTTAAGATTGTAGAGCTTGTAAGTTTCTGTGATATTTGTTGTGTTGCCTAATTGTTGGTTAAGATAAGTTTAGAAAATCATTGCCTGGTTGTATTCTGTAGCTGCTTGTCATTTTATATAAGTTTGATTAAGTTAGGGGATAGATAAGGTTTTTACTATTTAAATTTGTCTTCCCACTGCCCCAATTCCCCCCCCCCCGAGCTCCCCAGTCACTCATTGCAGTCTCTCTGCTGTTTAAACTTGCAGCCTGTCTGCTCTCTGTGTCTCCCTGAGTTTAAATCCCCCTCTGTAGCGCCTCTATCTTTGGGCTCTGCTCCACCACGTGCTCCTCTTCCCCCATCCTCTAACCTCATTCCTCTACCACTGCCTTTCTCTCTCTCTCTCTCTCTTTTAATCCCTTCCCCCACGTGTTCACCCCGCTCCTACTGCTGCCAAACCTCAATTGTATTACTGAAGTCTAGCATAAAACCCCATTGGTTACCCTTTTTCTCTCTCACACACCTCACATTTATATTTACACCACTGTGACACATTTTTACCTAAAGTTGTTGGTTATTTAACACATTTTACCCATAACTGTTAGTTGGTTATATGCTGCTGTGACACACCCTTTACCTAGAAATTGTTAGCTACCTGTTACATTTATACTTCAGTGTTAGTTGGTTACCAACTGTATTGTACCCAACTGTATTGTACCCCACTATTGAAACCCCCTATACTATACTAAAAGAACTCCCTCCCCAATTGCCTACCTTAACAAACCCCATACCCCTCACTATTACATTTTCTCTGTTTTTGCATTTCCTTAATAAAGTTTATTTTGCACCCCACCTGTGTGGTAATTGCTCCCCAAGATCCCATATACCTGCAGGCAGGGACACCTGGCAAGCCTCCACCCGTGCCAAGTCACCCGGGTCCTGGACCATGAGGAGCACATCTTCGGCGTACGCTGACAGGACCAGCCGCAGCTCCGGCTCCCGAAGCACCAACCCTGTCAACCTCCTGCGGAGGAGACAGAGGAAGGGCTTGATGGCCAGAGCGTACAGCTGGCCCGAGAGGGGGCACCCCTGCCGCACTCCCCGCCCGAAGTTGACCGGCCTGGTCAGGGTCCAGTTGAGCCTGACCAGACACTCTGCGGAAGCGTACAGCACCTGGAGAAAACCCACAAACTGGGACCCGAAGCCCAACGCTCGCAGAGTGCCCAGGAGATACCCGTGGTCCACCCTGTCAAACGCCTTCTCCTGATCCCAGGGACAGGAGGGCGAACGACAGACCATCCCTGCACCCAAGCTCCAAGAGATCCCGGACCAGATAGAGGTTATCGACGATGCTACGGCCCGGGACGGTGTAGGTCTGGTCTGGGTGGATCACGTCCTCCAGCATGGACCCCAGCCACAGCGAGATGGCCTTGGCAATGATTTTGTAGTCCGTGCTGAGGAGCGAGACGGGACGCCAATTCCGTAAATCGCGGAGGTCCCCCTTCTCCGGCAATAAGGCGAGCACAGGTCGCCTGCACGAAAGAGGGAGGACTCCGCCCTGCAAGGACTCGGCCCAGACGCTGGCCAGGTCTGGGCCGAGGACGTCCCAGAACACGCGGTAGAACTCCACGGTCAGCCTGTCCATGCCCAGAGACTTGTTGGTGGGCATGCGACGGAGGGCGTCCGAGAACTGGGCCAGAGAGAGAGGCAGCTCTAGCCGGTCCTGGGCATATGCACTGAGCATCGGGAGCCCGTCCCAAAACACTCTGCGAGCGGCAGGATCGGTCGGATCCGGGGAGAAAAGGTGCGCGTAGAAGGTCCGGGCCCTCTCGCACATCTCCGCCGTATCCGTGAGGGGGGGTGCCGTCCTCCGCCAGAAGGCAGGTGACGTGCTTCTTGGCCCCCCTCCGTTTCTCCAGGGCGTAGAAGAAGCGGGAGACGCGATCCATCTCCCGAAGGAGGCGGATGCGGGAGCGAACAAAGGCGCCCCGAGCCCGATGGTCCTCGAGGACCCGGAGCTCCTCCCGCTTCTCCTAGCACGCTCCGCACAGGGATGGATCCTCGGGGCTGGCGGCCAGACGCCTCTCCAGCTCTAAGACCTCCCGTTCCAACTGCTCTATCGCCGCATCCCTCCGTCGGCTGACGCCCCGAGTGTAGTCGCGGCAGAAGAGCCGGGCGCGCACCTTCCCTACATCCCACCAGCGCCGTGCCGAGGGAAAGGCACGTCGCTGCCCTCGCCAGGCCAGCCAGAACTCCCGGAAGGACGCCACGAAGCCCGCATCCTCCAGTAAGCTGTTGTTGAAGTGCCAGTAGGCCGGCCCCGGCCTCTCCGCACTGAGAGAGGCCGTCACGGTGACGAAGTGGTGGTCAGAAAAAGGGGCCGGCCGGACGCTGGAGGACAGGGCCCGTGAAAGGTGGAATCGTGACATGTAGATGCGGTCCAACCGGGAGTGGCACGACCGATGGGCTCCTACCCGGACATAGGTGAACGTGGAGACATCGTCCGGGTGGTGGTCGCGCCAGACGTCCACCAGGGAGTGATGGTTGACGATCTCCCGGAGGACGTCCGCGGCGGCCTGGCTCTGCTCGGTCCCCGAGCGGTCCCGCTCCTCCAGGATGATGTTGAAGTCCCCACCCAGGACCAGGCACTCACGAGGATCCAGGGAGCCGAGGAAGGCGGACGCCTGCTGATAGAATGGCAACCGCTCCGGGGCCGATGTCGGGGCATAGACGTTCACGAGGTTCACCACGAGCCCCTCCAAGCGGACCCGGAGGTGCAGCAGGCGGCCCGGCACAGCCTCGGCAACCCCCAGCACCTCCGGCCGTAGGTCGGGGGAGAACAGGGTAGCCACTCCAGCACTACGGGTGGAAAGGTGGCTGAAGTAGACCCCGTCCCCCCACTCCAGCCGCCAGCTGGCTTCGGCGGCCGGATCCGTGTGGGTCTCCTGCAGGAAAATCACAGAGTACCCCCCCTCCCGAAGGAAAGAGAGCACCTGGCTCCTGCGGAAACCCACCCTACAGCTCCGGGTGTTCAATGAGGCAAAGATGATGGGCGCCATGAGGAGGGCTGGGGGGGATCCTCGCCGGCAGGGACGCCCACGGCCCCCAGCGGGCCGCGCAGCAAACCGTGACCCACCCCGAAGGTGAGCAAGGAGTCACGGAAGCCGCGGACCCGCTGGTAAGTCGCGGCACCCTGCTTCCCGGTCCTCTTGCCCTCCCCCATGAGGGCCCTCGCGGCCCGGAGGATCTGATGGAAATCCCCCCAGCGCTGGAGAGCAAGCGCCACCTTGTTGCGGGAGCCCCTGACGTCTTCCAGGAACTCCCGCAGCTCCTCTCGCAGCGCGTGGGGGGGCGGGGCCCCTGGCCCCTGGTGACCCACTAGTGGGGCTTCTGGGACAACCTCGTGGCCCATGGGGACGGGAAGGCAAGGGGCGGACCCCCGACGTGGCGCCCGATGGGCCGGCGCCACAAGGTCCGCCACAGAGCCCGGCTCGACGGGGGGCGGCGGAGGGAAGAGTGCAGCCCCGAGGGGGTTGGGACAGCAAAACGTAAAGCCCGCCCTCTGGGGGTCACCCTCCGGAAAAGGGAAGGGGACAGCCCCAGGGGCGGCAATAACAACAGGGGCAGTGGAGGGGACAGGGACGGGGTCAAGGCCAAGGGCGGGGCCGAGGTCAGGGATAGGGACAGAGGTGGGATCCGGGACCGCAGGAGCTGAACCGTTGTGAGCGTGCTCCTCACGGCCAGGCGCGGAGATCAGAGGGGCAGGGAGGGGGTCCCCAGCGATGCCGGGCTCAGGCTCGGTGGTAGGCGCGCTAGCCACGGCATCGGGATATGGAACACCGTCGGTGGGGCCCCCGTTCGGGAAGGGATGTGGGTGCTCCGCACCACCGAGGGATATCCCCGTGGGCCCGTCTCCCGGCCGTGGGGCACCGGCCGTCGCCTCAACGGGCTCGGCGGCCGTCAGCGGGGCGCCAACCACGGCCAGGCAGGGCGGGGAGTCCAGGGGTCCCCCGGAGGCGGGAGCGGATGCAGCGGCCAGGAGGAGGGAACACGGGGAGAGGGGAGCTGGGGTGAGGACGGCTAGGTCGAGGCCCGCTGGCGGAGGGTCATCCTCCCCCTGGGTAACCGGGGTCAGACCCAGGGCCTCGATATCCTCAAATATGGAGGGGTGCTCACCTCCCACCACCCCGGGGTCCTCCCCGCTGGAGCCGGAGGCAATAAGCGCCCCGACTGGTGTAGGGGGCGCAGGCAGCAATGGAGCAGGGGGGACCAAATCCGAGGCCGCCACAGAGGGGGGTTGCAGAGGAGGGACGGTGGAACCCTCTGGTGCCGCCACGACGTCCCTGGCCGGAACCGGCGGACGGGCCGACCCCGAGGGCACGGCGGAAGGCTCGGCATCCGTGGCCCCCTTTCTGGTCTTACAGGGGGCTCCCGCATCAGGTGGTAAGAGCGGAGCTCGAGCCTTCCGCTTGCCCCGCCTACCCTGGACCAGGGTCCAGCCCTCCATGGCGCCGCTCGCGGGCTGGGTGTCAGAGGTCGGGTCAGAGGGCAGGGTTGGTGGGTCTTGGACCTGGAGGGGCACCGGTGAGACAACGGGAGGATGGGAAGATACCCCTTGGGGAGGGCCCTCTCCCACGCCCGGCAATACCCCCGCCACACCCTCCTCCACAGGCCCCGCCAGAGTGCAAGCAGCGGAGGCAGGGCCCACCCGCTCGTCTGGGCATGCCGAGGGAGGTACCCCTGCAGCCCGAGCGGGAGCAGTGATGGATGGAGGAGGAGGAGGGGCGGCCCTGGGCACCGGGCGGTCAGGGGTGCCGGCGATGACGGGGCCGGCACCCCGCCGGGGCTCGGGGGTCCCGGGCGCTCCTCCGAGCCGAGCCAAGGGGCAGTCCCTCCGGACGTGCCCCGTCGCCCGGCAGAGGTAGCACCGGGCCTCCCCCGTGGAATAGTGCACCCGGTAATGGGCCCCCTGATAGGGGACCAGGAAGGACCCCTCGAGTGCCTCTCCGCCACGCGCCGCCGGCGGCAGTTGAAGCTGCACCTGCGGGCGGAACGAGAGGACGTGAGGGAGGGCGGGGTCCTTGCAGCCCAAGGGGAGAGGGCTCACTATAGAGATGGGCTTCCCCAGAGTCGAGAGGGCGGGTAGCAGGGCGGCATTGGGAAGGAATGGAGGGACGGACGTCAGAACAACACGGACACCCAGGTCCTCCAGCGGCTCCAGGGGGACGAACACGCCCCCCACCGCCAGGTCCTTCTCCACCGCCTCCTGGGCGGCAGCCTCCGAGGCAAGGAAGAAGACCACCTTGCCAAACATCTTGGAGGCCGCCACGATGGCCGTGAGCCCCACCACCCGTGCCAACGCCCGCACGTAGGTCTCCACGTGGGGCGAGGCGGGCACCAAGAGGCAACGGACGCCATGCTTCCTGGTCAAGGTGGGGAACGGGCCCCGGCCGCCGTAGGTGGTACTGGAGGCGGCAGTCGGGGGAGATGACATAGCGGCGGGCTGGGGGGCCGCCACCACCTGGGCGTATGCCCTGGGGGCCGGGGGAGGGGCACCTGCAGAGCTGGTGGAGGGAACAGCGGGGAGGGGCGCCGCGGCCGGTGGCGGAGCCGCGGCAGCGGTGGCAGCCACTGCCATGGAGGGTTTAGTCTGCCGAGCAGGACCCTTCCCCTTCTTCTTGCCCTGGCCCTTTCTGCCAGCTGGGGGGATCCCCCAGAATCGGAGGGGGCGAGGGACGTGGCAGCAGTGGAGGTCACCCCAGCGCCGGGCGCTGCCGGCGCTTTAGCGGGAGAGGTGGCAAGCGGTCCGGCAGCGGCGGTTGAGGCTGAGACTGGGGGGTTTGGGGGCAGAGCAGGCGGGGGAGGGGGGACAGGGGTTGTCCCAGGAGTTCCACCCGCCGCATCTCCCGCCATGGTGAGTAGGGAGGGAGGGGAAAAGACCCGAGAAGGGGAGGGGAGGGAAAGCAGGTCAACCACTCCTCCCTGCTAGGCTGTAGGCAGGGAAGAGGGTGCCAAAATGGGGGAGGGGCCGAGAAGGGGACTAGCAAGGACTTTGGGTGGGGGGTCAGGCACCGACACAAGATTGAAATCCGGCTCCTCTAGCTGCACTAGGGGAGGAGAGGGATACAACAGCAATTGGGGGGTGCAGTGCAAGAGGGGCAAACTCAAACGAGGGAAGCACAAGCACACTAAAGGGGCATGGGCGCACGAGGGGAGGGGCCGATCAGGATGAAGAGGCCATAGGGAAGGGGAGCAACCAGGCTGGGAGTGGGGCAGAGGGACCAAGGGGCTAGCTGCAGGGCTGGGGCAGGACAAACAAAGCTGCAAAGGGAGACGGGCGGGGCAGGCAAACAAACTGAAGCTGGGGGGGGCAGGGAACTGCTACAAGAGGCAGTGGGGCAGGCAACAAGGGGCAAAGCTAGGGGGCCGGTTGCAGAGGGGAAGGGGTCAGTCCAGGGGAGGGGGGGTGCATGCACCCACGAGCACTTGTGCAAAGTCAATATGGGTGGCTGGCTGCTGCTGCTGGAGGCCCAAACAGTGGCAATAGGGCATGGCAAGCCAGGCAAGCAGCTGAGTCCCAGAGGTGGGGACCAAGGCAGATGTCAAGCAGTCTGTGGGGGTGGTGGAGGGGGCAGTGGTGGTGGTGGGGGTTGGGGGGGGACACAGACGGACCAGGGGGCCGGCTCCACGCCACACCCTTTGTGCCCCCACAAACACAGTCTACACCCCCACCACTAGAGCACAGTCAAAGAGTTACTCAGTTCCTGAGGGCCCCCTCCACAGTGGTCTCCAGAGTCTTCCTGTGCGCTCCCCCAGCAGCCGGTGGTCTTCTCAGTCCTCACCTTCCTCCAGGCTCCAGCAGCTCCCAGGCAAACACAGCTCCAGCAGCAGCAGCAGCAGCAGCAGCAGCTCCTTCTCCAGCAACCCTGGTGGCCAGGCAGGAAGGACCCCATGTAGGTGGTAGCAGCAGTGGTGGTGGTGATGGGGTCCTGGCTTCTCCCCCGGGAGGTGGAGGAGTGGGGGCTGGCCAGCAAGGCCCCCCCACCCCGCCTAGCAGCAGTGGCAGCAAGCAGCAGCAGCAGTAGTCCAGCAAAGGAGCACTCCAGCCAGCAGCAGCAGCCCAGGAAGGGAGAAGGGGCTCTAGCCATCTATTGGGTATCTGGGAAGTGGACAGGCAAAGCCCGCCCACTGCTAAAGGATCCTCCCCCAGCCTAAGGGGAGGAACCACAGGGCCACAGAACCCACTGAGTACGGGGGACAACTAATAAAAGAACAGGGACAGGAGTGAGGTCAAAGGGTCAGAAGGAGGGAACCTAACGGGGACACCGAGCAGAGAACCCCGGACAGCGCCCACCGCTCCTCGAAGGCGGCAAGGGAGCCAGTGGACGCCGCCCAGAGGAACTCCGCCCGGATGCGTGATCGGACCATGGAACGGAAGCAAGCCCCACAGTCACCGGGGTCTCCGTCGGCCAACCTCCCCTCCCTGGTCGCGTGGATGGCCTTTTTCGCCAGGGCGAGGAGGAGGTTGACCAGGAGGTCCCGGGACTTTGTGGGGCCACGGATAGGGAGTGCATACAGAAGGAGGTGTGGGGAGAAGTGTAACCAAAAACGCAAGAGGATGGCTGTGAGGAGCCGGTGTAGGGGTTGCAACCTGGCGCACTCCAAGTACACGTGCGCCAGGGTCTCCCTCACGCCGCAGAAGGAGCAGGTGTCCGGGACAGGGGTAAACCGCGCCAAGTACACGCCCGTGCTCACGGCCCCATGGAGGAGCCGCCAACTGATATCCCCAGTGGGCCGTGGGACCAGGGTGGAGTAGAGGCTGGCCCACCGGGGCTCCTCACCCTCCAGAGGTGGCAGGAGGTCCCGCCACTTCGTATCAGGGCGGGACACGAGGGTGAGGAGGTGAAGGGTGTGGAGCACGAGCGTGTAGAGCTGTTTCCTCGGCGCGGTTCGGAAACGTACCGGCTGCAGGTCGTGCAGCCGGCTTGCGGAGAAGGTACGAGGGGGGCGGTCAGGCCTACGGGGCAGGGGCCCGATGTAAAGGTCCGGAGGGCTTGGGGTGGGGGGTGGGCGGGGCGTGCCCTCCCGCAGGACCCGGTCGAGATAGGCCCGAGCAGCGGGCGGCAAAGCGGCCTCCACCTCCTGGAGTACGCGACGGGGAGTGCAAGGTCTGGAGAGCCCCATGCGGTGAGCGAGCGTCAGGGGATCCAGCCAGCCTCCCCGGTCGTAGTCCAGGAGGTCTCCGACCCTGGTGGCTCCCGCCAGGACCAGCCTCCGGCGCACCGCGGGGGACTCCGCCACCTGCACACGAAGCTGGGGATTGTGTAGCAGGGGCTCCGCGAGGAGGTCGGCCCCCACGGTGGCCGCCACGGACCTGGTCGCAGAGAACAGTTTCCAGGTCCGGAGGAGGTCCTGGTAGAAGACCGGCAGCCCGGAGAGGTCTCGCGGAAGACCTCTCGGATGGAGGTAAAAGAGCTGCCGGTCGTATCGGAGCCCTCGAAAACGGCGGAGGAAGGCGTGCCCCAATACGCTCCACGCCGGACTACCCGCACCAAACAGGAGCCTCTGCAGGGCCTGGAGGCGGAAGACGTGGACCTGAGTGCGCAGGCACTTCAGGCCCTGCCCCCCCTCCTCCAGGGGCAGGTGGAGGACCCCCGCAGGGACCCAGTGCAGTCCTGGCCAAAAGAACTCCAGAATCGCAGCCCGGAGGTTGGCCAGGAAACCCGGGGCCGGGACCAGGGTGTTGAGGCGGTACCAGAGCATGGACAGGACCAGTTGGTTGAGCACCAGTGCCCTCCCTCGAAGGGAAAGGCACCGGAGGAGTCCTGTCCATTTCCGGAGCCGCTCCGTCACCCTGTCCTGCAAACCGAGCCAGTTCTCCGGCGGAGACGGATGCGTGGCGGAAAGGTAAACGCCGAGATAGAGCAGCGGACCCGCGCTCCACCGGATGGCCTGGAGCGCGGGTGGGAGGGAGCCTGCCTGCCACCCGTCCCCGACCACCAGGCCAGAGCTCTTGACCCAGTTGACCCGGGCGGAGGAGGCCGCCGAGTACACCGCCTGGCAGGCCTCCACCCGCGCCAAGTCGCCCGGGTCCTGGACCACGAGGAGCACATCGTCGGCGTACGCCGACAGGACCAGCCGCAGCTCCGGCTCCTGAAGCACCAACCCCGTCAACCGCCTGCGGAGGAGACAGAGGAAGGGCTCGATGGCCAGAGCTTACAGCTGGCCCGAGAGGGGGCACCCCTGCCGCACTCCCCGCCCGAAGCTGACCGGTTCGGTCAGCGTCCAGTTGAGCCTGACCAGACACTCTGCGGAAGCGTACAGCACCTGGAGAAAACCCACAAACTGGGACCCAAAGCCCAACGCTCGCAGAGTGCCCAGGAGGTACCCGTGGTCCACCCTGTCGAACGCCTTCTCCTGATCCAGGGACAGGAGGGCGAACGACAGACCATCCCTGCACCCAAGCTCTAAGAGATCCCGGACCAAATAGAGGTTATCGAAGATGCTACGGCCCGGGACGGTGCAGGTCTGGTCCGGGTGGATCACGTCCGCCAGCACGGACCCCAGCCGCAGCGAGATGGCCTTGGCGATGATCTTGTAGTCCGTGCTGAGGAGTGAGACGGGACGCCAATTCCGTAAATCGCGGAGGTCCCCCTTCTTCGGCAATAAGGCGAGCACAGCTCGCCTGCACGAGAGAGGGAGGACCCCGCCCTGCAAGGACTCGGCCCAGACGCTGGCCAGGTCTGGGCCGAGGACGTCCCAGAACACGCGGTAGAACTCCACGGTCAGCCCGTCCATGCCCGGAGACTTGTTGGTGGGCATGCGACGGAGGGCGTCCGAGAACTCGGCCAGAGAGAGAGGCAGCTACAGCCGGTCCCGGGCGCCCGCGCTGAGCGTAGGGAGCTCGTCCCAAAGCACTCTGCGAGCGGCGGGATCGGTCGGATCCGGGGAGAAAAGGCGCGCGTAGAAGGTCCGGGCCCTCTGGCACATCTCCGCCGGATCCGTGAGGGGGGTGCCGTCCTCCGCCAGGAGGCAGGTGACGTGCTTCCGGGCCCCCCTCCGTTTCTCCAGGGCGTAGAAGAAGCGGGAGCCGCGATCCATCTCCCGAAGGAGGCGGATGCGGGAGCGAACAAAGGCGCCCCGAGCCCGATGGTCCTCGAGGACCCGGAGCTCCTCCCGCTTCTCCTGGCACGCTCCGCACAGGGATGGATCCTCGGGGCTGGCGGCCAGACGCCTCTCCAGCTCTAAGACCTCCCGTTCCAACTGCTCTATCGCCGCATCCCTCCGTCGGCTGACGCCCCGGGTGTAGTCGCGGCAGAAGAGCCGGGCGCGCACCTTCCCCACATCCCACCAGCGCCGTGCCGAGGGAAAGGCACGCCGCTGCCCTCGCCAGGCCAGCCAGAACTCCCGGAAGGACGCCACGAAGCCCGCATCCTCCAGCAAGCTGTTGTTGAAGTGCCAGTAGGCCGGCCCCGGCCTCTCCGCACTGAGAGAGGCCGTCACGGTGACGAGGTGGTGATCAGAAAAAGGGGCCGGCCGGACGCTGGAGGACAGGGCCCGTGAAAGGTGGAAGCGTGACATGTAGATGCGGTCCAACCGGGAGTGGCACGACCGATGGGCTCCTACCCGGACATAGGTGAACGTGGTGACATCGTCCGGGTGGTGGTCGCGCCAGACGTCCACCAGGGAGTGATGGTTGACGATCTCCCGGAGGACGTCCGCGGCGGCCTGGCTCTGCTCGGTCCCCGAGCGGTCCCGCTCCTCCAGGATGATGTTGAAGTCCCCACCCAGGACCAGGCACTCACGAGGATCCAGGGAGCCGAGGAAGGCGGACGCCTGCTGATAGAATGGCAACCGCTCCGGGGCCGATGTCGGGGCATAGACGTTCACGAGGTTCACCACGAGCCCCTCCAAGCGGACCCGGAGGTGCAGCAGGCGGCCCGGCACAGCCTCGGCAACCCCCAGCACCTCCGGCCGTAGGTCGGGGGAGAACAGGGTAGCCACTCCAGCACTACGGGTGGAAAGGTGGCTGAAGTAGACCCCGTCCCCCCACTCCAGCCGCCAGCTGGCTTCGGCGGCCGGATCCGTGTGGGTCTCCTGCAGGAAAATCACAGAGTACCCCCCCTCCCGAAGGAAAGAGAGCACCTGGCTCCTGCGGAAACCCACCCTACAGCTCCGGGTGTTCAATGAGGCAAAGATGATGGGCGCCATGAGGAGGGCTGGGGGGGATCCTCGCCGGCAGGGACGCCCACGGCCCCCAGCGGGCCGCGCAGCAAACCGTGACCCACCCCGAAGGTGAGCAAGGAGTCACGGAAGCCGCGGACCCGCTGGTAAGTCGCGGCACCCTGCTTCCCGGTCCTCTTGCCCTCCCCCATGAGGGCCCTCGCGGCCCGGAGGATCTGATGGAAATCCCCCCAGCGCTGGAGAGCAAGCGCCACCTTGTTGCGGGAGCCCCTGACGTCTTCCAGGAACTCCCGCAGCTCCTCTCGCAGCGCGTGGGGGGGCGGGGCCCCTGGCCCCTGGTGACCCACTAGTGGGGCTTCTGGGACAACCTCGTGGCCCATGGGGACGGGAAGGCAAGGGGCGGACCCCCGACGTGGCGCCCGATGGGCCGGCGCCACAAGGTCCGCCACAGAGCCCGGCTCGACGGGGGGCGGCGGAGGGAAGAGTGCAGCCCCGAGGGGGTCGGGACAGCAAAACGTAAAGCCCGCCCTCTGGGGGTCACCCTCCGGAAAAGGGAAGGGGACAGCCCCAGGGGCGGCAATAACAACAGGGGCAGTGGAGGGGACAGGGACGGGGTCAAGGCCAAGGGCGGGGCCGAGGTCAGGGATGGGGACAGAGGTGGGATCCGGGACCGCAGGCTCTGAACCGTTGTGAGCGTGCTCCTCACGGCCAGGCGCGGAGATCAGAGGGGCAGGGAGGGGGTCCCCAGCGATGCCGGGCTCAGGCTCGGTGGTAGGCGCGCTAGCCACGGCATCGGGATATGGAACACCGTCGGTGGGGCCCCCGTTCGGGAAGGGATGTGGGTGCTCCGCACCACCGAGGGATATCCCCGTGGGCCCGTCTCCCGGCCGTGGGGCACCGGCCGTCGCCTCAACGGGCTCGGCGGCCGTCAGCGGGGCGCCAACCACGGCCAGGCAGGGCGGGGAGTCCAGGGGTCCCCCGGAGGCGGGAGCGGATGCAGCGGCCAGGAGGAGGGAACACGGGGAGAGGGGAGCTGGGGTGAGGACGGCTAGGTCGAGGCCCGCTGGCGGAGGGTCATCCTCCCCCTGGGTAACCGGGGTCAGACCCAGGGCCTCGATATCCTCAAATATGGAGGGGTGCTCACCTCCCACCACCCCGGGGTCCTCCCCGCTGGAGCCGGAGGCAATAAGCGCCCCGACTGGTGTAGGGGGCGCAGGCAGCAATGGAGCAGGGGGGACCAAATCCGAGGCCGCCACAGAGGGGGGTTGCAGAGGAGGGACGGTGGAACCCTCTGGTGCCGCCACGACGTCCCTGGCCGGAACTGGCGGACGGGCCGACCCCGAGGGCACGGCGGAAGGCTCGGCATCCGTGGCCCCCTTCTGGTCTTACAGGGGGCTCCCGCATCAGGTGGTAAGAGCGGAGCTCGAGCCTTCCGCTTGCCCCGCCTACCCTGGACCAGGGTCCAGCCCTCCATGGCGCCGCTCGCGGGCTGGGTGTCAGAGGTCGGGTCAGAGGGCAGGGTTGGTGGGTCTTGGACCTGGAGGGGCACCGGTGAGACAACGGGAGGATGGGAAGATACCCCTTGGGGAGGGCCCTCTCCCACGCCCGGCAATACCCCCGCCACACCCTCCTCCACAGGCCCCGCCAGAGTGCAAGCAGCGGAGGCAGGGCCCACCCGCTCGTCTGGGCATGCCGAGGGAGGTACCCCTGCAGCCCGAGCGGGAGCAGTGATGGATGGAGGAGGAGGAGGGGCGGCCCTGGGCACCGGGCGGTCAGGGGTGCCGGCGATGACGGGGCCGGCACCCTGCCGGGGCTCGGGGGTCCCGGGCGCTCCTCCGAGCCGAGCCAAGGGGCAGTCCCTCCGGACGTGCCCCGTCGCCCGGCAGAGGTAGCACCGGGCCTCCCCCGTGGAATAGTGCACCCGGTAATGGGCCCCCTGATAGGGGACCAGGAAGGACCCCTCGAGTGCCTCTCCGCCACGCGCCGCCGGCGGCAGTTGAAGCTGCACCTGCGGGCGGAACGAGAGGACGTGAGGGAGGGCGGGGTCCTTGCAGCCCAAGGGGAGAGGGCTCACTATAGAGATGGGCTTCCCCAGAGTCGAGAGGGCGGGTAGCAGGGCGGCATTGGGAAGGAATGGAGGGACGGACGTCAGAACAACACGGACACCCAGGTCCTCCAGCGGCTCCAGGGGGACGAACACGCCCCCCACCGCCAGGTCCTTCTCCACCGCCTCCTGGGCGGCAGCCTCCGAGGCAAGGAAGAAGACCACCTTGCCAAACATCTTGGAGGCCGCCACGATGGCCGTGAGCCCCACCACCCGTGCCAACGCCCGCACGTAGGTCTCCACGTGGGGCGAGGCGGGCACCAAGAGGCAACGGACGCCATGCTTCCTGGTCAAGGTGGGGAACGGGCCCCGGCCGCCGTAGGTGGTACTGGAGGCGGCAGTCGGGGGAGATGACATAGCGGCGGGCTGGGGGGCCGCCACCACCTGGGCGTATGCCCTGGGGGCCGGGGGAGGGGCACCTGCAGAGCTGGTGGAGGGAACAGCGGGGAGGGGCGCCGCGGCCGGTGGCGGAGCCGCGGCAGCGGTGGCAGCCACTGCCATGGAGGGTTTAGTCTGCCGAGCAGGACCCTTCCCCTTCTTCTTGCCCTGGCCCTTTCTGCCAGCTGGGGGGGATCCCCCAGAATCGGAGGGGGCGAGGGACGTGGCAGCAGTGGAGGTCACCCCAGCGCCGGGCGCTGCCGGCGCTTTAGCGGGAGAGGTGGCAAGCGGTCCGGCAGCGGCGGTTGAGGCTGAGACTGGGGGGTTTGGGGGCAGAGCAGGCGGGGGAGGGGGGACAGGGGTTGTCCCAGGAGTTCCACCCGCCGCATCTCCCGCCATGGTGAGTAGGGAGGGAGGGGAAAAGACCCGAGAAGGGGAGGGGAGGGAAAGCAGGTCAACCACTCCTCCCTGCTAGGCTGTAGGCAGGGGAAGAGGGTGCCAAAATGGGGGAGGGGCCGAGAAGGGGACTAGCAAGGACTTTGGGTGGGGGGTCAGGCACCGACACAAGATTGAAATCCGGCTCCTCTAGCTGCACTAGGGGAGGAGAGGGATACAACAGCAATTGGGGGGTGCAGTGCAAGAGGGGCAAACTCAAACGAGGGAAGCACAAGCACACTAAAGGGGCATGGGCGCACGAGGGGAGGGGCCGATCAGGATGAAGAGGCCATAGGGAAGGGGAGCAACCAGGCTGGGAGTGGGGCAGAGGGACCAAGGGGCTAGCTGCAGGGCTGGGGCAGGACAAACAAAGCTGCAAAGGGAGACGGGCGGGGCAGGCAAACAAACTGAAGCTGGGGGGGGCAGGGAACTGCTACAAGAGGCAGTGGGGCAGGCAACAAGGGGCAAAGCTAGGGGGCCGGTTGCAGAGGGGAAGGGGTCAGTCCAGGGGAGGGGGGGTGCGTGCACCCACGAGCACTTGTGCAAAGTCAATATGGGTGGCTGGCTGCTGCTGCTGGAGGCCCAAACAGTGGCAATAGGGCATGGCAAGCCAGGCAAGCAGCTGAGTCCCAGAGGTGGGGACCAAGGCAGATGTCAAGCAGTCTGTGGGGGTGGTGGAGGGGGCAGTGGTGGTGGTGGGGGTTGGGGGGGGACACAGACGGACCAGGGGGCCGGCTCCACGCCACACCCTTTGTGCCCCCACAAACACAGTCTACACCCCCACCACTAGAGCACAGTCAAAGAGTTACTCAGTTCCTGAGGGCCCCCTCCACAGTGGTCTCCAGAGTCTTCCTGTGCGCTCCCCCAGCAGCCGGTGGTCTTCTCAGTCCTCACCTTCCTCCAGGCTCCAGCAGCTCCCAGGCAAACACAGCTCCAGCAGCAGCAGCAGCAGCAGCAGCAGCTCCTTCTCCAGCAACCCTGGTGGCCAGGCAGGAAGGACCCCATGTAGGTGGTAGCAGCAGTGGTGGTGGTGATGGGGTCCTGGCTTCTCCCCCGGGAGGTGGAGGAGTGGGGGCTGGCCAGCAAGGCCCCCCCACCCCGCCTAGCAGCAGTGGCAGCAAGCAGCAGCAGCAGTAGTCCAGCAAAGGAGCACTCCAGCCAGCAGCAGCAGCCCAGGAAGGGAGAAGGGGCTCTAGCCAGCAAGGCAGCCAGAGAAGGGGGAGCACTCCAGCCAGCTTTGTTTCGGTCTTCACTGAGAAGTCTGAAGGAATGTCTAGTATAGTGAATGCTTACGGGAAGAGGGTAGGTTTAGAAGAGAAAATAAGGAAAGAGCAAGTAAAAAATCACTTAGAAAAGTTGGATGCCTGCAAGTCACCAGGGCCTGATGAAATGCATCCTAGAATACTCAAGGAGTTAATAGAGGAGGTATCTGAGCCTCTAGCTATTATCTTTGGGAAATCATGGGAGACGGGGGAGATTCCAGAAGACTGGAAGGGGGCAAATATAGTGCCCATCTATAAAAAGGGAAATAAAAACAACCCAGGAAACTACAGACCAGTTAGTTTAACTTCTGAGCAGGTAATCAAAGAAATCATCTGCAAACACTTGGAAGGTGGTAAGGTGATAGGGAATAGCCAGCATGGATTTGTAAAGAACAAATCGTGTCAAACTAATCTGATAGCGTTCTTTGATAGGATAACGAGCCTTGTGGATAAGGGAGAAGCGGTGGATGTGATATACCTAGACTTTAGTAAGGCATTTGATACAGTTTCGCATGATATTCTTATAGATAAGCTAGGAAAGTACAATTTAGATGGGGCTACTATAAGGTGGGTGCATAACTGGCTGGATAACCGTACTCAGAGAGTAGTTGTTAATGGCTCCCAATCCTGCTGGAAAGGTATAACAAGTGGGGTTTCGCAGGGGTCTGTTTTGGGACCGGTTCTGTTCAATATCTTCATCAACGATTTAGATGTTGGCATAGAAAGTACGCTTATTAAGTTTGCGGACGATACCAAACTGGGAGGGATTGCAACTGCTCTGGAGGACAGGGTCAAAATTCAAAATGATCTGGAAAAATTGGAGAAATGGTCTGAGGTAAACAGGATGAAGTTCAATAAAGATAAATGCAAAGTGCTCCACTTAGGAAGGAACAATCAGTTTCACACATACAGAATGGGAAGAGACTGTCTAGGAAGGAGTATGGCAGAAAGAGATCTAGGGGTCATAGTGGACCACAAGCTTAATATGAGTGAACAGTGAGAAACTGTTGCAAAAAAAGCAAACGTGATTCTGGGATGCATTAACAGGTGTGTTGTAAACAAGACACGAGAAGTCATTCTTCCGCTTTACTCTGCGCTGGTTAGGCCTCAACTGGAGTATTGTGTCCAGTTCTGGGCACCGCATTTCAAGAAAGATGTGGAGAAATTGGAGAGGGTCCAGAGAAGAGCAACAAGAATGATTAAAGGTCTTGAGAACATGACCTATGAAGGAAGGCTGAAGGAATTGGGTTTATTTAGTTTGGAAAAGAGAAGACTGAGAGGGGACCTGATATCAGTTTTCAGGTATCTAAAAGGGTGTCATCAGGAGGAGGGAGAAAACTTGTTCACCTTAGCCTCCAATGATAGAAGAAGAAGCAATGGGCTTAAACTGCAGCAAGGGAGATTTAGGTTGGACATTAGGAAAAAGTTCCTAACTGTCAGGGTAGTTAAACACTGGAATAGATTGCCTAGGAATTGTGGAATCTCCATCGCTGGAGATATTTAAGAGTAGGTTAGATAAATGTCTATTAGGGATGGTCTAGACAGTATTTGGTCCTGCCATGAGGGCAGGGGACTGGACTCGATGACCTCTCGAGGTCCCTTCCAGTCCTAGAGTCTATGAGCAAGGCAGCCCAAGCAGACACAGAGCACTCCCGGTATCAGGGTGCTTACCCTGCTCCTGCCCTGAAGGGGTGAAAACAGCCTGGGGAAACATTGTGGTTGGGAGCTGCTAAGCTGGGCTCATTGGGAAGTGGCTGCAGCTGGGCCACGCCCCTATCAGGCCACAGCTGGCCTGTATAAAAAGGTTGTGAGCCAGGAGCCCAAATGGTTTCTATCTGCCTGTAGAGGGAGCAGGGCCTGGCTATAGGGAGCTAGAGACAGGCTACCTGAGTGGAGCAGGACTGGGGAAAGGCAGAGGAGCTGGGGAGCTCCAGCCTGGAAAGCCCCAGGCTGTGGCCTAGCAAAGGCCAACAGGTACTGGGGGTTGCAGAGGGCAGCCCAGAAGTAGGCCAAGGCAGCAGGTCCAAACCCAGCCTTGCCAATGATGAGTAGGCTGACACTGCGGTCTGCCCCAGTTAATGGGAGCTAGATGATAACTGGCAGTAGCCTTATACTGAGGTGAGGTGGGAATAGTGGGTGGGGGTTCCCTGGGGAAGGGAGACCCTAAGATTGAGGGGTTACTGCCAGGGGGCAGCACCTGAGGTATAAGGGCACTGGGTCCAGGAGGAACATGGGGGCTGGAGGACAGTGGATCACCAGCCTGCAGAGGGTGCTCTGGAGCTGGAATGAGCTAATTCCCAGAACAGACCATCAGGAGGCGCAGCAGGGGTGAGTCCACTTGTGTATACCAGGGTTACATTTTGAGTTATTCTATGAGTCCACTACCTACACATCTTGTATTGGTGTTTATCACTGAAATACCTGAGTAAATGTAAACTAGTGTTTCAAGCTAACCTGGAATAATTTGGGGGTATACATTACAACAACCAATATATTTTGACCAATAACTGGGGTAAATTTGTTGGTTTCAGTTGATTATAAATTAGAGGGCTGAGTTCATTTAAAGATACACCTCAAACTGAAACTCAGATAATGTGATACTTCAGGAACTGAAACAAACAAATAAATATTACAAGGACCCATGGAAATCAAAGCCATTTAATTGCACACAGCTTTAGGCACAGATGGATAAAGCGGATAGTGTCACCAGTTGTTCTCACCATAGTTTGTTGGTACAGTAGGAGATATCAACTAAACCAGAATGTGAACAAGAAAACAAAGTTTTCATCCACTTCTTGTAAACATGTTGACTTTTCTTTCTGTTAGTTTGAATGAATTATTAAAAATATCACTGCAATAGGCACCATCTACAAGATACATATGAACAATACCATGTGAAGGTACTCTTGAGATATTAAGAATATATTGGAATCCCCTGGTGGTATGTTTTTCTCAACAACCTTGAATGAAAGTGCCATGTAATGAATGAAGCAGTCTGTGATACTGTGATATTTCCCACGCAGATAATATCTGAAAAATTGTCTATCTCTAAATCCATTTTACAATTATTCTGATAACCAGTGGGCTACTGGCTCTTGATAGAGATCTTGCATGCCACTTTTTGGTGAATTGTTGGGCTTATACTTGACCCAGAGGATTCCTGTAAAAAAACTGTGCTGCCCTGAGCCCTCTGCCAGTTGGCACACTGAGTCACAGATGAGACTGTTTCCCATGACCTGTTAGGCAAGGTGTAAGAGACAGTGCAGCAGTAAATAATGGATTCATTGCCTCCTGGTCAGAGGAGGTGGATATAGGAAGCTCATTAGGCACCTGGGCCTTTTAAGGAGTCAGAAGGAACTCAGTAGAGAGGAGACTGTACAAGAGACAAGATTCTTCTGTGGTGAGAGAGCTTCAGAGAGCAGGTCAGGCTTGGTGGGGAGCCTGGAGATAAGGGGATTCACAGGGAGCATATCAGGGATGCTCCGGGGAGGACCTGAGGTAGGGTCAGTTAAAAACAATTCAGTGGTGCTTGAGAAGGGTGGAAGTGTGATTAGTTCAGCTTAGAAAGGAGAAGCTGGGAGGATTTAGCGACCTGATATCCAAAAGCACAAGCTATGGGAAGCAGCACAAGGGGACCTGGAGGTAGGACAAGTCCCAGGGAAACAGCAGCATGCCTAAGGAAGCAGACTTAGCAGCTCAATACAGGTCCCTGGACTAGAACCCAAAGCAGAGAGTAAGTCTATGTTCCCCTATCAGCCCCTGAGGAAGGGACATACAAGCCCAATAGAAGGAATATTGAGCCCAGGATGGGGTTCAAGACTGATTTCCCAAAAGGAGTGGCTGGCAGCTCTTTTGTGTTGGAATGTTTTGTGACCTTTTAATTGGAGCTTGTAATCCTGCAAGGGGACTACTTTTTATGTGATTTGTCTGAAGGGCCAAGCTACAGAAGATCTGGGAAGGGGCATACCATCAGAAGGGTGCTAAGGGTCATGAGTGCACTACCTTACCCAGTCAAAATTGGGATTTCTAACACCAGAAATTCAGAAACATTTACAATACTTTTCTAAGCAGGGGTTATTTCACTGTGGTCTTTCATCGCATTCTGTATCAAGGGAATAGATCTAATGCCCTTGCAGTAGAAAAGTCTAAGTATCTTGCTGTAGAAGGCTTTCATGTAAACTTGAATTAGTCTGACCACATCACTGGTTTCATTCCTTCAGGGAATTTCCCCTTTCTTTTAAAAAAAAAAAAAAAAAGACAGGGTTAAATTGAGCCCTAGTTATGAAAGGCTCCAGGAACAAAGGTATATGAGTGCATAGCAATGCAGAGAGCCTTCTTCCCTCCTGAAATCATCTGCAGAAGCTGGGTACAATCATAATTACTGGGCTTCCCTCCCTCTGCTGACCCCTCAATGGGTGGAGATGGGTGGATTGAAAATGGCTTCCTGATGCACCAGGCAGAAGAGCTGGCCCCACCTAACAGGGATGATTGACATATGCTGCACCCTGTCAAATGTTGTTGCAGTTGATATGCTCCCCTTGCAAACCAAGAAGCATTACCTAAGTCTTAGTGCCTTCCAGAGATCTCTCTGGGTAAGTGCTTCTCAATACATTCCCCTATAGTACACTTTGCCTTAAAGTGCTTTATGGGGGAGCTTTTTAGCCCTAATGCCACCACAAAAAGATGAGATTGGGGCATGCTTTGCCCCGGTGCAGGTAATGGTGCCCTTGAAGGCTTCCCTAATTCCCCATCCCCAAGACACAAACACCTGCCATAGCTCCTTGGGGCTAGGAAGAAGTAGAGACTTGCCAGGGCATGGGTTTGCTTCCTCCAGATCCCAATCTGATCAGTCTCCTTCCAAGCTTACTCCCAGCACATTCATGGTTTAACACAAAATATCTGTTTGCCAGTTGGTGCAGAGTTGGTCACAGTCTATACCAAGACCTAACCAGCTTCAGGGGCATATAGATCTGGGAGATTATAGTGAGGTGGAGTGGGCTCCCATGGACCCAGAAGTGGAGGAACCACTCTCAGAGCCCAGGTGGGCAGAGCCAGGCCATGCTCACCCTTCTGGCCGGAAGTCAGTAGGCAAGACAGGAAGTATAAAAGGTGGGTTTGGGAGCTCAGTTGTGGGGCAGCTGCTGTGGGAGCTAGATGCCTCCTGCCTGCTCCTGCTACCACAGACCCCTAGGGAGCTATGAACTGGCCAAGGCTGCAAGAGCCATACACCAACCAGACCACAGAGGAGTTACCAGGACTGCCACAGGCATTCTACCTGGGCGATCTGGAGGGCCGTGTACAAACCCAAGTACACCCTGAGAGGGGGAGTTAGGAAGTGGCCCAGGGACAGCTGATCCTAGCCTGGTTGCATTATTTCCATAGACCCAGTCAGCTTCTTGTAGTCAGGATCCCTGCTGACCCTGTGGCAGATCCCGCAGCCACTGTTAAGGCCCTGGGCTTCGGGTGGCAGTCTCACCCTCTCTAGGCCAAGAAGCCAGTGCTTGTCTGCCATCTGCCGGAACTAGGATGCCAGAACCCCTTGCTGCTCGACCCTGAATACTGGCCAGAGCCTGAGACTCTCATTGCCCTTCTCTGACTATAGGATTGGGCTACCAGACTGTTTGTTGCTTGGCACAGACCACAGGCCTGAGCTATAGACTAGCCTTGCTCTGCCCTGACCAAGAGTCTGAGCTACCTAGCTGTGTTTTGTTGCGTGGCCCTGACCATAGGCCTGAGCTACAGACTCACTGCCATGCCTTGACTAAGGGCCTGGGCAGCCTCACTGTGTCTATTGCTTGCCCCGAACACAACCCAAGCTATAGACTCCTGTCGCCCGCTAATTCCCCATGGTAGGTGACACTCAGAGATGTAGTGAGGCAGAGTGGCCTTCCATGGACCTGGAGGGGGAGAAACTCCTGCTGCAAACCCACTACAGGGGTTTATTCAGAACCATCTATTTAGACTTATGAGCCATTTGTTTTCTCACTTAAGTGACATCAGCAATTTGTGTGGGTTCTCTTCCATTTTTTTCAGGTTGGCATGTCCATTCCCATCACTTTGTTACCGTACTAAAGTTAGCGAACTGCTTATTGATACCCCGCATGGTTTTAGCACATGCATGTGTCTCCAAGAACATGTTAAAGTGCATGACCTTTCCAGTTTCTGCCATTGTTCAGCAGCAATATGTCTTACTCCGAGTTACCTCTCCCTCTACCTCCCACTGCAGAGGATCAGAAGTGGATTATACAGAAAACATATGAGTTTAGTCTTGATTTTACTGTGTTACTAATGGGGTGATTTGTATTTGCAGATGAGTAATATAAGTATTGCTACAGATCACTGAATCTATTTCAAGCTTTTGCATTAGTGCTACAATGGAATAAAATCCACCTGGGAATTCACTTGATGCTTAATGCTATTGATTCATAGCATAGATGGAGCAGGCAGGAAATGAAATGCTTTGGTGTTTCTTTTATTATACAGAAGGAATTGTGCATTGTAGTGCTCTCTACTTAAACATTATGGGGTCAAACCTCAACAATGCCGGAGAAAAGGTTGATGTAGCTGCAGGAGGAGGACCAAGACAAAGCTGTCTGTAAGACACCCTTCTGTCTTCCTTGATTCTCTGGGAGAGGGCGCTGAACCAGCCCATAATGGCTATTCCAAATTTCCTCTGGCTTTCGGTGGCCATTGTGGCAGATATGGCAATTTCCAAATTCCTATTGAATTAAGTTCAAATAGCTGTGGAGTCAGTTGTATTACAAATACAAAGTTTATATATTGTGGAATTGTATGTAATTTCTGTATGGGGTAGACATGGCAATTATAAACCCTGGGAAGTGTTATGAGTTTCAAAGAACTATTTGAAACAATGAAACAAACAAGAATGAATTTATGGGACAAAGTTAGGTGTGTTTCCCCAGAAGATCTTAGGGGTGGAGAGGGGAGGGCCACAGAACCTCACCAACCACTCCTGAAATAGATACCTAACCTCTGGCCAAGTTACTGAAGTCCTCAAATAATGGTTTAAAGATTTAAATTTACAGAGAATTCATGATTTACACTAGTTTAAACCTGCACATAACCCATGCCCCAGGCGGCAAAGGAAGGCAAACCCTCCCAGGATCTCTGCTGATCTGACCTGAGGGAAATTCCTTCACAACACCAAATGTGGTGATCTGTTAGACACTGAGCATGTGGGCAAGACTCACCCGGCAGGTACCTGGGAAAGAAGTCTCAGTGGGAACTCAGAGCTTTCTCCATCTAGAATCTCCTCCCCATCCAGTAGGGATTTTTGCTACTGGCAGTCACTGATGGGCCTCATGCCATAGTAGTCTTTTCCATCATACTATCCCCTCCATAAGCTTATCAAGCTCAGTCTTGACGTGAGGTAGCTTTTTGGTTTTGGGTTTTTTTTGCCCCCACTGCTCCCCTTGGAAGGCTTTTCCAGAACTTCACTCCTCTGATGGTTAGAAACCTTTGGCTAATATCAAGCCTAAACTTGTTGATGGCCAGTTTTTAGCCATTTGTTCTTGTGTCCACACTGGCACTTAACTTAACTCCTCTCCCTCCCTGGTATTTATCCCTCTGATGTATTTGTAGACAGCAATCACATTTTTCCCTCTTCCTTCTGTTTGACTTGTTTAGCCTAACCAAACCATTTTCTGCTGATCATCTGTTCCCAGAGTCCCAATATCAAAGGCCCAAACTGTATAAAGCGATGACGCAAATATTTGTTGGTGCTTGTTCTGAGCCTACAGCAATTATGAGCTTGTAACCACAGAAGAACCTCTTGGAGGGGTTTAAAGTACTGAAGCCTACAGTAAGTGCCCTTGCTGGACCATGGAGGGGGAATACAGTGTGCAGTTGCCTGGAACTGTGACAGCCATTACAGTGGCAAGGATTGGTAGAACCTCAATCAGGGCCTCTCTCCACTTCCCCTCTTCACTTCCACATGCCCACAGCTTGAAGAGGCTGGTGTGGAGATGTACACCAGCTGAGGATTTCCCCACATCAAGGGAATCCATAGGTATTCATTTAAGGCAGCTTTAGTGTCACTTTGCATCAGTGTGGTGACACAAAGTAGCCTTAACATCCATAAACTAAGATGTATTAAATTAAAACATTTACTCTGATGGCAACTGTGTTGTGTGTCATGGATCAATGACACTACAGGCCACACTTCAAGTTTTGATCACTGCAGGACTGACAAACCTGGAGAGTGAAATAATCTATTTCTGCACGTTATGTTATCGGTATGTTATGGGTAGTGGCAGCCCAAGTTTCCACATTGTCTCATCAATAAAACAGTGCCTCATAAGCAGGGTTGAAAGAGATTCTTTGTGCTTTCTACTTTCTTGTCAGTTCAGGCCCTGGCCTCTCTGAGATTTACAATGGCTAATTCATGCCAACTCGGGTGTTTGTGTTTTGTGTTGCGGACACCTGTCAAGTAACAACTAGATTAACATCAACAGCTCATTTTACACAGTCCACGGATTGTAACTGGTGCATTTGATCACTAAGGGCTAGATCCTCAAAGGCATTTTGGTGCCTAACTAATCATATACATTTCTATTAATGGTATATCTTTGAGGATTTGGGCCTTACAGCCTGCATTGAATTTGAAAGGATGACCTGAAAGTGAGAGCCTCCCATGCTCTATTCCCAACTACTGAACCATCCAGTCCTACTTGACCATATTTCTCCACTTTAAAATAAATGTGAAGCTATCTTTTCATAAAACAATATGATCTATTTTCATGATCAGTCATCTCAGAGAGTGAGTCAATGTTTTGTAATAGCTACTCCCTCAAAGTGGGCAAAAACCCAAGAGCAGCAGATGCTGTAATAAATAGAGCCCTGCAAAAATGATCAACTCTTGCTTTTTGGTTAAAAAATAACTTTTCTACCTATGGAAATTTTTGTTTGCTTCTGAAAAATAATTTGGCTTTACTGATACTATTCATAATTTAACTACCTTAGTTAAGTGCTTAATACTAGATCATGTGCAGGTATAAATAGTTCCTGCTCAGAGATTACAGTCCAAAAGACAAGTAGAGTTTAGACGAGAGTTGTTAATTTTGGGGATAATTGTGTCTCTCTCCCCTCCATATGTCTGATATGTGGTGGAATCTGAGAGCAGGAGGTTGTTCTGTATGTAGGGAGGCAGCACAGTAGAAAGTCCCAAAGTGAGAATGGGAGAAGGAAATGAAAGGAGTGGTGGCCTTGGTTTCACTGGCAGAGCAAAGGAAGAGAGGAGAAACACAATGAGAAACAAGATCCCCAACATAGACTGACATTGTGCAGGGTCTCAAAGATGAGAATAAGAAGTTTAAAGATGATATGATGGCAAAGGGAAAAATGACTGTAAGGAGTAGAAGAATGAAGTGATTTTCCTGATTAATGAGACTCGTGTAATTGTCTAATTGCTACTTTTAGAGAATTAATCTCCAACTAAATCATCCCAGCCAGGGCTTTGTCAAGCCTGACCTTAAAAACCTCTAAGAAATGGATTCCACCACCTCCCTAGGTAACCCATTCCAGTGCTTCACCACCCTCCTAGTGAAATCGTTCTTCCAAATATCAAACCTAAACCTCTCCCACTGCAACTTGAGACCATTACTCCTTGTTCTGTCATCAGGTACCACTAAGAACAGTCTAGATCCTCTTTGGAAACCCCTTTCAGGTAGTTGGAAGCAGCTATCAAATTCCACCTCATTCTTCTTTTCTACAGACTAAAGAATCCCAGTTCCCTCAGCCTCTCCTTATAGGTCACATAATCCAGCCCCCTAATCATTTTTGTTGCCCTCTGCTTGACTCTTTCCAATTTTTTCACATCCTTCTTGTAGTGTGGGCCCCAAAACTGGACATAGTACTCCAGATGAGGCCTCACCAATGTCAAACAGAGGGGAATGATCATGTCCCTCTATCTGCTGGCAATGCCCCTACTTATACAGCCCAAAATGTCGTCAGCCTTCTTGGCAACAAGGGCACACTGTTGCCTCATATCCAGCTTCTTTTCCACTGTAACTCCTAGTTCCTTTTCTGCAGAACTGCTTCCAAGCCATTTGGTCCCTAGTCTGTAACAGTGAATGGGATTCTTCTGTCCTAAGTGCAGGACTCTGCACTTGTCCTTGTTGAACCTCATCAGGTTTCTTTTGGCCCAATCCTCTAATTTGTTTAGGTCCCTCTGTACCCTATCCCTACCCTGCAGCATATCTACCACTCCTCCCAGTTTTGTGTCATCTGCAAATTTGCTAAGAGTGCAGTCCACGCAATCCTCCAGATCATTAATGAAGATATTGAACAAATTGACCCCAGAACTGACCCTTGGGGCACTCCACTTGATACTGGCTGCCAACTAGACATGAAGCCATTGATCACTACCCGTTGAGCCCGACAATCTAGCCAGCTTTCTATCCACCTTTATAGTCCATTCATCCAGCCCATACTTTTTTTTACTGTCTGGCAAGAATACTGTGGGAGACCATATCAAAAGCTTTGCTAAAGTCAAGGAATAACACATCCACCGCTTTCCCCTCATGCACAGACCGGGTTATCTCCTCATGGAAGGCAATTAGGTTAGTCAGGCATGACTTGCCCTTGGTGAATCCATCCTGACTGTTCCTGATCACTTTCCTCTCTAAGTGCTTCAGAATTGATTCCTTGAGGACCTGCTCCATGATTTTTCCAGGGACTGAGGTGAGGCTAACTGGCCTGTAGTTCCCCAGATCCTCCTCCCTCCCTTTTACATACACCTCGTGTGGGGTGGGAGGAGAGAGAAATGCACACTGCCCCTTTAAGTAAGCTGACCCACTCTTAAGTGCATTGTCTTTTTAAGTGGATCAGAAAGTTGAGAGAGCAGCTGCTGCCCCAGGCTCTGTCTCTCTGTCTGTGTCCCCACCCTGCTCTATATGGAGAAGGGGTAAGTGGGGTGTAGGAGCAGGGGGAGAGGGGGACACCCTGATATTAGCCTCCCCCCTGCACAGCAAGCGGGAGGCTGGGGGGGAGGGGAAGCAGCTCCAAGGCAGATGGCAGGAGCAGCACATGGCAGTGGTGGGGGGAGAGACAACTGCAATTGCTAGCCTGCTGGCAGCTGCTGCACAGGGAACTTCCGGGAGCAGGGAGCTGATAGGGGAAGCTGATAGGGGGGCTGCTGGTCCACCCTGGTTCCAAGCCCCCATCCGCTAGCTGCAACAAGCTGCTCTTCCTACAAGCAGTGGACAAAGCAGGCAGCTGCCAAGACATTAGAAGGGAGCATTGCACAACTTTAAACGAGCATGTTCCCTAATTGATCAGCAACATAACTTTAACCAGGATGCCTTTAAGTGAGGAGTTACTGTACCAGTGAATATAGACATACATCTCTACTTCTGTGAATCCATGATTCAGCAAATTTTTACTTGAAAATCTTAGTATTCTGTCATCACAAATAGCTGATGTGGCTTTAGCAGCCAAAGTGCGCAGTATAGCTCACTGTCAGCTTTACCTACCATGTATTAGTCCTGAAGCCATCAGTGTAATGACAAATATAACAGCATCAGGAGAAGCAAAAGTTCCACGAACGGGGCAGTGTCTGTTTGTGCAGCGCCTTGCACAATGAGGCCTATGCACACAGCTGTGATGGAAGCATTTAACAATAATCACAGTCAGACACTTTCACACTGCTCCAGCCCTATATATATACTTTTACCCAGCCAGCCCAGCTTATGTGTTATATGGGAGTGACTCATTTTAGAAACAGACAGTAACAGCTTTCTGGCTATGGGTGGGTCATTATGTAAACTTAATTGATGATGGGCCTCAGTGGCTGAGAAGTATTGGTGATTTGCTTCCAGTTAGAGGTTAGCAAGAATATTCTGCACTGAAACGGGGGGAAAAAATGCAATTTGAAAACTTTGATGAAGCTGTCATGCTCTGAAAGGCAGAGACTACCCTGGGGACAAAGATAATATTACTGAGAGCACAAGCCCTGTTCGGTGAAGAAAGAATCCATTCTCTTAGAAGAGTAGGTGGGGGATAAAAAGTCTTAAAGTGATTTTCTGATGGGATTATGTTGGCAATGGTGCTTTCTCTCTCTTTTTAGTACACAGGGAACTGGGATGACATCCATATGACAGTTTCTAAAGAACTTTTCAGTTGTCTAGTTTTCCACTAGGGAAGGGCAAAATGGTTGGTGTTTAACTTCAGTTGAACATCATAGGTTGAAATTTTTGACTAGAATTTGAGTGGATTAATGTTCTGACTTGGAAAAAGTGGGGGTGGCAGTGAAAGGAAAGAAGTACAAAGATTGCAAATAAACCAAACAGAAACAGAATAGAGTGAAGAATTCTAATGGATATTAAATCATATGAAGGATATGAGTTAGCCTACCTTCATGTGATGGTATGGCTGGCTCAGGGCTTTCTGTGCCCAAAACAACACTTGCCATTAAAGTGTGAATATTCAACCAGTGATATTTATCTCAAAATTTTCCTTCAGGGTATCTGAGGTACAATTGTATGATAACTGTTGACAAAAGTAAACTTTTTTTTAATGTAACCTACAGGTTGCCCTTTAGTTTTGAAACACTTTTTTTTTAGAAATGAGCAAAAACTATATTTTTTAATCTAAGCTTCCTGAACTGTGATTGATAAAACTGGACCTATATATGAACTGCTCCTAGACTGTAAACGTCTGTCTGTTATTAAGGAGTTGTTTATGAGCCCCCCAAGTATGGATTGCACACATGGATTTGTTATGGTAGGGTTGCTCATGAGCGATGGGCAGATAACTGTTCTATTTTCCTTTTCTTTAGTTTGTCTAGAGCTCTGCTTTGTATTTGCTTTAAGGAGATTGAATCGTTTGAAAGAGTATTCTTTGAATTACATTACTCAGTTTAATTACATTAGAAATATCTAATATTATGTCTAGCACAGTGTTACAGATCAAAATTGGGAGGGGGGAGCACAAACTCAATAATTAAAATATTACAAGTTTCCCTGAAACAGAGAATAAAGCATGAGAATTCCCGCGCAAAGCTGTGATTTAGTTCTCAACGCTCAGCAGTGCCTACATCTGACTGCTGTCTGTCTTATCAAAAATCAGATGCCTTCTAGATCCGCATGCTGTATGACCATTGTTATCAGCAGGCTAAATCTTGTGGTCCATGCACCTGTTTTACTCACTCTGTGCCCAGGAAAAAGCTCTCCTTCACTTCAAAAGGAGTTTTGTCTGAGACTGGGTAAGAAAAGAGTGAAAACTAAGACTTGAGGATTTGATTTAGTAGGAACTGTGCAGCTATGTATATAATGTTACTCTTTTTTAAAAAAGTAAAAGATTCAGAAATTTCATTGCACATTTACTGAGAATGATCCCACATGATGCTGATTTCCCGCAACTTTTCCACTGAGAAGGATGAGGCCTTATTTTCCTAGACCCATAGTCACTAAGATTGTTGGCCACTTGGAATACAGCAATATTTGAAGCACTATCCTGTGATAAAGACACAATAAGGTGTTGATTTTATTAATAGTTTTTATAAATATACATCAATGGTTTGGGGCCTGACTCTAGGCTGAAATGTCTGTTTATATGTCAAGCAGCACACTGTTTCTGCCTTTTACAGAGAGGAGTTAGGCTGCATTAGAACAGCTGGCTAGATGAGAAAGCCACAGATGCTGTGAAATTTTCATAAGGTAACTTTTTTCTTTTACATAATATGCTTAGTTATTCATAATATATACTAATAGAGTAAATCACATACTATACTTGATATAGTTTTGCAGAGTGAATATTTTTATCAGATAATTGATATCTGAAAAATGTTGATGGAACTAAAGAAATTATATAGTTAAGCTATTTAAAGCATCCTGCAAGAGTCCCCTGCAGTTTGAGGAAGTTCTGTTGCCAAGACAACTGTAAGAATAAGTTACCATAGTTTGGACAGGGCTATTTTTAAATGCTCTTATTGATCACATTTCTTATTTTATCTGAATAATTGCCAGAGGTATAAAGATTTATTTTTTTATTTGTTTTTGCAATCTATTCAGTTCATATGTCAAATAAAACTTACCTTTGAGACTTACTTAACAATTTTATCAAAATGTTGTTCTAAGATTAAGTGAGTACAATGCCTGTCTAACTGATTACCAGCTAAATAGATACCACTTCATAATTCTAACCTTACAGTTGAGGTAAAGAAAAGTTACTAATACAGAGGTGTAGACACCTGTTCTGTCCAAGTATTTCATGATCTGTTGGATCATAGTGATGGTGGACCAAGCAAATTACCCATATTGTGTGCACCAATATGGTTTGCAAACCATATTGGGACTTAAGACTTTTGTGTGTGAACATTGTGGACAAAACACATTACTGCAAGCAAGAGTAAATAATTACTAGAATAAGGAGCCTAAAAAAAATTGTGCCTTATTCTTTCGTTAGATAGTGGGAACATATACTGAGTACCTTAGGCTTCTGGTTGGGTCATTGCACATCTTATGCAGATTTGAAAACTGTGCTGATTGGTCTACATAAACCTTTAAAATGAGAATTTTGTAGGACTATTTCAGGTCTTCACCAGAAGCACAGGAGGCTCTCTAACTTGGTCTCATCAACAAGAAAAAACAGGCTGCAATGTCTATCAGAAACTAGATCTAATAAAATCTGATGCTCTCAGAACTTCATTCTTGAGCTGGAACATCTGGACAAAGGATTGAGGGAAAGCCACTATTGGCTGGCTGAAAATCATACCCCTGTCTAGAGACAGCTAAAATCTTGTCCTAAATTAATACCTTTTAAACCTTTTTTCTGAGAAGTCCCGGAGACATCTGTGAAATTCTGATGTAAATTCAGAAACTTTAAGGCCTTTCTTCATTATCCTCTGCCTATCTATTTGCTCTTTGCCAATCTAATAAGGTCCATCTCACCACTCTACTCTGCCAACGACAGGATTCATCAACCATTTGTTTCTTCTTTCACTATCGCCTGCATGTTTTCTCCCATGCTATCTTTGTATTGAGCACCTTCTCTGAATTGGTGCTTAAATCCATACTGACCTCCTCAAAATGCTGATCGCATCAAACTAGATGGCAAAAAGACACTTATGAATAATATTTATCTTATTGTTTATATATAATCTGATTTCAGTTTAACTGAAAACTATCCAACCGTGAACATATCTGGCTTTTGTCCCTCATTACTCCCAAATCTGTTACTCACTTGGCCTCTCGTCACAATTAGATTGTAAGGTCTTCAGGGGAGCAGCCATCTTTTATTCCTTGTTTGGCTGGTGCGCTATGTGGTCCCAATCTTGATTGGAGCCAGCAGGCATTACAATAATACAAATAATAAGTCATAAATGAGAATTTTACCACATCCCCTTCTACTGCATAGTACTGGTCTAGTTGAACACTGGGTACTTGCTTATTTTCTAAAGAAAGTGCTTTCAATATTTTTTTTAAATTGCCTCATGGGTGACTGACATGTTAGCTACTAGTAGTTTGGCATTTGGCACTTCAGAAGCTGAATTTAAAAGGAAACATGATTTACATGCTTCAACCTGCCACTGTCGTTCTGCTATACAATTATGTCCTGAACATGAAGACAAGGTGGCATCAGAACTTGTCAGCTCTCTGTCCATTGTGATCACATAGCTTGCACTGCCCACTGGAGAAAAAAGCAGAGGCATTTTTGACGGTGTGCATATTGCTGGAATGATAGCAAGAAATTATGAAAACCTCTAATGCAATTAAATTTTTTAATTTGTCATCTGGATATTCAGCTTAATTGCGAATTTTGGCCGTCTAAATTGAGATTGGTCCTTCTAATTATGGAATTCTATACAGGAGTGTTGGAACAATTTGTGTATTTGGGGAGGGGGTGCTGAGAGCCATAGAACCAAACTGTGAACCCTGTGTATAATGAAAACCACTTAAAGCCAGGGGGTGCAGCAGCACCCTGAGTTCCAGCACCTATGGATCTATATATACAGATCACTGAATCACTGAAAAGTTATAGGCACATATGCTTAACAGTAGTGAAAAAGTGCTAAAACTGTAGAATACATTTAAATGATTTTTAACTGCATTAGCTGAAATTGGTATGACCCTGGGTATAGTTTGAACCAATTCATGTAAGAGGAGTATCTGTTTTTTTCTATGAAGTGCGTTCAGTAAAATGTTCTTAAATATAGTAAGTCTATTTATACCTTTCCCACAACAACAAAATGTTCACTTTATTGGTTCTGAATAAAAAGAATTTTGTGGGTAAGGGTGAAAGGGAAGAGCTAGTTCTGAGAAGACCAGTGAAGAAGGTTTCTAGGATTTTTTTCTCTCTCTTACCAAAAGGAGGCAGAAGAAAACCAAAGGGAAATAAAGTGAGGAGGAAGAGTGTGAGGTTGAAAGTAACAGGTATAATTCAGCAACTGGGTCAGTATCTAAGGCTGAAAATTAAAATTCCTCACATTTGTTCAACAAATGCTTAGGATTGATGATAACTCAGCAGTTTAATGAGAGGCAGAATCACCTATTATGTTACGGAAAGACACTTTGCTTTAAGGATTAGTTACGACATCTGGAGGTGTCCCCAGTTCTTGCTGAGTCCAGAAACTGGATCCAGATGGAGAAAGCAGTGCATATTATACCTTAAAAAATCAGTACAGAGGGAAAAATAAACATGTCAAGCCAGATTTAAGAAGTGAGGAATCTTGTCCTATATCTAAAGCCAGCTGAATCATTATGTATCTGGGACTACATTTGAACAGACTGGGTATTACCTCACAGTCCTTCAATATTAAAAGCCTCGCAGGAGTAACATCTAAGACTTTCCACCTTAAATCCAGCTAAGCATCCTTGAAGGTACAGGCAGCTGAAATCTGAAGACAGCAGAAATAAAAATATGTTAAGTAACTTTTATGACCCAGAGGTGTTATATTTTCCTTTCCACAGTTAGTAATAAAAGTAAAATTTACTTTAGCATGCGTTGATCTTGATTCCTCTGTCTTCAGGTATATCAGATACTAACTAATATAGGCTTTCTGAGAACTTTAAACTGTTAAGACATTGTTTTTTGCCTGGGTTTCAAGTATCTACTAGTTGCTGCAAAGTCTCAGTACTTAGCAGATAACTGATTTAGTGTTACGTGGCCTTACAAATAAGATGGAAATTTCTCTGAGAGCAGGTTTCCATGAGACATCTGTACCACTTCCTGTTTCTGGCCTGTCAGTGCATTTCTAGTTAACAAAAAAGTTGTTTTCAATAGTAAAAGACTAAGTTAGTTAAACTTTTTTCAACCCCCGTCAACAGTTTGGGATTTAATTCCAGATTTGGCCAAACATTAGGGTTAATTCTTATAATATCCGCATGGATTTGCCTATCCTTAAGATAAAGGCACTGGCTGGAGTCTTTTTTTTGGAGTCCCTGAAGGATAAGGGCATCAATATGTTTACTACAGTAGCAATGCTTATTGATTTCTGTTGGCAAAGATAAAAATCAAGCAAAAATATATTGCAATGTAATAAGGGACAACATTATCATGCATGGGCATTTTATAGGTAGAGATTACAAGGTGTTTTACAAAAGGTAGAAAATCTTAATCCCCATTTGATAAAGAGAGCACAGAGGCTAAGAGCCACATTTTTCTTCAGGGGAAGTTGTGGTTACTCCTATAGCCCTAGATGATTTAAATAATTAATTTTGTTTAATGTTATTCCCAATAATTAAGACACTCAGATGAAGAGGGCATTTTGAAAATTTGAGCCTAAGTATCTTGCAACAGATCTAGGAATAGAACCTGGATCTCCAGACTCCCAGCCCATTAGTCAGTTTGTTTGTATCTTTTTTCCTCAGATCATCTAATAAGAACTTTCCCAGTGCATCACCACTTTTAAAGTCGATATGTGTTTTGACTGAATTCCACACATTTTTTCTTTGTAGAAATGGCGAAGGAACTTTCTCTTCTGACTGACATACCAAACCAAAGATTAACTTTTACCAAGGTGGAGAGGTGCACAAATAATCAGTCTGTTTTCCATCTAGAAGTTGCTGCTGCTGCTGCTAAGAGAAAAAGAGCATATTTTTAAAACCGTAATTCCTCAGTCTAAGAGTCCCTAGCAGGATGGTGCTGCAGCTAGACTTCTGTAAAGAAGGCTACCTTTGAGCAAATGAAGAGGCTTTTTACCTATTAGTGACAACTGTATTTGATAAGGAAGATTACTGCTCCATGGTTCTTCATATTAACGACCATGAATGATTGTAAGGTATGAAGGCCAATAAATAGGAAGGTGGCTATTGTGTAAACACCAGGGATGCACAGTACTCTCCTTCTGCAGCTGTAATTGTTTGAAAAATGTGTTTAATACGACCTCACACATTTTTCATGGTTAGTATTTTAAGGAGTTATTCAACAGCAAAGATCCGAGCCATTGAGCATAGTGAGAGGTTGTGTTCAGTTTTCTTAGCCTAAAATGACTATTAGTTTAGATTATGTTTTGGGACTGTTGTTGGAAAAGTACACAATGACCTATGGTTCTGGGCCTGTTTAGTCTCCCACTTTGTGTGTGTATGTACACACATCAATGCAATTTACTGAACTGAATGTCAGCCCTCCTCAAATGTATTTCATCATGTGCTGTATGACAGCAGAATCAGAGTTTAATCTGTGCTTCAATACAAGTTTCTCATGAGTTGCTGCAGGTAGTAATACAGTATATTATACATACATAGTGTAGTTGTTTGGGATCCCAGTGTCAAAATACTGCCATACCTGCAGTGGAAGAAAATTTGTGTGAAGAACACCACACAATAGGCATTAAAGAGGAATTTTGGGAATTACACGTAAACAAACCAATACTCTTAAGAAAAGAGCCCGGGGATCTTTAATATCCATACAGAGCAGAAACATTTAAAAAAAAAACCTTATCCAGTGGATTCATATACAGCAAACTCTATGGTACTTTAAAAAAAAAAAGGAGCAAATTAATCCTGAGGAGGTTTTAATACTTTATATCCAGAAAATCTAATCACTACTAAGCCAAACTTTAGCCCAGTGAGGCATCATCCCTCCTGTCAGTTGCACCCACGCAATTTTTGGTTGACTTTTGTAGGAGAGTAAATGGATGTGAACTAGGAATGGGATGATTGATTTAGACAAACATTCTACAGATCCAAACTAGAATAAAATCCAGTCCCAGCATTTTTTGAGCTTCAGAAATAGATGTTTTCTCAAATTAAAATTTTAATTTCTATTTCCCTTTGTAGTTTCTGGTAGTAGCCACAGAACTGCAACAAAAGCCAGGTTCTGAATGTCTGAGACTGCTGACATTTCTGCTATTGAAATAGCTGCTGGCTTTGTGTGGCAAATGTGAATGTACAGACACCTGTTGAGGCTCTGGGACAAACTGCTTAGAAATACAGCCCTATGGCTAATACTACAGTCACAAACAAGGGTAGCAACTTAACTGATATATGAGCAAAATCAACTGTCCACTAAGATTGTTTTCAATAAATAAGTAGGAATTTATGTTCTGTACAGCAACCAAGCCTGCTGCACTGTTTTTTGAGAGTTATCATTTTCGGTACAGATAGTTTTTCAATGTTATGGGCTCAGCTGTGGAGTTTATGCAAATTTCTGTAATAGGGAACGATCTCATGAAGCACGTCATCCTTAGATGGCAGGTGGTAGGTTAAATTCCCTACCACTTATTGCTGGCTCCATTTTGGGGGCTTGTGTGAAGGATGGTGGGCCCTGGGTCTGGCTTAATCTCTTTCAACCAGTGCTTGGAGCAAGGACCAAGTAGTCCGTACTAACAGGGACTGCTATTATGCTCTGTACTTGAAGAACAAGTGTAGGATGGGGAGATGCTCCTTGCATAGGCCCCCTCCTGTGCGTCCACAAAAGACAAATCACAAACTGGGTTTAGTTACCATGATTCTCCACAGGGCACATACTGAACTGTGTCCTGGAGAGTTCTTAGGGGCCATGGAGTAGGGCAGTGGAGCTATTCAGTTGTTGCTATTGCAGCCTCAGGGGTGCAGCAACCATTACACTTGTTCTTCCCATTCACCACTTAAGTTTTTTCCCAAATATCTCTGCTGTTGTAGGTGTGGGGACTATGAGCGGGGCACAGCTTTGTGATGTTCCAGGGGATCTGCATGCACACCATGCACGGTATCCTATAATCTTGCTTCCACCCATGCAATGGCACAACACTGATGGCAACCAGAGCTATCTGCACTCATGGAGTGTGGCCAGGATTTAGCTTTTTGTGACAGGCAGTCATGATAATCCTTAGGACCCAATCCTGTAATTGTATCGCCAAGATGGACTCTTGCACCTCTGAGGAGCCTTGTTCATTTCTCCTGGAATCCACACAGGTGTAGAGGACTGTTCATGTGGATCAAATTGCACAATTGACACCTTATCTGTTACATAGCATTTTATAGTTTCAGAGTGCTGTATAGATATCAGTCACTCATTACTTCATTATACTTTCAGTAGATGGATAAAAATAGGCTGAAATATTGAGGCAATTGGCAAGAAACATAAATATATTTGAGTACCCGCACCAGAAAAATAAAATTATACATGATAAACCCAAAAGTTAAAAAATTTCACTTAAAATACAGTTATGTTGTTTTTCTCATAGTTTGTAATTTCCAATCTCAAGTTAAATCAAACTGAATGAGTAGGATACTTTATTATTCCAGTGTAATATGGTAATTTAAAAGAATGGGTATGACATTCTGGGTTGCAGTCCAGGCCACTGAAGGGCTTTGTCACCTCTTCCCTGAAAAGTTGGGTGCCTCACAATGCTTTGCTGCTATAGTTCCAAGCTGGGCTGCTTACAAATAGCTGGAGAGCATGCAGGTCACACCCTGTGTGTCTGTGTATAACTGCAGCTTGCCAGCCATACAGTGATCACACTCTGGCTTCTGCCCGCCTTGGTTACCACTTGCAGGGTGACCCCAGCACACTCCCAGTCAGATTTTCCCCCAAAAAACATGTGTTCTTGGCAGTCCAGATATACTATCTCCATTGCCCCCCTAAGTGATCCATGTAAAACAGTTTGCTGCCCTAAATGGACTTACCCACACTGTTCAAAACACTGAATTAGTTTTGTTTAAAGAATAAACCAAGTTTATTTATGTAACTATGAGGAGATAGGTTTTAAGTGAGTATGAATATAAGGCATTAAAGTCAAAAATAGATACAAAAAATTTTTAGTACTAAATATAACAAACTAGACTTGGTTTAAGGTGAAGTCCCTTACCATGTGTTCCCCAGTAACACTGCTGACTAAATTCTCAGGCCAGGATCTGCTCCTAAAGTCTAATGGCTTTCTTTTGTCTCATCATGTGAAAGAGAGATGGCTAGGGAGAGAGAACTTGGGGTGGTTTTGCCTCTCTCTTTTATACTTCAGTCACCCTTTGAAATGCATTTTCCTAAGGTTTACCCCTAGATAAAGTTCATTCCCTCTGTGACAGTCTTGTGGTGAAAGAAGTTCCATGCTGTTTGCTAAGATGCAGATCTGTTGTTCCTGCCCCCTGCCTTGCCAAATAATGCCCATCATCTTTGATGATACCTGGCTAGAGGCATGACCTTGACCTTTGTCTTTGAGAAACTGATGTATCCAAACCTGTGTGGTAAACACATTTCAGACCTAATTTCAGCTGGTTTATAACTTCACATACAATATTGCCACACACATTTCATTATATTATTGACCAGTGAGTTATTAATTTTCAAATGATATTTCCCAAGGCATTACAAAGGTTATTACAATAGTGTGTAGGGTGCAAATACAGGGGTGCATTCAATCACAGTCGGTGTGTCAAGCTATTACTGATACACTGTTTTCATGTAGTCCATACTGAGAAAACATCTCTTCATCAAATGAGAAGGGAATGCCAAGGCTCATAAGGTCACCATTAAAAAAGGACACTACGTACTGGCAGTGATACAATGTGTACTCCTGTGACACAGAAAGGAAATCTGCGTGTTTGTCTGTTTATATTTGTATATTCACTGCTCAGCCTTAGAACTGTTCTTTGAGCTCGTTTGAGATCTCCAGCTGAAATAAATGTCACCAGCTGCTGAATTATTATAAAAATAATTCTATTTACAAATATGACAACAAGCTGATAACTTACATAGACTCCCCAAAGGATTGTCAGACTTTGCAGAGGCATTCCTAATGGAATATTTTCCTTTATGCTTGAATGACTAGTGGTAATGTTTTAAGTTCAGCTATTAACTGCTTGTCTAGACATGTATTCTCTCATTGATTTGGAATAAAGACACTCTGAGATATTAGGATAATATTCCTTATTAATGATCAGCATCTCACTCTGTCTCTTTTTATAGCCTTTTTTGAAAGTGATCTGTTATCTGGATATCAGTGAGATTAAAGCAGGATCAGGAAATGGAACAAAGTCTGAATAATGGGATTTAAAAGTAAAGTATCATATTCAAAAGACCATGATGTTGAAATGCAGGATATTGTGCTTCTTGACAACACTTATCACTCAGTAGAAGTTGTTTTCAAATTAAGTAACCACAGCAAGATTAAAAATCCATTCCTCCTTTTCAAAAACCTTTTAGTTACAATTCAGAATAAATTTCTATTTTAATTATATAGAAAATATTAAAGTAGCACTCAGTTACACAGAGGTCACCATTGTGGTCATCTAGTCTGGCCTTCTGTTTAACACAGGCTACAGTGTAGGCTATAGAACTTCCTCAAAATAATCCCTAGAATATATCTTTTTAGCAAAAGATCCAATCTTGGTTTAAAAATTGTCAGTGATGGAGAATCCACCATGATGCTTTGTAATTTGTTCCACTGGAAAATATACAAATTATTTCCAGTCTATATTTTCTAGTGTCAATTTCTAGTCTTTAGATTGTGTTATACCTTTCTCGGCTACATTGAAGAGCCCAGTACTAAATACACATTTCCTATTTAGTTGTAGACTTTAATTAAGTCACTTCTTAACCTTCTCTTTCTTAAGCTAAATAGATTGAGCACCATGAATCTATTACTATAAGGCATGTTTTCTAATCTTTTAATCATTCTCATGACTCTTTTCTGATCCTTCTCCAATTTACCAACATCCTTTTTGAATGGGGAACCACACAACTGGTGTTCCAGTCTTCAGGTAATGGTAGCACCAATGCCACGTACAAAGGTAAAGTAACTTCTCCATGCCTATTCAAGATTTGCCTGCTTATGCATCTAAGAGTATGTCTGCACTATGGGATTATACCGATTTTACAGAAACTGATTTTTTAAAAGATTGTATAAAGTTGAGTGCACATTAATTCAGCGGTGTGCGTCCATGTACCAAGGCTAGTGTTGATTTCCCAAGCGTTGCACCGTGGGTAGCTATCCCATAGTTCCCGCAGTCTCCCTTGCCCCTTGGAATTCTGGGTTGAGATCCCAGTGCCTGATGGGGCAAAAAACATTGTCGCGGGTGGTTCTGGGTACAGCCTCACCCCTCTCTCTGTGAAAGCAGCAGACAACCGTTTTGCGCCTTTTTTCCTGGGTGAACTGTGCAAACGCCAGAGCACAGCAAGCATGGACCCTGCTGAGCTCAAGACAGCAATCATGGACGTTGTAAACACCTCGCGCATTATCGTGCAGTCTATGCTGAACCAGGACCTGCAAAACCAGGCGAGGAGGAGGCGGCTACGGCAGCGCAATGAGAGTGATGAGGACATGGACACTGAATTCTCTCAAACCGCGGGCCCCTGCGCTTTGGAGGTCCTGCTGGTAATGGGGCAGGCTCTAGCCATTGAATAGCAATTTGGGGCCCGGGAAACAAGCACAGACTGGTGGGACCGCATAGTTTTGCACGTTTGGGATGATTCCCAGTGGCTGCAAAACTTTTGCATGCATAAGGGCACTTTCATGGAACTTTGTGACTTGCTTTCCCCTGCCCTGAAACATCAGAATACCAAGATGAGAGCAGCCCTCACAGTTGAGAAGCGAGTGGCAATAGCCCTCTGGAAGCTTGCAATGCCAGACAGCTACTGGTCAGTCGGGAATCAATTTGGAGTGGGAAAATCTACTATGGGGGCTCTTGTGATGCAAGTAGCCAAAGCAATCATTAAGCTGCTGCTACGAAAGGTTGTGATTCTGGGAAACATGCAGGTCATAGTGGATGGCTTTGCTGCAATGGGATTCCCTAACTGTGGGGGGGGGTGATCGATGGAACCCATATCCCTATCTTGGCACCGGAGCACCAGGGCACCCAGTACTTAAACAAGGGGTACTTTTCAATGGTGCTGCAAGCCCTGGTGGATCACAAGGCACATTTCACCAACATCCACCTGGGATGGCCAGGAAGGGTTCATGACACTCTCATCTTCAGGAACACTACTCTGTTTAAACGGCTGCAGCAAGGGAATTACTTCCCAGACCAGAAAATAACAGTTGGGGATGTTGAAATGCCTGTAGTTATCCTACCCCTTGATGCCATGGCTCATGAAGCCATACACAGGCAGCCTGGACAGTAGTCAGGAGCTATTCAGCTACAGGCTGAGCAAGTACAGAATGGTGGTAGAATGTGCATTTGGCCGTTTTAAGGCACTGGCGCACATTACTGACTCGCTCAGACCTCAGCCAAACCAATGTCCTCTTTGTTATCACTGCTTGCTGTGTGCTCCACAATCTCTCTGAAAGAAAGGGGGAGACCTTTACAGTGGGGTGGGAGGCTGAGACAAATCACCTGGCCGCTGATTACGCGCAGCCAGACACCAGAGCGATTAGAAGAGCACACCAGGAAGCGGTGTGCATCAGAGAAGCTTTGAAAACGAGTTTCATCATGGGCCAGGGTACAGTGTGACTGCTGTTTGTTTCCCCTTGATGAATTCCCCCCCTTGATTGACTCATTCCCTGTAAACAACCCACCCTCCCCCTTCAATTACAGCTTGCTTAAGGAAATAAAGACACTATCATTTAAAAATCATGTATTCTTTATTAATTCATTATAAAAAGAGGGAGAGAACTGACAAGGTATCCCGGGTGTGGTTTGGGAGGAGGATAGGAGGGAAGGAAAAGGCCACTAAAAATTTTTCAAAATAATGACAGTCTTTTGGTTGGGCTGTCCACAGGGGTGGAGTGGGCGGGTGCACAGAGCCTCCCCCCAAGCATTCTTACACGTCTGGGTGAGGAGGATTCGGATCATGGTGAGGGGTGAGGTGGTTATACAGGGGCTGCAGCGGCACTCTGTGATCCTGCTGCTGTTCCTGAAGCTCCACCAGATGCTGGAGCATGTCAGTTTGATCACGCAGCAGCCCCAGAGCTGCATCCTGCCACCGCTGATCTTCCTGCCTACATCTGATCTTCCTGCCACCACCTCTCATCTTGAGCATCCCTCCTGTCCTCACGTTCACTGGCATCTTTCCTGTAATTTGATACCACATCCTTCCACTCACTCAGATGAGCTCTTTCATTGTGGATCACTTCTATGATTTCCGAGAACACTTTGTCTCACGTCTTTTTTTTCCGCCGCCTTATCTGAGATAGCCTTCGGGATGGAGTAGGAAGGCTTGAAAAATTTGCAGCTGCATTACGGAGGGAAAAAAGGGAGAGAAGTATTTAAAAAGATACATTTTACAGAACAATGCTTATACTCTTTCATGGTGAACAATACTACGTGATTTCACTACAAGGTCACATTTTGGATCTTAATATTGAGTGCCTGCGGCTCTGGTGTTAGAGATCTCACAGACACAGGTCCGGGCAGGAGAATTTGGCTTGCATGCAGCCATGGTAAGCCATTGTCTTTCATCTTCTGCAGCCTTCATATATCCAGGGCCCTCCTTTACCAAATAGCAAGCAAAGCCCGTTCAGTGCTGCTTCTTTCCTGTTAACATGCAGCAGCAGAAACCACCCCCCTATCCAATTCTCTGGGATGATCGCTTTACCCCTCCCCCACCGCGTGGCTGGTAGCAGGGAAGATCCCTGCTAGCCAAACGTGAAAAAGCTCAGCGCCATTCCCCTCCTCTCCCCTTCCCCTTGCTTGGCAACCTGCAAGGAAGGATTTCTTTTAAGCAACAGGCAAACAGCCCAGAAGGAATGGCCATCTCTGTCCCCTTAATTAAATTCCTGAATTTCAACCAAGTTGCCATGAACGATATCACTCTCCTGAGGATAACACAGCGAGATAAAGAACGGATGTCGCTTGAATGCCAGCAAACACTGGGACCATATGCAGCTAGGCTTTGTCATGCAGTGATACCAGATTATTTGCTACATGCATGGCGTGGTCAAGTGTCCTACCATGGAGGACAGAATAAGGCTGCACTGCCCAGAAATCTTCTGCAGAGGCTTTTGGAGTACCTCCAGGAGAGCTTCATGGAGATATCCCTGGAGGATTTCCGCTCCATCCCCAGACATGTTAACAGAACTGTTCCAGTAACTGTACTGGCCGCGAATGCATTGCAAGGCCTCAGGGCAAATTAATTATTAAACACTTGCTTTTAAACCATGGTTTATATTTACAAAGGTACACTCATCAGAGGTCCCTTCCATGACTTCATTGTGTGAGATAGTGGCTTGGAAGGGCTGGGAGGGTAATTCCGTCCAGGTGAGAGAGAGCTCCTGGTTGTTGAGGAGAATGGAGTGCTGTGTGCTCTCCGCAAGTTCATCCTCCTCTTCCTCCTCCTCCTCATCTTCCCCATCTGCAGAATCCTCAGCCATGGCTGAGATTACCACCCCCACATTGGAATCCACGGACAGGAGTGGGGTAGTGGTAGCGGACCCCCCTGAGAATTGCATGCAGCTCAGCGTAGAAGCAGCATGTTTTTGGCCCTGCCCCGGACCTTCCGTTTGCTTCTTTGGTTTTCTGGTAGGCTTGTCTAAGCTCCTTAACTTTCACACAGCACTGCACTGAGTCCCTGGTGTGGCCACTCTGCATCATGGCCTTGGAAATTTTTTCAAATGTTTTTTCATTTTGTCTTTTGGAACAGAGTTCTGTTAGCACGGAATCCTCTCCCCATGCAGCAATCAGATCCAATACCTCCCGTGCAGTCCATGCTGGAGCTCTTTTTCGATTCTCAGGAGACTGCATTGTTACCTGTGCTGATGAACTCTGCGTGGTCATCTGTGCTGGTGAGCGCTCCATGCTGGCCAAACGGGAAATGAAATTCAAAAGTTCGTGGGGCTTTTCCTGTCAAGCTGGCCAGTGCATCCAAGTTCAGATGGCTTCCCAGAGCGGTCACAATGGTGCGGTGTGGGATACTGCCCGGAGGCCAATACTGTTGAATTGTGGCCACACTAACCTTAATCCGACATGGCAATACCGATTTCAGCGCTACTCTTCTCGTCAGGGAGGAGTACAGAAATCGGTTTTAAGAGCCCTTTATCGATATGAAGGGCTTTGTTGTGTGGACGGGTGCAGGGTTAAATTGGTTTAACTCTGCTAAATTCGATATAAACACATAGTGTAAACCAGGCCTAAGAATTGCATTAGCTTTTGGACTACGGTGTCACACTAGGAGCACATGTTCAGCTGATAAAGTTTGCAGATGACACGAACACTGAGCGAGTGGTAAATAATGAAGAGGACAAGTCACTGAGACAGAGCAATCTGGACTGCTTGTTAAGGTGGATTCAAGCGAATAATATCTGTTTAATTATGGCTATATGTAAATATATACATCTAGGAACAAAAAATAGACCATACTTACAGGATGGTGCACTCTCTCGAAAAGCAGTGACTCTGAAAAAGACTTCGGAGTGCACTGGATGCTTATGTTCACCTGATTACATTTTGAGACCTCTCAGCCACTTTTTAATCCATTTAATGTATGACATATAAATTTTACACATTTCTAGTTTCTTAATCAAAATATCAAAAGGTACCAAGTCAAAGTATATTATCTCAACACTATACCTTGATCAACTAAATTTGTAATCTCAGGCAAAAAAAAGTTAAACAGGATATATTTTCCATAAAGCCATGTTGATTGGTATTAATTATATACCCCCAATTTAATTCTTTATTCATGAGTCCCACATCAGCTGCTATATTATCTTGTCCAGGATCAATGACAAGCCCATAATTAGCTGGGTCATCCTGTTTACCCTTTTTCAATACTGCACAACATTAGCTTTCTTCCTGTCTTCATGAAGTGCTTTTTTTTTTTTTAACCATAACAAAATAAAGAAATATTTGAGTTTGGCCAGAATATTAAAAAAATCCATTTCATTTTTGTGGGAAATAAAATACATTTCTGCCCCATTTTTAACTTTTTAACCTTTTTTAAACCCATTTTTTAACCTTTTTTTTAACCTCTGGAAAAAGCAGAGGGAAATAAAATGAGGCTTGTTTCTCCCACTAAAGTAAAATAAGGTTGTGTTTTTGTTTTGTTCCAGAAATTTCCCACAAACTTCATTTGGAAAGTTTTCTTTGAGGAAAATTAAAAAAAACAACTGAACATTCAAGTTCAATTAAATATATTCATTTCTTTCATTTTCTTTGTGAAATATATATACCAGTTTTCAATCAGGTATAATACTACAAATAAAATTATACATGCTCATAAGCATTGAACGAATTTGCAATAGTTCACATATCTCTTATGCTCTTGTAGCACTAAAAATGGGCAGTCATAGTATTTTGCACTTTTATTTTTGCATTCATGTGACAAATTATGTGAATTTCATGACATTGACATAAATAAGTTTCTTATTTAGGCAAACCCTTAATAACTAACAACTAACTATTTTACTTATCGGCCATAAAGAGGCTATGACTTTCTCAAGTTTAGTCATTATTCAAAAGTTTACCAAGTAACTTCTGTGAATAAGTTCTCGTCTGTATCTTGTTTATGAACAGTTCAATGTAAGTATTCTATATCCAAAATTAAAAATTTTGATTGGATACATAGGACACGTGTCTCTGGTCATATCCTGGAATAAGAATATTTACATCAATTACCTGAATTACAAAGTCAGAATTTGCTTCTGTGAATATTCACAATATTTGTCCCCAGATTCTCTCTTTTAGTGATTGTTCTGTTAAATACATTTAAAAATCCAAACAATTATTGATGGATTTTTTTTTCAGTAGGCACCACTCTATGCTATACACATTTTTATAAGGGGGCATACTGAGGTAGAGCAAGATTAAACTCTGTGAACTAGTGGCAGGACTGAGAACAGAAAACATGAATTCTGACAGCTAGTCTTCAGCTTTGACCATCCAGCTATACTCCTTAAATAAGTACAGAATGGAATTCATAAGTGTTTGTTTTAAAGGATAACAAATTTAAAGCTAACTAATCTAATTTAAAATGAAGGAGATTAACAGGTCAAGATAGACAATCTTAATGTATAAAGTACTGTGTAAGGCAACACGAACAAAACTTTGTCCAGTGCTGAGTAGTACATTGCTAAAAAAAAACAAAATTTGTGACAGGATGCAGAAGAGGCTGAAAGGATTAGAAAATCTATTTGATAATCTGTGCCTGTAGAGTTTTCTTATGTATGGACTTGAAAAAAAGAGGAGGGGATTTGATTAGTGTATCTATATTTATTTAAGAAGGTTTCAGAAAGCCCTTAAGAAGGCCCTGTTCCCTCTACAGCAGAGGTCGGCAACCTTTCAGAAGTGGTGTGCCGAGTCTTCATTTATTCACTTTAATGTTTTGTGTGCCAATAATACATTTTAATGTTTTTAGAAGGTCTTTCTATAAGTCTATACTATATAACTAAACTATTGTTGTATGTAAAGTAAATAAGGTTTTTAAAAATGTTTAAGAAGCTTCATTTAAAATTAAATTAAAATGCAGAGCTTCCTGGACTGGTGGCTAGGACCTGGGCAGTGTGAGTGCCACTGAAAATCAGTTTGCATAGCGCCTTTGGCATGTGTGCCATAGGTTGCCTACCCCTGCTCCACAGTGAGACAGCGAAAAGAAAAGGCATGATCTGAAACTTGTAAAGAAGAAGCCTGGAGCCGATGGCAAAATGGTTTCTTTTCTCCAATCAGAGATCAGCATGTGGAACAGTCAGAGAGATGTGATTGTTATTGCATGAGGAATCTTTATTTAGAACATTTGGGCCAAAAATGAGGGCATATTTAGACACGGGTGTGATGTGTTCAGAAGGTCATATCAACCTGTACACTTACACATTGAGCGTCCTTTGATGTTAATTACGGGACCTTATGCTTCATAATATAGTGCCTAATAATATTATTGTATCTTTATGAAAAGCAGGAATTTCATATCACGTGTCAGGAGCACCAACCAAATGGATAAAAGTTTTCTCTCTCTTTCTATTTAATGCACCCATCATAGTCTCTGACAACCAAATTATAACCATAAAAGTTAAGATATTAAAAAATATATCCTTGAGTCTAAATTACATTCTGCTTCCAACCCTAGTTGACAGTCAATAGAGAGAAATGTTCAGGGGCTGGGGGCATAGCAGGTTCATTATGACTCTTGCTGTTCTCAGGGCACAGTTCCAAAGCTCTCCCTTTGCTCAGGTCTCGCCTCAATAACAGCACTGTAAACTGACCAGCAACATCCATCTGGAAGACACGCTCCAAATAATAAGCCCAAACAGAAGGGATGGAAAGAATGTGGGGGAAGGCAGGAGGTGGTCAGAAGCAAAGTGATTCTCATGTTGGGCTAGATCATCTTTGCATCTTTTATGCTGTACAACAAGGAGGAACTTAGACCTATTTAAATGAATGGCTGAAGAGTCTCCTGACACAGAGCAATCTCCAAGCAGTATTTTCACCTGCTTTTCCTGGCCTCTCCCATGTGGTGATCATAGGATGCTTTGGGGCCAGAGCACTCTGACTTCTGGTGATGCATGCTAGCTTAATGGCCCCTAGGGGGAAGTGACAAAGTGGCACAATCTGGGCTGCTGCTCTAAGTTGGCCTACAGTTGCCCAGAGAATAAGAGTAGAGGGTAGGGTGGTGGAAAGCCTCTTTTGTATCCCCCCCATTAGGTATGATAAGAGTAGCTCTAATGCATCTGAGGATCTGGTTAGGCACCTAGCTACTAAGTCTTTTAGAAATGCATATAAAACATGAATGACTTGTTGGGTATTAAATACAATTCCACTGCAATTAAAATATCTATCAAAACCATTTCCCTTTGAGGCTGAATGCTGAAAAACCAGGCACACCAGTGCGGGGAAACGTACTAGAAACAGAGATGGGGAAGAGGACATGGGCACAAGCAAAGGAAGAAGAGGACAGAAAAAAGTAGTAAAAGAAATAGTAGAACTACTGTACATACGCAAGAGGGAAAGTCAGAACAGTGTTTTGCTACTGAACTCATGTAGGTGTGGTAGCAAATAACACATTGAAGTTCTGGCAGCTATGTATGTGCTGGAGTGGAATTGTTGAGCCAATGTTTTTTGTAACTTTTGAACTAATGACTATTAAACTGAGAGAGGTGAAATCATTACCAGCACAATTAGGACACATAATATTATGTACTACTTTGGAGATAGCTGGGAGCAAACTAATGAGTAATATTGGCCCTTGACCTTAAACTGTAGCAGAAAAAAAAGGAACAAAAAAGGAAGAAATACCATATATATTTCTTAAGTAAAGTCTACATACTTAACTGTTTAAGCAATCTACTAGTACATTTACACTCTGGGCTGACTAAATAAAGCCAAAAAAGCCTTTATGTAGGCAGGCAGAATACTCTTACGAGGATTTCAGATCCCTAATTGAATATTTTTGGCCTCATTTAGATCAACATTTTAACTGTCTTGCTAAAGAGCTTTAAGTGCTTTGTCTGGGTTACTCTTTTCTAGATAATTTATAACTAAACTGCACAATGTCCACTGATAATTGGTACTGCATTGAAGGCAAAAGGAGACACTATGTCATAAATATCCTTTTTCACTAGAAAGGGAGATAGTAGTAACTCAGAGCTGCTTTTCTGCAGTTATAAAAGGCATGCTCCATCTTCACTGTCCTGCAAACAATAGCATCCGAAATAAATTCCTTAATATATGTGATAGGATGATATGCTTAATGTGCTTAAATATTTAATTTCTTGGAGAATGACTGAATAATTGAACCGCCTTGCTCTGGCCCAGGCTTCCTCTTGTGTACTTAAAGAAAAAAGAAACAGGGAACTCAATAATTGCCTGCTTCCTAATCCCAAGAAACAATAGATAATGTCACATTTTGTGTCATAGATAAAATGAAAACCAGCTTCTCCAGTTTCTTACAGTTACATTGGCAAAATCATCAAACTGTCAACCATGCTCACTTACTGATGAGTTAGACCAGGGGTCGGCAACCTTTCAGAAGTGTTGTGCCAAGTTCACTGTAATTTAAGGTTTCGTGTGCCAGTAATACATTTTAATGTTTGTAGAAGATCTGTCTATATTATATAACTAAACTATTGCTGTATGTAAAGTAAACAAGGCTATTAAAATATTTAAGAAGCTTCATTTAAAATAAAATTAAAATGCAGATCTTATCAGTTTAGTGTGATCCTTGCTGGGATCCTTGTCTGGGGTTCCAGCCACCAGCCTCACTCAGCCCGCTGCTGGTCTGGGGTTCCATTCACTCAGCCAGCAGCGGGCTGAATGGGGCTGGTGAGGGCCTGAGTGGCTCAGTCCTCTGCCAGTCTGGGGTGCCGGCAGCACTCAGCCTGCTGTCGGTCTGGGGTTCCAGCTACTGGCCCTTTGCCAGTCAGGGTCCCAGCCGCTGCTCTGCTCAGCCTCCTACCAGCCTGGGTGAGCAGAACCCCTGGCTGGTAACAGGTTGAGTGGTGCCAGCAGCCAGGACCTCAGACCAGCAGGAGGCTGAGCCGCTCAGCCCGCTGCTGGTCTGAGGTCCCGGCCGCCGGCCTCACTCAGCCCATTGCTAGCTGAGTGAATGGAACCCCAGACCGGCAGTCGGCTGAGCGGGGCTGGTGGCTGGAACGCCAGACAAGAATCCCAGACCCTGCTCAGCTGGCTGCCGATCTGAGGTTCTGTCCGCCAGCTCCTACCAGCTGGGATCCTGGCTGCCGGCCCCCCTCAGCCCGCTCCCAGCCTGGGGTTCTGCACACCCCAGACTGGCAGGAGGCTGAGGAGGGCCAGCAGCTGGATCCCCAGACTGGCAACAGGCTGAGTGCTGCTGGCACCCCAGACTGGCAGCAAACTGAGCCACTCAGCCCACCGCCAGCCCCACTCAGCCCAGCTGAGTGAATAGAATCGCTGGCCGGCAGCGGGCTGAGCCACTCAGCCCACTGCCAATCTGGGGTTTTGGCTACTGGCTCCTACCAGCTGGGGTCTCAGCCTGCTCCCAGCCTGGGGTTCCCTGGGGGTCCCCAGGCCAGCAGCAGGTGCTGAGTGGGGCCGGCGGCCAGGACCCTGGCTGGCAATGGGGCAGCAGCCAGAACCCCAGAGTGACGGCGGGCTGAGCCGCTCATCCCGCCGCCACATGCCATCAAAAATCGGCTCACGTGCTACCTTTGGCACGCATGCCATAGGTTGCCAAGCCCTGAGTTAGACCATCTTGAAGAAAAAAAGAACAACATTTATCTGTGCATATAAACTTCAGACCATATCGAACAAGGCAGCAGGAAAACTCAACGGCACATAGTGACAGATCCAAAATGTTGGGATGATTATTTATTATATTGCCTTATTAACAGTAGTCTGATATTTACACACACGCTTTTCTTCGAGGTAGGACAATTTGGCAGATGTGTGGATGAAAGGTAAGGCCTGCATTATACAGGATGTTAGACTAGATGATCTAATGGTTGCTCTGGCTGTACATCTGCGAAATACACTAAAGATTACAAGGTGCTCACATATTAGGGTAATGGAGGCCATACAAATACCTTAGATATGTAGAATGTGTTTACTGCCCGTATGTGGTACATTTTTCTTGTCAGTACTGATTGTGTGAATTAGTAAAATTAATTTTTTTTGTTTCTTTTCAGCAAGTTGATGAAGATTTGAAATTCAAAAATAAATGGCAAAAAAAATCTCCTGAAGTCCCCATTACCTTTTTTGGGGGGGACTATTTCTCTGGTTTAGCAATTATTGAGAAGTATAATCTAGTAGTAAAAGTAGGGGGACAGGTGCTCTTTGGACTCTTGGTTCTACTTCTGGCTTTGCCACTAATTTGCTATGATCTTAGGCAAGTCATGCCACATCAATGTTTTTCAATTCACCTATCTTTAGATCTTAGAAGCTATGTGATAATACTTTATTTCACACAAGTGTTGTGAGGCTGTTTTAATGAATGTGTAGAATGTGCTGCAAGATCCTTGGATGAAAAATGATTTCTAAGATTAGAACAGGACAAAAAAAAATCCGATCTCCTCATCCACCCAAGGGACACAGAAATACTATTTTCCCAGCTGTGCTCCAATAAGTGTGTGTATATGAATATCTAACACTCAAGGTGTCATGGTATAAATCCGCACTCTGAACCTTAGTGTCCAAAAGATGGGGTACCAGCATGAAATCCTCTAAGCTTAATTACCAGCTTAGAACCTGTAGCGCTGCCACCAACCAGGAATTACAGTGCCTGGTACACTCTGGTCCCCCCAAAAGCTTGCCCGGGGACTCCCAAGACCCAGACCCTCTAGATCTTAACACAAGGACAGTAAACCCTTTCCCTCACCATTGCCTCTCCCTGGCTTCCCCTCCCTGGGATACTCTGGAAGATCACTGTGATTCAAACTCCTTGGATCTTAAAACAGAGAGGAAAATCCACCTTCCCCCCTCCTCCTCTCTCCCTCTCCCAGACTCTCCCTGAGAGAGAAAGTAATCCTAACACAGAGAGAAAATTAACTTTTCTCTCCCCCAGTTCCCTGGTGAATCCAGACCCAGTCCCCTGGGGTCTGACCAGAATTAAAAAACAATCAGGTTCTTAAACAAGAAAAGCTTTTAATTAAAGAAAGAAAAAATAGTAAAAATTATCTTTGTAAATTTAAGATGGAATATGTTACAGGATCTTTCAGCTATAGGCATTGGGAATACCCTCCCAGCCTACGTATACAAGTACAAATTAAAATCCTTTCAGCAAAATACAAATTTGAACTCCTTCCAGCCAAATACACATTTGCAAATAAAGAAAACAAACACAAGCCTAACTCACCTTATCTACCTAGTACTTACTAGTCGGAGTACATGAGAGCCTGTATCAGAGAGATTGGAGAGAAACCTGGTTGCACATCTGGTCGCTCTCAGAACCCAGAGAGAACAACCACCAAATTCTAACAGCACACACAAAAACTTCCGTCCCTCAAGATTTGAAAGTATCCTGTCCCCTGATTGGTCCTCTGGTCAGGTGACAGCCAGGCTCACTGATCTTGTTAACCCTTTACAGGCAAAAAAGACATGAAGTACTTCTGCTCTATTAACTCTTAACTATCCGTTTATGACACGAGGGCTTCTTTTTTGTCTTTTCAAATCCCAGCTGGAAACATTAGTAAAGATTTATGAACATTTCAAAACCAAAAATAAATATAAAAACATTCAGACCTGTAGACTTCTATAGACTATAGATGTCTTGTACTTTCTGTACAGTTTCTTATTATAATTCCAGATAAAGAACCCAATGGTGGCAGATTTATGATTATCAAACTCTCATAATATCCTTTGCTTTTATAGTGAAGGAGTCAGATTGATGCTCATTTAAGTTAGTATAGTGGAGCCCCTTAATTGACACAGACTCTGCAGAAAAAAGAAGCATGCTCAGTTAGAAGTAGTGCAAGGTTGTCAGAATCTCACAGAAATACATAATGCTTGGAGACATTCACTGTAATTTCCCTAACGGATTCTATAATAAACACGTACAAAATTAACATATTTAAGATACTGCATTAAGGGGAGGCGGTCTAATTTAGAAGCCATAATACAGCAGGGAAGGAGCCTGTAACCAGCAAAAGGCTGAACTGTGGGAGGTTTATGCCATCAAACAACAATTTACACCTGTTAATTACTGTGATGAGACTTGAAGGCAGCACTAGGCATGACATGTATCCATTGTTTAGAGGCAATAATAGTGTCATATTTTACATAAGATATATGATAACTGAAATTTTTTACATGAACTAGTTTCCTGCATGTCATTTTTCAGAGAGCCTATCATGGGCCTCTGGCCATATTTTTAAAGGTATTTAGGCACCTAAACATTAAGTTAGGCACCAAGTGGCTGATTTCAAAATTCCACTGGGCCCCTATTGTCAACCTTAAGCATATAAATAGATTAAAAAATCTTGGCCCAGACCCTCAAAGGTGGTGCACCAAGTTAGATTCCTCCCATTGACTTCAACATGAGCTTTGGCTACAGAACGATTGAAGGTTCAGGTCCCAAAGCCACATTTACTTTAAGAACATAAGAGATGCCATACTGTGTCAGATCATGGTTCATCTTGCCCAGTATTCTGTCTTCAGCAGTGGCTCCATCAGAGCTTCAGGGAGGTGTAGAGAACAAGGCTTTTATGGAGTGACCCATCTCTATCTTCTACTTACGGCTTCTGGCAATCAGAGGTTTAGAGTTGCCTAGAGTAGTGATCAGCAACCTTTGGCACACGGCCCACCAGGGTAAGCCCCCCGGTGGGCCGGGCCAGTTTGTTTACCTGCCGTGTCTGCAGCACCTGCAGGTGCCAGGGGAGTGCACAAAGCGTCCCTGGCCACCTATGTGCCTAGGGGCTGCAGGGACCTTGCAGCTGCTTCCGGATGCCATGCAGAGCTAGGGCAGGAAGGGAACCTACTTTAGCCCCAGGCCTCCACTGTACTGCTGACTGGATGTTTAATGGCCCAGTCACCAGTGCCATCCAGAGCCGCCAGGGTCCCTTTTTGACCAGGCATTGAAAACTGGACACCTGGCAACCCTAGACCAGTTATACGTCAGTATAACTAAACTATAATACTCATAGCCATGGGATGTCATCAAGGCCCAAGACCTATAAGATTCAACAGATGGTTTCCATGTTGTTTATATGGATAACAAGAATAGTCAGAATTATAATAGTTAATACAATAAAAAGAAGAGTTTTTGAAAGGATATAAAACCTTATGTTTTAGGGTTTAACCCAATGTCTAAGAATTAGGAATTAATATGGGGCCTTCGTGTGGTCAGATTATCCCAGGTCTGCCCATAGTTGAATTTCTTATACCTTCCTTTGGAATATCCGGTGCTGAGCATTGTCAGGGACAGGCTAGTGGATTAGCTGGACCATAGTTCAGATCAAGTATGGCAATTCCTACTTTTCTTTCAGTAAAGTTACTCCTGATTTGCACCAGAGTGACTGAAAGCAGAGGCAGGCCCAGTATTTTTTGTTGAGAATGATTGTCAGCTGGGGGTGCAGTTACATGGATACTGAGTGTGGTCTATATCTAAGATCAAATTGTATTCAGTAATAATTCAGAATCTATGACTGATCTTTACTTTGAGTAGATGTTAGCCACAGTTTCTGAATTGATGATGAACTCCATTTGTCCTCAGCTGTACTTGAAGTTAAAATGTATTCAGTTCTTATTCAGCTATACCCATTGCTGACATAGTGGAGATAGTCTTTAAGTAGACTCTTCTGTACTGATATCTTATTGATATATTAACACTGAAATAGATGTTTCCTTTATAGGCAAAACCATATCAGAATAGACAAATGGGATGTCTAATAGTGTGTCTTGCCTCTGGCACAGATGTTTCAGAGGAAAGTGACATCCTCATGCATCTAAGTATGCAATATTGTATTCAGGGTGGGAATTATTTTCCTGATCTAAGCTGATGATCAATTTATGCCCTGAATTATGAAGATTGATAGCTCTTGTTATTTTATCCTAACTGTGGCAGTATCACTGCAGATGAAATTCCTGATCATATCTTAATTTCAGTTCTTAATTATCTACCTACCCCTAATTTTCATCTGACTGGGGAGAAAAAAACCCTGCTCTACTTTACATATCCCATTTTACCTATCCCTGGAGTTATGACAGTAAATATTCAGTAACTTTGCCATTGTTGCGTCTTCTAAGCTGTGCTAGAAAATGGAGGCTATCACAATCCACCATAGTCATACACAAATAAAAAAAAATTATAACCAACTGCTTTTTTACTGAAGCAATATTAAGAAGTGCTGTAATGAGGGAAGAGCTAATGTCTATACTTTTCAACACAGATGCCTCTAAAAGGTGAACGATCAGTTCCTACTAATAAAGGAATGGGTCAGCCCACATGTGAGTGCACTGCAGTGAGAGACAGCCTGATGTAGAGAGTAAATAAAAAGGGTTCCAGATACTTCTATATAAATGAAGATGAAACAAATGAAGCAATAATTAACTCATATCTTTGTTTCACTTGCAGTTTATACTAGTTCCATTTTTTACAAAAAATGTCTTGTGTGAAACTTAAGAGTAGTATATACTATATGATTTGAGACCTGGTTTTTCAGAAAAAACAAAAAAACCCATCAACTCAAAACAGATGTTAGATACAGTGAAGATTTATTAGCTTATCTAATCGGTCCGTCTTCTAATTCCAGATTGTTCCCCAAAGTAATATGCTTTGTCAAGTCAAGTTTTAAATTACCTGATCAATGGGCTTTCACTGTTTCTCTTAGAATTCATACAATAGGGCTTCTACAGCTTTCCTTAGCTGATGGATAAAATCCCCCATGATATACTTGATCTCATTAGCGAGACTACTCACATGCCTTAAAATCAAAAATATGTTTAAGTGCACTGGCAGATCAGAGCCAAAATGTCGGAACTGACCCTCATAAACAGTGACCTTTTACAGATTCCCCATTCTCCCTCTTTGTAGACGTCATATCATCAGTGGCTCTTGTTGAGTGATCATTGCCCTGTCTCTTATGCTGCACTTTCATTGACAATAAGCAAGACTGAAAGCCTTGCACACAAGCACCACTCCTCTTCTTACAAGTCATCTGCTTCTTTGTGCTATCTTAAAGGAGAGTTTTATTTTATTTTTCTTCTCTCCAGTGGAATGTATTTTCCTACAAGGGAAAACCTTTAGCTCGATTTTTTCTAGAAAGACTTATAGAAAAAATCATTGCTCAATAAAAGTCTGAAGGCCTTGGAAAAAGGCTTCTAACAAATTCTGGCTGGCAAAGTGTAAAGAAAAAGTCCTCTGTACACCCACAAGCAATTTCCAAAACCTTTGTCTGTTGCCTGATCTCAGAGTTTGTGTCATGGTATAAACCCCCACTCTGAACCTTAGCATCCAAGAGATGGGGTACCAGCATGAATTCCTCTAAGCTCAATTACCAGCTTAGTACTTGTAGCGCTGCCGCCAACCAGGAATTCCAAGGCCTGGTACACTCCGGTCCCCCCAAAAACCTTGCCTGGGGACCCCCAAGACGCAGTCCCTCTGGATCTTAACACAAGGAAAGTAAACCCTTTCCCTCACCGTTGCCTCTCCCAGGCTTCCGCTCCCTGGGTTACCCTGGAAGATCACTGTGATTCAAACTCCTTGAATCTTAAAACAGAGAGGAAAATCCACCTTCCCCCCTCCTTCTCTCTTCCCCTCCCAGACTCTCCCTGAGAGAGAAAGTAATCCTAACACAGAAAGAAATTAACCTTTCTCTCCCCCTTCCCTCCTTTCTCCCTGGTGAATCCAGACCCAGTCCCCTGGGGTCTGACCAGAATAAAAAAACATTCAGGTTCTTAAACAAGAAAAGCTTCTAATTAAAGAAAGAAAAAAACAGTAAAAATTATCTTTGTAAATTTAAGATGGAATATGTTACAGGGTCTTTCAGCTATAGACACTGGGAATACCATCCCAGCCTATGTATACAAGTACAAATTAAAATCCTTTCAGCAAAATGCAAATTTGAACTCCTTCCAGCCAAATACACATTTGCAAATAAAGAAAACAAACATAAGCCTAATTCACCTTATCTACCTAGTACTCACTATTCTGGACATATAAGAGTCTGTATTGGAGAGATTGGAGAGAAACCTGGTTGCACGTCCGGTCGTTCTCAGTACCCAGAAAGAACAACAACCAAAATCTAACAGCACACACAAAAACTTCCCTCCCTCAAGATTTGAAAGTATCCTGTCCCCTGATTGGTCCTCTGGTCAGGTGACAGCCAGGCTCACTGTTCTTGTTAACCCTTTACAGGCAAAAGAGATATGAAGTACTTCTGTTCTATTAACTCTTATCTGTTTATGACAGTTTGATACTGCTATGAAAAACTAAAGAGGTATAAGAATTTCCTAAAGGCTTACATGCAAACAAGTATCACCAAACCTTCTCTACTATATTGGAATACCTGAACCCTTGCCAAGTCCTGTTCCTAACTTGGTAAACACACTGGGTGAAATCTTAGGCCCATATAAAATCAAGTTTTGTCATAGGTTTCAATGGGGACAGGATTTCATACTGTTACATTGTGCGAACCTATTGGTGAGGCCTTTCTTCTCAATAGACCCTTTCTATTATATAGTTGGATTATAGATCTCATGAAGTTTTTCTTAATAAGATTAGGGGGATTAGTCTGGTGTCCTTGTTGAGCGGTTTCCTCTTCCTCCACTCACTATTTTCTAGATTTTCCTAACTGGGACAAGATTTCAGTAATATGCTTGTGAGAATCCATCTCTCTCTCTCCAAGAGCATTCTGAATTTTGCTATGTAAACATCCTTATCCAACTAATCTTTTCAGGATCCATCTACACTTGTGACTGTACAGGTTCAGGTTACATATGTGTTGTGCCATAACCCCCCTTATTTTCCTCATCTGAAATATGTTCCTGAGGGACAGCCTAGCATGTTGAAGCCAGCATGCATGAAGAGTGTGGGTATGTATGTGACTCTGCTGTGGCATGGCCTGGTACCCATTCGACAGTGCAGTGTGGGCAGATGAAAGAGGCATGGGTATCCACAGTGCTCCAGGGCCATTCCCACAGTGCACTGATTCCCTTATTGCCTGACCATTGCCCAGAGGTATAGAGGTCCCTGACCTCCCCCGACCACCAGCAGTCACTGGTAGTAGCAACCTGTGCTGAGCACTTCAGAACAGTTTTCCCTTGAAATCTATTGATCAGGTAAGACAATCATGAATCATGATCTGACAGCAGATATCTGGTCTCTGTAACACAAACAAGTGCTGCTCCATGTATGGCCAGAGTACCCTTTGCCTAGGATGGCAGGAACATTCATCTGTACCAGGAGATTTACGGAGGCTAGAGGATGCTGGTATTCACTGGAGTCTGTTCCAGTGTCGGGAGCATATGAAGCACCTGACGCTCTGTACTGGAGGGTGAAAGACTCCAACAATCACTGCAGGAGGGGACCTAACACATGCCTCTGCTATAATGAGCTGGATCAGGTGCTCTACAGAGCTGAGAGTATGGAGCCTCACGTGACTCAACACTGCCAGGTCTCATTGTACAATGAAGTGTCAATGAGGGGCAGGTGAGGAGACAGCAGGGGCCTCAGAGAAAGTCCTGGAGGAAGCCCCAGGAGCCACTGAGGAAAAGGAGCATGTGGTTCTGCACCTCTACCCAGCAGACCATGTCGAGGAACCCTCCCTAAGGAGCATCAGGACCCAGACCCACTGCAGGAACCTGAATCTAATGCTAGTGAGCTTTACAATGGATCCTGAGCCTCCCCAACAATATACCCTATTTCTCTGGTGGTACATTCCTCAGGCCATCCCTACCACCACATCCCCACACATACCCCACACTCCACACAGACATGGTCCCAGAGAAACACACAGCTGTAAATTAATCATTTTATTGTCCTCCCATGAACCACTGTAAAGCATTTGGTAGAAGCTATATCAGGTGATTAACAAGTAGTCACTGTACCTCAATGGGTGGGGAAGGTAAAAGGAGGAAGGAGGTGGGTTTTAAAAGAGCCCAGGTATGGAAATAATAGTTTTATTACACTTATAGTTGTGCAAAGACCCAAACCACCCGAGTCTCACTCATCCTCCCCCTGTCTTTCCTTTTCCTTATGACAAGAGCTGTGCAGAAGGGGTATGGGAGTAACTGTTGGCTTGTGTGTGAGGGCCCACCTCTGGGAAATGAAAAGGAACCACTTGGTTGTCCAGAGAAAGTCAGAAAGGTCCATTCTCTATGTGACCGTTTCAAAGGTTTTTTTTTACCATTCACTGTCCCTGGTATCTGTCCTCTCCCCATGTTGAGTCACTCTGCAGAAGCTGGGAGAAGCAGGAGAAGCATCCACTGCAGCAGTTGCATAAACACAGTGCCGCGTCCCTGAGCAGTGGAGAGGTGATTGACTTCTGATATTTAGCCAAAAATGCATGGAATAACTATACTTCTGGAGTCTCTGTTTCTCTGTCCTTTTCAATGCTGTTCACTGGACATGGTGGCTGGACTCTCTGACAATGCAAGAGGAGTTAGGGGTGAATGGATGTTTTCTGTGGTTTTTTGTTCCTCTTTCATGGGAGTTCCATCTGCTATCTTAGAACATAGTCACATTCCTCCCAAATTTCCTCCTAGTTCTGTTAGCATAATTCAGAATTTTTTGGTGTAGAAGAAATTCAAACTGGTTCCTCAAGTTTAGCTGCAGGGCAAATGAGCTTTGTGTACTTTTGTAGCTCATCAAACCCCTCCACTCAACAAATATGTAGAAAGGTCACCATTAGCAGAAACATCTTTCTCTAGGTGTCCTGGTGTCCTCTGCAGTACTGGAAAGTCACTTCTCTTTTCCATTCTGGTATCTTCAAAAATGCTATGTTCTATAATACATGTCCAGCTGTTAAAGAAGGAAAAGGTGACCAGTAATGATACCATTGAAAGAACAAAATCCCACCCCAATTGACCCCTTGATGCGCTGTAAACACTATACTATTTTAATGAAACTAATACAGATATCTTACCATTTATACCATCAGGTCCTTTTTCGTGGGCTACAAAAGTAGTCTGAAGGAAGAAGGCTGTAGCAGTTGCATTTCTGGGATTCTGAAAAGTATCAATACAGCCAAGTTGTATTATATGAGGGGAGTCAGGTATCTTCCATGGACAATTAAATATAATGATATCCTTGTCTGTGACTTGGCAGGACTTTTTGATGCTGACAAGGAACATATTCTGGTGGTATGGCAGGAGCAGCACTGCACAGATAACAGGAGAAGAGGCAGAAGGACTGGAAAACCTTCTTCTTGGTACAGATAGGAGGAGTTAAGAGCAATTTAACTTTCTCAGGGAGAAGAAGAAATTGGCTCTTAGGGAAGATGATTCTGCAAATGGAGGGACAGCACAGACAGGGGAAGTATGTACAGAGGGAATGTGATTATGCATTCAGGCAGCAGTGGAACGCTTTTTTATCCTGCCTGCCTCTGTGGCCCCTGATCTTGTATAGGAACAGGCATCACCTCCTCCACCTCCTTCTCCTCTTCCTGCCCAAGCTGCTGGTGAGGTCATAAATCTGACCTTCCACCCGTGCCAGGAAGGAGTATGCTGGATTCCTGGCACAACATCCTCTGCAGGCACCTAAAACCCTTCACAGGGAACCCCCCCGGAGCATTCATGAGGGGAATGCTGAGCCCAATCCAGTCACTGTAGCTCAGCCTGTGTTCAGCCCCCAAAGCCCATGCAGAAGATGTCCCTGTTTGTCCCTCCACACAACATTCCACAGCTGTTCCTTCTGGTCAGGGAGAGGGGAATATTGAGGAGACATGCCACAGACTTTAATGTTTGTCCACTTCCCAGGGAATTCAGCTTTTTACTTTTGTTCATTCTTTCCTTTTACAAACCATTTTAGCGCTATGTTTGATGTATGTATGTAAATAAAATATACTGTTCGCTTCACTTGTGTGTACTTCATTTTACAAGTGTGATCGATGTGATACTTCTCAGTGGTTTGGGATCAGCACATGAATGATTTCTTAAATGTTTAGCACCAAGGAAATACAAACAGTTTCCTCCTACCTCCAACCACTTCTTCTCCCTCACAAAAATTTGTTTTTTTTTTTTAAAGGTTATGACAATGAAGTAAGCTTTGAAATAACTGAAAGAAGAAAGATTAACTGAAGCGTCTTTATGGCTTTGTTAATGATTTAAGTGATAATAGAGACGAGGGAAACAAAACTAAATTACCACAGAAGATCTCTGACACTGAACAGTGTTTTTATGACCCCTCCTTCCTCACCCCCACCAAACAGTGACCACTGGAAACCATGGGAATAATTATGCATAGCACCTGATAAGTGCTGTCAGAAAATGTTGTGAGGATGAAATGTGTGAAATCCCTCCCAAAGTTTTACGGAACTTTTAAAACATTACTTTAACAATGCTTAAGTGTTCTTATGATGCTTTATTTGGGCATCCAGAACTATAGGTCACCCTGTTACCCTCCTGCCTCAGTGAATGAGAGACTTGTGGTGCTAAACTGGGTGACAGTTCCCTGTCCCTCAGTCTGTTAGTTGCCCAGACAAACTTCTCAGGGATCTTCCCGCCCTTACTGTGCCTTGCAAGTTAACACTTGGTGTACCCAATTCCTGAACTACCCAGAAGCATCCCCCTGTAGCATCTGGCTCTCACAACTGAACACGCTCAGTAACTGCCAAGTCTTCTGCCTCCAGAGAGACAGTGTACACACCAGCTTACTTGACTCAACTGAGAAGGCACTGGCCTTAATATCACAGCAGTGAGATGACTGTACAGTCAAAAGAGAATAAGTCTATTAACAAAGAACAGAGATTCACAGATTCAAGTGAGTATTGAGTAAGAATAATGGAAGCAGTGATAGTTACTGATAAAACAAAAGGATAACACACTTCTAGGAGATTAAACATAATGTTTAACAGGCTAAAACCTTTATCCAAGATTAGATGCTCACTTAAAGCAACCTCTCAGTATCTCCAGCTGCCAGGATCAGGATCCAACTTTCATAGTTGCAAAAAGCACTGTCCAAAGGGGTTCCTTTCTTATTATAGCCCAGCAAACCTTTGAAGAGTATCCTTTTGAAATGTCCATCTAGCTAAGGTCTTTCTTCCCCTTTGCTTTGCGCTCTAGTGCGCTGACACCATGCTGCTTTGTCATCCTCCTGTTAACTTGTTCATCCTGTTTACTTGAGATACAAATGAACTTCAATTGCATTTGGATTATCCTGCTTAATTTACATAGGCAGCCAGGTTAATCAACATTCCTTTGTCTACCAAAAATATGTTTATCGATCCTGCCTGGTTACAAATTTTAAACATATTTTTAGTACATGCGTACAACGTCTTGAATGACACCCATACATACTTCTTACAATATTTCTGATGACTAATATGCTATAAGCCTTCATTGGCCACTCCCACAAAGCATTATTTGTAGAGGAATACTATGACAGCAATGTGTTAAATGTAGTGAGTTTGTCAAGTCTGATAGCAGTTGCTGTTACATGACAAAGACCCCTTAGCCAGCTGGCACTGAGGGGCTCTTAGTGTCATAGCTCCCAGTAAAGCAACGCAAAACAGAGACGTTAACATAGAACAAAAACATCATTAAATGATGCCCTTAAAGTGCATTAAAATTGAGCTTTCCTATCAGCACAGTAGTGCATAAACGCAGACTCCATCTGTGCTCTAGGACTGGAGCACCCACAGAGAAGAAATAGTGTGTGCTCAGTATCCACTGGTAGCCTCACGGATCAGTTCCTCCCATTCCCTCCAGCACCTCCCGCCCACCAGCAGGCCCTGCTGATCAGCTCCTCTCCCTCCCACCCAGCGCCTCCTACCTGCCACAATCAGCTGTTTAGCAGCATGCAGGAGGTACTCAGGAGAGGCAGGGGAGACGCTGAGGCAGGGTGCTCTTGGGGAAGGAGGTGGGGGCAGGAAGAGGCAGGGCAGGGGGCTTGAGGAAAGAGGTGGGGTTGGGGGGGCGGAGCGATGGCCCAGCGCCACCTGGCAAATCACAAAGTCAGTGTCTCTGCTGGAGCATCACAGTAATGTCCTCCACACAATCCAAAGACACCTTCTGGTTCTTTACTATTCCATGATGGATGAGCACCTAGCATCATGAATATCCCTGGCCCACCGGGAATCAGGCGATGTGTGCACATAGGTAGGATCTGGCTGTCTATATAGGCTTTGTAAGACACATAAATCCTGTGCCCATTCACACCATGATAATGCAAACCATGCTGGCAACACTGCATCCAGAAGGGTCCAGAGGCATTGCCCACCAGGCATTCAGCCATCTAAACATGCACTCCATCACCATTCTGCAGCTACTTAGTCTCTAGTTGAAGTCCCTTTTTCTTAGGCCAGTGATGACAGGATACAGCTTCATGGGCCATGGTAAGAGCCCTCAAAGTAAATGTTTGCACAGAAACACCATACATAATTGCAGCATTTCAAGGAAATAAAGCGCCTTCTTTCCCTTGCAGTACAACCCCAACCTCCTGGGAACCCTTACCTTATGGACCTTTCCCGTGTGTCCAGTGTTCATGAACTGGCCCCTCTGGTCCACTAACCCCTGGAGAACTAGTACAGAGTAATTTTTTGGTTCGTGTATTCACTGGCTCCTTTTAGTGGACAAAGTATAGGGATGTGTGTTCCATCGATGCCCCCTAAACAATTTGGAAACCTGCCTCAGAAAATTCAGTAATTTCAGGGACTGGGATTATGGCAGCTACATCACAGTATTGATAGCTTGGCAAACCTGCACAACCACTGTTGACTTCCCAATCCCAAACTGGTTTGCAATTGACCGGTAGCTGTCAGGTGTTGAAGTGCAATAGACACACATTTCTGCACTGGGAAAGGTTTCCAAAATCTAGTCACGTGATGCTGGAGGGTTGGTGGAAGCTGTTCACACAACTCCATTAAAGTTACCTTCACAGGCACCGGCTTTCTCTGGGACCTGGTGGTGCTCAAACTCCTGCTCCATCCCACTGCCCCCACCCGACCTCTTTCCCCAAGCCACCACCTCTGCCCCGCCTCTTCCCACCCCAGCTCTGTCCCAGACCATGCCTCAATCTCACCCATTCCCCCAAGCCTCCGCCCCACATCTTCCTACCCACTTCCACCCTCTTCCTCTGAGTGCACCCCATCCCCATTCCTCACCCTCCTCCAAGTGCCTGCTGTATGCTGCGAAACAGCTGATTGTGGCAAGTGGGAGGCACTGGGAGGGAGAGGGAGGAGTTGATCAGTGGGGCCACCAGCAGAGTGGAGGTGCTGAGAGAGAGGGGGAGCTGGTTGCTGGTCCGTGCTAAGTACCCACTAATTTTTTGGGAGGATGGAGCACCCACAGAGTCAGTGCCTATGGTTGCCTTCCTCATTTTGAAGACACTGGTTTTCATCCCAGATTTCCAAAATAATGTGGTCCCACCACATCTTGCTGGCTTTCCAGAACAAGAAGGCAGCGGTCCATGGGCATATCATTACAAACCTGGCACTCAACACATCTGTTCCTTGGGACCACAGTGAGTTTTCATGCCCCACTCTGGTTCGGAGGTCTTCACCATCTCAAATTTGTCTGGACTGAGTGCATCCAGCATTGCACCACATAAACATTTGTCCAAAGATAAGGAGGACAACATATACTTGCTCCATATTTCCAATCCAGTTTGGCAGAAGGCAGAGATGACTGGGAGTTGTCATCACCAAATGTGTGAAGGTGGCAGACAGTGCCAGCAATGAGCAGGAAGGCCGTTCCCAGAGGCTCTCCACCCTGAAATGGTAGCACTTCTGTGACATACCAAAGGAGTAATGTGACTGTGTGTATATACTTGTGTACAGTGTGCCGTGCCCAGTTTGGCATATGTGGACATTTGGTGCGGATATGGGGTAGATGTACTAGCAGTATACAGAAAAGAATCTGTTAATTATGCAAGTATAGATATAGCCTAACTCTATCTCCCTATTTATTTAATCTTTCTAGTTTCTCTTTCCTAATCCCTCTAAATGTGTATCTATCTACTCTATCTTCATATATTTTTCTAAGGTACCTAGCACCTTTCTCTGATACACTACAGGACAAAATACATATTCTGATTTCATATTAGGCCTTAGAAAATACTGCTTTCTTTTAAAAATCAGTTATTGGTGTAGCATCAATGGATAAAGGAGCCATGTGGGAGGCTTTATCACTTATTTATATATCATTACCTAGAATGCCCTTGCAGCTGTTTTGCAAGCAGTCTTGGTATCTGGTGGCACAATGGATTGGGTTCACTTTTATGGGTGCATTGAGTTCTTTACTATAGAGTGCTTTGCCTGGAAAAGCATATAATCTGCCTAGTCTTCACAAAAGAAACCTAGGGGAGTCCTGGATTTCCTGAGGTTAAAACAATTTAAATTAGAATTGAACATTTTGTCACTTGTTCATCTCAATAGGGTGCAGATAAAGCTGGATGGCCATCTGTTTCTTGTTTCAGCTGCCAGCAATCAGCCACTTGGCAGGGTTAAAGCAAAGAACATCTCTGTTATATTGCAAGACACTGGATATTTCATGGTGAGCTTCATACCAGCACTTATATACTTTGGGAAACCTTTTTTCTGGAAGAAGAAAAAAAAGGCAAAACTGAAGGCAAGTAGACTAGTTCACACTCAGACCCAGCATAAATGCTGAATTGAAGTGAGCCTGGGGGGATTTTTGAGTATTAAAAAAAGTTAGGTAAACTTATTCACAGCTGTCTTATGCCCCAGCACTTCAAAACGCTGGCAAGAACTGTAACTGCCAAATTATCAGGAGAGAGTGCTTTAGATAGGACTAAACATTGCTTGTGAAATCCTGTTCTTGTGAAGTAGCCAATCCAGTTTCCAGATCAAAGTGAAATGGGTCTGAACTCAAACTGCATCTAACTACACCCAAACTGCAGTTAAGTTTGTGTATCTATTTCTGCACTTTGTTTTTTGGCCCTTAGTTCCATAATGAGTTGGCCCAAACCTCAAATAAACACAGCTGAACTTTGAAGTTGTTCAAATATGCATCTGGACTTTGGGACCCAATCCTGAGTTGTAATGATTACTTATCACTCCCACTGGGGTTAAACAAAGTTGTGGTTCTTATCACCCCTCAGAATTAGACCATCTGAAGTTCAGTATCATCTTTAGTTTAGACAAATTAAAGATAGGCATTTTCTATTTATCTACTTATGCAACATTTAAAACCATAGTATCTGAGCACCTTACACCACCCAGTGATGTAAGGAAGTATTTACTGTCCTCTTGTTACAGATGTCATACTGGAACAACCCACCTAGCCTGCGCCTTTTAAGACTCACCTATCACTACTTAAAAGCCCTTTAGCAAACAACAGTTTCAGCTTGTGCAAGATAGTAGAGATAAGAGTCAGTAAAAGCGCTACTATAGACTGAATTATAGATGTGATATACATACATTTCAGAAATTGTCATGGAGAGTTTAAATGATATTGCTTCAGATGTTACTTTTCAGACCTCAGTTATTTAGCATTTTGGGTAGAAAAATAAACCAGAGTTTGAATGGATTTTGCCCAAGGAATCTCATAGACTTTTGCTCTCTCTGGTCATTTTAAGGAAGGACAATTCTGCCCAATTTTATTTCTATAGGACTCTTTCTTCTTCCCTACTGATACATAGCATAGTTAAAATATAATAACTTGACGTAATGAAGAACTTGTGATGACAATATAATAATGTGAGGTCCATGATTGGTTTATCAAGTGGCTTAAGTTGCAATAGCATATTCTTTTGAATGGGAAATACCAGGCAATGGTACAGCATTGTAGTATTAGAGTTCATCTACCAATAGGAATTTCTCTTTAAACCTTCCCCTCAGTGAAATGTTCTGTGACTCCTGAGGGCATGCCATTCACAAGATGGCTTTCCAAACCTCCAAATGCATGAATCTTAGGAAAATATAAAACAAGAAAAGTACATTTAATGAGCTTCAATTTTCAATTGCCAAACGAAATTTCAGAACATTCTTTTGGTAGGTAAATGATCAAAATGTAAATATATTGGACCAAATTTACTGCTGCTTTAATGCTGTTAGAATCCATGGAGTTGTACTAGGAATCAATTTAGCTTGCTGAAGGATAAGTATGTGCGCATGTGTGGGGACTTGTCTTGACTCATTTATTCAATGGAGATGTGCAATGGGAATTACAGAGCAATTCCAAAGCAAGAAAATATGTGTGTGTCTGATCCATTAAGGATTAATCAACCTTCTTCTAATTAAATGGCATCATGCCGAAGCCAGGACTATCTTGGGAAAATGAAGGTGTTCCTTTTTTTTCTTCCTCCCTTTCTTTTTTTTTTTTTTGAGCACTTCATAATGTTGCCAACAATTTCACTCCTGTGCAGTAGCAAAACTAATTGCCATATGTCACAGAGACACTTGCCTACCATGTAACTGCTTCCCTCATCCTTTATTTGTCGGTTGTTATGCGCTAATTGCAGGGTTAGAATCTGTATTACACTCCTTTAAACCCTCTAGACAATGTGTAAAAGGTCAGAGTTAAAAAAAATAACATCATTCTGGTGAATGGTTCTGGCTTGACAACTCCAGCTCCTGAGGTTCATTTTTATGCAGTCAAGAACATATCCTTGCAAAGTTCCTCACATTGCTCTACCAATGGGCTTTCACCCTGCCTTAGAGGGATGCCCCCAAAAGACTGAAAGGCTAGCTTAATTTCGTCATACTTTCAGTTAATGGTTCCTCTGCTCAGACAACCAGTATGACAGTGGAATTTTTGCTCTGTGGGTATCTGTGGACTAGAAAAGGGAATGGGACCACTGGCTACTTTCATACAGGGTCTGATCCAAAGTCAGTTGAAAGATTCCCATTTACTTCAATGAGCTTCTGATTAGGCTCATAGTCCATCAAATACTCATGAATTGGCAAAGAATTTTCAGTCACTACCTACCTGAGCTAAAATAGATCAGTGACCTAGAGGTGAAACATTCCAAAACGCATTATCTAATTCCCCAGGGCCATTGTTTAGCCTCTTAGTGGAGATTCCTGGTTTAGATAACTTTTCCCAATTCCACCTCATATATGTTCAGCTTATTACAAAACAAATAAAAAATAAAAATAAAACCAAAAAACCCCACATATATTCACTTTCTTTCCCCCTCAAGTTGCCAGCCTGCTGTAGCTTAAGTAAATCAATTTTGTCCTTGTGTCCTTTTAGCTCATCCATCATTCATTGCCAGTTTAGAATCTGCAGTTGTTTTTCACTAGTTGACTATTCTGATGGTGATGTACTGGAGGTCACAGAGAGGAGACAGACTGATTTTCATAAACTCTAACGCTGAAAGTAATGAAATAAATTGTTTTGTTTCTTTACTAAAGTGTTGTAAGTAAAGATGACATGGGATTATATAGAAATAAAGTGTGTGCAACTACAAAGTTTATACTTTCAGAGTTTCTTTCTTTCATTCTTGGGAAGGCTTTTTAAAGAAAGTAAATAAAAATATGTTTATATATTCAGCCTGATGGAAAGGGCCATATTCTCAGTAGGTGTCAATGGTTATATCTCTGCTGATGTCAATAAATGTATGCCCATTTACTCCATCTGAGAATCTGACTCGTACAGGCTAGAATCTGGCCCGTACATCAGACTAGATTCAGTTCAGAGTATCTACTGGAAGAAGTCCACACTGGTGGAAAGAATACTGGGGTATAAGGTTACAGTGGTCGTAAGCAGCTGCAACTTCATACTCATTGGGTTAATGGGTAGGGTACTGTAAGGAGCCAGGACTGCTTGAAAAATGGGTGACCACTGAATGGTAAGAGCACATGCCCAGGGCCACCATTCATTCAAAATGTCTCCTCAGTTTCTCTAGCTAGTCTATCAATCTAGGTTCTATATCACATGCACCTGTTCTGAATCTGCCTAGGAACTTTTAATAACAAAGGAAATTTTAGCTGACATGGTCACCAAGCCTCCTATTGATTTCCATTAGTATACTTACTTCACAACCTCCAGCTCCATTTTAATCCAGGGTGATATAGCCAGGAATGGGGTAGGTAAATTGACATTAGAAGAGTTGTATCTGCATATGCTAACAGTGGACTTAACCCAGTCGATATAAGTTTAAGATGAGAAAGCATATAATTTGCTCTGATTTTGGTCACATGTAAAGAAATCAGGAATAAACAAAGAAAATATTTCTTGATCTTCTCTCCCTACACCTTCCCAGTTCCCCTACTTTCCCAGATAGAATGAGGTCAATGGGAGCTACTGGCATCCTGTGGTGGAATAACCATCCCATGATACTTATCCTGCCCAATCCGCTTATTTCTTCTGAAACTGACATCTCCTTTCTTTGCTTCCTTTTCTGCTACCCTTTAACACTGTCTACTCATTCCCCTTTTAAAAGCTGTTTTCCTAGGGCATGGCTACACTTGCAGATATAGAGCACTGTGAGTTAAGTACAGTAGGGAAAGCACTGCAGGGTGTCCATCCTGTCAGATTCAAGCGCACTGGTGTGGCCACATTAGCAGTTCTTGCAATGCCACAGAGAGCAGTGCATTGTGGTAGCTATTCCGACATGTAAATGGCTTCAATGTGCTTTTCAAATAGGGGAGGTGGAGTGGAGTGTGACAGGGAGTGTGTTTTGTGTATGTGGGGGGAGAGAGAGTGGGTATTTGGGGGGCTGAGAGCATGAGCATGCTGTCTTGTAAGTTTAGACAGCAGCAACCCCCCTCCCCCTGCGCCTCTTTCTCTCACACACACTCATAGCAGCAGCATTCCACACTAATGGTTGCTTTGTCCCGGAGCAGATAAGCATGCCAAATGTCAGAAACAGAGCTTTGAAAGGGCATATCTGCATTCCTGCAGCGGATTCCAAAACAATGACAAGAGTGGCCACTTGTCTTAAGGGGACTATGGGACGTTTCCGGATACCGATCTCAGCACAGTAATGCGACACCTTGTCCGTACTGATGCTGAGGCGTTTCAGCCAAGGGGCAGCAAGTGTTATGCTTTTCATGGAGGTTGATTACCAGGAGTGCTCCAGCTGCAGAGTCCAGGCGCTCTAAGTGCCTTGCCAGTGTGGACGGTTCGTGAGTTAGGCCTCTTGGGGCTGCTTTAATGCGCTCTAACTTGCAAGTGTAGCCAAGCCTATAGGCAACCTGCAAGAGTGGATTCACTGTGAAATAAAAGATAAGACTGTTCATCTTGTTATCTTTAACTAATGACAAATTTACTGAGTGCAGAGCATCTGTTTCTACACTGACATAAGGTTAGTGCCCTAAATCACTGGCAATCATTTATATCCATGCTTCTTTTTCCATTCCACGGTTGAAGACGGTAATGGAAATCTACCGTAGGTAAGCCAGCAAGACTACTTTTGATTTTTTCAGAATTACTCAGCTGAAGGGGACAGCATTTCTCATTCAAAGTGCACAGTGACTATGAAAAGCGGCTCTCAGATTGGGGTGAGGTCAATGGCTGGCTGGATATTAATTTTTCTAAAGGTTGGGGAGTTCAGGCATCTTTGTTTTGATAAACTCGACTTGTTGGCTGCCAAACTGAGCTTTTATTTCAAATCTTCATTTCACTGGGAACTATCTGAACCTGTGCATCTCCACTTAGCATCCCCCAAATCCAGCTTCAGACATTTTCATTGCCTTCTCATCCACTCTTCAGCAGTGCATAGAAATTATAACTGAGGTGTAGGAAGAGAGGGGAGGGAGGTTGTTTTAAAACAATTTTTGGCAACTCAATTGCCTGCTATATAGAAAGTTATCGCTAAAGAGTTAAGAAATATTTTTGTTGGGGCTAGGTATCCCCTCCTTTTTTTCCTGTTCACTGGTTTCCTAAAAATGCACTATATAAACAGTAGAGAGCTTCAGAGAAAATCACTTTGCCATAAAAAAGTGCCCATTACAGAGTGTCAATTGATGTGATAACATGCATAATTTACCTTGGGGGAGTATGTAATTAGAAAATTAACCTTTTACATTTCTCTCTTTAATCAGCTACAACAAATGACTGAGTATAACACATTAGCAATACATTTACTGTATTTGGATTTTATTAACAAGAAACTCAATATGGCCAAATTAGGGAAAGAGGAGAACGTAGTGTGTGACTTTTGAAAGTGCAGGATTTGAAATGTCTTTATAGGAACTGATATGATCATCTTTTCTGTTCTTTTTTCTTTTCCCTTTCTTTCCTTCTTGTAAATTTATGGTTCGTGAAAGGTTCAGAACTGATATCAGTAAAGAATGAAGTCTTCTGTTTATCCATGAACAGCACAGCTACAGGTAGCATAAGCTTCCCCTGTACGCACACACATTGTCCTCTGCCAGTGGGCCTCAAAATTACCAGTAACTCACGAACCTCTGCAAAAGTCAAAGGTCTGCATACCATGGTGAAGGATGTCTTGGAAATACTTAAGAAAAGGTGGTAATTAGTACTGATTTTGGAGGTGGTCTTTATGATGTGTGCACTTCTGTGTTAGGAAATGGATTGACACTACCAGTTTAGTTGCCAGCCTACTGTAGCTTAAATAAATCAAATTATGGGCTACTTTTAGATGGTAATGACTTTCAATCAGAGACAACTTGATTTGGAGTGGGGGAAACCTGAAATGAAAGACTATATTCCACTACCAATCCCCTGAGTCATCCTGCTCCCCCAGTTGTCAGTCATATGAAACCTCATTTCTGTGATGACTTGAGAGGAATGTTGTGTGACAGTAGGAATCATAGGCACTAGTAGTGGATGACTTACTAGGAGCCAAACTGATAAGGCCTTTGCATGATCTTATATCATAGCTGTTAGGGAGGCTGAAAGACTTCCCTTCTCTCTACCCTTCTCTTTCCAGATGGTTGACCAAGTTGGCCTCTGCCACTCTGCAGACCTGAATACCTCCTACCAAAAGAAATGTTCATAATTCTTTTATAACAGCAAATCTGTTATAACCAGAGGAACAAAATGAGAGTGAAAAGCAGCAATCAGGCTATGGCTTGAACATGAAAGCAGAGTTCTTGAAATTCCTAAGGAGACATATGCTGCTATTTATGAATTGTACTCATGACCCTCATGGATGGTAAAATCCTGCAGGGAAGAAGATCTCAGTCTACCACTGATCAGAAACATTAATGTCCCACCAGTGACTGCTGGGCCTTCTTAGTAAGAAAAATTAGAAGACAGTAGCAAGATGACTCCAGCAGCACTGGATCTGTCTAGGCCCTGTGTAATGTTGGACAAGTAACTTCACCTCTATAAGCCTCAATTTCCCTATTTATAAAATCAGAATAACAATTCTTCCCTATCTCACAGTGGCGTTGTTAGGCTAAATTCATTAGTGGTTTTTAAGTGCTCAGACACCATTACAAAAAGCATCATAAAAACACATAAATAAATATGCACTTTTCTAGATATCTAATTATGAAGGTCTAGGATAATTTCTGCCAATATAAGAAATGTCATATACAGCATTAATGCCTCATATACCTGATATTCAAATTAGACCCAATTAACACCTACTGCTATACTCCCTGCAGATATAAAATGGATATGTTGTCAATCTTCCTAGATCATTCCACCTACCTGTCTCTGTTTCAGTCTCTTGTTAGCATATAATATCTCCTCTGTAAATCCTCATCATGCAGTAAGTAACTCTCCTGTGCATTTGTGTGTGGCAGGGAAAAGTGTGTGAAGAATCATATAAGCATACATTCTTATCTGTGATTTGTACAGTGGCATATTTCCTTGTTCAATTACTAAATGAAAATCAATCATAACTAGAACACACAGATACAGCAAAGATGAATTCAAACTGAACTGCACAAATATTTGGACTCAAGTATCTGAAAACAATCAGTCCTTTGAATGTGGAGAGTAGAGGCTGTTGGGAATGATACAGTATGTGGGCCAATGAAATGAACTTAATGCATAATGCAAAATTTTATTTTAGGAACATTGAAATGGGTAGGATAATCTAAGTTGCAAGCACACACTTTAAAAAAAACTTTCCAAATATGACATTTAATAAAAAGATTTTATTCATTCAGAGTAGTTATGCACCAACTTTTGAGATAAGGTCAATATGTACTACTCAACCTTTTGTAGGTAATTCATGAGTGGGATGATTTTTGGCTCAGTGTTGTTTTCCGCTCTACCTGTATTGCATCTTACCTACAGTCTGGCCCCAAAATGGAATTAACGTGTTTTCTGAAAGTTCCTGAAATAGTGTTTAATTTGGAAGGAAGATTGATACCAAACAATAGCAAATCTTGAAATGTTTTAATCTCTATTGGGTGGTGTCAATCTGACACAAGCGAGGAAACAGAGCTAGTTAGGGAACTGAAATTTGAAGAAGGAAATTAAGGCACTAACTGGCTTTATAATGTTTCAATTGGAGTCAATGGCACTGACTTCAGTGGGGGAAGCTCTGACCCTGAACTTCAGTTTCATTGTAAGGGTGCTGGAAACACAGCACAAGTGTGTTGGATTTCAATGTGATGACATTAAGTTAGAATAAAACCAAAAATTTCCCTCTATAGATAGTGTGTGTAAAAAAAAATATACTGGGCCCAGTGTTCAAACACAGAAACCAAAGCCCAAGTAGACTAATGATCTCCATGAGGGTTGGCCCAGTTGATCCACACTGAAACCGGTAGGGCCTTGCATGGGCATAGAGATCTGCTCACTTCAGCATTGATTTCAGTGAGGTTCCACACAGGTACAGGGGTAAGCCCAAAATAAAAAGTCACAAGCTCATATCTGAATTTTCATTTCAGCGTTTGGGTGCATGAAAGGGAACATTTGCATTACTAAGTGCTGTTTTTACAGATTTTTGTGCTCTACTGAAAAATCAGGCTCTGTATATTTACATATCTTTAAAACAACCCTTGTCTGTATTATTTTAACGTCTATAACCTTGACATTGCCATTATTCATATGATTTTTTTCATTTATTATCTTTCTCTTGCTCTTGCTAGTTATTTGTTCAATAAAATTTTCATCTCTTTTCATCAAATCAAATGCTGCATGCTTAGACGCTTATTCTAGAGAGACACTGGCAAGTATATTTTATAGTTATTAATTTTATTTTCTGCTCTTCATTATTTATGATACCCTCTTAAAAGCTTGCAAATAACATTTTGTCCCTGGCTGGCTTTTGCCTTTTTGGTAATCATTGATTTTTCTCTATTTTTTTTCACATCTATTGTTCCTGGAGCCCACACCACAGAAATTCCACTTTATTAAATTCTCTGGTTTGTTGTCTGACCTCAGTTACTTGCTTCAGTGGAGTTACTCCAGATTTTCATTCTTCTAAATGGGGTCAGAATCTGGCTCTGTGTTTGTTTATCAGCATCACTGATACTAGCATTAAAATACACAGATAAGAGGTTAAAATTTGACCTAACTTTTTCATGTTCCATCAAAATCAGTGAGGTTATATGACTGTAAATAAAAGCAGCCTTTATTTCAGGGTTATTAAGAGTGCTTCAGTGGCTATCTGATTTACTCAGCTTTAACAAGACAATATTTAATTAAACTAGACCCTATATAAATGGAATATAATTTTGGTTGTTGTATCTCAGCAACAGAATGCAGAATACTTAAAAAGTGCCTGTGCGCGCGCACGCGCACACACACACACACACACTAAGTCCTAATAAGTTATAACAATTTAACATAGATCAAAATGTTGGTTTCAACTATTTGACAGGCTGGCCCCAAAATTTAGACTAATGGACCTAAAATAAACATCAGTTCTGTTTGGTTGCAAAAGGCTCCTGCCCACTGGAAATTGAAAGTAAATTGTTATTGTCATATTCAATAATATTCAAACCTTTTTTTTCTATCGAAGAGGGCAGAAACAGTGGCAAACATGATTGCTTAGAAAGTAGTTTTGTAGACCCTATTCCATAATCTTTATGGCCTATTAGGAATTTTGGCAGCTTTCAATAGAAGGGCTGTGGAATTCATATCCTTCTTCTTTACAAAATAATAGGTGAAACAGAAGCCTGTGTATTCTGCATTAGTGTCTCCATTCAGCCAAGCACTGAAGCATGATCTTAATGTTAAGCATATCCTTAAATCAATCCCTATTCATTAAGGCATTTAAACACATATTTTTACTTAAGTATTTTGCTTATTTAGAAAATTTAAAAGGTTTCTTTTACAGTTTCATAACAGGGACCACTAACCCTGCAGCCTGATTGTATTAAAGACAATTATAACTGGCCCAGTATTTTTCCCCATACAAATCAAAGGTCAACCCTATTGTAAACTGCATTCCTGTTATTACAAAAATCCTGTAGTTAGTACCATTTACTCAGGATCTGGATAATAGAAACATCTGTTCCACTGAGATGTGTGGTCTAGAGCCAATTTCATATAATTAATTTAATAGACTTTTCGTTTTGTTTTATTGGGACCCCATGCTGATCACTGGTGATGTCTGAGAACTTATTTAGTAGCTTGTTAGCACTCAAGCTATATGAGTGCTAAGTATTAGTATTATTTAATGAATCAAGATATAGGCTAAGAAAAGAGACTATGTGCAAGACAGCTGCTTTAATCCACGTTATTACAATATATATCATGTTGCTCATTGTGCTCTCAAAGTGCAATGCTCTTCCACTGGCTGAGAAAATATAGGTCCTAGATGGTGCTGGGTGAGCATCAGAGACTTCAAATGTTCAGATATACACTGATACTTGCTTCTATTTGCAGAACTAGTCTGGAACCCTCTCGAAAACAAGGCTTGTCATGGTACTTTGAGTTCAGTCCTGTCCAGCATAAAGTAACGCAGAGATGTGAATTTCAAAAACAGTGTACAACCAAAAGGTTTCAGGACAAGTTAATGATGAAAACCTGGGGACGGAGAAGTCCTGATTTATCCAAACAATTTCCTCCACTTTTTGCCCCCCCAAATATTTATCATTCCTTTAATTCCCCCTATAGCAGTAGCCAAAAGCATGAGGGATCTCAAAAAACTAGGCATAGAGGAATCACCTCACAGGATGAGTGTACTAGCACACTAGATAAGTAAAAGCTAATTGAAAGTGCATGTGCAACTGTGGTGGGTGAGAACTTTCTCATATAATTCTATTACTTCTATCCAAAAAGAGAAGAGCAAGGTTTTCCTTGAGGACTTGTCTTAAGGAATAGGCTTTAGAAATAGTATAAAGAATAGGCTTTTCTATAAACTCTGTCCATACAGTGCCCAGCACAATATTTTGGTTGATCTCCAAATAATACTGTAATGAACATAATAAATAAAAAGAAATTGCCCCATAAAAGGGAACTGATAGGATTGAGTCTATGGTTACTTATAAGGTGGACGGTGGCTGGGGTGATTTTGGCAAACCAGTAAAGTGCCTGAAACTACTATGGCTTATTACTAAAAGCAGCCTAGTCAGCAGTCTCAGCTTGACCAAAGCAGGAGGGGAGGGGGTTCTGAGTGCCACAGAAAGGGCAGCTTGACCCGCATCCTTCCTGATAAGAATTGTGTTGAAGTTGCTGAAACATGCTGTAATGGTGCCTCCCATAAGGCTTGACGGAAATATGCATATGAATGTATATATATATAACATAACTAGAATGTGTTTTATACTACATATGCCATGTAACATATCTCTCTAAATGTTATGATCTACTGAGTCTATTAATCCTATTTGTATGCATGTATCATTTTTGTATTCGAAGTTATGAATATTGGTTGCATACTTGTTTGATTCTAAGTAGGCTGTAGTGAAGCAGTTGGTCAGCTTCCTGAGAAAAGACTATTCTCAGTAAGTGCCCAATCTGGAAACATTTAAGCCAACAATGAACTTGGAGATACAAATTCACATCTGGGCTTTCCGAGGAATGTGGCTTGGCTGGTAAGGAACTCAGTCATGCATGGACATGTGACTTGCCCAGGTGACTCCAAAACTCCATCTTAGAGCGATACTTTGCATAGGAGAGGGGAAGGGGTCTCCACCCACAAGAGAGTCTATTTAAGCCTGTTTTGTCTTGTCATAACATTTTCCCCAGATTTGGACCTTAGCATGAAGGGGTGTTAGCATGAAAACCTCCAAGCTTAGTTACCAGCTTGGACCTGGTAAAGCTGCCACCACCCAAAAAATTAGAGTATTTTGGGGCACTCTGGTCCCCCCAACAACTTTCCCTGGGGACCCCAAGACCCAAGTTCCTTGAGTCTTACAACAAAGGGGAATAAACCATTTCCTCCCGCTTCTCCCTTCCAGGTGTTCCCTCCCTGGGTTCCTGGAGAGATACACAGAAGCAAGCTCCGTGAGTCTAAACAGAGGGACTCCACCCTCCCCGTTTCCAGTCCTGGAAACACAAGTACTTCCCTCTTCACCCAGAGGGTATGCAAAGTCAGGCTTAGTAAATCTAACACAAAGAGATTTTCCCCCTGACTTCTTCCTCCCACCAATTCCCTGGTGAGTTGCAGACTTAATTCCCTGGAATTCCCACTAAAGAAAAACTCCAACAGGTCTAAAAAAGAAAGCTTTATAAGAAGAAAGAAAAATACATAAAAATGGTCTCTCTGTATTAAGGTGACAAATACAGGGTCAATTGCTTAAAAGAAATATGAATAAACAGCCTTATCCAAAAAGAATACAATTTAAACATTCCAGCAACTATACACATGTAAATACAAAAGAAAACAATATAAACCTTATTGCCTTACTATTTTTGTACTTACAACTTGGAAACAAAAGATTAGAAAGCTGGAGATAGAAAAATCACTCTCATAGCCGAGAGGGTCAGACCCAAGACAAGGGACAAAGAACCCACACACAAACTTCCCTCCACCCAGATTTGAAAAAGTCTTGTTTCCTGATTGGTCCTCTGGTCAGGTGTTTCAGGTTACTGGTGTTATCCCTTTACAGGTAAAAGAACATTAACCCTTAGCTATCTGTTTATGACATATCTTCAGCAGGCTAAGGAGATAGCCTCTCTACCCCCCAGGATGAAAGAAACTGGAACAAAGGCAGTGACTACAAGGGGGGTGAGTGATTGCTGGACTCAGGCTATCTTTTAGTGATTGCTGGACTTTTACAGATTAGTCTGTAAAAGGGAGCATTCTGGAACTGGTGAGGATCTTATATGTATTCAGTTTGATTAGACATAGATTTGCGTGTTTCAGTTTAGTTTGCGTGGTGACTTGCTTTGTTCTGTCTGTTATTATTTGGAGCCACTTAAATCCTACTTTCCGTATTTAATAAAATCACTTTTTACTTATTAATTAACCCAGAGTATGTGTTAATACCTTGGTGAGCAAACAGCTGTGCATATCTCTCTATCAGTGTTATAGAGAGTGAACAGTTTATGAGTTTACCCTGCATAAGCTTTAGATGAGTAAAATGGGTTTATTTTTGGTTTAGACCACATTGGGAGCTGGGCATCTGAGTGTTAAAGATAAGAACATGTCTGTTAGCTGCTTTCAGGTAAGCCTGCAGCTTTTTGAGGAAGTAATTCAGACCTGGGTCTGGGTTTGCAGCAGGCTAGCGAGTCTGGCTCAAACCAGGCAGGGCACTGAAGTCTTAAGCTGACGGGGCAGGAAAGCAGAGGCAGAAGTAGTCTTGGCACATCAGGTGCTAGCTTCCAAGTGGGGTTCTGTGATCCAACTCATCACACATGTGTTTTAGGAGAGCAGGATGTGCCCTGGGAATGTCTATTGGGGCCTCAAGGCTGCAAACTCTGGAAAAGCCCCCATCTGGTTAATCAATAATCAGAAAGAACTTCTTGCTTGATCATTGAAACTGCTTACTTAACAAATTTTCTTTAAGGGCTATATTATTCTATTACTAATGTATAAATAAGGGGGAAAAGTTTGACGTATTTGGACTCTTTTGGGACTTGTTTGGACTCTCCCTCTAGATACATCTTGTGGTCCCCACCAGCAGACAGAAGATTTGGCCACTGGAAGCCTGCTGCTGTGTCACTAGAGAGCCACACTCAGCTTTGGTAATTATCAAGGGTTTGGGGTGTTTTACTAATCTGTTGCGGACATGTGTAAGTGCTTGAGACTAAGTAAAGTTTAGCTTTAAGTGAAATCACTCTTGTGTTGTCCTGTTTGTGCCAGCCATCTATCGGTCAGATGGCCGTGTCTTCCCTGATTTATTTCCTGACACCATGTCGCACAGAGTAAAAGTTACCAGGAACTTTGGGTTGAAAGAATCCTGGGTAACAGAGTTTGGATGCCCAGCGAGGAGTGGTACAGAGGAAGGAGACGGATGGTACAAACAGTTTGTAGTTTGTCCATTGCAATAGGAGGTAAAAGATGGCAGGGTGGGGGTCACTCCCTACAAGTTCCTGTATCACAGTTCGCAAGTTAATCTATGGATACATTCCGTTACTGGGACTTAGAATTCAGGTTGATTGCCTGCTTGAGTGGAGAAATTGTGTCCAGAGACAGGGAGACAACTGGAAAGAATGAGCAGTTGAACATGATGTTGGGAAACAGCTTGACAGATTTTGTACAAGAGTATGGTGGTAATGGATCCTGGAAGCCTGGTGCCTTCAACGGCCTCGGAGCTTCCCTGTAGCTTCACAAGCAATAGGATATCTGGGTTAGTGCAGGAAGGTGGGGAGGTCTGAATGTTAGGGCAAAGAAAAAGGCTGCTTTGCAGGGGTTGTGGATGGTTGTGACAACACTGGATCAGGAGATAGATCAGTTAAAAAACCAGGTGCAGAAATTGGAAAGAATCAGAGCTGAAAAGGAAAGTGAAGTGATTAATTTGAAGGCAGAAGCTGATGCTCTTAGAGCTACGTCTCTGACACAAGCAGCACAGATTGTAGGAATGCAGAAGCAGGTATGTGACAGTGAGTGGGTCAGTAGTAAGTTTCAGGAGGAAGTGTCTGAGTTGAAATAGCAGACAACGGAGAGCAAAGCTGCAGTCAGAGCCCTTTTGAAGGATTCACAGAGCAGAACCCAGGAAGACCACGGGAAATGCCGGAGACAGATTTGTGCCCTTAAGGCTCAGTTGGGAGACAAAGCGGGATCATGGCAGTGATTAGAGGGAATTGTAGCTGGGAGGAAGACACAGAGTCAGAGGAGGATCCCAATGTATCCCCCCATTATTGCAATTATGAACTGACGGACCCTGGTGAGTTCACCCTGGATCCCATCAGGCAGTCTCCATATAGCCCCTATGGGAATCACTGGAAGAGCTTCAAGGCCTTCCCCGATGGCCCCCTAGTCAATACCTCTGTCACAAAAAGGGGACCTCCTGAAGGTCAGGAAGGAACAGAGGAGCGGGCGGAGACTAGACCCTTTACCCTGACCAGGTTAGGGCAGTAGAGAAATCAGTTGGCCTGCTGAATAGGAGCACAGTCTTGGGGTGGATGGTAGGAGTATCTGGCATGGCTGGAGTCACTCCAGCTGATGTGGCAGCTATATGCAGGGAGTGTACGTCCCCCAAGGATTTTGCAGGGCTCCCTTATGATATCCAGATTTCCCCCACCCCCATCCCAGAGCAGATGATACAGACAGGCATATAAATGTGCAGAGGGAAGTAATATACATCCTCTTCCCAGGAGAAAGCTCCACAGTTATATTTCACCAGGAGAAGCAATAGGCTGGGGAGAGAGTAGAAAGTTATGAAGCCAGAAAGAAATTGGCATGGAGACATTCTGGGCTGACAAATGTCATTAACCCAGACTTTGCAGCCTTCCCTTTCCAACAAGCTTTAATCCAAGGATTTCTCCCTTTAATTCTTATGGCCTTAGTGGGTGTGGATCTGGCAGCAGTTTGAACAAGAGTTAGTGAGGCTAGAGCAAAGCAGACCTATGAGGTCCAAAAGGATATGCACCTTCCTAAAAGGAAATCTGATAAGATGGCTGCTATAGCCCCTCCAAGTAGCATGCAGGAAAAAGAAAAAGGAGACAGATCCCATAAGGGTCTAGGCAGAACCCCTGACCCATGGCCTGGGGAAATTTGGAAGCAGCTTTTATAATACAAGCAAAAGGAAATGATAGACCGGCTGCCTACTGCTGAACTTCCAGTGAAATTGGCAGAACATGAATTGGCCAAACATCGAGGGAAAAGCACCAGCACACCACCGATTGCTGTCCTATAGGGAGACCGGGCGCCCCAGGATCCCCCCAATGGTGGCACACTTAAATGCCGTTGAGTGGGGGAGGTTCACAGTTTATGTGAAGTTTGCAGGAGGGGTGTTCGGACAGAATTTGCTAGTGGACTCAGGTGCCATCTACTTCCTAATTAGTACCCAAAATAAACACCTGTTTGGACATCTGGCTGGATTCAAAACCTTGCAGGGATTTAATTAAGCACAAAGCATCATCCCCTTCTGTAAGAAAATCCCATATATTGTGGGGACAAAGAAAAGTCAAGGGCAGTATGGCTTGATGGATTTGGGGAGAGAAGGTATTCTAGGAATAGATGCTCTGAGGGAATTGAGAGCGTTGGTTGATTGTGCTAACAGGGTTTTGTGGAAAATGCCTCCTGGCCCCCCATGGGAGTCTGTGGAGATTTCAGCCAGCTATCGCATAGCAGCCCTTAAGGCATCTGAAGAACTGGAATGGCCTGCTTGGCCCCCAGCAGTTTTGGCAATTGCAGAGAAATTCCAGGAGGTGTGGGCCAAGAATAAAATAGAATGTGGTAAAATTGATGCAGAAATCCTAGTCACAGGCCCTGATCCTCCACCCCAGAAGCAGTATCAATATCTAAAGGAGGCAGAAGCCAGCCTTAAGGAAACAATAGATGGGCTTTTGAGCCAAGGAGTTTTAGTGGAACAGTCCAGCACTAACAATGCTGCTCTATGGCCCGTCCTTAAGAGTGCTGGCAAAACCTGGAGGCTTCTGGTAGATTTTCACCCTCTTAACTGGGTGACTGCATTTATGGCCCCCATAGTGGCTAAATATCAGGAGGTAATGGCTTCCATTGTAGGAGGGGCCCAGTGGTTTTAGATTTGGCTAATTCAGGATTCAGCAACCTTTCAGCAATGGTGTGCCGAGTCTTCATGTATACACTCTAATGTAAGGCTTTGCATGCTGGTAATACATTTTAACATTTTTTAGAAGGTCTTTCTATAAGTCTATAATATATAACCAAACTACTGTTATATGTAAAGTAAACAATGTTTTCAAAATGTTTCAGAAGCTTTATTAAAAATTAAATTAAAATGCAGATCTTATTAGTTTAGTGTGATCCTTGCCCTTGCTTTTCCTTGCTGAGTTTCCAGTGTCTAGTGGCACATATTTAGATACTTAAAGCTGCACACAGGCTTCTGAGTTATAAGTTGATAACTGGCTGGCAGGAAGTCAGCGACTGGAATGCCGGATCGGCAGCTGAGGTGAGTGGAGCTGGCGGCTGGTAGGGCCGAGCAGGGCTTGAAGCCTGGACCCTGTCTGGCAGGGGGCTTGCGCTGGAAGCAAGGTGAGTGGGGCTGCGGTGGGGACCCCAGCTGGCAAGGGGCCAGAAGCTGGAACCCCAGAGCGGCAGTGGGGTGACCGGGTCAGCCTGCCCAGCTCTGGAGTTTCAGGGGTGGGCTGAACATCTCTACCAGCCCCCATCTGGGGTTTCAGCTGCTGGATCCTGCCAGCCAGGGTCTCAGCCCGCTGCCAGCCTGAGGTTCCTTCACCCAGGCCAGCAGCGGGTGCTGAGTGGGACTGGCGGCGGGACCCCGGCTAGCAAGGGGCCAGCAGCAGGAACCCCAGAGTGGCAGCCGGCTGAGCAGATCAGCTTGCCACCACTCTGGGGTTTCCACCACTGGCTCCTGCCAGCAGGGGTCTCAGCCCACTGTCAGCCTGGAGGAAGGAACCCCAGGGCAGAAGCAGGCACAGAGTGGGGCCAGCCGTGGAAGCCCAGCTGGCAGGAGCTGGCGGTGGAAACCCCAGAGCGGCGGCGGGCTGAGCGGCTCAGCCCACCCCACGTGCCATCAAAAATTGGCTCGCATGCCACCTTTGGCATGTGTGTCATAGGTTGCTGACCCCGGGCTAATGCTTTCTTTGCTATCCCCTTATACCGGGACAGCAACTACAAATTTGCTTTCACTTTTCAGGAAAAACAATTGTGTTTTGCCCGGGTCCCCATGGGATGGAATAACGCACCATGCCCATGTAGCAAAAATGTGCCTGAAAGAGATAGTGTGATTTCTTATGTGGAAGATGTCCTGGTGTGTACACAGACCCAGGAGGACAATGTAAAGGTGTTGGACAGAGTGCTGCAAAAGATTCAGGAAACAAGGTTTAAAGTAAGCCCTAAGAAGGTCCAATTGTACTCTCAGCAGGTACTCTATCTTGGGGTGACCTTGGGACACGAAGGGCACTCTCCTGACCAACAGAGGGTTGAGTTGATTCTCAAATGCCCAGCCCCCACAGATGTAACCACTCTGAGATCCTTCCTGGGCATAGTTAACTTTTCCCGAGATTTTATAGAAGGGTTTTCAGAAAAAGCAGCCCCGCTGCATGAATAGTTAAAGAAAGGGGCAGAATGGACCTGGACCCACAGCAGCAGGAAGCCATGGCCCAGTTAAAACAAGCCTTGGTCCAAGCCCCAGCCCTATCATATCCCCAGGTAGGAGAACCATTTGTATTAAACTAGCAACTACAGACAAGGGAATGGGAGCTGTGGTAAGCCAGAACCATGGGACAGGTCTCCAACTTGTAGTTTATGCCTCCAAGACCCTGAGTGAGATAGAGCAGGTACCTAGCTGGTTCTAGTTCATTCTCTTCATCTCTCCCTGCACTGAGCTGCCCCTCCTCCCGCAGCAGCAGGACAGGTTCTCCTCCAGCCTCTGGGGTGAGTGTTGGGAGTGGGAGGAGCAGAGATTAGTGTGGTTACTCCTATAAACGGACTTTTAGTTTCTAGTCAACGCTGCTAAATGGACACTCTGGTCCTGTTTTCTACTGCAGTGTCCAGTCTAAAACTGGATACCTGGCAACAGGGCTGCCAGAAAAGCCAGGGGGTTGGGGGGAAGAGAGCAATCATTTTTAAGCATGGGCGGGGAAGCAAGTGGTGGGTGGGCTAAGGAGTGGAGAGGAGCTAGTGGGCAGGGCCAGGTTTGCTGTACTGCCCAGGTAGGTTGGAGACTGTGGGGATCAGTCAACACAGTATTCCCAGCTCAGGTGACATGACAGTCAGTGGTGGATTTAGAGTTAGTGGGACCCCCCCGCCTTGTGCTCAGCTTCATTTTTGGAGCCTCTCCTTGGGACCCAGCCAAGAAAAAGAACATTCTCTCTCATCTCCCCTGCCCCCATTTTTCATTCTTTTTCTTCATCTTCCTCCTATTAGTACTAGCAAGTAAATAAAAATAAAGTGAGGTACCTTGATTGTTCTTGAGCCTAACTTATTTTTCCACAGACCACTTAAAAATCGTGGAGGGTCTCAACGGACCACTTAATGATCTTTCCAAATATTACTTGTACCATTAGCTAACTATTGCAAAGTGTTTTGGATAAGAGCGCTTCATTTAAAAAATGTAAGAAAACGTTGGGGTGTGGGGTCTGGCCAGGAGCTAGGGTGAGGGAGGGGGCTCAGGGTTGGGGCAGGAGGTTGTAGTGTGGAGTGCTTACCTGGGGCAGCTCCCGTTTGGTGCAAGGGGTTCAGGTGGGAATGGGGAGGGGGTGCAGGAGCTCCCGTTTTGTGCTCAGGGTGGGGGTGGGGATGTGAGGGGGTGCAGAAGTCAGGGCAGGGGGCTGGGGAGGTATGAGGGGGTGCAGGGGTCAGAGCAGGGGGATGGCGGTGTGTGAGGCATGCAGGAGTCATGGCAGGGGACTGGGTGTGTGTGAGGGGGTGCAGGGGCTGGGGGTATGTGGGGGGGTGCAAGAGTCAGGGTAGGGGGCTGGGGTGCATGGGGGGATGCAGGGTCAGGGTTGGCAGAGAGCTCGGGGTGTGGGCTGGGGTCATGGGGGTGCTAATGTCTGGGAGGGAGTATGACCCGATTCCAGCCCCTTCCTCAAGGCCCCGCCTCCACCTCTTCTCCTCCTTCTCTCCAGAGACGGCTCCGCTCTTCCCCCTCCCTCCTACTGGCAAACAGCTGATTGGTGGCAGGGAGACGAGGAGGGGAGGGAATGGAGCACCCTCTGGGGAAGAGGTGGGGAAGGAGCTTGGCTGCTGCCAGAGCCTGCCTGCTGCAGCAGGAGCCAGCAGCATCAAACTTCTGCCCCCACGGGCGAGAGCGGGGGTAGGGGACAGAGAAGAGTGGGACAGGGCCCCTTTGGACTTTGGGCCTAGCACTATGGTAAATCCGATACTGACTCTGGACCAAAGGACATAGTTAATGAGCAAGAAACTGGGGAAAAGTTCCTATCTTTTCACTTTCATTTCTAGCTGCATAAAATTGTCACATACAGTACAATTTCGATTTAACTATTTTTAAAGGTATGCATGCAATACAAGTACAATTATAGCACAATTAAAGTGCCAGTGTAATTAAAGAAGTTATAGGACAATACATGCAAATTTGGTGGCAAGTCTTTGGGATTTTAATATTTGTGCATTGATGTTCCCTATTATTTTATATGAACTCCACCCCTACCCCAACCTCTGTTGCTAGGGAAATTCCATTAGTGGGGATAATTCTCTGTCCCTATTGCCAAATTCTATCTCATTTATAGATCTGGTTAAGAGAGTGAACTAGATCCCCATGACTGCCAGAGCAGTGCTTAATGCACTCAGCAAAGGGTGAGGCACAAGTGGCTTTACACCAGATTTCCACCCCCTTGGCCCTGGCAGTTACTGACAGTCAAACTGGCTTCCATCACAAACCAAAACATCCTCAAGGCTCCTCTAAATTGCACCAGTGGATAACAATTTCCAAGTAGCCACTCAACCAGTGAGGATCACTAGAGTACATTGTGTACAGGGTCCATGTGCTCCTGCCCCTGACATGTTCCTTCTTTTCCCCTAGCCTTGTGTACTGACATAGAGGGAACTAGTCAGGAATTCTCAGCTGCTGACTTAAAGCAGTTACACACATTATATTGCTGTGGTGGCTCACTGGGGATTTAAGAAGGACTGAGGATCTGGGCCAGTACTTTTAAAATCCTGCCTACAATGTGAACAGGGCCTCAAGCACTCCATGGCAGAATGGACTTAATTTCTGTGGCAGGTATACTTAAATTCCAGACAGGAAAAACTCAATTCCATTAGGTTAATATTTTGATTTTTCATAATACATTGCTGTGTCCTTTCTGGAAGTACAGGGTGGTTTTGATAAACCAGGAGAGCTTTTGCCCTACTTTCTGGTCTGCTCCTTTTATGTACAGCAGGGCACAAGAATATGCTGCTTATATAGTGCACTTTTACTGTATGGCAAAAGCAGCAGAGAAAGAGACCATTGCACTCAGGTTCTAAAAGGGCAAAGACAACAAAAAAATCAGGCACCTTTCTGCAGTAAAATACCAAATTCCATGACAGAAAGGTGGAATTCCTCATCAGTTTTGCAAAATTGCCAAAGTCTGTGGAAATTCCATGCACAGACTACACAGGGTCCTGATTATACCAGAAAAATACCCTAGTAATAATTGTAGTTTAGACTGTTGCCAGCAAAGTTGAGGCACTATTTCTTTAACCAGTGTGGATAGCTGGTTGTTTTTCTTTATAGCTATGTTATTAACCTCTGCTGAAACCATGCTAAGGCCATTGCCAACAAGTTTTCAATTACAGGGCAAAATTGTGCCTATCAGTCTGCAGCCTGCCTTGGGGTAGGGTGTGGGGCTTCACTACATCAGCAGGAGGTATGCAGGGAAGTGTCTGGAACAAAAGGGTCTGAGATGAGAGAAAACTACATATAGTCTATAAGAATAAACAGAGCTACAGAATCTCCAACCAGTCCCTGGATGAGCTAACATATTTAACAGCCAAATATTTTCAGATGAAAATTTCGAAAGACTTGATTATCTGAATTTCACCTGTGTCCAGCACATGCATTATTCAGCTTGCTTATTCTTATCCTCATGGGCTAAGGTAGCTTGTGATGCTTAAAACTGAACTGATATGTATTTTACTTTTGTCTATAGTAATTAAAATGAGCTCTGTACACCGTTAAAAGGATGCACATGTGGATCATGGTGTGCATTCTGACAAACAGAGAGCAGAGGGGAAAAGATTCATGGTAAGGTATTCGATTATTGTAATACAAATCACCAAAGAAATTGATAAATCAGAAGAAATAAAAATCATGAAGAAACCTCCCTTTTCATGAATCCATGTGCCTTTGCTGTAGCAAGAGATAATCACCATGGTAGAAGCTTCAGAGACAGAATAGGAATAGGGGTCATTCTTGGAAGATAAATTAAGAAAGTTGTCATAAACAGATAGCTAAGGGTTAATGTCTCTTTCACCTGAAGCACCTGACCAGAGGACCAATCAGGAAACCGGATTTTTTCAACTCTGGGTGGAGGGAAGTTTGTGTCTGGGTCTTTGTCGGTCTGCCTGCATTCTCTGAGCTTTGGAGAAGTAGTTTCTGCTTTCTAATCTTCTGTTTCTAAGTGTAAGGACAAAGAGATCAATCCCATTATTATGGGAATACTATGCAGATTACTATGTCAGGAGGGCTAAATAAATTAAAGGAGAAATTTAGACTGGCTAAAGCTTAGGCAGTCAAATATTTCAAATGGTGATTTGCAAAACATCACCAGTGATGCTAAACCCAATGAGATTTGAAGTTATTTTTGTTAAAATGTTCTCATTGAAGTCTGTGTGACTTATCAGTTATATAGGAGAAAAAAAATAGACGTATAAGAGGTTTTCTGTATAGTAAATACTCTCTGCCCCATTCTATGATAAGGATCCGTGTTATTCAGCAGTATCTAAGTGGCAATGACCAGTTGTGAACTGGTGTCTAAATATTCCTTGAATATTGCAGACAGAATAGCTGTAGATTTCCAAGGGGGCTATTTTTGCCAGTAAGGACCATCTGTGTTGTAACTAATCCAGACTGTCAGAATCACCTGAAAATCAGTGACATGAATCCCTTAATACCTCATTGACCATGCATACCCTCATATAACCGCATCACATTACTACTACTACTACTACTACAAAAATTCCGGGTGTATAGACGCAGCTGTCAAGACCAGTAGCATAAGCACATGCATGGAACACGAGGAACAAAACTCAAGTACAGTAGATTGAGATTCTTTAATTCAAGAACTTTTGCTTTTAAAGATGTAGTTCCTAAGACATATCTTGTATGTGAGCCACATGAGGGCAACATACTCACCAACACTTGAGCAAAAGAACCCTAGCAATCCACAATCCCCAACCTTCCCAATACCAGGTGCCCTCTGTGATGTCTCTCAACCTCAGAGTGAGGTAAATGGCCACTGCAAAGCAACAGTGGTACCGAGAGAAGTCTTTACTGCCATAGAATATGAGGAGGAGGACATGTAGTCCACTAGACTGCCCAAGCCTTGAAGGTTAGAGTTAAAGAAAAGCATTGTCTGGTATAAAAGGAATTAAGAAACCTTGATTCTATTCCCACCAACCACTGACTTCCTGTGCGATCTTGAACAAGTCATATCACTTCTCTATGCTTCAGTTTCTCCATCTATAAAATGTGAATAATTATGCACATCTACCTTTGTAAAGTATCAGAGGGGTAGGCATACTAGTCTGGATCTGTAAAAAATGACAAAGAGTCCTGTGGCACCAGACTAACAGAAGTATTGGAGCATAAGCTTTCATGGGTTAATACATGTGTCTGACGAAGTGGGTATTCACCCATGAAAGCTCATGCTCCAATACTTCTGTTAGTTTATAAAGTACCACAGGGCTCTGTTGCTTTTTACCGCTTTTTACTTTTCTAAAGAACTTTGAGTTCTATCACTGAAAACCACTATGTAAAATCTTAGCACTATTACTATTAAAGAAAGTAGGAACGGTTTGAAGTGAAAGTACTACCTGAAGTATAGTGCTTATTAAAAAAAACCTTGCATGTTTTACAAGAATAATGTTATTCCCAATACCCTGACTAAATTTCAGCATTTTAGAATTTCAGATTAATTTCACACTGGCCTGTTTATATTTTCTGTAGTTTGAAACTGAGCAGTTGCTTTTTATTTACTGTGAGAAATTGTGTAGTATTGGTAAATGGGTGACAACTTCCACACCAGAGAGAGCTGCATTATAAGAATGGGTCAGCTAACTGGATAGATGAGAGAAAATGCAGTATAATTCCCTGGGGTCCAGTTGTTATTAAAAAAAAGTGATATCTAACTATAAGGTATTGTTATTAATAACATATATATATTCATTATTTTGACTGTATTTCTTGTTTGTGATTGCTCTGTATTTTATGGGTTGCTTGAATGCATTTTGACACCACAGGGTATGGTTTATTGGACTACTAATGCATATCTCCTGTGAGACATTGCGTGGCATGAGGAGTGCACTTAATTAAAGCATAGATAAAGCCCAGTTCTTTATTCCATGTGTTGTCATCTGCAGTTCTGCAACATGAGCGCACACACGCACACACACACACACACACGCACACACGCACACACACACAGAGTTACTTAGAATTGACCTGGACCAGAAAATGTGGAACTGGATTTCAAACACTGCAAAGTTAAAGGGAATTCAGAGCTAGAGTTTCAGTTTGGGTCCAGTTCTAGATTATTAAACCCAGGCATATAGTGTCACTCACTGATGCTGAATGGATGTCTCCAGTGCTGGCTGCATTTCAGCACTAAATGAAGTGATCCATGACTATATTAAGTGCTTTGAGATCCTTCTGATGAAAAGCACTCTATAAAAGCCTCAGCCATAATAATCCCATACAAAGTAAGATAGAATACTTTCTAACACTTTGCCATTGATCTTGAAACAAAAGGTGCACACAGAGCCATAAACTCTTAAACATATACCAAAGGGATGGAATTGTAAAAAACTGGTAATACAATTCCATTACTCCAGTGGGGAACAAGGATTGATGCTTACATTGTTTCCACTGAACTTACTTTTTTTTTTTTTTAATCTTTACAGTTCCTCTCCAAGTACTGGATCTCACCTTCATTCAGAATGAAAAATGGAATCACCATGGAACATGTTTTTTTTCTTACAAATTGCAAAACATCTGAGAATAAGACCCATCTGTTACTATCATGTAAACAGGCCAAAAGTACTAGAGGAAGGGAGAAAAAGGCTGGCACACTGGCTGCATCAGCTGGACCAGGTCTCTGCCAAATCCTGGCCCCAGAGCCTCTGCACACTATAGAGAACTGGCCTCTGGCAGCTCTTTGCATGCTCTGCCTGCAACCTGCAAAACGTCAATAAACAGATGCAGGGAACAAGGGTGGTAAAACAGATTGTGCAGTGAATGATGGGCTGATGTCAGAGTCATGAAGTCTTCCCGATGAATGGGCTGCAAATTAATTGGTGGTCCCACTTATTAAATCATTTATTTTGGTTGCTGAAGAGAACAGGCCAGGCAATTATCATTGGTGGCCCAAACTAATATATAATTAATGGACAAGGATTCATCCAGTACCAGCAGAGCTGAGTTTTACAACATAATGACACTGAGCAGCTCTTTCCTTTAATCCTGCTCCAAAATTTGAAAAGTGAGTTATAAAATTAATTGTGATGGTCACCATCCAGAACTTCCTAATGGTGGGAATCTTACACAACAGCGGAAACTTCCATTGGTTTGAATGTGTAAAACTAGATTGGAAAAAACAGTAGGAAAATACTGTGGATTGTAATCCTGTTCTGGCCAAAAGAATGGACTACATGCATACAGTTTTGTTTTCCAGTTCTAATATCTCTAATTATGTGATATACAGGGTTTTGGTGGAGGCAGGGCTGAAGTTCTCAACCCTACAATGTCAGTCCATGAGGAACTCTGCATGGGTACATGTGCATGTTCCAGGTACGAATTATCAAACTGCTTTATGAAAACTAAATGAAAAGAAAATAGAAATGCCATCCCAGAAATTAATGTCTTCTTTAGATGAGATTGCTCAGTCTCTCACAGATCTAATACCAAAGTCAAGTCAATAGGAATTGAGGGTACCTGCTCCCTGCAGAAGAACTGCTCAGGGGGACAGATTGTGGCTTGACTTGAATGGTCTCCCAAGTGAATAAGTGGGTGTTAAGCCTCCCCTTACTCCCTTGCTTTGCCTACTCAGATTGCAGGTGGACTGCAACTAGAAGAGCAGCCTCCATGGGCTACTATGTCCCCAACTCTGTGCAAGTGTTTGGGGTGGACTGTGACTTGAGCACAGCCTTAGCTCTGCCACCTCAAAGCACCAGCTAGCATAGCTACACTGGTGTGCTGGATGAAATATTCTATACAAGCTATAGACCTAGCATGTGGAACTATCCTTTGGAGCAAGGGGAGGCACAGAATGCAGACTTTGACTTCCAAAGTCTGCCTTCTTGGCTGCTTTAGGAATAGTGCAATAATATGCTGGGATCACAGCTAAAGACTGAGCCTAGAGTCTACTAGTTCTGGATGCCCTGAATTTGGGTGCCCAATTTGAGATACCTAAGTGCCAGATTTGCAGAGTTGAAGAACATTTACAGCTCCAAATGAAGTCAATGGGAGCTGTAAGTGCTCAGCACCTCTGAAAGTCAAATTCAGTGTGTCTTATGTTGGGCATCAACATTAGTAATCACTTTTGAAAAGATGAACCTTAATCGTAGAACATGCTGTGACTTATTATGCCCACAGTTGAAAGTTTTCATTATTGGGGGTTCATATCCCAGAATTTCTGTGCACTTCAAGGATCTTTATAATGCAGTAAAAAACAAACACACAAACACAAAACATTTTAAGAAACTTCAGATCAATCAAAGCAGAAACATGTAAGAAAAGCAATCTCTTAAAATATAATCAATTTAAAATTCACCTTGGCTTGTTAGACAGTAACTGAACCAAAAATTATCCTTTGTTTAGAAACAGTGCACTACAGTTCCAGACTTTAGGGAAAGGAATATCCTTGATTTATCAGTACCAGCCTAGGCTGTCACTCTGCCAAGTATGTTGTTATTTATAGATCAAATTGGAACATCAGACCAGCTTCCATGAGTGTGAAGGTTGGTTGCAGCACAAATAGTTTCTTTGTTCAAAGGTGGGAGGGCATAGAATTCTGGAGGCCTGACCAAGGGCTTATTTCCCCTGTGTGCCATGGAGTTGTGCTTAAAGGTGCCCCTCTGGCCCAACAGATGCTGCTGTGATTCTGTCTTAGGTTATCCAGAACCGTCAGCCACTGTGTTACTCCTCTGCCACAGCAAGAGAGCACTTTGCTGGAGCTTAAAGTGTGTGTCAGCTCCCTGACATACCAGTCTATTTGCATCACTAGCAAACACCTCAAGACTCTGCCAATCTTAACCTTGCCTTGCAGTTAACATTCAGTGAACACCAGTTCCCAACCCCTCTAGAAGAGCATTCCTGTGCTGTATTCAGACCTTCTCACAGGACACTCACAGAAATTACCACGACCGCTGCCTCCAGAAAGACAGTGCATACACCAGCCTGTCTGTTTAGCTGATGATCCACACTTGTTGTTATGGTAAAATTAAAAATAAGTTAATTAATAAAGAGCACAGATTCAAGTGATAGCAAGCAAGGATAATGGAAACAGAAAATGGTTACAAATAAACCAAAAATAAATACACTTTTGTGTCTAGACTGTAATCAGATTACAATCATGCTTTTAGGCAATTTCTTGTGTGCAGTCAGTTTTCTGCATCCTCCACCCACATGGCTGAGGGATCCACCTTTGATAGCTTCCAGAAGCGGGGGCCTCCTTGTCCTTTAAGTCAATGCTTCTCAAAGTCGGGCCGCCGCTTCTTCAGGGAAAGCCCTGGCGGTCCGGGTCGGTTTGTTTACCTGCCACGTCCGCAGGTTCAGCTGATTGCAGCTCCCAGTGACTGCGGTTCTCTGCTCCAGGCCAATGGGGGCTGTGGGAAGCGGCGCGGGTTGAGGGATGTGCTGGCCGCCCTTCCCGCAGACCCCATTGTCCTGGAGCAGTGAACCATGGCCAGTGGAAGCCGCGATCAGCCGAACCTGCGGATGCGGCAGGTAAACAAACAGGCCTTGACCACCAGGAGCTTTACCTGAACAAGTGGTGGACCAGCTTTGAAAAGCACTGCTTCAAGTAATGGGTACCAAAAGGTCTTTTCGCTTCTCCTTACATTTCCCAAAACTCACTCTTTTGCTCCCAGAGTCAGGATGACCCCCGGTGGTCTTCTCTTCCTGTTCACTTCCTATCCCCCCAGGTGATTTTAATGTAATTGGTGCTTCTATTGTTTTGGTTCCAAATCACCTAATTTACATTAGAGACAGGGAGATAGATACCTTCCTTCTTGCCTGGAAGAAAATTTGTTTTTGCATTTGGTCACAGATTTTCAATTATAATATCAGTTAGTAGCCATAATTTCTCATATAGTGTTAATAATACATTTTCCATTGATATTATTCATCAGTGTGTCCCACGAAGTTTCCTAGAAGACCTTACTTAATATACTTTTATAGTACAATAATAAACAATCAGTTGATTCAGTTGCTTGTTCTTTAGTATTCAGACCTCATGTTCTCTCCCTTGGTTGTCTGGACCCTGATTGTCAAAGCAGTGTACAGCTGAGCCAGAGTAATAGAAGTGGCTGTGGGTCTGCAGCTATGTAGTTCAGTGGTCCTTCCCCCCCTTCTGATGGGTGGCCATGAGGGAGTCATAGGAGTTCTGTAGTCTAGGGGGGAAGGATCCGAAAAGCACAATGTGTGCTTGGTATAAGGTTTGCCTTAAAGTGCTTTTTCTAGGCAGCCTTCTTCTTTGCACCTGAACTCTAACATGACATGTTAAGAAAACAGTGAAGAGATCTAGCCTATACAAAACTGTTGTTCAAATTACCCTGCAGGATTTATGTAGTCCAGCCTGCCAGATGTTGCCTACAGTGAAAAGGTGACCATGTTAAACTCCCATAATAACACAATAGTGAATATAAAGGGAGACCATTTTTTTCCTTTTTGTGGCCAGTGGTCATGTCCTCTGTGTGTTTCCTGCTGGTGGTAATTGGCCAGCAGCCATAAATGGAAAGAACTATTTACTCACACCTTAGGGAGATATTTTTGTGACACATCTGGGCATGTGAAATAATCAAAGATTATTGCATCAACTTTATAAATGTTGCATGTATCTTTATAGGCTAGGGCTTGTATTTGGGCTCCATGGAGGAAGTACAGGGGTTTCCTGTAGGAACTACATTTTTTTTTTGGGGGGGAGAATTAATTAATAAAAAATCCATAGGTGGGTAATATCTGGAAAAGTCTCACCTTTGGGAAAAATTCCATAGACTAGTTTGACCTAGTTCGGGAGACCTGACAAACAAAGAACTGAAAATTGTATAAACTGATCACCCTGTGACAGGAAAGAGGTAATTCTCACCCAATCCAAAACTGACATGAAACTGTGATGAAGAGAGACAAAAGGACCTGAAGTGCCATGGTCCTCTCAGGTGGTCTATGTGGAACATGGATGACTGCCTGGTAAACTAAGACCTTCATATAAGCTATTTATTATTTTTCAGATATGTACTTTGCTTTATTAACGCTATTTGGTCACTGGTTATCCCCATTATTTACCCAGAGAGAACAGGACTACAGTCTGAAATAGACTGCAGAGAATAGGACTAAAGTCAGACTTGCTGAGATGATCACAATGAATTTCAGTATTCTGCATCCTAAAACCCCAGTGTGGAAGGAGAGGGACATGGATTCTCATTCCAAGAAAGGTGATGGCTGGAGGCAAGAGACCAAAGTGGAATGCCCTTAAGGAGGTCATAAATGAGTCAGAGATGCAATTAGCTCTGCAGTTGTGACAATTATCAGTGGCAGCATGGGATCAAATTTAAAACAGTATCAGAAACACTGAAAAATGTACAATAAAAATGATTGCTACATTAGTAACAAAGTTCAGACAATTTAAAAAAAATAAACTTAAAATGAACTTTTCTCTTAAAATGGAGAGGGGAGAAGCTGAAAAATTCAGGTTTTGATACAGATAGATACAGATTTTGAAAACTCCAGAAGTGTTCATATTTAGGGTTTGGTCAACCCATTAATAGAATACAAGCCATTTGCAAAATTCAGATCTAGGTTCAAATTTTGAACACTTCTTTGGTTTAGGCCCATGTCTAATTTGAAACAGTGGTCTTGATGAAAAAGTCGACATTTGTCAAGAGTTACTGCATTTTTATTGGAGAAGATACAGAATTTTACTAGGAAATAACTATTGGTATCTTGTCAAATGTTGACTTCTTAATAGCAACTATTAAAAAGGGAGATGCATTTTTTTTCCCCTGAAAAAATCATGGAAGGAGAAAATATTTTTTCTGTGAGTCATTCTGATTCAGACCTTCTTTTTACTATAAAATGTGATGTAATTAAGAAATATGTATATCAAGGGAAAATGCCATAAAATCTTCCTGTCACATATTCGCTTGGGGGTTCCATCTATAGGAAATCTGGGCAAGAGGAAAGATCATCTCGCTCAGCATATATGCATCAGTTTTGTTCATCTTAATTTCACTTCCCCACTTTTTTTTCACGCTCCTTCTGCAAAAAACAAATGTAGATGTCTCTTGAGCTCATTTGTCTCTGTTACATCATAAAAGGCTTTCTCTTGTATTTCAGCAATAAAGTTTAAATGTAAAGTACTTGGGCCTGATTCTGATCTGCCCTATATTGCTATAGATCAGCAGTAATCACAATGAAGTCAATGTATTAACACTGGTGAAAAAACAATGTAAGGGGGAGTCAGAATCAGGTCCTTAGATTTCATAATACTCTTACTCTTTCGTTCACACCATTTATTTAATGTATGTATTTATTTATTTTGTCTACACCATTCTGTCCCTCAGAGCCTTTCTAAATTGCCAAAAGCAGCTCATAAAATGGGTTGACATTAAATGGACAAGCCTTCACTAGAGGCTGAATATTTGGTTCACTGATTAGTTCAAGATGACTTCGTTTAGGCCATGAATGTTCTCACACCCTGGTAAGACCTAAAAGATTGGAATGTAGATGGTAAATAAACCAAGTTATGACAACAAGAGGGTGAAAAATGTCACCCATGCAGTTATATGTAATAATAGATAGGTTGTCACAAGTCACAGCTGAGAGGTCAGTTCATTTCCCAAGCTCCTTTTATTTAACTAGAGGTATCTTCTTAACCTTTGGGTTAAAATGAAATATTCATAACTTCTCTCTGAAAGCTCTAAATATCTATAGTAGCAGAAAATGAAGAGCTTTCAAATGCAGAGTGCAGAAGTTCTGTGCCTTTAAGGGCTCCATTACGTATTTAAAACATGAATTATTTATGGTATTTTTACAGTATGGTACAGAGGAATTTCCCCCCTTTCCCTGCCCTATGTTCTATAGTTTTATTTAGTTACTTATTTGATGATTTTTAGCAGCAACTTTTAAATAGTTCACTAGAGTCCATTCTATGATCTGCATGTATGTCAATCTAGATTGACTGAGTCAATGTTGATTTCAATTACATGCCATTATAGTAAAGCATCGCTACCTAACACTTGAAGTTATTATTAGCACTATGCAAAATGCAAGTAATGGCTTTTTGTAAATGCATCTTAGCAAGGAAGGGTACATCACTCAGAAAAGCATTATGCAACAAACACTGGTTGATTCTGCCATCCTTACTCATTTGAGACTTTCCAGCTACTTACATTGATCTCAGCTTCTTTTCTGTATTTTCAGGTTGTTTCTTCTCTTTCTGTAGAATAGGTCTATTTTTTTCAAAAGTATTTTTGTTGTGCAGCTATTGCTGCTTGTGGTTTTGTTGGTTTCATTGGCCCCAGGGGTGGTGATTCTGGTGGCTGTGTGTGAGGTTTAACTTGCAATATCATTGCAATCATATTGGTTTTTTTTTACTAAATGTTGCATTTAAAACAAAAAGAACAGTCAATTTGTGCAGAAGTTATGAGACGTCATCATTAGTTCCATCCTTGAATTCATTTAAAATGGGACCGCATGGCCCTACATTTGGCTCAAGGATACAACAGAACTAAAGGGTCTCTTTTTCCAAAAATAAATGGATTCCCCATTGCCCTGCACCTTGGATATCATTTAAATCAGTACTATATGAGTGCAGAGTGTATGTAACCCCCAATCACAATGGTAACATTTTACACACACACTTTGCATTGGTACAAATCAAAATATAAGGTGCAGGGCATTTGCCAATCAGGTCTGAAGTCTGATTCTATGGACTAAATTCAATCTTGAAATAAGTCCATTGAAGTCTTACATCAGAGATCAGCAACCTTTGGCATGCAGCTCGCCAGGGTAAGCATCCTGGCAGGCCGGGCCGGTTTGCTTACCTGCCATGTCCACAAGTTCAGCCAATCACGCTCCCACTGGCTGTGATTTACCGTCCCAGGCCAATGAGGGTGGCGAGAAGCGGCGCGGACTGAGGGATGTGCTGGCGGGCCGCATGCCAAAGGTTGCAGATCCCTGTCTTACATGAAGGGTGAATTTGGCTGTAAGAATATACTTCATTGGAATGCATTTACTGGATTATTTGTTTTTGTTTTTCTCTTTTCCAAGAAGTAAAAAAAAAAAAAAGGGGGAGAGAGTGTTTTGTTTTATTTCTGTCCCGAAAGTAGCAATCATCCACTCAACATATATACCGCTCCCGCAAAGCAAATGCTTGAGAGGAGAGAAGAGTCCTAGCAGTATGTTGTAAAGGTCAACAGATTCAGCTTCTGTCTGACCCCATGGGAAAAGTAAATTCCATTATTTCTGGCTATGGAAATTTCCTTCCATTTGCAGAGTTATCTTCTATATTTCATTTCTATTATTTCTAAGCATTTGTTTTATTTTTATTAAACATGATCTTTCTGAAGATCATGTAACATGTTAGGCATGTTTTCCATTATGTTTTTGCTTCATTAATTGTTCCTCTTATTACATTTTTTCAAATTTTATCCTCTGACAGACTAATGCTTTCTTCTTTTCCAAAAGGTCATATAATAAAGAACTTTGCAGCACCATTTAAAAACTGTTCCAGTGAACTCCTCTCTGTGAACTGTAGCTTTCTCAGTTAAAAAAAAAACAAACCCATAAATAATATATCATCAAGTACTTGCAAACTGTTTCTAGGATTCTAGAAGAATTAGTCTTAGGCAAAGACTTTCTTTCCTTTACATTTTTTTTTTAAAGTCTACCTATGAAATAGTATCTGTGTCAGTAATTTCCTACTTTCTCTTTACAGCTTCTTTTGTCAAAAAGATTTGGCATTAACTTAGAGTAAGGGTATGTGTTCACTACCCACCGGATCGGCGGGTAGTAATCGATCCCAGAACGCGCTCTCCGTCAACTCCGGAACTTCACCAGAGCGAGCGGCAGTAGCGGAGTCAACGGGGGGAGCCGCAGCCATTGATCCCGCGCCGTGAGGACCCAAGGTAAATTGATCTAAGATACTTTGACTTCAGCTACGCTATTCATGTAGCTGAAGTTGAATATCTTAGATCGATCCTTCCCCTCAGTGTAGACCAGCCTTAACTCTCAGCCTTAGGCCTAGTCTGCATTATAAACTTAGGTTGATGAAAGCCATCTTAAGTCAGCCTAATAATGAGTGTGTCTAACTTGCCAGGTTGTTTCCACTGACCTAACTTGCCTGTAACTTTGACTTAATTACTCCACCTCTGTGTGAGGTGTAGTGCTTAATTTGATGTTGATGGACTGACAGAGAGTCAGTGTAGACGTTGTGTAAGTTGACCAAATTGGCCTCCAGAAAGTGTCCCACAATGCTCCATTGTGACCACTCTGGAGATAATTTTCAACTCTGCTGCACACCAGCCAGATACACAGGAAACAACCCCTTCCCTATTAAAATCCCAGGAACTTTTGAATACTCACCTCCTGTTTTATCTGTGTGGAGAACTTGCCAATCCAGTTGATCATGGTGACTCAACTCCCCAAATACATTTCACGAGTACACATGAGGTGGTGGTAGGGCCAGCTCTAGCCATTTCGCCGCCCCAAGCATGGCGGCACGCCATGGGGGGTGCTCTGCCGCTCGCCGGTCCCGCAGCTCCGGTGGACCTCCCGCAGGCGTCCCGCGGCTCCGGTGAAGCATCTGCAGGTATGCCTGCGGGAGGTCCACCGGAGCCACGGGACTAGCAGAGACTCCGCAGGGACGCCTGCGGGAGGTCCACCAGAGCCGCCTGCCGCCCTCCGGGCAACAGGCAGAACGCCCCCGCGGCATGCCGCCCCAAGCACACGCTTGGCGCTCTGGGGCCTGGAGCCAGCCCTGGGTGGTGGATCTCAATTGTTTTTCCACAGCATATGAAAGATTTAAATTTCACCACGGTCATTTTGAAGAACTGAAGAAAGTGAATGCATTTCTCACTGGTCTGTCAGCTGAAATGGACAAAGCTGGATTCCCTGATCGCTGCACTAAAAGCGCATCCTTGATGAAGTGGCATGGGATCTCATAACTTGAATAAGTATCTTGTTTTAGAACATTTTCTAAGATTGAGTGGGTCATCCAGTGAGAAAACAGAAAAGGAAAAATATACGTTCCAGGAACATAAATGATTAATAAGATGTGTGAGGGTTGGATAATCTTTCACACCAGTAAAGAGCAGTGGTACTGGAGCCAGAAGCCAGTGAAAATTGGCACTAAGAACCACAGAAGTCACTCTAGCAAGTCAAAATGCTCTGAAAGGTCTTCTTCCATGGTGGGAGCTGAGATTTAAAGTGATAAATAATTGAATAGAGCTGGAATCCAAGAGTAAAATGTTTCAAAATGGATAAAGTCTTTGTGATGAACCAAACTTGGGGGAGTAGAAAGTGTTTGGTAATCCATTTAGATCCTGCTTCCATGATCCCCTAGAGGGTGTAGCAAACTTATAAGATGGAAACAAGGTAAAAGCTCTAATTATTACAGGAAAAGTCATTTGTTTTTTTTAAATAGTAGCCGGGACTACTTTTGGTTACATTGGAAGAGTAGGTGGGGATCAAAAAAAGTTGATGATAGCAGCAAAATGCATTTCAGAGGCAATGCAGGAAAAAAAACCAACCTGTAATGGAATCCGTCACAGACAAACTGTGTAGGGACATGCCATATCATTAAATCAGATAAAAGAGGCAGCAAAGTTATAACCATTGGGTGTAGGACATGGGTCCCCAACGCGGTGGCGGGGGCACCATGGTGCCCACCAGGGAGTCTAAGTACGCCTGCGTACTGGCCAGCGGACAAGCATCTGCCAAAATGCCACCGAAATTCAGCACCTGTCAGATGACAAAGGTTGGGACCACTGGTGAAGGGTGACCATCTGGTCTTCTTTTCCTGGGATTACCCCATTTTCAGCAAGGGCATTTTAGACCCTGGATACCAGGCCTGGAGTATCTTAAAGGGTTCTGAAATAACTCAGAAGGATGTGAAAACTACTCTTTGGAAATGCACTGAAGATTTTCATGCTGGAGAATTATTGTAAAAAACCTAGACAGGCAAAAAAATAAATAAAATCTGGTTCACTAGGGAAACTTTGATGGAATCATATTCCATTGAAATATGCAGTTGTGATTAAATCAGACTGCTTCCCAAAAATCAGGTCATTTTGCTGGAATATCATTTAGGAAGAATTTTTTAGGATGAAACTTTTTTTGTCTTAAACAACTTTTTGTTTCTTTTTTATTTTGTATTATATTAATGTACATATGTGTATACACACACACACACACACACACACACACACACACACACACACACAATATAAAAGAAAAGTTGAAATAAAAAAAATTTCAATTAATCAAAAAAAATCCTTTATGGAGAATTTTGAAATTTTCAGTTTCACTCTGATCAGGAGTTTTTAAATCTCTAAATCCCTCACAAAACAGAACTTTCATCTTCCACTCAGCTCTAGTATAAATGTAGATTTCAGACATTTGAACTAGAATAGGAATAAAAATCCTTCTTTCCAGTTAGATTACATTTCATCTTCTGTTCTGCTCCAAACTACTGCTTGAGCTTTCAGTGCTAGTCTAATTGTCATCTTAAAAACAACTCTAATGAAATTCCTAAAAGCTTTTTTTTTCTTCAAAAAAGACAAGGTGCTAAAATCATCCATTATTTCAAGACTGAACTGTAAACAGCAGCCAGGGCACTCATCACTGCAATGCCAAATTGAATGCTGAGGAAGGTTTGCTTTATTGTCTCTCAGATTTAAAATTGATTGAAGTGCATACACAAATGGAAAAGCTGTCAAAAAGCAGTCAGTGGTATGCTGATAGCTCATCTTCTCATGCTGACCCAAGGCTTTAATGCAATTCCTTGCCGGTGGGAAATGGCAGAGGCTGGTTTCAAATCCTCACAGTAGGACAGCATACTGAGTGCTGGTGTCTCACTGAATCCATTTTCTGTATGCTAAATCCTCCCACTGGTTCTGGAGCATCATATATATATATATATATATATTACCATCTGCACAAGAGCTCAAAATAGTGAGGTGCCAAATTCTCTGCTGGGGTCCATGGACTCGCACCAGTGTAACCAGTAGATAATTTTGCCTTTCGATCATAAGACTTGTAGGGTGTGTTAATGTGTGCCATTTTAAAATGGTCTGTAACAAATGAATTAGAGATATGACCAAGTGTAGCTGCTCATCAACCCTGGCTGCAGAGATAACTCCCTTTTCAAATGCAAACTTAATGTAGCTGCTGGCTAGGGCTTGGTCTAATTTAAAATTAGGAAAGCATAACTACTGTGTTCAGGGTTGTGAAAAATTCACACACACACACACCAACGACAGTTGTTAAAATGACCTAATCTCTAGTGTAGATGTGTCTATGTCAATGCAAGAATTTTTCTGTTGACCTAGCCTCCATCACTTGGGGAGATGAATTGCCCATATTGATGGGGAAAAAAATCCTTCAGTTGTTGTAGGAGGCAACTACACTACAGTGCCACATTGGCACAGCTGTGGAATGGTAGCTGTGCAGCTGTACCTCCCGTAGTGTAGACACGGCCTAAGAGTTTGTGAGGTAATGGGCTAAATCCATCTCTTATGTAAATCTATTGACTTTGAGTTACACTAGCACTGGATTTGACCCATTAAGTCTAATGCTTTGTTTGCTGTAAACAAAGGACATCTGACACAAAACTTTATCCTTTTTCTTGCCTTCTATTTGTCATTGACCATTGCACTGTTGCAATCTAGTGGAGAAACTCTACTTCTTCATTCCCTGGGCAACTGTTTTTGTAAAGTGTGAGATATCTAACTCTGGAAAAACTACAGTAAAATAGATAATATTTTCCTTTTGGCTCTCTTTCATTAAACATGCTGAATCTAAAATACAGGCAGCTAGACAACAAGGTTTAATATCCTTTGTACCATATTGATTTCCTATGTAGCATTAACTTAAGCCCTGTTGAGCCTTTTTATTCATCCTATTTGTACTGATCGTCTTATCACAAGTCGCTTACAGCTGATACTTGTGTTGTGTGCCTTACTGTTTTTTATGTTCATGAGCTGCTAATGTCCTTATGACACTTTGAAATAGCAAATGATTAAAAATAAACATTTTGGGAGGAAGTGTGACTAACGGTTCAACAGGGGATTGGAAATCAGGATTTGTTGGTTCTCTTCCCAGCTATTGCACTGACTTGTCTGATTGTGGACATGTCACTTAGACAATGACAACTCCTCTTTGTGAATGCATCCACATGCACGCCCAGTGCGGGGCTAGCCACAAAGCACCCACTGTGCTCTACTGAGACAGTTCCAAAGGAGAAGAAAGACAGATTTTTTGTTGAAGATACTAAACTGAGACTCAGGAGATCTAGGTTCAATATGTTGTTCTGTCACAGATTTCCTATGTGATCTTGGGTCAAACTATATATGTTGGAACATCAGTTTCTTAGGCACTGACAAGCTTACAGGGGCACAAATGTACCAATACAGCTGTGCCGCTGTACGAGCATTTGTGTATTCCCGTTATGTCGAAGGGAAAGAGTGCTCCTGTCGACATAATAAAAGCAGTTCAATGAGCGGCAGTAGCTATGTTGGCGGGAGAGTGTCTCTCACCAACATCACGCTGTGCACAAGAGTGCTTATGCTGCCAAAAATGTGTCACTCAGGGTTGTTTTCACACCCCTGTGTGAAAAAAGTTTTGTCGACATAAGTTCTAGCATAGACATGGCCTTAGAAGTAAAATGGGGATAATACTTCTTTAGTTTACAGGGGTATTTTGATGACAACTTAATTAATTTTGAAGTGCTCTGGTTCTGTGATAATGGAGACCACAAAAAGAGCTAGATAGATAGACCCCGTGATTGTGGCTAGAAACTTCAAAGATGAATCTTTTCCTGTCTGTGGACTTGTCTTCATTGCTAAAGGTATATTTTTTTTACCTTGGGGAAACTAACAAATGTGAGCTATCCTGAGTTAAAAACACAGTGAAGACAAGGGACTTTAGTTTTACCATGAGATAAACTGGGCAAGGTTAGCACTATACTGTCGCTAGAGCCTGATTGGCGCGGCAAACCTGGAAGGGAGGGAGAAGCGGAGGAGCAGCGGCACACTCAGGGAGGAGGTGGAGGCAGAATGGAGGTGAGCTGGGGTGGGGAGTGGTTCCTCTCCCTACCCTGATATAACGCGTTCTCATCTATAACACAGTGAGATTTTTTGGCTCTTGAGGACCACATTATATCATGTAGAGGTGTACATAGATTCAAAGGTCAGAAGAAACCATTGTGATGATGTAATATGACCTCCTGTATTACACAGGACAAATAATAATTCCTAGAGTGTATCTTTTAGGGAAAAAAATCCAATTTTGATTCAACAATGGCCAGACATAGATAATCCACCCTGACCCTTGGTAAATCATTCCAATGGTTAACTATCCTCACTGACAAAAATTTACTTATTTCCAGTCTCAATTTGTCTAGCTTCAACTTTCAGTCTCTAGATCATGTTATACCATTCTCTGCTACATTGAAGAGCCCATTATTAGATATGTGTTCGCCATGTACAGTTATCAAATGTAATCAAGTCACGCTTTAACCTTTGCTTTGTTAAGCTAAATAGATCAAGCTCTTTGAGTCTACCACTAAAGGATGAGAAGATATTCCTCATAATCATTTTTGTTGCCCTTCTTTGAGCGCTCTCCAATTTTTCAACATCTTTCCTGTATTGTGGGCACCAGAACTTGTCACAGAATGCCAGCGGTGGTTGCCCCAGTGACAAATACAGAGGTAAAATAACTTCTCTGCTCCTATTTAAAATTCCTCTTTTTAAAATTCCCAGGATCACATTAGCTCTTTTGACCACAGCATGACAATGGTAGCTCATGTTCAGCTGATTATTCACTATGATCCCCAAATCTCCTGCAGATTCACGTCTTCCCAGAATAGAGTCTACCGTCATGTAAGTATGGCCTCCGTTCTTTGTTCCTAGAAGTATATGTCTACATTTAGCTGTATTAAAATACATATTGTATTGCAGTTTACCAAGCAATCAGGTTGTTACAAATCAGTGACCTGTCCTCTTCATTCTTTACCTTACCATCAATTTTTGTGCCTACAAACTTTATCAGTGATGACCTTATGTTATCTTCCAGGTCATTGATAAAAATATTAAATAGTGTAGGGCCAAGGACTGAGCTATGCAGGATCCCACTGGAAAGACCTACTTGATGATGATTCCCCATTTACATTTAGAGACCTATCAGTTAGTCAGTTTGAAATCCATTTAATGCATGTCATATTAATTTTACGTTGTTCTAATTTTTAATCAAAATGCCATACAATATTAAGTCAAATGCCTCACAGAAGTCTAAGTATATTATGTCAAGATTATTGCCTTTACCAACTAAATGTGTAATCTCATTTTAAAAGTTATTAAGTTATTCTGGCAGGCTCTATTTTCCATAAACCGATATTGATATGTGTTAATAGCATTACTCTTCTTCAATTTTTTTATTAATTGAGTCCCGTATCAGCCACTCTAATATCTTGCCCAGGATGCATGTCAGGCTGACAGGACAACAATGACCTGGATCATCCCATTTATCCCTTTTTTGTAAAAACAAAAACAAAAAAAAACAGCACGTTATCTTTCCACCAATCTTCTGGAACTCCCCCAGTGCTCCAAGACTTACTAAAAATCAACATTCATGGTCAAACAACCTCCTCTGACAGCTCTTTCAAAACTCTTAGATGCAAGTTATGTGGACCTGCTGTTTTAAGAATGCCTGACTTTAGAAGCATCTATTTAACATACTCCAGAGAGACCGGCAGAATGGAAGGAGTGTTATCAGCATATGATGAGATTATATCATATGATTTTTTCCCTAAATACAGAACAGAAATATTTATTGAACACTACTGTTTTTCTGCATTATTATTGATAATTCTACTATTTCCACCTAATAATCGTCCAGTTTAGTAAGGTGATCTTAAAGGATTCCCGATTATTATTCACATTTTTCTGATTAAATTCTTCATCCATGCTGATTTGGTTCATAATTGTTTTCAGCTTTGTGAAAAATCTTTAGTCTGTTTGCACATAATGGAATCAAGTCATGATCACTTGTACCTAAGCTACCACTAATTTTTAGTTTTGGGTTCACTTCCTCTTTATCTGTTAGGAGAAAGCATTTGACTTGGTACCACAGAACATTTTGATTAAAAAAACAAAACATACCAAAACCCTAGAATGATACAAAGTTAACATGACACATGTTAAATAGATTAAAACTGAGGAAGTTCTATGGCCTGTGTTATACAGGAAGTCAGACTAGATTATGATAATGATCCCTTCTGGCTTTAGAATCTATGAATCTATAATAAAGACTTCCTCCCTGTTGGCTACAACACTTCTTGAATTAGGAAATTATCACCTATAATATTTAGAAATGCCAGGGATGTTTTAATACTGGCAGCATGATATCTCCAGCGTATGTCACTGAAACTAATGTCCTCTATGATCACATAGTTTTGTTTTGTTTGTTTTTTTTTTCTTACACATTATGGATAGGTGCATAAGGAGCTGGTCATCCTATTTCTTAATGTGATTTGGTGGTCTATAACAGACATCAATTTATGTGTTAAGACATTGATCCATAAACATTCTAGATCATTTTCTTCCAATTTATCAGTGACTCAGGCTACATCGACATTACAGCCAGATCGACGCTCTGAGATCGATCTATCAGTGGTTGATTTAGTGAGTCTAATGAAGACCCACCAAATCGACAGCAGATCACTATCTAGTAGATCCCTGTACTCTACCCCTGAGGAGAAGAGTAAGGTAAGTCAATGGGAGAGTTTCTCCTGTTGACCCCTTGTGGTGTAGACCCTGCAGTAACTCGACCTAAGGTTCATTGATTCCAGCTATGTTATTCACATAGCTGGAGTTGAGTAGCATAGGTAGCATAGACATAGCCTCAGAAAGAGGTAATACCAATGCTTAGGTCAGATTTAAATTCTTGGCTTTCAGATGAAGGCTCAATTAGTATCCCTTTATTAATCTTTGCTGCCCGAGAGTCTTAACATGCCAAACCCAGTCCTGACCCTTGGAAACTTTTAAATAAGTTCATAGAATTTTTGCACTTTCACATTTAATGACAGGAATACACAAACCGCATGCTTAGCTAGATCCACATAGTGTAAACTCATATTCAGTAGAACCTCAGAGTTACAAACACCAGAGTTATGAACTGACCAATCAACCACACACCTCATTTGGAACCAGAAATTTGCAATCAGGCCACAGCAGAGACCAAAAATGAAAATAAAAACACCCATGCAAATACGGTACAGTACTGTGTTAAATGTAAACGAATTAAAAAAATAAAGGGAAAATTTTAAAAAGAGATTTGACACGGAAAGGAAACTGTTTCTGTTCTTGTTTCATTTAAATTAAGATGGTTAAAACACCATCTTTCTTCCCCATAGTAAAGTTTCAAAGCTGTATTAAATCATTGTTCAGCTGTTATCGTTTGAAAGAACAATCATAATGGTTTGTTCAGAGTTACAAACATTTCAGAGTCACGAACAACCTCCATTCCTGAGATGTTTGTAAATCTGAGATTCTACTGTAGGTCTATTCACTTCAGTGGTTTACTATAGATGGCCCATACTACATAGCTGTAATTTAAAAAATGTATCAGTCCAGTGAGACCTGATGATACTAACTGAATGCAGGCTGACTGGTCCTAGAGTATTACTTCAGAAAGGGAAATTCACAAAAAAAAATACTTGGTTATACCAAGCAACATCAGGGTCACCCTGGTGCTTTAGCAGCTCATAATTGGAATAAACCTAAATTTTTCTAACAATAACTTTGAAATAATGGGACATCACATGTCAATAGTTTTCTATTACATAACAAAAACGGCAAATGGGAAAATATTTTCTGGTCAATCTCACAGAAACAATTGGGGGACAACTGCCTCTCATCACTGTAAGATTAACATTGCACTACTGGGTTTATACCATTCCTTCTTATAATAATAAGTTATAATTGTACAACTGTATAATGAAATGCGTAGCTAAAAATGGATATCGCTTTGATGCAATAATATTATGCAAATGCCACTGCCTTAGTGATGTGTGAATGGCATTAGGACCTGCTGCTCCCATGTACAGTAGTGTAAATCAGAAGTAACTCCACTAAAGTTATTCAAGATAGACTGTGTAAAATTGGTGTAAGTTAGTTCCGAATCAAGCCCATTAATAGTGTTCAATTGTTGGACACCATCAGATCCAGTACCCTGAGGTTTACTTCTGCCTAAGGGAATTCTTAGGTGAAAAAGAACTATCCTAGAGGCTCCTGTGCCAACTATTCCTCATCCTCTGTGCATGTGTCGTTGCTGGGGGAAGGAAACCACAACAGCGCTTCTCTGTGAAATGGCCCCTGGAGGCCCTGGACAGCCAGATGATATTTAAAGCAGTTGTTAGGACTGATCCACCCTTCAGCCAGTAGTAGGATCTGGGGATTGATCCCTATCCTGATCATGCACTGAGCACAGCTTGGCCAGACTAGAATTCTGGACCCTTGATTGGAACTGAATTTCCTGACTCAATCCATGTTTAACAGTATATATGTTACTGATGTCTATCTCTTCTATTTCCTTCTTTTTGCTTATGTTTAGAGACGAAAAAAGGCCATAAGGGATATGTATTTAAAATTAACAAAGCGGATGTCTATACATTAGAAAACTTGTTATACATATCTCTCATGTTACACAAAATGGATATCCAACTGAAAGTAGAATAAAGTTACACTTTGAGTAGATTACCCTACAAAGGACATACTGAATGCACACATGAATAAGGGTGGAAAAAACATTTTCTAAAAGCATTTTTATTGTTAGTACTACAGGAGCTGAAATCCAGCACTCGGGCAATTCATAGGTTTAGATTTATGAAATCTAAGCTGGAATTTTCAAAATCCAATTAGCTTCTAATGTTATAAGGCAATAAAGATAGAAGTGCAAAGTATTGCAAAAGAGGTGAGCATGGACTCGATGTCCTGGCCAAGTATGCATCAACACTATCTCTCTAATGTCCAAAGCTGCTTGAGAGCTATTGTTGAAAGCATAATAGGTGCTCTCTTTCCTTACACAGTCACTGCAGTGCTAGCAGATCAGAATGTCCTCTTACTTTGTTTAATGCTTTTTTGAGATAGCTTGAGTATGAAAGGCACTATGGGAAACCATAATTCTGTTCTTTTCTGCATATTTTTGGTACATGAATAAATAAATAAGAAAGTGTTTTCTTGTATCAGTATCAAGCAGCTATGAACTTCTCAGTCTTGCAGCTTTTAAAAGTGAATTTTTATACTTTAGAGTTTGTGGAAGTGCCAGACTGAACTGACAATCCTGGAGAACTAGTCTATTCAGGGATGGCACAAGCAATGGCAATTCAAGTCTTCAAGTTTCCAGACCTCTGCCCAAATTGGTTCAACTGTGTCCTAATAGGTTACCCGTACAGGTATGTCTACACTTGCAACTATATATGTATCTGTATGTGGGCTTGAGCCATAACCCCACTATTCTCCACACTGAAACCCCTGGACCACATGTCTCAAGGAGAATAGAGGGCGAGCAAGCTAGCATGTCTGAGGACAGTAGATGTATGAGCTGAGGCCTGGCCCAGTATCTGTGCCAGTTTTCATTGTGGATGAGGGTAAGAGGTGGGTACCAGGTCTCAAGTTTCACTAGTCCTCAACTCCCTATTCCCACAATGCACTGAACCTTTTTTTTTTTATTTTTATACAATCTATAAAGACCTCTGTCTTCCTCTCACTCACATTTTAACCAGTAGTAGAATGTTGCACTGAAAACATCAGAACAGTTTTCTTCTGCACTCTTTATATATCAATACAAGCATCAATGGTCACAGCTCCAAGAGCAGCCACTTGGCTCACCAAGCGTACCCACACACTGGTCGATGTCTGGGCAAAGTACACCATCCTCCACAATTTCAGCCAGAGCAGCAGGAACATTCACTTGACTGGGAAATTTCATAGAAGTGGAGCAGGCAGGCATTCCACAGACTGCTCAACGCGGCTCAGAAATTAAGAACTTGAGGGTTCTGTACAGGATGGCCAAAGTCTCACATAGTCATTCTGGGAGGGCTTGTGGCATATCTCTTCTATGAGGAGCTGGACCAGGTGCTGTCAAGGGCCACCAGTAGTGAGCCTGAAATGGCTTCATGATGTCCTCATAAACCCGGATAGTCTTATTGTCGAACAGGACACTGGGGAGGGGAAAAGCAAGGAGGCAGCAGAAGATCCAGAGGACAAGGAAGACATTATTCTCTACCTTAACCAGAAGTTCAGGTTGCAGAAGCCACTAATAATGAATCTGAGGAGAATCCTGAACCACAGCAGGAACCGAAATCCCAGACTGGTAAATTACAATGGCCTCCCACTTTCTCCATCAATATTCCTTCTTGCTGTGGGTCTCGAGTCCTGATTTTAAGATCAAGGGGGAACATCCTGCTTGGGAAAGGGAATAAAATTGTAGAAAACTTTACAGTAGATTGTCTAAGGAAGAGTTACTTACAATCACCCTTGGAAATTGAGGCCTGGTCTACACTACAAAGTTAGATCGATGCAAGGTAACTTGCATCAACTTTGTTGTGCATGTGTCTACACTTAAAATTGTCTCCTATCAATTGTAAATGCCCATTTATGCCAACATAGTAATACCAACTCTCTGAGTAGCACTGAGCTATTGTCGATGTACTTAGGTCAATGCAATACAAGTATAGACACTGTGTTAATTATGTCGACCCTAACTGTCCTCCAGCAGCTGTCCAATAATGCCCCACACTGACCAATTTGGTCAGTATTATGAACTGCATTGCCCAGGGGTCACAGAGACTGGAAGCACCCCTCTGCCCTTTGAGGACCTATGAATTTTTGAAATTCCTTTTTCCTGATTGCCAATCTTAATGAGCACACCTAGCCCCTCTCCATTGTTGAGTATAACTGCCCAACTACACACTCCAGACACAGTCTTGCCATGAGTTGACAGGAAATATTGTATCTTCGGGCCTGTGGAGAGAAGAGGCTGTGCAGGCACAGCTTTGAACCAGTCATAGGAAGGTCAACATTTATGAGCAAATTGCTCAGGGGATGAAGGAGAAGAGTTATATGCCATACTTGGAGCATCTTAAGTTTCGCTTTCCATAGTGAATACCCTGACAATGGTACCTCTGAGCATTGTTTCTGGCCCAGCAGCAGTGCCACCTGAAAGCCAAGGAGCTGTGGCAGGCATATCAGAAAGCTAACAATTGATCTGGTGCCAAGCTTGCCACTTTCACAATGAGCAGCATGCCATACTTGGAGAAGATGCCCCCCCACACCCATTAGCATGGTGGATACCTCTGAGGAGCCCCTCACAGGACCCTGCCATGAACAGAAAGGAGGAGGAGGTGGATGAAGAAGAGGAGGAGGGGGAGGGATGGGGGATCCAGCTGTGCAGCTAGCCAGGACCTATTTTTGACTCTAACACAGTCCATCCAGTCCTGCCAGTTGAGCACAGATGAGTTCAGTGCAAGGAAAGTAACTTCAGGAAAGTGTGTAGATAGATTTTTTAATTACAGGGATGGCATCCCAAAAGTAGCAGGACACATCTTTTGACTTTTCATTAATTTACTTCTGCTAGAAGTAGTAGTGGTACAACCAAGAAAGGTAGACTTGCTATCTGCTTTTCATTCCCCTCTAGCTGGGGGGCAAGGGAGAAGGGGGCATGCAGAGCAGTTGTTTATGTACATAAAGATGTCCCTTGAATCATCCTGAGAGATCTTGATGAAACTTCTTGAAGGTACTCTGCAATCCTCTGTCAAAGTTTTCTGGGGAGGGCTGCCCTGTTTCTTCCTCAGTGGAAGAACACTTTCCTGTGCCAATGAGTGATAACTTCAGCAGACACCATTGCAGTACACAAGCTAGCAACATATTAACCATGGGGCTTCAGGATGTCAGCAACAGCTGTGCATTCTCTGACTTTGTTACCCTCAGGAATGAATATCCACTGAAATCGCCATCATCTGTGGAAAATAGTGTCAGTATTCAGTGCCTTTGCCCTATAGAAACATCTAACCAATCAGTTTCCTCCTCATTTCACCAACACCCATTGGGCAACACTCACCACAACTGTGACCGGCACCGTGCATAAGCAATCCCAAGCAGAACTGAGAAGGTTGTGCTTAAAACTTCTGGGGAGCAAGGGGAGTGAGTTCAGTATCTTAAGTTTCGCTTTCCATAATGAAGACACTGACAATGGTGTCTCTGAGAGTTTTATCTGCAGCTGCTGCCATTGCGGCCTTCAGGGTCTTCCCCTCTACATCCATGGAATGCCTGAGTCAGGTAAGAAGAAAGAAGAGGACTTGGGATGACATGTTCAATAAGATCCTGCAAGCCAGTGCTGCATCAGACCATGAGCACAGGGCGTTGAGGATGAACATTGCTGATGGCCTGGACAAGGAAAGAATGGTGAGGCCCAGGAGTCCCAGCAAGAAAAGGAGAGTGAGATGCAGTAGGTCAGAACAGGGCTTCTCAGGAAGCAAACAGAGATGCTATAGACTGTGGTGGACCTGCAGATTCAACTATCCCAGGCTCAACTCCATCTGAAGCCATGGGAAGCAGGTATAAGAGACTTGTCCCCAAACGGGGCAAGAAATGCTGGATTCAGCACACCTCCATTTGGAGGTGCACTGGCCTGCTGCCTTTGGAACCCCACCACCAGAAGCTCCCAAGTAGGGGAGCCACTGGCACTTGGACCATAGCCCCACTCATGCTCCACGCCAAGATCATGCTCCTGCTCAGCCTCTTCCCCCGTGGCTCCACTCACACTGTGCCTCTTCTTGCCTTCACTCTGCCTTTTCCCCCCAGACACCCCCACTTGCCGATCATGCCTCTCTGGTGGAGGAAAGGAGTGAGTGGTGGAGTGGCAGGGCCTCAGAAGAGGGGACAGAGAGGCACGAGCAGCAGACTGGGGCTTCAGGGGAGGGGGCAGAGAGGCACAAGCAGCAGATAGGAGGATCTCTGGGGAGGGCTGGAAAGGCATGAGTGGCAGGTGGGGGGCCTACTGAAGGGGACCTCAAGGCGGAGGGGCATGAGTGATGGGAAGGATGTGCCAGGGCAAGGGCAGAAAGGAGTGGACATGGGGGCCTCAGGGGCAGAGAGGACTGAGCGGCAGGCCTCATGGGAGGAGGTGGAGAGGAGCAGGTGTGGGGACCTCAGAGGAGAGGGAGGAAAGGCTAGAGTGATAGGCGGGGAACCTCAGGGGAGGAGGAAGAGAGTTGCAGACAGCAGGGCCTTGGGGCAAAGAGGAGTAAACAGTGGGTAGGGGGCCTAGGTGGGAGAGGGCAGAGAGATGCCAGCAGGGGAGCCTCAGGGGAAGAAGCTGAGCAGGAGCACAACCTCTGGGTGGAGCAGAGGTGGAGCACAGAGGGGCCTTAGGGGGAGGAAGCCAAGAAGAGTTGGGGCCTCAGAGCACGGGGGGGGGCATAGTCCAGGCACTGGTCACCCCCCAAACTTCTAAGGAGCTTCCGGAGCTCATGCCCAGCCTCCCCAAAACCAAGAGTCATATAATGCCTATGTGCCTATGTCTTCAGCCCACTGAGAACTCAGTATTAGGACCTCCCTCTACCTCCCCTCAACATTTCATATAGCATCAGGGGTCACTCCAGTGTGGTTTGCATCAGGGGTCACTACACGATCCCTATCACTCCAACTTGGGGGATAGTGAAGACAATCACAGCTTCATGTACATTAACCTGTGAAAATCATGAGTAGTATGTATGTGTAGCTGAAATGGACATGAATGTTCTTTCCCCTTCATAAGTTCTGTTCTCTTAATTTATTAAGTTTTTGATGTATTTGGTGTGAAATTGCACAGGGTTTTTGTTTGTTTGATTTTTGGCACTGATTTTCTTACGGAATAAAATTCTGTGGTTGTCATAAAAAAATCCAGAAATAGTAGCTGGTTTTCAGAGCCTAAAGTTTTCAAACTGTGCAGGGGCCATTGATAGGATTTATATCACAATAGTTTGTCCACCACAAGGGGCAAGTGATAATGTGAGCCAAAAAAGGTTACTATTTCATCATTCTGAAAGGCTTCCTGGACCACAAAGGCAGATTCAAGAATAGCAACGTGGGTAATGCCATAAAGGTTCGTGACACCACGGTGCTAAGGAGATCAGGATTTTAACTGATGTGATAAGAAGGGACTTTATTCCTCAGAAACAGTATTGTTCTGTACAGTGTCTCTGCCCACTGTTGTTTTGGGAAACACCACATATCTGCTCCAGCCTTTTCTCAAAAATCATACTCTGATGCCAATGACCCTGGAAAAAGTGAACTTTTTTTATGACAACCACAGTGAGTAAACCACAGTGTTAATTGCTTCACAGACCTGCACAGCCATGACCCCAACAGTGGATTTTCCAACTCCAGTGTGGTTTGCAATCTACCTATAGCTGTCTGGGGTAGCCAGCTTCCATAGGGTAACAGCAGCCTACTTCTGAAATAGTATGGCTTCCTTAACTTGTGTATGCTGGCACAGGACGATTGATGCAAGCTCCTCATGCGGCTCCATCGAGGTCTGTTTCCTCATGCAGAAGTTCGGCAGCCACTGCTGGTCAGCTTCAGGTTTCCAAGATGATGTGATCCCACCACACCATGTTGGCTGTCCTGCACCAAAAGTGGCAGTCAACCAGAGGGCATAACATGGTAATGGCAATATTGAGTATTTCTGTCCATTGTGACATACATAAATTGTCATCATGCCTCCAGCTGACAGCGCCTCATCATGCCTCTTTGATGAGTCCGAAAATGCTGCCAAAATGGCATCCAGCATCTCACACAGAATTTATTCCACAATCAGGAACAGGACCTCATCATTTAGCTGATCCATTACTTTGACCCAGTTTTCCAGGGACACAAGTGAGTGACTACATGATCTGGAAATGCCATTGGCACCTGTGTGTAGGTGGGGAAAGAATACCAACAACACACAACAAATTGGTTCTTAGAGTGTCTCTCTGTGACACACAGACTCCTGGAATACCATCCCTGAAATGATAGCACTAACGTCATGTAACTGGATTGCCAGCATGGATAAGGGTATTTGCATGTGCACAGCATTATAGCCATGTCCAGCACATGTGCAGACTCTTGGGCACTGATTTGGGGAGCACATGCAATCATGAACATGACGCAATACTCAGGTATGCATGCCAGTGTAGACTTAGCCTAGGGGTGCAAAGGCCGCACCTAGTATAATTTTTCCACTTCTAGAATCTGGGTTCTGTCCTGCCTCAATTAACCATGCATGCTGAAAATGGCTGCTTGGAGGGCATCAAAATAAGTCTCCCAAAGCTGCAACAGCTAGTGCAGTTGTACCAGGACAGCAGTGGGAAATTTTTATTGAAAATGTCCTTGTATTCTAAGTCAGAAAATTTACTTCCACAAGATTTGTTCTTGAAGGCAGAATATGCAACAAACAATTAAAACTGTCCAGTATAACCAAAAATAAGTCCTCCCCTGGTAAGGGTTCAATCTAGTCCTATATCTAGTGAAGAGTTTGTCAAGAGCCACTCTGAGCCCTTTTCTGCACTAGATAATTTTAGCAGAAAATTACCACTGGTACAGTTGAGCCAACAGAAACATAGAATCGTAAGACTGGAAGTGACTTTTAGACGTCATCTAGTCCAGTGCCCTGCACCTTTCTAGATCATCCCTGACAGGTGTTCGTGATATAACAATGACTTTTTTTGTTACAGTTCCCTGGTGCAGACAAGAACATAAAGACTTTCCCTTAAGGACTTGTGCAAAGAGAAAGGAAGCTGAGGCTAATTAATCCCTCGTCTTTGTTATTCTCCAGCCCCCCCACCCGACCCACATCCTGTCTACACCAGAAAGGTTTTTGCTTACTCTCCAATTAGACTTTTAACTGTTTGTGCCAGCCAGTCACTGGATATTTTATTTAAAGGAGAAAATGGTCTGTCTGTTTTATTTTTTCTTCAGAAAATTGCAGACCAATTTGAATTCCTGTGGATATTTACATTACAAAAGATGACATATGAAACAACCATCTACAACACAATAGTTTCTCTTTGGTAAAGCCCTTAATTTGTGCCCATCCTTTCTACATAGCACTGAATAGCGCATTCTCAGATCATACAGGAAGGTGGGTCATCTCTCTTATCCATTCTAAGTTGACATACCATTTACAATTAATGGAACTAAACAAACGGGAGGAGATACATACTTTTGCTTAATGAAAGACTCCTGCGGCTGTATCAATTTGTTTGCTTGTGTATCTTTCACTCTAAAATGCGCTGTAGCTCTGAACCTCCAGCTGACAGTTAGCGCCTCACCAACAATTGCTTGGGCATATTTTTTTAATGTTTTTTCTATCCACACAGCTCCATTAGCCTACAAGTTAAGTGAAGAGCCTTATGATTTTACAATTTTTAATTTCTAAACGCTATTTTTTGGCTCCTTATCTTTAGCTGGATTGAATGTTCTTCTGATGAAAGGCCTATTTAGCAAGCATGATAAATGTCAAGTAGTATCAAAGAACTGATTTGCAGCAGCTGTATATATTGTTCAGCTATACACTTGGGAGTAGCTGCTTGCCCGGAAGCTTGCAAAATCTGAGAAAAGATTTCCTTTCTCACACCACCTACTGCCAGGTCTGAGTGCAAAACCCAGGTGATAGTACTTCAGCTGTTTATGAAACGGCAGAGTATGAGAAATGAAGCTTTATTTGGCAAAGTTTCTCAGCAAAATAAACTGCAGAATGCTTTTAATTTCCTGTGACCCAATGGCTGGGTTAAGCCTCCTTAGCAAAGACACTCAAGTTTACAAAAAGTCAAAGACATGGTAGTATCTTTGTGCCTTTGTAGAGAGAAAAGAGAGATCAAACCATACAAATACTACGTTTCAGGGAAATAAAGTACAGTATACTGATTTTCCTTTAAAATGCTATTTCATCCTGGGAGTTAATTCCATCTAACAGATTAAACATAACATTATTTGTTACTGTGTTAGATACATTTGAGTTCCTCTCCTTAAAGGGGTCTTTCACATGGAGGCAAATATGAAATATGAACATTAACACAAAAAACCAATTCACTTTCATATTAACTACACCTCTAACCCACTAAAATGCGACCCGATATAACATGAGTTCGCATATAGTGCGGTAGCAGCGGGGTTTCAGTGGTGCTTTAAAAGGTTCGGGGCTCCGGCTGCAACGGGGAGCCCCAAGCCCTTTAAATCACTGCTGGACCCCTGCCCCGCTACCCTGGGGCTGTGGCAGAGGGGCTCCACCAGTGATTTAAAGGGCCCGGGCTCCCCACAGTGGCCAGAGCTCGGAGATCTTTAAATCACCGCCGGACCCCTGCCACTGCTACCCCGGGGCTGCGGCTGCGGAGCTCCGCCAGCGAGTTAAAGGGCCTGGGGCTCCCTGCAGCCATAGCCCCGGGGCTCTTTAAATCACCGCCAGAGCCCTGCCACTGCTACCCTGATATAACGGTGTTTCACTTATAATGCGGTAGGGATTTTTGGCTCCCCATGACCGTATTATATCAGGGTACAGCTGTATCCATATTTCTCAGACTTTACTGAAAATGATATACTTGAAACTGAAGAACGTTTTCCTTTCTAGCTTAGTTTCCTCTCTTCCTTGTGCTATAGCGACACTATCACTTAATATTTATTAAAAAAAAAAGAAGATAGGATAAGCTAGAACAACAAATCTAACCTCCTGCCTCACCTTGAATGTCATGGGGCTCCAATCTGAAACCTCGTTTTCCAGAACAAGTTCAGTATTGAAAGGTTACTTTTGTTGCCCTCAGAAATCAGAACAGATTCAACCAAAGACTTTGACAAAGACAGGCCAGATGCCAGTTCTTGCCTAGGCTGCAGACATTAGCTAAGAAGTGACAAACTCATAACTGGAGAGCAGACCCTTTTACACGTATATTAGTTTTGCTCAGAATAGGTATTCGTTTTACAAGAATTTATTTAGTGTTTAGACTCTATAAAATCCTTATAAGTTACTACATGCTGTAGTAAGTAAAGGCCCAGTATGAGGCCTGACGCCTGAACTAAAGTAATGATCAAGACTTAGCTAAAAAGCAAAGTCAAGCTGTGAGCTGGAAGCCAGCCTGGTCCACAGAAGCTGACAAGAAAAGGGCTGATGTTGCATAAACATATATTCACCTAGCATATCGAAGTATAAACACGGTACCAGAACACCTTATACTGGAACATTCCACAGATAAGAAAGAACAGGCCGACCCATCCCAATAACAGGGGTAAAAGGGTAATATGATGGATAGAGTTGTTTTGTTCAAACCAACATGTACAAGGTGAGAGGCGGCACCTTACTACGTAGAGGGGTTGTACCTTGCTATGTAGAAGGGTTGCACCTCAATACGTCAGGAGTGATGTGTAACTAGTTTGTACCTGTGTATAAGAATGCATCCCTGGGGCAGTGTCTTTGTCCAGCCTAGGGGGCAATGGAAAGTCCCGCCACTAACTGAGCTGAATCCTACATATGTACTAGCTAGCTGTACCTTAGCAGCACCTTGGACTACGTTTGCCGGGGAGCTGGAGCCTGTGGTTTTCTTCGACAATAAACCTGGCCGACGTGCCTTTGCATCTTACTAGACTCTGTGGTCATTGGGGGTTCTCTTCGGGTCTGCTGTGTCAGCTATCTGTGCAGAGCTGGGGCAGCACACAGAGGGAACACACGCACGCAGCCAAGTGATACCGAGCACCACACCGGTAGCCTCTGACAACACCTCTGACAACACATGCATTAATCTTACTTGCAATGTCTGTATTCCATGCTATAAGAAAATATGTAAGCTTTGCTTTAGAACTTTGAAAATGTTTTCTCTGAACTCGTGAACTCAGTAATGGGAATCACCCCATCTGCCAAAATCAGATGGGTCATCAAGGAACATTGCTATACAAATTATTAGTTAATGACATGATCACACCTGAGAAATGCTATATGCAAGGAAGCTCCTCCTGTGGACTTGGAAACAGAATGAAGGAAATAAAACAAAGTCACAGGAAAATTCTCCATCTTTTTGGTTCTTTGAACTCTGATAGGGCCAGAGACTTCAAACTGAACCCAGAGATCCCCGGGTCTGCCTCCTGGGTCTGCCTTGAAAGACAGTTTGAACTAACAGATCACAACTCTGTCACTATTATGACTTAGATGCTTCCTTGCATTAATCTGTAAATATCCCTCTTCTTCCTAGTTCCTAGTTAATAAGCCTTTGGAAAGTTTGTTATAGGAGTTGTGTTTGGTGTAAGTTCTTGGGTATCAATTGATCTGAGTTAAGGGACTGGTTTCTTGGGACTGGGAGCAAACAATTTGGTGTGAGTTTTGGTGTAAGTGACCTTTTTTCACTAAATCCAGTTTGTCTGTGTGGCAAGATAGACTGGAGGGTCTAGGAAGACTGTCTGTGACTCCATGGTAAGACTGTTAAGTCATCCAGGAGTTTTAAAAATATTGTGTGCAGAATTAATTTTTGGTGCAGAATTTTTAATTTTTTGGTGCAGAATGCCCTCAGGAGTAACCAGGTTACTTTATAAATGGCTATTTTATAATCTTCTGCACAGTCAAGTAACAAGGATAGGTATGTACAATAGGCCTGAATCTACTGTGAGTCTGAAGTTTTTAGAATAGTGGGGGAAATCAGGAACATAATCCGTATATGTAATTGGATGAGTTCTAATTCTGCCAGTCTTGCAAGATTCCAACAGCATGTCAGGAGTGGTTGGAGAATCAGAACAATTCACACTATCTTCTGTGGGGAGCCCATTTTGTGAATTTTCCCCATCTCGTCTCTCTTCCCATTCAGTTTCCTCAAAATCAACACTTTGGTTCAGATCAAACTCTCTTGCCAGTAGGCTAAATCAGACTCCAGAGATGAATCAAGTACAGATTCATCTTCATCCTCCATCTAAATGACCACTTTCGTGGTTTTCTGTCTAGTTCTATCACTTACAGGAGTCTTTAACTGACTATCCTCCATTGATTTATGGGCAGAAATATATCCACGTGGTCTTAGCATGTCCCTATGAAGAATGTGGATAGGACCATCTCCTGATTCTGCCTGTACCTTATAGATGGGGATATCTTCTTTTAGTTGCTCCAGTACCACATGTACTACTGACTCCCATCTATCTGCAAGTTTCTGCTTTTCTCTAAGACTCAGGTTTCAGACTAGAACCCTATCTCCTGGTTCTATTATTGACATAATTATTTTGGCATTCCATTTAATTTGTTGGTTAATTAGTTCTTTTCACTTTCTTTAGCAGCTAGGTCATATGCCTAACAAAGCTTGCATCATAAATCTTAAACACATTCCTGATGAGTCACTTCTTTTTGTCCTCTGGCTTTAATCCCAAAACACAAATTAATAGGTAATATAGGTTGCCTCCCAAACATCAACAAAATATGGGGAGTGTCCTGTAGTATCAGTTCTGGTACAATTATATGCATGAACTAATGGCTTTACATACTTCCTCTCCAGTTGGTTTCCTTATGTTCTTCAAGAGTGCCTAACATATTTAGTAGCTTAAACCTCTCCACTGGATTCCCTTTGGGGTGATAAGGAGTTGTGCATAATTTTAGTCCAGTGATCTTACTTAACTCAATAATCAATTCCAATTCAAAGTTGGCACTCTGATCACTGTGGCTCCGTTGGGGAAAACCACAGTGAAGGATAAAATTCTCCCAGAACACACTTGCTACAGTTCTGGCCATCTGATCCTTAGTTGGCTAAGCCTGAGCATACTTAGTGAAATGATCAGTCACTACAAGAATATTATTAGTGCCAGAAGCATCTGGCTCTAACGTTAAAAAGTCTATGCAAACCAGTTCCATAGGAGCATATAATTTAATTTTCACAAGCTCGGCAGCTTCTTCCACTCAAGCTTTTCTTTGAATACAGTGCTCGTAGTCTTGGCATTTTCTTTCTACTGCTTTGGTCATTCTAGCCCAATAAAATTGGTCTCTAGCTAATTCCAAAGTTCTCTGATGGGTCCCAAGATGACCCATTTCATCATGGATGCCTTCTAGCAGTCTATCTCGATGTGTACAGGGGATTACCAGATGGCCTATATCCTATCCTCTCCGTTGTGCTTTCTGGTACAAGACCCCATTTGAAAGGAAAAGTTTGGACCACTCTCATAAATATAACAAAGTCTCACATGCCTCCTTTTCCTCCTCTGGCTTTGGTCTATAACTTGCATCCAGAAAGTGAGCCATACAGGCTATATGTTTGCCCCATCACTGTAAGACTTTCCAGTCAATAGGAACTGAGTCTGGAACACTGAGTCTTTCTGGCTAACTATGTGGATCCTGTAACTTTGATGGTATGCTTTCTTCATTACTAGGCAAGGTCTCTATAAAACTTGTAGTGACAAGTATTAATTTTTCTTCCTCAGCTTCCAAATCTTTCTCATGAGATTTGCAGAGTACTGTGTGAACTTTCATAACTGCTTTGCAGACTTCCTGATACTACTCATCTGAACTGGATTGAATTCGAGAGAACATTTTAACAATTCTTTCAGTCCGCTCCATGTCATCTTCATCTATCCCTGGAATACCATGTGGTCGCTGAGAAAAAGCATCAGCATCAACATTGGCTTTGCCAGATTTATAAATTATATCAGTTATATAGTGACAAGGCTGCCACCTATCTATGACCAGCCAGATCCAATTTTGCAGTCTTCAGGATGTAAGTAAGAGAATTGTTATCAGTCTTTACCTTAAATTGGGCTCCATACAGGAAATCATGGAATTTATCACAAACGGTCCACTTCAAGGCTAGAAATTCTAATTTGTGAACTGGATGATTATGTTCACTATTGCTCAATCCTCTATTGGCATAAACGATAACTCATAGCTTCCCATCCTGTATCTGATACAAAGCTGCACCTAACCCAGTAATACTGGCATCAGTATGAAGAATATATGGTAGCCTCCAATTAGCAAACCCAAGGATTGGTGCAGTAATCAGCTTTTGTTTCAAGGTTTCAAAGGCCTCTTGGAAAGCTGTATCTCATCTACTCTCAAGTGGCTGTTTTCTATTCTATCTACTTTCTTTAGGACTACCAGCAAGAAGATAATTAAAAAGTTTTGCAATAATAGAATACCTCTCTACAAATCTTCGGTAATAACCAGAAAATCCTAAGAATTTACAAAGTTCTCTGAGAGTAGTTAGAACTGGTCAAGTGATGATAGCATCAGTTTTTTCTTTATCTGGACAGATCCCATCTTGAGAAATGATATGACCAAGATATTTCACTGAAGTTTTAAATAATTTACACTTTGATGGTGTAAGTTTTAAACCATATTCCTGAAGTCTTCTCAAAACTTTTAGGAGACGTTCCTCATGTTCTTCCAAAGTGGTCGAAAATATGATTAAGTCATCCAAGAATGCTACAACTTCTGTGAGAGTCATGCCAGACATAACACATTCATCATTCATTGGAAGGTAGCTGGAGCATTAGTCAGATCTTGACACATCATTTTGAATTGCCAGTTACCAAACGGTGTAGTGAAGGCTGTCTTCAGTCAGTCAGCTGGCTCTACTGGAACTTGATAATATCAATTCTTTAGATCCAATATAGAAAACCATTTAGATCCTGCCAATCAGGCAAAGGTTTCTTCTATCCTGGGTAATTGATAGGCATCCTTTCTGGTAATGCTGTTCAGTTCCACCATATCCTAAGAGCTCCAGTCTTCTTATGCATTAGCACCACAGGTGATGCATATGGACTATATGTTTCCTCAATCAATCCCAGGGCCACCAACTCATATAGATGCTGACGTAGATCTTCAAAATCTGAGAGTAAAACCTTTGAGTTCTTTCTGTAAAAGGCACATTATTTGTGAGTTCATTTGATGTGTCACTCCTGAAACTCTTTCAAAGTATAGATCATGAACAGCAAAATCCTTATAAGCTTCCTTACTGATAGTCTCAGCAATCATTTCCCTCCCAGTGGCACTCAGAGGTGATCCTTCAAAGTCAAGTGACAGTATGACACCATCTCTCTCTTTAGTCGCAACTGCTGAAACCTGGGTTGGCACTGGTTTTATCCACTCAACTGCCTGCCCCTTCACAATGACAGTGTGAGGTTTCAATATGACATCTTTCCTTGTTAAGTTTTTGACATGTATTCCTATTCTCATACTGAAGCCAGTGATTTGAACAAATTGAGGAAGAACTGCTAGCTTAGCAGGTCCATTTGTAACACCTGGATCTTCCAGCATTACAGCAGTCTCCAATCCATTCACAGCAAATTTCAGAATTCTTGGCACTGTTTAAGATGTGCCAGGTGGAATTGTCACTTATTTTCTTCCTCTCAAGACCACTTCAGCCCCTTCGTCAGCTTCTTGCTCTAATCTCTGACTGAGTAAAAATGATTATGTTTCATTTTGTAATGAAATCCTACTTAAGAATTCAGGACTGCATTTCTTCTTAAAGATGTTTCAGAATATTGGTGCCTATGAGTGCTGATACTTGTTGATTCATATGTTGGTCTGGGCAAACCAAGACTAGTACTTCATGCTGTTTGTTAGTCCCACAGACGAACTTTGGGAATCGTATCTTCAAGGTTATATATCCCAGGTATGGATACATTTGCCCTCCTGCCCCTTCTATCTGAAGTATACTGCCAATTGACTATAACTTTTGATAAGATAAATGCTCATTATAGAAAGTTTCACATATGCAAGTAACTTGAGAACCAGTATCCATTAGGTAGGTAATCTTTACTCCATCTAGGTATACATCGCCATGACAAGTGGGTCCCACTAACTGCCAGATGGCCTCACTGACACCCATTTGGGTAACATCTGTCTCCTGAATCCATTGACTAACAACTTTGCACTGAGAGTTCTTGGTTTCTTTTCTTCCTGCCTCAAACTTGCTCTGATTTCAATGTCTACCAGGCAGCTGCTGATGTATTAAATTGGGTTAGGAGAATTCTGACATGTCCTATTTGCCCACAGTTAAAACAAAGGGTTTGTTCTGTTAAATCTTGGTATTGCTTGTTTATTAAATTATTTGGGTCTTTGAGGAGTAAATCGTGTATCTGAAATGGACATTTCAGAACTTGGCTGAGTCAGCTGCAGTCCTACCAACTGCTGCTCAGCCTGCAGATATTTCTCCTTCCAGTCTATTGCAGTGACTTCTTCATGGGCACTGGGAGTATTTTCATATGCCTTTATCAATTGCAATCTACTTCTACTCAATGGCCTTCCTTTTTCTTCTAGTTCTTGTCAAAGTTTTCTTTTTTGTTTATCAGAGTACTCCCTTTCAATGGATCTCATCTCAAAAAGCAGCGTGGCATAAGAGATGCTCTTTTTTCTACCACTACAATTAATCCCCTTTAATAAGAGTGTATTTAATAAGGATTCAGGAGAACACCCATGGAAAAATTGATCTTATATATAAGAGTCCAATTCAGTATCTTTTACCCCACCAGCATCTGAAATTTCTTGGACTTATATGTGTAGTCTAGTCAGGTATGCAGAAGGTGGTTCTCTAGTGTGTTGGTGAGTATGAGGCCTGGTCTACACTATGGGGTTAGGTTGAATTTAGCCGCATTAGGTCAATTTAAAAATGACCACGTCCACACAACCAACCCTGTTCTGTTGACCTAAAGGGCTCTTAAAATCGACTTCTGTACTCCTCCCTGGTGAGGGGAGTAGTGCTAAAATGGACCTTGATGGGTCAAATTTGGGGTAGTGCAGATGCAAATTGATGGTATTGGCCTCCGGGAGCTATCGCAGAGTGCTCCATTGTGACCACTCTGAACAGCATTTTGAATTTTTATGCACTAGCCAGGTACACAGGAAAAGCTTCGGGAACTTTTGAATTTCATTTCCTGTTTGGTCAGCATGGCAAGCTCAGCAGCACTCAGCAGCACAGGTGACCATGCAGTTCCAGAATCGCAAACGAGCTCCAGCATGGACCGAAAGGGAAACACTGGATCTGATTGCCCTCTAGGGAGAAGAATCTGTGCAGGCAGAACTCTGAAGATGTGGGAGAGGGGATCCACCCTTCAGCCAGAAATAGGATCTGGGGATTGATTCCTATGCTGATCATGCACTGAGCACAGCTTGACCAGATTAGAATTCTGGACCCTGGATTGGAACTGAATTTCCTGACTCAATCCTTGTTTAACAGTATATATGTTACTGATGTCTGTCTCTTCTATTTCCTTCTTTTTATTTATGTTTAGAGACAAAAAAAGGCCATAAGGGATTTTTATTTAAGATGTGGGAGAGGGCAGAGAGATGCCAGCAGGGGAGCCTCAGGGGAAATGCCAAAATCTCACAGGGCATGTTGGACAGAGGCTACACCAGGGACACACAGCAGTGCTGAGTGAAAGTTAAGGAGCTCAGGCAAGCCCACCAAAAGACAAAGGAGGCAAATGGTCACTCCAGGTCAGAGCCCCACACATGCCACTTCTATGAACAGCTGCATGCCATTCTAGGGATCTTACCACTATCCCACCAGTCTCCATGGACACCTGCAAGGGGGAATCTCATGGAACACGGAGGAGGATTTTGAGTATGAGGAAGAGGAGAAGGAGGAGAATGCGCAGCAGGCAAGTGGTGAATCTGTTCTCCCCCGGCAGCCAGAACTTTTCATCACCCTGGAGCCAATAGCCTCCCAAGGCGGGATCCCCGACCCTGATGCCAGAGAAGGTGCCTCTGGTGAGTGTAGAGTGACCAGACAGCAAGTGTGAAAAATCGGGATGGGGATGGGGGGTAATAGGAGCCTATATAAGAAAAAGACCCAACAATCGGGACTGTCCCTATAAAATCGGGACATCTGGTCATCCTAGGTGAGTGCACATTTGTAACTACAGTACAGGGTTTAAAAGCAATAGTGTTCATGGTTATCTGGTTGAAATAGGGGAATTTTTGTAACTGAACAGTAAAAGAACCCCACTCATGTTGGGCTGTTTGCGCTTGGCTAAAAAGGATCATCACAGTGAATAGCCACGCAGCAGAGTGGGAGTAGGTATGTGTTGCACATCTACCCGAGTACTGCAGCTCCTCCTTTTAAATGTGAAATCCAACCCATTGCTTGCTCTGGGAAAGGGGGGCGCTGCAGTTTGAAAACATTCCCACATGTTATGAAGGTGTAAGAAGCCAACCCAATTTTACTCTCTCTTTTTATCTCCCCCTAGGTGCAAATGTTTCTACACTCCTCCTATCATCTCCGTCTCTGTGGTTATCGCTGATTAGAAGGCGGGGAAAAAAACGCACTCGTGATGACATGTTTTCCGAGCTGATGCAGTCCTCCCGCACTGATAGGGCACAGCTCAATGCATGGAGGCATTCAGTGGCAGAGGCCAGGAAAGGACTGAGTGTGCATGAATTGCGGAGGCAGGATGCGATGCTGAGGCTAATGGGAGAGCAAATGGACATGCTAAAGCCTCTGTTGGGGGAGCAAACAGACATGATGAAGCATGTGTTAGAGCTGCAGGAAAACCAACAAGTGCACAGACCCTGCTGCATCCACTGTATAACCGCCTCCCCTCCTCCCCACATTCAGTAGCTGCCTCACCAAGACGTCCAAGAACGCAGGGGAGGAGGCTCTGGGCACCTCCACTCCAGAGGATGGCCCAAGCAACAGAAGGCTGTTATTCAAGCAGTTTGATTTTTAGTGTGTCTATAATAAACAAAGCGGCCTTGTCCTTTCCTCCTCCCCAACCCCACCCAGGCTACCTTGTCGGTTATCTATTTTTTTTTAATTATTAAAGAAAGAATGCATGGTTTCAAAACAATAGCTACTTTATTTCTAAGGGGGGAGGGTGGTTGGCTTACAGGGAATTAAAATCAACAAAGGGGGTGGATTTGCATCAGGGAGACAAACACACTGTCACACTGAAGGCTGGACAGTCATGGAACTGGTTTTCAAAGCCTCTCTGATGTGCAGTGTGCCTAGCTGTGCTCTTCTAATTGCCCTGGTGTCTGGCTGTTCATAATCGGACAACAGCTGATTTGCCTCAACCTCCCACCCCACCATAAATGCCCCCCCCCACTCTCACAGATATTATGGAGCACACAGCAAACAGCAATAACAATGGAAATGTTGGTTGCACTGAGGTCTGACCTAGTCAGCAAACAGCACCAGAGAGCTTTTAGACGTCCAAAGTCACATTCTACCACCATTCTGCACTTGCTCAGCCTATAGTTGAACTGCTCCTTACTACTGTCCAGGCTGCCTGTGTAAGGCTTCATAAGCCATGGGACCAAAGGGTAGGCTGGGTCCCTGTAGCGAGGTGGTCACCCACTCTTGCCCTGAAGGGCTTGATATCAGCCCTGGGAGAGGGTTGAGACTGTGAGAGGGCTGTGCCAGGAAAGCAGCAAGCCTAGGCTGATTGGGGAAAGCAGCCTCAGCTGGGGGCCATGCCCCAATCAGGCTGAAGCTGGCTTAATAAGGGCCTTTCAGAGAGAGAGGGGCCTGGCTGCTGGAAAGCTCAGGGTGTCTTGAGTGAGGCAGGGCTGGGGAAAGGCCAGAGGGGCTGGCATCTCCCCAGGCTGTAGGGCCTTGTCCAAGGCCCTATAGAGGCACTGGGTTGCAGAGAGAGGCAGCAGGTCCAGACCCAACCTTGTCTATGATGAGTGGCTGACTCTGCAGTCTGCCCCAGGGTGCAGCGGCGAGTTGGTGACTGGCAGTAGCCTACGACTGAGGCGAGATAGGGGTAGAGGGTGGAGGTTGGGGAGACTCTGAGACTAAGGGCTGTACAGTCAGGGGGCAGCACCCCAGATAAAGGGGCACCGGAGTCCAGGGAGGGACACGGGGACCAAGCGGCAGCGGGATACCAACCTGCAGAGGGTGCTCCAAGGCTGGAAGAATTAATTCCCTGGACAACCAGCAGGGGGCACTGCAGCAGTGAGTCCCACACTGCTACAGTCCCCAAGGATAACATTTCAACACCTTCAATGGTAATTTTCTGGTCTGGGAAGTAAGTTCCTTCTTGCAGCTGCTCGAACAGCCTGGAGTTCCTGAATATGCGAGCACCTTTCCTGGCCATCTCATGCTGATGTTGGTGAAACGTCCCTTGTGATCCACCTGTGCTTGCAGCACCAATGAGAAGTACCCCTTGCAGTTTATGTTCTGGTTGGCAAGGTAGTCTGGTGCCAAGATGGGGATATGCATTCCATCTATCGCCCCACCACAGTTAGGGAACCCCATTGTAGCAAAGCCAACTACTATGACCTGCACATTTCCCTTGTCACTACCCTTGATAACATAACATCAACAGTTGCACTGGCTACTTGGATCACAGCAGCCCCTGCAGTAGACTTTCCCCCTCCAAACTGATTCTCGACTGACCGGTAGATGTCAGGTGTTGCAAGCTTCCACAGGGCTATCGCCACTCACTTCTGAACTGTCAGGGCAGCTCTCATCTTGGTATTCTTGCGCTTCAGGGTGGGGGAAAGCAACTCACAGAGTTCCAGGAAAGTGGCCTTACGTATGCGAAAGTTTCGCAGCCACTGTGAATCATCCCATACCTGCAACACTATGCGGTCCCACCAGTCTGTGCTTGTTTGCCTGGCCCAGAATCGGCGTTCCACTGTATCAACCAGCCCCAGTGCTGCCATGATGTCCCAATTACCACAGCCCAAGCTTTCAGGAACATCTGTGTCCATATCCTCATCAAAATCCTCCTTATGCTGGTGTGTCTTAGCCCAGTTCTGCATATACTCAAAGATAATGCGTGAGGTGTTTACAGTGCTCACAACAGCAGAGGTTACGGTGAGCTGAGCGGGCTCCATGCCTGCCATGGTATCACGTCTGCAGGATAGCAGAGTTGCAATGGAAGCGGTGGATGATGACAGTTAGCACTGCGCAGATTTCTGACAACTTGGAGAAATTTGCTATTGAGACAGAGCTCATTTACAAGAGCAGGAGAGCAAAGTTGCAGCGGAAGCTGGAGATGATGACGGTTAGCAGTCCTACTGCACAGCAGTACCAAGGACACAACAGCAGTGTTGATGGTGAGCTGAGCTGAGCAGGCTTCATGCTTGCCATGGTATGGCATCCGCATGGGAAAAAGGTGTGAAATGATTGTCTTACGTTGCTTTCACAGAGGGGAGGTGACTGACGACATGTACCCAAAACCACCTGCGACAATATTTTTGCCCCATCAGGCATTGGGAGCTTAACCCAGAATTCCAATGAGCGGCAGAAACTGAGGGAACTGTAGGATAGCTACCCGCAGTGCACCGCTCCGTAAGTCGATGCTAGCCACAGTAGCAAGGACGCACTCCGCAGACTTAATGCTCTTAGTGTGGACATACGCAATCTACTGTATAAAATCGATTTCTAAAAATCGACTTCTATAAAATCCATCTAATTTCATAGTGTAGACATACCAGCAGAAAATTGAGCCTTAAGCTCAGATGCGTTTATAACACTTCTATATGCCTTCTCTAAAATATCAAAGCATTCTACAGTGGATGCCTTGCTACTAGCTCCTAAGGCCACCTTTAATGCTGGTGGTAATAAAATCAAAAGAAGGAAGATTATTTAAAGTTTATCAGAAATCTCACTGTCTTCCATCATCTATTTGGCTTGTGCCTGCCATGTAGGATAATCTACTTCTCCACTGGGTCTGGGTGAATTACCAAAAAAAGATTTCAGTTTAAATTTCACATCAGTCACAGTTTAATTGGCAGATTTCAGTACTCTCTCTAACAAAAGATGCTGCACAGCAGAAGAGGCTTCTACTGGACCTCAGTCTATACCTGGTGTAGCATCCATTAACCACCTAGTCTGGCTATCACCCACAGATGTAAGCACAGCCTGCGTCTCAGTCTTGAGCCCTCTGTTAGAATACACAGAATATCCCTGATTCCTGCACTGAGGTACTCTGGGCACAGAACCATTGGATATAAATGGCAAAATCTCAAAGTGAACAGGAGTCACATCCCATCTCTGCCCTAGCTTCTGCAACACACATTTCCTTCCTATGTGTATCACAGAAACAAGTGTCTTCAAATTCACAGAGAATCATATATTTTTGTTCTCCCTTCGCCCACTTCTTATTAGTCACATGACCAAAGATTCTAATAGCCCTCTTAATTTCTGCTGTACTATCGACAGGGGACACATCACTGACCAAAATGATCCTATAGGGATCTAAGCCTATCTGTGTACAAGATTCCATGATCTTAATAATATCAATATAGTGCACAAATTCAATAATGTTCAATAACTCCACATTCTTTTATAAATAACTGCAATGTTCCTCAAAAGAATTCAGAGGTGAGCTCTGAGCAATCCTCAAGTCTGTCTGTTTGGGTGCCAATTTGTAACATTTGGGTGGGCTAGAGCAGTGGGTCTCAAACTAGGGCCACCACTTGTTCAGGGAAAGCCCCCAGCGGGCTGGGCCAGTCTTTTTACCTGCCACATCTGCAGGTTCGGCCAATCGCAGCTCCCAGTGGTTGCGGTTCACCGCTCCAGGCCAATGGGAGCTGCAGGAATCAGTATGGGCCGAGGGATGTACTGGCTGCCACTTCCCACGGCCCCCATTGGCCTGCAGCAGCAAACCACGGCCACCGGGAGCTGCGATTGGCCAAACCTGCAGATGTGGCAGGTAAACAAACCAGCCTGGCCCACCAGGGGCTTTCCCTGAACAAGCAGCGGCCCTAGTTTGAGAACCACTGGGCTAGAGTTCACTTCATTTCCCATCTCTATTGCCTTAAAAAAAACCATAGAAAGTAGCTGGAGACCCAGAGTTCAATTTCTAAGGATTTTCAGCAAGGATTGGACAGGGTCAACCTCCCCACATTCAAGTCTGAAAAGGAACTAAAGAATAATGAATTTAATTAAATAACTATATACAATCTTATGATAAAGAAACAAATAATAATCTAATTTTTACAGCATGACATGGCTATTTTATAATCCACAGACATTACCTTCATAGTTATACATGCACATAAAGAAAACAAATTAAAATCTGAACAGTTCAGTCTCCACAGAAATACAGTGAGAAGAAATTGAAAGTTCTCCAAAGGTTAGGTTTTGTTCACCTAAGTCTCAATTAGAGTCTTTGATCATCAAATCTATACAGTCTGCTGAGTCTAAAACAACATCTTCCCTCCATTTGCTTGTAGGAATCTTCAGCGGGAATCCATGCAGACTCTTCCTCTGCTGAAATCACTACTAGCCAGTCAGTTGATTAACCAATCACTCAGTTAAGTGTATAGATTTAAAGAAAACCCTGTTACAAGAAAATACAAAACTGAGAATAGCAAAATATAAATAACTTTTCCCCCATTACTACATTTAAAGAACAGTTGGTGAATCAGACTAGTTGAGACAATTTAACTAGCAGAGTTTGGCTGAAATCAAAACAACACGCAAAACATATAATTAAAATAGAAGTTATTTTTCCCTCCCATTTTCCTTTTGCTATAATTAGCATTACCCATGCTTCCCTGTTACAGGGTTAATATCACTAACCTGCTGCAAAATGCTTCAGAGTTAGGAACAATAGCCTGCTTTCTGCTCCTGGGCTCATCTTCTCCCAACTCATGTAGGGCAAATTACCTTCTGCAAAGCAGCTGCCCTGACTGCTTGCCCTCATGGAATCTGGCACCTGCAACAGGGAACCTATTGGAGCATACCCAAAACTACCACACCCATTCCAGAAGCTTCTGGATGTGGAGTGCTTAATCTGCCTACCAACAATGACCCAGACACAACTCACTCCTACCTCCCCCCAATGGGTCTCTTAAAGAGATATCTCCCTATTAGGCACATGGGTTACACTTACAGCCTTCTCTCAAGAAATATCTTATTTACATTAATTGCTAGTATTCTCTACTTACCATTGCAGATGATCTTGGAAGCATGAATCACATGAAAATATCCAAAAACACCAACAGAGGAAGGCAAAATACACATTTACAACAAAGTCCTAGCTTTATAGAAACATTTATGTACCTGCATAACTTTACTCAGATAAGTAGTTCCCATTGAGAGCTACATATATGATTAATGTTATGTGTATGTCTAAATGTTTGAAAAATCTGGAGCAATTTTTTTCATTTATGTTTTGGAAAGTTGGTTCAATTTAGAGCTCATCAAAAATGGTAAGTATGTTTACTGGAAATAAATAAACACACAAATATGTTTTCTACATTTTTTCCACAAGATATCTTGCATTTGTTTCCCTGATTTTTGACAAAACCCTCCAATAATCCCCCTCCTCTCTCTTTTTCCTAGTTCCCCTTTCTCCTCTTTCCTTTTTGCTACTAAAAAAAGGGGATAGAAAGCAAGGGAAAGGGAATGAAAGGACAAAGAAAAAAATGAAAGGGTTTTTTTTTGTTTTTAGATTCTTCAAGAACTGAAAAAAAAATTGGTTTTCAGTTTATTCATTGAAAAAATCAGAAATTTGTTCACAAAAATTATTTGTTTTTGAATAAAGGCCATGGGTTGGGGTTTTAAAATGCACCTAAATGTTTTGGGAGCACAAGAGCTTTGAAAATCTCTGTGGCTTGTGCTCCTAAGTTGCTTGGTCACTTTTTTAAATGACCCCTACCACCCCGCCTTAGGGTGGCAGAACCCCAACAAAGAGCTAAGGACTCTTGCTGGTGCTCCCCTGCCTGAGGGGCATGCCATGGACTCTAGCTGGTGCTCCTGTGTCATGCCAGCTGCAACGGCACATCTCTCTTTACTAATTCCCCATTGATGGAGAGGTGACCAAGGCTGTTCGGTGAGGCAGGAGCTCTCCACCACCCCCAAGCGGCTTGGTGGACCAGCTGAGACCTTGCTACACTGATGATGGTGGCCTCCTGAGTGACACATGGCATCGTACTGAAACTGTTTGGTGCAAATCCAGGAGCTGACTCCTATTCTCTGTGACAACAAGATTCCAATGAAATTTGTTTCATACACTCTAATATGACTCATGTTAATGTACAGAACAGAGACTTTGCTGGCCAAAAGAAGGGAAACCAGTGTTCCCTCCATGGCAGAAATGCAGATGTTGAGATGTTTAAATGGTTGGAAAATCCATGTTAGGAAACAAAATGAGGTTGTAAGGGTCTGTGGTAGGGTGAAGACTCCCTGGCACGGTGCCTCCTGCTGGCTGTCCAGGGAATTAGCTCTTCCAGCACAGAGCGCCCTTTGGGGGCCAGTGTCCTGTCTGGCGCTGGCCCCCATGTTCCTCCTGAACCCTGATGCTCTTTGCACAGGGGTTCTGCCCACCAATGTACCACCTCACTCTGGGTCTCCTCTCCTAGGGAAACCCCAACCCCCTATCCCCACCTTGCCTCAGTGGCTACTGCCAATCATCATCTAGCCCCCACTCCCTGGGGCAGACTGCAGTCTATAAACCACTCATCATCGGCACGGGAGGTTGGACCAGCTGTCTCTGCCTATATCTGAGCTGCCCCTCTGCAGCCCCTGTACCTTTGTGGGCCCTTAACTCAGCCTGCGCCCTGGGGTTTTGCTAGGCTGGAGCTCCATCTGCCCTTTCCCAGCACTGCTCCACCTCAGGTACCCTGCTCAGCTCCCAGGCAGCCAGGTCCTTCTCCTTTTCTCTTAGGAGCTAGAGAAAGAGAGTGTTTTTGAGCTCCTGGCTCACAGCCATTTTATAGGCCCAGTTGTGGCCTGCTTGGTGCGTCGCCCCAATTTTGGCTCCTTCCCCGGTCAGCCTAGATTTTCCCTGCTGCAGCCCTCTGCAGGGCTGCTTTTAACCCCTTTTTTGTGGGAGTGGGGCAGCCACCCCACTACAGGATCCTAATGTGGATTGCTTCAACTGAAGACAAATTGAGGGAGAGCTACGATATGTTGGTAGGCCATATTCTATGGAGATCTGAGAGCTACATCTGTAAGATGGCGCTTGCAATGATTGTGGATGGAAGACGACCATGAGAAAGAATAAAAAAAGAGTACATGGATATAATGTCAATGGACCTCAGAGATACCAATATGCATGAAGCCTGATGTATGATCATGAATTTTGGAAGAAGGCTATGAAAGTCAATGACCCCAAATAGCCAGAAAGGAAAAAGAAGATGTCGACACACACATCTGGTGGAAAAATAAATTAATCTTCTCAACTATCTACTTTATCATTTTAGATTGCTGCTTTTACCCCAAAGCTTGTTATCTTCATAAATGCTTAGGAATAATTTATGCTGGGAAAAGTTTAGGTGAAAAAACACAAAATGAAAGGGAAGATTCTAAAATAGGGAGAAACACTTTACTATGGAGACACTGACATAGTAAGCGACAAAAAGTGGATCACCATCCTAAAACAGATCTGCTGTGTCATTTTTAATTATGTTAAATACTGAGCAGGATGTACAACCACATATATTGCATCAGAGGGATCTGGAAACCACACTCTATTTTTAATCAAACCTTCTGCAAAGAGGAGTGAAATTGTCAGGCATAGAGAAGCCCATGAATTAAGATGGGGAAAACCGACAAGGGAACCATTATAAATAGGAAAAGAATCACAAGAATAGCGTATATCAGAGCACATCTCCAAGCTTCAACTAGATAGCAGTTGAAAGCAAATTTCTGGACTGGAACCTCATCAAATTTTGCAGTTATCTTCTAGCTCTTTCATGAGCTGAATAAATAAAATTAGGAACTGATAACCCACATTTAGGAATGTCTGGATCTTAGTTTTCACTTGTAGGCTGAGACCCTTCTCATATGTGTGATAACTCTACTGGAAACACTGAGGACTGAATTTCTCCATGGTAGTGGCCAATGTATCTTAATTCAGTTTGGAATGGAAAATAGACAATGACAATTCTTCCCCAGCCAATCTATCCTTAGTGTGAATAAATTCTACTAGAATTATCAAATAATGCTTTCTCCTCCTTTTGGACTTCAATAAATACACCTGAACAATAATAAAGCAATGTCTCAGACTTCATACAAATTGTCTTCTGCTGTATTTATAGACAAATGAAATAGAAATTTACACAAAACAATTGGTGAATCTGAAAATGATCAAAGATTATAACATTAGTTTACAGGTTTTGATAAGAGTAAAAAAGTTGGAAGCTCATCAGAAATTTATTCAGACTATCCAAAACATTGTGGTTGAGATAGCAAACTTGAAATTTCACAAGAACAGGCTCTTTTGGCAGTTTTCTGGTAATTGGTTCTGGACTGGTCCCACATAGAATCATAGAATATCAAGATTGGAAGGGACCTCAGAAGGTCATCTAGTCCAACCCCCTGCTCAAAGCAGGACCAATCCCCAACTAAATCATCCCAGCCAGGGCTTTGTCAAGCCTGACCTTAAAAACCTCTAGGGAAGGAGATTCCACCACCTGCCTAGGTTACCATTCCAGTGCTTCATCACCCTCCTCCTAAAAAAGTTTTTCCTAATATTCAACCTAAACCTCCCCCACTGCAACTTGAGACCATTACTCCTTGTTCTGTCATCTGCTACCACTGAGAACAGCCTAGATCCACCCTCTTTGGAACCCCCTTTCAGGTAGTTGAAAGCAGCTATCAAATCCTGCCTCATTCTTCTCTTTTGCAGACTAAACAGTCCCAGTTCCCTCAGCCTCTCCTCAAAAGTCATGTGTTCCAGCCCCCTAATCATTTTTGTTGCCCTCCGCTGGACTCTTTCCAATTTTTCCACATCCTCCTTGTAGCGTAGGGCCCAAAATTGGACACAGTACTCCAGATGAGATCTCACCAGTGTCGAATAGAGGGGAATGATCATGTCCCTCAATCTACTGGCAATGCCCCTACTAATGCAGCCCCAAATGCCATCAGCCTTCTTGACAACAAGGGCACACTGTCGACTCATACCCAGCTTCTTGTCCACTGTAACTCCTAGGTCCTTTTCTGCAGAACTGCTGCCTAGCCAATCGGTCCCTAGTCTGTGGCAGTGCATGGGATTCTTCTGTCCTAAGTGCAGGTTTCTTTTGGCCCACCAATTCAAAGAGGGAGCTGAGCCTGTCAGAACAAGAGCTGCAAAACTTGCAGACATCAACATCCCCGCCCCCCAAACACCTGTCAAAATCCATGGGTCCTACGCAGGCCTGTCACAGCATGTGGGGTACCTCTGCCAGTGTGTCACAAGGACAAATTTTATCATGGTTTAAATACTAGCTCTTTCAACTGGCATGATGAACCTCCACTCACAAAAAATCCTAACTGGATTTTTTCAAACCTCAACAGACTCCAGGTGCTCAGTTGCTGTTCCTCTCCTTCCTTCCATAAACTAGGGCTGTGTGTTCTCACAGACTGCTTACCTTTGGGTTTCTATTCAACTCTATTCTAATCAGAAGTGACAGATCTTCAGGAGAATTTTTACAGGATGACCAAAAGACCATCAAAAACTGAAACTTGTTAAGGACAAAGAAAAAAGGAAACTGTGGGGAAGGTGGGGTGAAAGAGATTTCATAAAGAGCTACTGAAAAGACCATTTATTCTGAAATCTTGCTTATCCAAAGTCACATTTCTCCTGTAATGCAATCCAAATTAAAAGGCAGCAGGTTTAAAACTAACATAAGGAAGTATTTCTTCACACAATGCACAGAAATCTGTGGAACTCATTGTCAGGTGATGTTGTGAAGGCCAAAAATTATAACTGGATTTAAAAAAAAAGTATTAGATAAATTCATGGAGGATAGGTACATCAAGGGCTATTAGCCAAGTTGGTCGGGGATGCAGCGCCATGCTCTGGGTTTCCCTAAATCTCTAACTGCTAGAACAGGGATCGGTAAGCACCCTGGCAGGCCGGGCTGGTTTGTTTACCTGCCACGTCTGCCAGTTCAGCCAATCATGACTTCCAGTGGCCATGACTTGCCATTCCAGGCCAATGGGGGCTGCAGGAAGCCTCGGCCAGCACATCCCTTGGCCTGCACCGCTTCCTGCAGCCCCTAATGGCCTGGGACGGTGAAGCGTGGGCAGTGGGAGCTGCGATCAGCCAAACCTGTGGACATGGCAGGTAAACAAACAGGCCCGGCCCACCAGAGTGCTTACCCTGTCGAGCCACATGCCAAAGGTTGCTGATCCCTGTTTTAGAACACAGGACTGAACAAATTATCACTCGATAATTGCTCTGTTCTGTCCATTACCTCTGAAGCATCTGGCACTGGCCACCGCTGGAAGACAGGATACTGGGCTTGCTGGACCATTGATCTGACCCACTATGGTCATTCTTATGTTCATACTTTAACTATATTGAATATGGATTATTTTTGGTGGATTCCAGTTTCAGAGTAAAATATTTTTTTCATCTTAGAGTTTTCAATGTTGCCTATCACTGTAGTATCTAAGTGCTTCCTTGATAAATGATATTGGCATAGTGAGGCCTCAAAGCCTTTTGTTCTTCTCCTTTCTCTGGTTTTAGGAGGATTGGTTTGCAATTCTTCCTTCGGTGGTTGTAGGGGGCCCAGTCCGTTCCTTTCAACTAATGTTATCAGAAGGAACATCAGTCACCAGCCACTGGTGCCTCCATTCCAAATAAAAATATTTAGAGACTGAAAATAAGTCTACAAGAGAATATACGACAAACTGTACTAAAATGGCAGAACAGTTTCATTGAACTGATCAATTCTAGGCCCAGGAATAAAAATTGTAATGACTGTACTTGCCGATTTAATAGGAGGAAAGTTAGATGTTCTTACAAACTACAAAGGCTTTGTAAGTACACTAGCTTCCTTTAGTGCCTGGCTTTTGGGGAAATAATTGCTTGAAACACACTAGGTAACCAAACATCGTACAATAGATTTAGAACCCAACACCTTTTTTGGCAGGTTGAATTCTGCCTCTGTATTATTATAGGTAATATTATTATTGATGATTTTCAAGCTGTCTTAATACATCTACTAAACTGAAATAATTGCTGTGTGTATTTTTACTTTTGACTCACATAGAGAAGGTCAAATTAACATAAGAAAACATGCAGTGCTGACACACATTAATTACCATTCTGTGCCTTCTACAGATAGTTTAACCATCATTTAACATTTTGAAACGTATCAGCATTATAGTTGGTTCATATTTTGGTGCCTGCACTGCCAAAGTGGCCTGACACTAAAGTGATCTGATCAAGCTATTGGTATTCGCAGTTCTTCATCCAGCAGCCAGACTGGCTGTGGATCATCTGTGTATTTCCACACCTGAGTCTTGAACCACAACTGAATTTGAAACCCTCAAAATTCAGTATGCTGCAGATCTAAGATGTGATCAGAGAGGAAAGCCCATCTTGTGGTTAAAACCCTGAACTAGAACTCAAGACATTTGAGTTTGGTACAGTGAGATAAAGTGACTTGCTTAAATAGGCACGAGAAGGCCATACTTGTGCCTATTTCAGTAAGGTGGGCTTTCCTCTCTGATCACAACTTAGGGTGACCAGACAGAAAGTGTGAAAAATCAGGACAGAGGGTGGGTGGTAATAGGCATATATATAAGAAAAAGCCCCAAATATTGGAACTGTCCCTATAAAATCGGGACATCTGGTCACCGTAGTTAAACCAGAGTGGCTCATCTGTAAAATGGACTAATAATGCATCCTTTCCCCCCATCTTTTGCCTGTATTGTCCATTTAGATTGCAAGCTCTCTGGGGCAGGGACTGTCTCTTACTATATGTGTTTGTACAGCTCTTAGCACAAAGTAGCCCCACTTGTCACTACTGCAATATGAACACTAATTATCCAAAAGAGAACATCTTTCTCTCACTTTTTCGTTGGAAGTGGCTCTTCGAATACCATATACCATGATCAATGCATACTTGGTTTATAGGGACGGAATTAAAGCTCTTGCTAATGTATGTGCTGGGATCTTCCCAATGAATATTTCAGCCACAAAGTTCAGTGTGTAGATCTGTCTAAGCTGCACTGAAACAGACCCAAACCCTTATGATATCTCAAACTTGACACCAGCTTAGAGAAATGTCCATCTTCTCTCCTGGAAAGAGAATGGCCTAGTGCTGACTTGAAGTGTGTTAACTCAGGAGTTCCCAATATAAAGGAAAGCTACAAATTCAATTTCAGAGCTAAGCAGTAAAAGGTGCAAGCTTTCCCCTCTGTGTCCTGTTACCAAATTGCAGCTGAGAAACTTTTGCAAATTGCAGCACATGCTCAAAACAAATTTAATTAAATAATGACGAAAAAGGAGAGTAGTGACAACAGAGGCAAGCTGTTTGACTGAAGGGCTAGAAAGAAGAGAGAACTGAAACCCATCATCTTTATAAAGACCATATTTTAAATAATCAGACGTCATGAGGAGGAGTAGTATAAACACTTAGCTCTTTCTGTCCCTATATTGAGAATACATTACAGTGGTGTAATATCTAGGTTATAATGGGATGTCAGCATTATTCATGAATGAGGAAGCCATGAAGGAGCCATGCAGGCTGGTTCAAATGAGCAACAATAAAATCTTAACATGAGATCACACCATCATGTCCTCTGTATATGTCACCTTTTGTTGGTGTTTTGTCCAGAAAAAATAGTTGAGAAATAGCTTAGTGAATTTTAAACAGTTTTACAGGGCTATTTTTCCCCCATGTTCTTCTACCTTTAAAGCTAGACTCCCTTTATGCAATTAGGCCAACTGCATAGGACTTTGAAGGAGAGAAATATACTATTACATTTTTAAAACATCTAATGTCCCTATTCTAAAAATCCAATAGCTCACAATCCTACAAGGTTAGAGGCAAATTTGGTTTTGCCATTTGGAAGGGTCAGGAGCGAGTTTCTTGGCTTCCTAATAATGCAAAGCTCACATATCTAGCATGACGGATCTTGAGAAACGAGGCCTTGAACCAATCCTTTGTGCAGGGTTGGATAGTACCTATCTTTCTCCTCACATCAATGTAATTTTGAAGGAGGAAGTCTACATTTGTAAGGAGAGGAGGAAACATTTACCTGGCAATTTGATTTATTAGAATGAAAACAAACAAACAAAACCTATGTAGCTGTTTGGAGCTCCTGAGAATTCTGGACTAGTAGAATTAGTCTCTGTGAAGATTGATTAGAGGACCAAATGCAGAGGAGGTGATAAAAGATGGATGGTAAATGCAGTTTAACACTTGGCTCTGGAATTTATCGCATGGATATCACCACTGCATAAGCAGTATTTATATAAAATTACTTGTTGTTATTAGTCATAGAATATTTGTATGACAGTAGTGCCTAAAAGTTGGGCCCCATTGTGCTAAGCACTGTACAAATGCATGAGTGACAGTCCCTGCTGATAATCAAACAGTCTTTAGGCCACATGCAGACTCTCATTTGGGTTCCTTTGTGCCACCAGAGAAGCACAAAGGGGCTTAAAACCCCTTATTTTCGCAGCCTTTTCCAGCATCCTATCATGGGAGATGCTTAGGAGGCATACAGGAGTTAAGGTCAAAGTGCTCTGTACATTGACAATCTTCATCAGCATAATGGCCCCCTAGCAGTTTTATGGAAAATACTAGCAGCAATTAAAGTCATCCAAGCAAAATCACACAGAGTGAAGTACTTATAGAATTATAACTATGCATTAATAAAAACCAACAGGGGAAAAATAAAATAAAATAAATCCTGCTCACTATTTTCTTACATGATATCTTGGTTGAATATTAACCCAATTAGCAAGAGTCATTTTCATTGTTACATATTCACACACATGTGTTGGCAATTTCTGTGTTTGCTACAATATATTTAATTATTACTGCAAATGAGAGAGACAAAAAATAAATAAAATCCTTTGTAGGCACTATGTTGCGTAACATAACTTTGTTTCTCCAAGCCTGAATAACACAATGATGTATATTATAAACATACATTTGTTGTGATAATGGGCCTACAAGTTTAGCCTATTGTTATTTCAACTGTACAAAATGAATGAAAGTTCATAAGATGTCAATAACCAATAAAAACAAATGTTGATGGGAAAAGATGCAAAAGTGAGACAGAAAGACTGAATTAGTCAAAACATTAGGACCTACTGATATAATTCAAGGACTGTGTTAAGATCATATCTGGTACACAAGACTAGTGTGAGACCGAAAATCACTGAAGCAAAACTGGTATGTACAAAATTGGCCCGCTTGATGGACAAAATTATTAGTGGATGGGCTATTCCACCCAACACTCCATTTTGGGACCCATAAAATAGGATTTGGGGGAAGGCAGGTTACCACAATGATGGCTGACTGAAAGATGAGAAAAGGCGAAGGAGTGAGCTTCACCATCCTGGCTACCACCATAACCATCTCTTAGGACACCAGACCTTCTTCATCCTCATCTGGAGAGTTGTCCTAATCAGACTGGGCCAGAGAGAGGGAATCAGATAACATTGCCACCTCCCCTAGCTCAGTTTAAATTACAGACACCACTTAGGATGTGAAACTTCATCATTCTCTGCCTCTTCATGTGTCCTTTTCCTTCCCTGACTTATTTCTTCTCTTTTCTATCTTCCCCCCTTTGCCTTCTGTCCAATAGAAGAGTCTGGCTTAGCTGCAACACAGCTATAAGTCTGTGACCAGAAAGGCAGCTAAATACAATCCCCTAAACAGCCTAACATTGGTACAAGTTTGCCAGGTCTCATGGGTGATAAAACCATGTGCTGTGCCTGTGTTTTCTGGAATGTGAGAGTTGACAGATTTTTTCACCAAATAGTTACCAAACTAGCAAGAGATTATGCCATTTTAGATTACTACTAGTAAGTAGCAAGGACCCCATAGAAAAACAACCTTGGCTCCAGTGATCACAAGCTAATTCAGTTTAAACTAAAGGGAAGAATGAACAAAAAATAGGCCTGTTGCTAAGGTCTTTGATTTCAAAAGGACAAACTTTAAAAAAAAATAAAGGAATTACTTCGGGAATTGGACTGGTCTGAAGAACTCAAGAATCTGAATATGGAGGAGTCTTGGAATTACATTAAGTCAAAGTTGCAGAAGCTATCTGGAGCCTACATCCCAAGCAAGGGGAAAAAGCCATAGGGAAGGTGTGATGGGGTGGGATGCTGCACTGCGGTGCCCCCTGCTGGATGTCCCAGGGATCAGCTGTGCTAGCCAATGTGCCCTCTTCCGGTGGCATCTGGCTGCTGTCACTTCAGCTCCAGAGACCCATGTCACTCCCAGGACTGCAGCATCCTCTTCATGACACAGGTCTCCGCCTTGCCGCACTCTGTGCTCCCCCCTTCTGGGAAACGTCGCAGTCCCTTCCTCAGTGGCTAGTGGGGGTAGAGGGAGTACCTGGGCATGTGGGTCCCGGCCCAGGGACCCTGTAGATGGCTACTGCTTGCAGCGCCCCCTCCAACTCCTCAGTTTCTCTGAGCCACTTCCCTAAGAGACTTAGCACCCTCTTTCCCCTTGTCTCAGGGCCTCAGCCTGCAAATCCCTGCAGCCTGCCAGGAGCTGCCTGCGGCACTGCTCTGTTCAGGGTGCTTGCTACCTTGGCCTGCAAGACCACCAGTCCTCCTCCCTCCTCAAGCTCCAAGGAGTGACTGAAGCTGCTCTGCAGCTCTTCTTATATGGGCCAGCCCAGCCTTGATTGGCTGCTCCTCGCAGCAGCTCTCTGATCGGCCTCCTCCTGCACAGCATCCCAAGGGCTCTATTAACCCGATAGAGCCCAGTTTGAGGCAAGCATCCCATCACAGAAGTTCTGCAGGCCAAAATACATGAGCAAGTATTTCAAACAGATGATTAAGAGAAAGTAGAAAGTCTGCAAGTGATGGATCTTCAAGGAAAGCTATTTCTTGGAGGTCAGAAAGTGCAGGGAAAAAGTGAGAACTGCCAAAAGCCAAGCAGAGTTGGGCCTTGCAAAGGCTATTTAAAGAAATAGTAAAGGTTTCTATACCCATATAAATAAAAAGAAAACAAAGAAGAACTGGGGTCGCTAAACACTGAAGATAGGATGGAGATTAAAGATAATCTAGTCATGAAACTCTAGAGGGGAAGGGATCTGAGTTACTACAGATAATTCTTTCCCAGGTGTCTGGCTGATGGGGCTTGCCAACATACTCATGGCCCAACTGATCATCATATTTGGGTTTGAGAAGGAATTTTCCCCCAGATAAGATTGGCAGAGACCTCATGTTATTTTCTGCCTTCCTCTGCAGTATAGGGCATGAGTCACTTCCAGGTTTAAACTAGAGTAAATAGTGGATTCTTTGTAACTTTAGGTTTTAAAATAATAAAATAATATTAAAAAACATAATAATAAAATAATAACTTCAGTCATTCAGCCAGAGGTCATGGGTCAGAAAAACATAAAAACAGCTGTACTGGGTCAGACAAATGATTCATTTAGTCCAGTATCGTGTCCTCTGACACTGGCCAATGCCAGCTGCTTCAGAAGAAATGAACAGACTAGGCAATTATTGAGTGATCCATCCCCTATCATCCACTCCCAGCTTCCGACTCTCAGATACTAGGGACAGCCAGAGCATGAGGTTGCATCCCTGACCATCTGGGCTAATAGCCAGTGATGGACCTAGCCTCCATGAACTTGTCTAATACTTTTTGAACCCCACTATAATTTTGGCCTTGGTTGTTTTAAACCTGCTGTCTATTAGTTTCATTGGGTGACCTCTGGTTCTTGCATTATATGAAGAGTAAATAACAGTGCCTTATTTACTTTCTCCACACCAGTCATGATTTTATAGACCTCTATCATATTCCCCTGTAGTCATCTCTTTTTCAAGATGAAAAATCCCAGTCTGTTTAATGTCTCCTCGTATGGAAACTGTTTCATGCCCTTAATCATTTTTGTTGCCCTTCTCTATACCTTTTTCAATTCTAATTCTTTTTTGAGATAGGGCAACCTGAACTGCACACAGTATTTAAGGTGTGGGTGTACCATGGATTTATATAGTGGCATTATAATGTTTACTAACTTCTTATCTATCCCTTTCTGAAAGATTCCTAACACTGTTAGTTTTTCTGACTACTGCTGCACATTGACCAGAGAATTTTCCACAATGACTTCAAGATCTCTTTCTTGAGTTTTTACAGCTAATTTAGACAGGGCCACCCAGAGGATTCAGGGGGCCTGGGGCAAGGCAATTTCAGGGGCCCCTTCCATAAAAAAAAATTGCAATACTATAAAATACTATATTCTCGAGGGGGCCCCTGTGGGGCAAGGCGCAAATTGCCCCACTTGCTGCCCCCCAACAGGCGGCCCTGGGAAAAATAAACCTTCTGCATCTCGGCACAAACCCAGTTTTGAGAAAACTTCTTTACAAGGTATCACTAATTCTCAACATCAACTAGTGCTAAAAGGCACTAAAGCTCATTAAAAGGCTTGGACAAATATTTTCCATCAAAACTTTTTCTGGATCAAAAACTAGGGGTTTTTAAAAAGCAGAAAATAATCACGGACAATGTCTGCTTTCCTTCAAAATTTGTGGTGTTTTTTTCAATTGAAAAGCTGAAATTAAGTCTTCAAAAAACCTGAATATGGTTTGGGGTTTCAGAAGTGTGTGACCAAATATTTGCTGCTTGCTGTGTTTGATTGTTTAAAGAAACAATAAAAAAAATTCTGCTTAAAAAATCCAAAACTTTTGAACCACCTCAGCTTGTGACCAAACGCCTGAGCCCATCCAGTCAGAGATTTTTCCAGGTTTCTGATGCTCTGCTGGCTTCCTTGACTCATATCTGTCTCCATGACTTTGGGTTCATTTAGGTTAGAACATAAGAACAGCCATACTGGGTCAAACCAAAGGTCCATCCAGCCCAGTATCCTGTCTACCGACAATGGCCAATGCCAAGTGCCCCAGAGAGAGTAAACCTAACAGGTAATGATCAAGTAATCTCTCTCCTGCCATCCATCTCCACCATCTGACAAACAGAGGCTAGGGACACCATTCCTTATCCATCCTGGCTAATAGCCATTAATGGACTTAACCTCCATGCATTTATCTGTTTCCTAGAGACTGGCTCCATGGGGTCCCTCACAAACTGGAGACGGTTACTGTGGGTTTGACTTTAGTATAGCTTATGTACATACTCCACAAATTTGAGCATTTGAGCTTGTTCCAGAATCTGGGATGAGCTTATGTTGTGAAAACTGAAATGCTCAAAATAGCACATGCATGTGAATGGACACAGGGTGCTAAAATTAAATTAACCCAGGGGTTCTCAAACTGGGGGTCAGGTCCCCTCAGGGGGTCACAAGGTTATTACTGGGGGTCATGAGCTATCAGCCTCCACCTCAAACCCCGCTTTGCCTTCAGCATTTATAATAGAGTTAAATATATAAAAAAGTGTTTTTAATTTATAAGGGGGGGGGTTGCACTCAGAGATTTGCTATGTGAAAGGGGTCACCAGTATAAAAGTTTGAGAACCACTGAATTAACCTCTTTGAAGTCTCAGGGAATGCAGGGGAGGAGGGGTCTCCCTTGGTATGGTTGGGAAGGATATTGCTCTGCTCATGTGATCCCTCTCCCAGTGGCTAATTTTAAATGAAGCTATCCTCCCCTGACATGAATCTCCCTATAGCACTGAAATTAAATATATAGACTATAATTTGGCATTTGAGAAGTGAGAGGGATGGTAGCCCTAATGGAAAAGCTAACAGCTTGGCTCTTCTGCAAGTCTCAAACTGCTGAATGAGCTTTACGGTAGGGAAGGCTGTGCCTCCCAAACAGCCTGGCCCTGCCCCCTATCCAACCCCCACCCACTTCCTGCCCCCCAACTGCCAGCCCCCCTCAGAATCCCCGAGCCATCCTGCTCCTTGTCCTTTCACTGTTCCCCAGAGACCCTCCCCAACCACCACCCCAGTACCCCACCCCTGCTCCCTGTCCCCTGACTGCCCTGACCCCTATCCACCCCCCCCCGCTGAGTCCTGACAGACCCCTGGAATGCCTGCGATCCAACCCCCCCATTCCCTGTCCCCTGATTGACCCCCCAACCTCTGCCCCCTTCTTATCCCCAGGACTCCCTGCCCCTTAGCCAACCCCTCCGGCCCCTTACCCCTGGCTCCCCCGTCACCTGGAGCCTCAGCCCATCCAGCAGCTTCCCTCGACAGTGGCAGAGTGGCTCCAGCGGGGCCCCTGAGCTCCTCCCAGTCCATGCTCAGAGCCACGTGGCAAGGGAGCGGGGCTGCGAGCTCCAGGCTGAGCGGAGGTAACTCAGGCCCCGCTGGAGCTCGCAGCGCCTCCTCCTTACCATGTGGAGCTGTCATGGTATAATCCCCACTCTGAACCTTAGAAGATGGGGTACCAGCATGAATTCCTCTAAGCTTAATTACCAGCTTAGAACCTGTAGCGCTGCCACCAACCAGAAATTCCAGTGCCTGGTACACTCTGGTCCCCCCAAAATCTTGCCCGGGGAACCCCAAGACCCAGACCCTCTGGATCTTAACACAGTAAACCCTTGCCCTCATCGTTGCCTCTCAAATCATGCCCCACAAATCGCTGATAGTGTGGAAGTATACTGGCAGTGATTTTTCCCTAGAACTTTAAAATAAACAGATCAATAAACACATGCATCCTTACATATGCCACTAATTAAGTAAAACAACAAGATTTTTCACATTGTAAGGACAATTTTTAACCAGTTGATTTTAGGGAACCCTCACAGGAGAGTGCATCAACTTCTTGATCTGTTGCCACTGCAGACCTTTCCCAGTTGTAGAGAGGGTCACCTCTCCCACGCCACTGTTACTTTTCTCTTTATCGTAGACACTGTCAGGCCACTCAGAGTCATCTCCTCCCTGGGCTGTGAACTGACAAACCTGTAAGTCTCTGTAATAAAAGGGCTTGAGAGAATTAACATGGTACACTCAGGGCTTTAGGGAGGAATTGGGAAATGCTATGAGGTAGTTAACAGCTCCTAGGCGTTCTTGGACCGTGAATGGCCCTTCCCATGATGCTTCCATTTTATGGGCCTGTTGCGCCTTCAAGACCATAACCTGGTCTCCTACCTTGAAGGAACGCTTTCTGGTATGTCTATCATACCAGGCCTTTTGCTCTTTTTGAGCATCCTTTAGGTTTTCTTTAGCAAGGGCTAAAGAGTGTCGGAGGGTGTTTTGTAGGTTGCTTACAAAATCCAAAATGTTAGTTCCTGGAGAGGGTGTAAACCCCTCCCATTGCTGCTTCACCAACTGTAATGGCCCTTTAACCTCGTGACCATACACAAGCTCAAATGGTGAGAACCCTAAACTGGGATGTGGTACAGCCCTGTAAGCAAAGAGCAACTGCTGCAACACTAGGTCCCAGTCATTGGAGTGTTCATTCACGAATTTACATATCATGGCCCCCAAAGTTCCATTAAACCTTTCCATCAGGCCATTGGTTTGATGGTGGAACGGGGTGGCAACCAAGTGATTCACCCCATGAGTTTCCCACAGTTCTTTCATGGTCCCTGCCAGGAAATTTGTCCCTGAATCCGTAAGGATATTGGAGGGCCAACCTACCCTGGCAAAAATGTCTGTTAGGGCCTGGCACACAGTTTTAGCCCTGGTGTTGCCTAAAGCTACTGCTTCTGGCCATCGGGTAGCAAAGTCTACGAAAGTCAATATGTACTGCTTTCCTCTGGGTGTCTTTTTTGAGAAAGGACTCAGAATATCCACAGCTACTTGCTGAAATGGGACCTCTATTATGGGGAGTGGCTGGAGAGGGGCCTTGACCTGGTCTTGGGGCTTTCCCACTCTTTGGCACGCCTCACAAGACCAGACATACTTGGCAACATCCTTGCCCATCCCCTCCCAGTGGAAAGACTTCCCCAACCTGTCTTTGGTTTTGTTCACCCCAGCATGGCCACTGGGATGATCATGGGCTAAGCTAAAAAGCTTCCCCCGGTATTTAGTTGGAACCACCAACTGTTTTTGTGGATGCCAGTCTACCCGGTGTCCACCAGAAAGAGTCTCCTTATATAAAAGCCCTTGTTCTATAACAAACCGGGATAGGTTAGAAGAGCTGAGCGGTGGGGTGCTCCATGCCGCCGCCCAAGCTTTCTGAAGGCTGTCATCTGCTTCCTGCTCAGTCTGGAACTGTTTCCTGGAGGCTGGAGACACCAGTTCCTCCTTAGACTGTGGACTTGGGCTTAGTCCCTCGGGAAGCGATGTAGGTGCTGGGGTTGTTTTCGTGGCTGGCTCTCCGCTGGTGCACCATGTGGTATTTCAGGCTCTGGCTGAGCCTCCTGGGTATGGTTGTCTGCTGCTTCTGCCAGTTCAGGCTTGCTAGCGCCCTCTGGCATTGGGGTTGAAGATGTGTTTGCAAGCGCTGGCGTCAGTGCTGGCAATGGTTCTGGTGCTGGTTGCGTTTCCAGGTTCGGGTCTGGGACTGGAAATACTGTGGCTGTTGCAGTCATTGACAGGAATCCGGGTCCACTACCTCTGTCTGGATCTTTGGTAACACAGACGGGGCCCCTGTGGACGGCTTAAGAACAGGGATGGGTCTGGAAGCTTGCCTGGCTTGGCTGCGTGTAACCATTCCCACCCTCTTGGCCCACTTTACCTGGTTGGCCAAGTCTTCCCCCAGTAGCATGGGGATGGAATAATTGTCATAGACTGTAAAAGACCACATTCCTGACCAGCCTTTGTACTGGACAGGCAGTTCAGCTGTAGGCAAGTCTACAGCTTGTGACATGAAGGGGTAAATTGTTACTTGGACCTTTAGGCTGATGAATTTGGGGTCCACCAAGGACTGGTGGATAGCTGACACTTGTGCCCCCATGTCTCTCCATGCGATAACCTTCTTTCTGCCCACTCTCAAAATTTCCCTTCGCTCCGAGGGTATTTGAGAGGCATCTGGGCCTGGGGATCTTTGGTGTGATGGTGGTGTAACGAACTGCACTCAGTTGGGGTTCTTGGGGCAGTTGGCCTTTATATGTCCCAGTTCATTACACTTAAAGCATCACCCAGCTGACTGGTCACTGGGACGAGGTGGGTTACTGGAGATTCATGAGGTGAGAGAATAGGGAGTCGGCGGCTTTCCTGGGGTTGCAGGTGGGGTCTTGGGTTTCCCTCGGGTATAGGGTTTATTGTCGGTGTGACCTCTGTGATATTCGCTCCTCTTGATAGTAGCTTTTTTCTTTTCTGCCAATTCCACCCATCTGGCTCCAATCTCCCCCGCCTCAGTTACCATTTTGGGCTTCCCATCTAGGATGTACCCTTCTATTTCTTCAGGAACACCCTCTAAGAACTGCTCCAATTGTGTTAGGAGGTGCATGTCGTCCAGAGATTTAACATTGGCTCCTGATATCCAGGCATTATAATTCTTTCCAGTGTGGTAGGCATGTCGGGGGAATGACACATCTGGGTTCCATTTTAGGTTTCTGAACCACCGACGGGCATGTTCAGGTGTTATCCCCATTCTGTATCTGGCCTTGGTTTGAAAAAGTTTATAATCGTTCATGTTCTCCTTAGGCTTTTCAGCCGCCACCTCTGCTAAGGGTCCACTGAGCAGTGGCCTCAGCTCTATCATGTACTGGTCGTCAGAGATGCTGTATCCATGGCAGGTCCTTTCAAAATTTTCTAGGAAGGCCTCAGTGTCATCACCTGTCTTGTAGGTGGGAAATTTCTTGGGATGTGGAACAATAACTGGGGAAGGGTTGCTAGGATCAGCTGCGTTCTTCTGCTTAGCCTGTTCTAATTCCAGGGCCTGCCAGTGGGCCTCCCTCAGGAGTTCCAACTCTCTCCTGTGGGCAGCCTCTCTTTCTCTTTCTTTCAGCTCCATCTCTTGTAGTTTTTTTTCCATGTCTCACCTGTGGTCTGCGTCTTTGATTTGTACCTCTGCCTCCAGTTTTGCCCATTCCTTGGAACTCATACTTCCGGCTTCCTTGTGCTGGGGTGCCCTCTGCTGTTTACTGCTTGAAATGCTGCTTTTCTGTTGCCTTCTTCAGGTTGCTTAGCTACAGATACTTTTTTTTTAACTCCTTCTACCTAGCTATTCCCAACAGAGTTAGAAAGAAAAAAAACCATTCATTTGCAAATGTGTTTTGCTGGTGGATGCTGACTCACAACTGGAGTCTCTTTGTTTAACAAAAGACCCTTTTTAAACTTAATGCCTATGCCTTCAGAGTACTCAGAAGGGAGAGACCAAAAAAACTTGAAGACCTTTGCTTTTAAAACAATCTCCTCTAGCCTGCTTTACACACAGCTAACAGGGAAAGAGAAAGAAAAAATCCTACTGGCTTTTGCTTCTAAACCTAAACCTCTCAGTCTGCCTGCAGATAGCTAGCAGGGAGAGAAATAAAAACCTCACTGGCTTTTGGATTCTATCTTATCTATCTATCTATCTATCTATCCCACACGCTGCACACCATGTCATGGTATAATCCCCACTCTGAACCTTAGCGTCCAAAAGATGGGATACCAGCATGAATTCCTCTAAACTTAATTACCAGCTTAGAACCTGTAGCGCTGCCACCAACCAGGAATTCCAGTGCCTGGTACACTCTGGTCCCCCCAAAACCTTGCCCGGGGAACCCCAAGACCCAGACCCTCTGGATCTTAACACAAGGAAAGTAAACCCTTTCCCTCACCGTTGCCTCTCTCAGACTTCCCCTCCCTGGGTTACCCTGGAAGATCACTGTGATTCAAACTCCTTGAATCCTGAAACAGAGAGGAAAATGCACCTTCCCCCTCCTTCACTCTTCCCCTCCCAGATTCTCCCTGAGAGAGACAGTAATCCTAACACAGAGAGAATTTAGCCTCTCTCTCCCCCTTCTCTCCTTTCTCCCCACCAATTCCCTGGTGAATCCAGACCCAGTCCCCTGGGGTCTCACCAGAATAAAAAACAATTAGGTTCTTAAACAAGAAAAGCTTTTAATTAAAGAAAGAAAAAACAGTAAAAATTATCTTTGTAAATTTTAAAAAAATGGAATAGGTACAGGGTTTTTCAGCTATAGACACTGGGAATACCCTCCCAGCCTAAGTATACAAGTACAAATTAAAATATTTTCAGCAAAATACCAATTTGAACTCCTTTCAGCCAAATACACATTTGAACTTCTTCCAACCAAATACACATTTGCAAATAAAGAAAACAACCATAAGCCTAACTCGCTTTATCTACCTAGTACTCACTACTCTGAACTTATAAGAGCCTGTATTGGAGAGATTGGAGAGAAACCTGGTTGCACGTCTGATCCCTCTGAGCCCCCGGAGTGAACAACGAAAATCTAACAGCACAGCACAAAAACTTCCCACCCTCAAGATTTGAAAGTATCCTGTCCTCTGATTGGTCCTCTGGTCAGGTGATAGCCAGGCTTACTGAACTTGTTAACCCTTTACAGTCAAAGAGATATAAAGTACTTCTGTGCTATTAACTTTTCTTATCTGTTTATGACAGGCTGTGAGCGGGGCAGAGCTCAGGGGCCTCACCGGAGCCACGCTGCAGCGCTATCCAGGGACGCTCCTGGATGCACTGAGGCTCCGGGTGAGGGGCGGAGGCGGGGTCAGGTCGGGCTGGGGCCGAGGAGGGAGCCTCAGCTGTTCTCATAGGGGGCCCCTGCGGAGCCCGAGGCCTGGGGCAAATTGCCCCACTTGCCCCCCTCTCCCCTCTAGGCGGCCCTGAATTTAGATCCCATCATTTTGAATGTACAGTTGGGATTATGTTTTCCAATGTGCATTGCTTTACTTTTATCAACATTGAATTTCATCTGCCATTTTGTTGTTCAGTCACCCTTTCTCTCTGTAACACTTCATAATTTACTTTGGAATTAACTATCCTGAATAAATTTGCATTGCTACAAATTTTCCCACGTCATTGTTTATCCCTTTTTTTCCAGATAGTGCTATTCCTCATTTCATAAATTAACTCTAGTAGGGATCCCTGGGGGACCCCACTATTTACTTTTCTCCATTCTGAAAACTGACCATTTATTCCTACTCTTTGTTTCCTGTCTTTTAACCAGTTACTGATCCATGGGCGAACCTTCCCACTCAGGCCATGGCTGTTTACTTTGTTTAAGAGCCTTTGGTGAGGAACCCTGTCAAAGGCTTTCTGAAAATCCAAGAATACTATATCCACTGGATCACCCTCGTCCACAGGCTTGTGGACTCCTTCAAAGAATTCTAATAGATTGTTGAGGCCTGCTTTCCCTTTACAAAAGCTGTGTTGACTTCCTGAACAAATCATGTTAATCTATGTGCCTGATAATTCTGTTTTAACTACAGTTTCAACCATTTGCTTGGTGCTGAAGTGAGGCTTACAAGCCTGTAATTGCCAAAATTGCCTCTGGATCCCTTTATAAAAACTAGTGTCCCATTATTTATCTGTCATGTGGTACAGAAACTGATTTTACTGATAGGTTACAATACCACAGTTAGTAATTCTGCAATTTCTTTTTTGAGTTCCTATCTGGTGCTGCTGACTTATTACTGTTTTATTTCTCTATCTGTTCCAAAATCTTCTCTATTGACACCTCATATAGGGACAGTTCCTCAGATTTGTCATGTAAAAGGAATGGGTTGTGCATGGGAATCTCCATTACATCATCTATAGTGAAGACTGATGCAAATAGGGTGACCAGATGTCCTGATTTTATAGGGATAGTCCCAATTTTAGGGTCCTTTTCTTATATAATAGATTACCCTCCACCCTCTGTCCTGATTTTTCACATTTGCTGTCTGGTGACCCTAGATGCAAATAATTCATTTAGATTCCCTGCAATGGCCTTATTGTCCTTGAGCACTCCCTAGCACCTTATCTATCCAGTGGCCCCACTGGCAGGCTTCCTGCTTCTGATGTTTTTGCTGTTATTTTGTGTATCTTTTGCTAGTTGCTCTTCAAATTATTTTTGGACTAACTATATATATATATTACATATATTTTTACTCTATTATAGCAGTGGGAGGATGAAGTTCTGCAGCCTGCAATGTGCAGGAGGTCAGACTAAATGATCATAATGATGCTTTCTGACCTTAAAGTTTATGGATCGATGAATGGTTGGCATAGGTGAGATAGTGAACCCAGACTCTGGTCTAAGTGTGGGAGATCTGCAAAATTCTAACCCAATGCAGGTAAGGGAAAATGAATCTGAGAGACTGCATTCAGAGAGGAGAAACAGGTGCACTCAGCTCTGTGACCAAAAGAGAGATTTTCAGATTCCTCATATGCATGATGGCTCATAATTTCTTGAGCTAGATTTATTCAAGTGGCAGGGCCTGATGAAATTCACCATAGGGTACTTAAAGTACTAGATGAAACAATCTGAGAACTGTTAGCAATTATATTTGAGAACTCATGGAGTTCAAGTGAAGTCCCAAAGGACTGAAGAAGGGAAAACATTGTACCCATCTTTGAAAAGAGGGGAATAGTACCTGGGGAATTAACAAATAACAAATAGTAACAAATAGTACCTGGGTAATTATAGCACAATCAGCCTAACTTCAATATCTGGAAGGATTCTAGAACAAATTATTAAATAAACAATTTGTAAGCACCAGAGGATCATAGGGTGATAAGTAGTAGCAAGCATGGATTTGTAAATAAAAAATCATGCCAGACCAAACTAATTTCCTTCTTTGACAGGGTCAATGGCCTAGTGTATGGGGAGAAAGCAGTGGATGTCATATAGATTGATTTCAGGAAAGCTTTTGGTGCAGTCTCATTTGATACACTCATAAGTAAACTAGGGGAACGTAGTCAAGATGAAATGACTATAAAAAGGGTGCATAGTTGGCTGAAAAACCATACTCAAAGCATAGTTATCAATGGTTTGCTGTCAACCTGGAGGGCATATCTAGTGGGATTCCAGGGGTCTGTCCTGAGGTCAATACTATTCAGTATTTTCATTAATGACTTGAATAATAGAGTGGAAAGTATGCATATAAAATTATGGATGATACCAAACTGGGAGGGGATTGTAAGTGCTTTGGAGGACAGGATTAGAATTCAAAACAACCTTGCTAAATTGGAGAATTTGCCTGAAATCAATCAGATGAAAGTCAATAATAAAACTGAAAAATACTACATTTAGGAAGGAAAAAACAAATACATAACTACAAAATGTGGGATAACTGGCTAGACAGTGGTACTGCTGAGAAGTCCCTATAGGGGTTCTAGCAGATCACAAGTTGAATACGAATTGATGTGATGCAGCAGTGAAAAAGACAAACATCTTTCTGGGATGCATTAATGGGAATGTCATATGTAAGACATGGGAAGTAATTCTTCCACTCTACTGAGCACTGGTGAGGCCTCAGCTGGAGTATTGTGTACAGTTTTGGGAGCCCACACTTTAAGAAAAGATGTGGAGAATTTGGAGAGAGTCCCAAGGAGAGCAAAAGTGTTGAAAAGTTTAGAAAGCCTGACCTATGAGGAAATATTAAGTAAACAAAACCAAAACCTGGGTTAAAGGTTAAAAAGTCTCAAGAAAAGGAAACTGAGGGGGTACCTGATAACAGTCTTCAGATATGTTAAAAGCCATTAAAAAAAGGACTGTAGTCAACTATTCTCCATGACCATTGAAGATAGAACAAGAAGTAATGAGCTTGATCTGCAGCAAAGACAATTTAAGTTAAACATTAGGAAAATATTTCTAACTATAAGGATGTTTAAGGACTAGAATATGTTACCAAGGAGGGCAGGGTATGGAATCTGCATCACTGGAGGTTTTTTAATAACAGGTTAGATGATCAGGGATGATCTAAGTATATTTGATCCTGCCTCAAGATCCTTCCAGACCTACATTTCTGTGATTCTATGAAGTAATTATCTGAGAAGCAATAGGAACAATTTTCTACAGCTTCACTTCAGGACAGAAGTGGATTAATGAAGATAATACTAAATAAATGGTAGTGAAGTCAAACAGATGTCAAAATGGCTCCTTACTTTGAAGAACCTTCCCAGTAGATGGAATATTTTTCCACCCAAAACCTAGTCAAATATTTATTCACCCACTGTGTCAGTCCCCTAGAGGAGCTAGTTCCATGCAGGCAATCTCCTTCACTGTCACATTTTTCGTTTTTTATTTCTTACTGCAATGATATCTATCTTAATATTGTGTGGTTTTTTAATGCAGACAGAATATTTTCTCCTGATAATGTAGTAGGCTAATGGATTTTGCAAGAAAAATGTATATAAAATGTCAACAATAGATAAATACTGCAAATATTCAAAGCAACAGTCTCAGCAGAAACCTGATATACATCTGTTAATATCTAACACTGAATATGAAAGGCCATTACTTTTAGGAAATCAGGTTATATGTGCATTCAGTTGACAACACCATCCTGGCAGTTTGGTTATTGCTTTGAATAGATTCAATTTTTTTTACCCATTACATTTTTGCCCATTTTTTCTGACTAGTTCAAACCCATCCACTGTTTGACGGTTTAATCTTATTTACTTGTTGTTATTACTGTTATAATTGGGTATGCTCGGTTGATTTTCCAAAGAATCACACACGTTTTGACTCAGCCTCTCATGTTGGAATAGCAATAAGTTTATGTGGACTGGGATTCAGGATCTCTGGTGTAGCTGGGTGAAGGATGGAATAGTAGGTAGTGTAACGGAAGAGAAGACAGAAGTACATTAGCAGATCTGTGTATGAGTGAAGCATTGGAATTGCTGAAAGTCTGTTTTAAGACATGACTGAGGAGCCTTAAACTCCTGAGGAGTATTTGGCAGCGCTCTATGAAGAAAAACTTGCCTTTGTAATACTTGACTGACACCCTGACTATGAGACCCTCAGATTTATGAGCAGCAAATTCACAAAATAAGTTTTGAAGAAAGACATTTACAACAACTTTCCAAAAAACCCTAAATGTATATTTCAATGATGTCTTTAGAAATATTTTATTATGAGGCTCTGGAAATTTGCTCAACACCAAGCTGTTCTGAATTTCTCAAGTACCTCTCCCTGTTGCATCAAGCTAACTTGTATTAAATCACCTAGCCCTTTTGAAAAATCTTCTTAATTTTCATCATTTAAGTTAAAAATAATACAAATAATACTTTACTTCCTTCATTTTTTTTTTTTTTGGTCTCTTGAAAGCCATAGATCTGCTGTTCCTCTGGAAATAGAGTATTAATTCTTTATGAACAACAAAAGGCTGACAATGTCCGAAGTTAAAGCAGATTAGCACTGGGATGGAGTTTGCTGTCATATAACCAGGGATGCTGAAAAGGAATGTGGGGCTTGGAGCAGAAAGGAATCAGGGGCGGCTCCAGGCCCAAGCAAGCCAAGCGTGTGCTTGGGGTGGCAAGCCACGGGGGCGCTCTGCCGGAGCCACGAGGGCGGCAGGCAGGCTGTCTTCCGTGGCTTGCCTGCGGAGGGTCCACTGGTCCCGCAGCTTCGGTGGACCTCCCGCAAGCAAACTGCCAGAGGCAGCCTCCCTGCCGTGCTTGGGGCGGCAAAATCCCTAGAGCCGCCCCTGAAAGGAATGAAATGGGTTTGAAGAACATTGCAATTTCTATCGCTGAAGTCTCTTGCTTTCAAACATGATTCAGAGAATAAGCTACAAAAGAAACTTTTAATTATAATAACAGCCACTGAACTATGGGAGAATGGTGTAATATGTCAATGAACAGCAGCGTCTAGCGGGTTTAAAGCATTTTGAACAGAAGGAACAAGCATACCTTTAAAAGCCCTAACAACTGCACTGAGAACTGAATAGTTTCCAGCTGAATCTGATAGTCTCAGACATTACACACACACGCACACAAAACAGCACCCAGAGATGCAAAATTAAATTTTCCTCCAGATATGCTGCTCTTGTGAGCTAAAGGAGAGAGTTTAGCAGGTAAGAATAGAAGGGATTTTGCAAAGCATAGCTATATGATTGTGGTGCATTAACATCCAGCATAAAAAGAGGGGGTGCCTAAAGCCGTATCAACCCAGGCTCATGCAAGCTATAACGGGGTTGGATTGAATAAATTCACCACCTCCAACGTGATGTCAGAGATGTTCCTGATTCAGAATATGGGGATTGGATTAGAGATGGTCAGCAATTTTCTGTCAGAATGGTTTTCCCACATAAAATGCTCTTTTCACAAAATTGCCAAACAGTTTATTTTTTTTTATTGCAAAATTGAAATGACAGCACCCTGACTGCCTGTCTGGAAGACTCTTGTCAGTTTCACAAGGAGAACTGGGCAGGAGGGAGACTTGGCCCTCGTCCAGACTAACCCGCGGCATCGGCGGGTTAAAATCGATTGCTCGGGGATCGATATATCGCGTCTAGTCTGGACGCGGTTTATCGATCCCCGAGCGCGCTTACATCGATTCCGGAACTCCATCAATCCGAACGGAGTTCCGGAATCGACACGGAGAGACGCGGACATCGATGCAGCGCCGTCCAGACTGGTGAGTACCTCGATTTTAGAAATTTGACTTCAGCTACGTTATTCTCGTAGCTGAAGTTGCGTATCTAAAATCGATTTTAATTCCTAGTCTGGACGTGGCCAAAGAGGCTGAGCTCTAGGGAGGCAAATAGCCAGAGTCTTCAGCCTCCTGCAACCCATCTGAAAGCCTCTTACCAGTTTCATTTTCTGCCTGCAAGGAGAAAGTGAAATTAACAAGAGACTTCCTGGCAGGCACCCACCAAACCAAAAAAATCCATTTTGCTTTTCCCAAACCAGATTTCCGCCACCCCTCCCACTTCTGTCCCATGAAAAATGTACATGGTTTCACCTTCATCCCAAACAGGGACAATTTTTTCCCCCTTGAAACCTCAAAATCATCTGCAGTATAAAAATCCAGTTTTCCAGCCAACTCTTGATCTGAGTCAGTACTGAGCCAGTATTCCAGAATTGTTCAAGATGTGTATAATTAAAATGGATTTAATTAGGATGTATGGGAGCTCCATTTCATTTACTCTGCAACACCCTAGGAATGGTTGCCTTTAATTAAGTTAGTTCTCAATAAGTCTATGAGAATGTGATTGAATGAGAGGTGAATGGGAAGTGTTGGTCTCTCCTTTTCTATCTCTTTCTACTTCACCACACATACATAATGGTAATCAATAATAGCTCGTTTCACATAAGCCACTAAACATCTATTTTAATTTTTGTTTCACACACTTACAAAACTCACATGGAGAGGTTTTCCTGTTTCACCAAATTGTATTAATGAATTTGAGGAGGAAGATTCATATTACTTGGTTTTACATTGTCACCTTGGAAATCGTTAATTATGCTAACACCTTAAATCTACATACCTTAAAAACCCAAAGTGCAAACTGAAGACAACAGTTGCTTTGGGGGTACAAAGAATGGATGTTAAAACCTAAAACGTGGAATACATTTAAACGGACAGTGTCAAAGCAGATGGGCACAAAATTAGATATATTATGCCTTAGTTTTTATATTTATCCATAAATTCCTTATAATTCTATTTAAGAAAATAACACTAGCAGCTAAGTACTATAGGGGACCCTACAGTTACAACCCAACACTCATGAACAGCCCTCCACATCCACTTGTCCAACCCAGTATTCATTGGCAACACTACAAATAACAATCCAGTGTGCACATGAGATGGAGGAAATACAGTGTCATTTTCAGGCTTCCAGAGACTGAGTCTTGGTAGTTAAAAAAGGAGCCAAGGTATGTAATGTAAATAGGGGTAATGGAGTTGGTTGGTGACAAACCCTCCTTTTGAATTTGCAAAACCAAAACCCAGGTGGCAATATTTACAAAATTAAACCCTGGGCTCTTTGTCTAGACATATTTTAGTGAATAAAAGTTAGCAGGTTAGTAGGAAGGTGACTTCCCTAAGATCTTAATTGGGTCCCAGCATTGGCCATGTTAAACTGGTTTCCATGTGTGGAACAGGAACTGATTTGGGGTAATCATTTTAACTATTATGAGTTTGTATGTGGAGTAGAAATGTAACGAATTTTTAACAAATGTTTTACTAAGAAGGTCAAATCAGCCAGAAGAGCAGGACAGTTGTAGTGTTCTATAATCTTCACCAACAATTCAGTTTTGATCAGGAAACTGAGTGACAAGACACACGATAGAGTAAGCCCAGAAGGCACCATTACATCACCTGGTCTGTCCTCCTGCATAACACAGGCTGGAGAATTTCATCCAATTGATCCTCTATTGACCTCAATAACTTGTGTTTGACATCTTGATCTGAAGATTGCAAGAGATGGAGAATCTACCACTTCCCTTAGCAATCTCTTCCAATGATCAGTCAGCCTCACTGTTAAATTTGTGCATAATTTTTTATTTGAATTTGTCTGGCTTCAGCTTCCAGCCAATGGAACTTGTTCTTCCTTTCTCTTCTAGGTTAAAGAGCTATTTAGTGTCTGGTATATCCTCCCTATGAAGGTACACTGTAATTAAGTTATCTTTCAGTGTTCTTTGTGATGTACAACCTTGTTTTTGGCTGTTTTAAAATGCATTTTGTTTGAATGGGTCCAGCTTACCAAGTGCTCCAAATCACTATGTATAACTGCCCTGTCCTCCTCTCTATTTACCGCTCTGCCAGTCTTTGGGTTACCCTCAAATTTTATTATCAGTGATTTTATGTTTACTTCCAGATCATTAATGAAAAAGTTCAAATGTCTCTAGCCTAGCACTGATCCCGGCAGAATCTCACTACAAATACATTCATTAACAACTACTTTTTGTGATCTACCAGTTAGCCAGTTCTTAATCCATGTAATATGTGTTCTATTCATATTTTATATTTCTTGCTTTTTAAAAATCAGAATGATATGCATGTCTAAGTGTGTAACATCTACGCAGTTACTTTATCAACCAAACTTTTAATCTTATCAAAGATTTTAAGGAAGTTGGGTTGACTAGATCTATTTTCAATAAAATCATCCTGAGTGGGATTAATTATAATTCTAACCTTTATTTCCATATCAACACAATCCCATATCAGTGTTGCCATTATTTTGCTATGGACTGATGTCAGGCTATTTACACACCAAATCAGCCTACTCACCCTTTGTGGATATTAGCAGAATAGTATCACTCTTCCAATCTTCTAGAATTTCCCTGTTATTTCAAGTTTTATTAAAAACTAACATAAATGGACCAGAGATCTCTTTTAGGACTCTTGTGTGCAAGTTATTCAGGCTGCTGATTTTAAAATATTGATGCCTGGCTGATGTTTAACACCTCCTCAGTTACTAATGGACTGGAAAGTGCTTCCACATCCTCATATGATATAAGTACATCATCCTGCTTCTTTCCAAATATTAACAGAAATTTAACACTTCTGCCTTTTCTGCATTATTAAGAAATTTACCATTTCTATCTAGTAATGAGCCTTTCCCATTTTTAGGATTTATTTTGTTCCTAATGTACTTTTAAAAACTCCTTACTGTCCTTAGCCCTGCCAGCAATGGATTTTTCCTTGACATCTTCAGCTTCCCTTATCAATTTTCTACATTTTAGAACGTCTTATTTTATCTATTTCTATCTCTTTCCCATCCATCTATCTGTCTCCATCTGCACAATTTCTAATTGCTGCTTTCACTTTACCATAAGACCAGGATGGCTTTTAGACAAAGCGGTCTATTTCTTGATTGTGGTATCATGGATTTCTGACCATCTGTGGTGAGGCAGTGACTCACCGGCATGGCCCTCCTGATGGTCATCCTGAGAATTAGCTCTTCCAGCCTGGAGCGCCCTCTGAAGGTCAGTGTCTCACCTGCCACTGCCCCCGTGTCCCTCCTGGACTCCAGTGCCCCTCTACATCAGGGTTCTGCCCCCCAGCAGTAACCCACAATCTGGGTCTCCCCACCCAGGGGAACCTCCAACCCTCTATCCCCACCTTGTCTCAGTTGCTACTGCCAGTAACCATCTAGCCCCAGTAACCATCACTGGGGCAGACTGCAGTCTGTAAACCACTCATCACCAGTAAGGGGGGCTAGGACCTGCTGCCTGTGCCTATCTTTGGGCTGCCCCTCTGCAGCCCCAATACTTTTCATAGGTCCTTTTCCAGGCCTGCAGCCTGGGGTTTTTCTAGGTAGGAGCTCCCCAGCTCCCTCTGCCCTTCCCCAGCACTGCTCCACCTCAGGTACCCTTCTCTCCCAGGCAGCCAGGTCCTTCTCTCTCAAGAAGCTAGAGAGAGCCTCTCCTCTTGAGCTCCTGGCTCACAGCCCTTTTATAGGGCAGTTGTGATCTGATTGGGGCATGGCCCCTGCTATGGCTGTTTCCCCAATCAGCCTGGGCTTTTCTCTCAGCCTGGCCCTCCTCAAGGGCTGGCTTTTGACCCCTCTTTAGTGGAGTAGGGCAGCTGCCCCACTACACCATCTAATACATTCCTTTCAAAGAACTAAACTTTCATTCAGAAATGAGAGGAGAACCAATAATGTTTAAGTAAGGTACATCACAAGCCTTTGCCCAAGACTAGGAACAATGTGGTTTTTTTTATTATTATTATTATATGTAGAATGCCAATAAAATTCTTTTTACTTCACAGAAACATGCATCTGTGTTTATTTAATTTGCTTATCCATGAACAGTTGGGCATATCTGGGGGAGGGATAGCTTAGTGATTTGAGCATTGGCTTGCTAAACCCAGGGTTGTGAATTCAATCCTTGAGGGAGTCAGTTAGGGATCGGGGCAAAAATCTGTCTGGGGATTGGTCCTGCTTTGAGCAGGGGGTTGGACTAGATGACCCCCTGAGGTTCCTTGCAACCCTGATATTCTATGATATCAATATTATATCTATTGGCACTGAAATAAGAGAAAAAGTGTTTCTCTCTGAAACTTAATATTTTATTTATTTTATTTATTAATTATTATTATTATTGCAATAGGTGTCTACTTTTGTGGAACATTTTAGTTCTTGATCAAAAATGATTCACTGAAATCTGAAAATTTTCATTTTTTTGGCTGAAAATCAAACCATTTAATTGGAATTTTTTTGGCCACTCTAGTTTATAATTCACCTTCTGCTGATATTTATGTAAGAACTTCCCAACCACTTGGACAAAAACATAAGAGGGACTCAAACCTGGACTGCATTCATCTACAGATCTGAACTAATACTTGCGGAAATAATTTTGGTATTAGTCTAGCTCTATACAATGTACATTACGGATAGGTCTGAGCCTCAAACTTTCGATCCAAATTCAAACTCCCATAAGTTCCAGGGAGTTTGGATCCCATAGAGGTCACATACAAAATCTAGAAAATCTAGATCCAGATCTAAATTATCTTACATTTTATATGGATAGTATAACCCAAAGTTTATTTCAGGCCCACCTCTAGTACAGCAAATGTACTATTTCAGCTAAACTAACCAAGGTCAGATTTTAAGAATTAGAGAGCACCCAGAAATCAGTGGGAGCTGCGGGTGCACAGCTCCTTTCAAAATCAGTCTCCCAATTTTTTGAGGTTTGCCCATCACTACTTAGAGACACATACTTGCTTTAATAGTAGACCAGTGGAACTGAATCACACAATCCTATAATCGAGTAGCTCTTCTCAGCCCTAAGGATACTGTCTTCTAACTAACAGTTTAGTGAGTACACAGATTGTAATTCTGCCAAGAAAAGTGTGAAGAATTTTTCTTTCAATGAACTCTGAGGGACTACAGAGAATTTTGTAATGTGGATAAACAGAACAAGGAAAAAAACAGAGGAATATGCCAATTCTGTTCAATTTTGATCATCTGGGCAAAGTAAAGAGCCAGTTCTGAGCAAAACTTGGTACTTAAAAGTTCCAGGTTAACAGAGGCAAACAGAGGTCAAAGCTCAAGGATATTACTTTGAAGAGGAAGATTCCAACCCTACACAAAGTATTTCTGACAGGGCACCGAGGGCTGACATATGGAAGGTTAGGCAGAAAGACTGAGTTGTCAGAGGAAGTTTGCAAGACAATCTCCAAAGAATATACAATATTTATGTTTCAGGACAGCTAATGATTTAATGAATTTTGGAGGAACAGATTGTCACTGGTGATCACTGATTCAAAAGAATCATACTCCTCCAGCATGCCCCTCAGGCATGAATTGTCATTGTTTTCTTCTTAAACTTATATATAAAAAGTAGACATTATAACAAATCCTTGTAGAGCAATATGGCATAATGAGAAGTGACTTCGAAATGGTATCCCTCTCTCAGCGATTTGGAAGGGTGATATTTTGACTGTGAGCATAGAAAGTGCTAGATGAGGGTTTGAGAAACAGCCACTCCCTGAGGATGGCTGTAGGGGGAACAACATTTCTGAACCACCAATGTCACAAATTAGAAGCATCATTTATGTGCCTTTGCATAAAAAGACAGCACAGGAAGAACTGAGGTCTCTCACTTTGGATATCAGTTATATAAAAAGCAACTGAGGGCTTTCACTTCTATGTCAAAGAAAAATTCAAAATGTACCTTATAGGCAAGTTATCAGAGTACACACAGGATACTGGCTCACCCTTGAGGAAATTAACAACCAGAAAAACTGTATTCAAAGCCTCCTCTCTCCCCATCACTGCATATATCCTACTGTCTTCCTTAATATTCTGCCAACTGTTTGGCAGGGATCTCAGGCAGTGTAGCAATCTGTGCCGTGCTAGCAGCTGCCTTAAATCTCATACACACCAGAAATTCCCCATGTCAGAAATGCCGTGGAATTAATTTTCATCTGTCTGACCCCTAGGAAGCAACACATTGTCTGATTTTTGGAAATTGTAGCAGACAACTAATAGGGGAGTGTTCAGTTTCTAGTATTTGTAAGTTTGATTCTGTTTTGCACAGGCTTTTTTAATGACTCAGGGCCATTTATGGGCTCCCAAAATACCATAGGATCTGGGCTCTTAAGGGAATTTGTCTTTCTGAATGGTGGAAATACTGTAAGATCACCACATTTTCTGTTGTTTTGGCTCTGTAAATGGCTCTCAAGAACAAAGTGTTCATGAAAAACAAATACAGTCAGAGATATGTGGATGTATTTGGGTTCCTGCAGAATTGGAGTGCACCCAGTGAGGTCTGCTGATATCCTCCAGTGAAGTTGCAAGGTATCTGCCATCACAAAGCCAGAATAGTCCTTGGATTGTGTAAGCAATTCAGAGGGTAGGTGATCATTTCAAAACTGATCTGAACCTACAAAATGGTTCTGTTTGATCTGAGGATAGTACGTTCATATTTAAAGTCAGATTCATCTTTGTCAGAACTTTTTGCACATGACTATCACTGCCATAAACAGATAGTTAAGGGTTAATGCCTCTTTTACCTGTAAAGGGTTAATCTCAGTAAACCTGGCTCACACCTGACCAGAGGACCAATAGGGGGACAAGATACTTTCAAATCTTGGTGGAAGGAAGTTTTTGTTTGTGTCCTTTTTTGGGGGTGTTGTTCGCTCTGGGGACTAAGAGGGACCAGACGTCCATCCAGGCTCTCCAAATCTTTCTAAACCAGTCTCTCATGTTTCAAAATTGTAAGTAACAGCCAAGCAAGGAGGATTAGTTTTATTTTTGTTTTCTCAACTTGTAAATGCCCTTTTTTGCTGAGAGGATTTCACCTCTGTTTGCTGTAACTTTGAACCTAGGGCTAGAGGGGGTTCCTCTGGGCTATACGAATTTGATTACCCTGTAAAGTATTTTCTATTCTGATTTTACCGAGATGATTTTTACCTTTCTTTTTAAGAACCTGATTGATTTTTCCTTGTTTTAAGATCCAAGGGGATTGGATCTGTGCTCACCAGGGAATTGGTGAAGCCTCTCAAGGCTGCCCAGGGAGGGGAAGGTTTTGGGGTGGGGACAAGAAGTGCTCCAGACACTGAAATTTCTGGATGGTGGCAGAGTTACCAGATCTAAGCTAATAATTAAGCTTAGAAGTGTCCTTGCAGGTCCCCACATTTGTACCCTAAAGTTCAGAGTGGGGAAGGAACCTTGACAACCACATAAAGACATTTTAGCTATAAAACCATTTCCCCCCACCCTTCCCAAAATGCCTTCTATCCATTCAGGCTCAGAAAACAGCTAATTCCCTAAAGTACTTCAAGCCCTTTTCCAATGATTCTCTCTCTCTGACTCATGCAATACCTGCTGGCACACTATGTACTTACTGCAATGAGGCAGGATTTCTCCTTGTTCATTTCAATGGACTTTGTGCTCAGCTTGCCTGAATAATTCCCCAGCATTCTTCCAAATAAACAGCTGCTCAAGGTTTGCTCATCCTTAGTTATACAGTGATAGAGACAGTCCTGATTTCTCTTGTAGTTATGTCCCATCTTATGCAGGATTTGTTTGTTTTCTGACCTTTTCCTTTGACTATAGTATTCCCTGCAGTTGCATCTTATATAAACATTAATAAATAATAATGATAAATAATAATTAATAATGATGCACCTACACTCATTCTCCAACAATACTTTCTAGATTGTGCTGTTAGGAAGGAGTGTTCTTTGCATAAAAAACTCCCTACCCCATTCCTCTTGCTAAATCTTTTTTCCCCTCCCGCTGTTCTAGGAAGCCCTTGTGGCTTTCCAAGTCCCCGTCTTTAGCTGTTAGTTGAGGGGAGAGAACCAAAAAGTTCATCTAGGAGCCAAACTTCCTCACAGTTTCAACCCAAGATTCTGGTTCAAATGCCATCTGTTATTGACACAAACACACACACACAAATACACACATCCTAATCCAATTTTATACCATCCCCTTGTAGCGACAGAATCTTTGCAAAATTGATCATTGGAAGAGGCTAAGAGAAACAATGTATTAAAAATAACCATCTCTGTGGCAAAAATCTGAAGTGAATAGGCATAACTAATCAAGGTTAGATGCCCAAATAAGCTTCAATTATAGAAGGTGATTTTAGGCTTCCCGATATTATGCTGTCACCCAGCTAAGGTAGATGTATCCTGCTCATGCTCCCAATATCGGTTTGGGGACCAATCTTATTTAATCTTTTTATTACTGACCTTGGCACAAAAACTGGGAATGTGCTAATAAAGTTTGCGGATGACACAAAGCTGGGAGGTATTGCTAATACAGAGAATGACTGGGATATCATACAGGAAGATCTGGATGACCTTGTAAACTGGAGTAAAAGTAATAGGATGAAATTTAATAGTGAAAAGTGCAAAGTCATGCATTTAGGGATTAATAACAAGAATTTTAGTTATAAATTGGGGAAACATCAGTTGGAAATAACAGAGGAGGAGAAGGACCTCGGAGTATTGGTTGATCACAGGACGACTATGAGCTGCCAATATGATATGGCTGTTAAAAAAGCTAATGCAGTCTTGGGATGCATCAGGTGAGGTAATTCCAGTAAAGATAAGGAGGTGTTAGTACCACTATAAAAGGCAGTGGTGAGACCTCATCTGGAATATTGTGTGCAGTTCTGATCTCCCATGTTTAAGAAGGATGAATTCAAACAGGAACAGGTACAAAGAAGGGCTGCTAAGATGATCTGAGGAATGGAAAACTTGTCTTATGAAAGGAGACTGAAAGAGCTTGGCTTGTTTAGCCTAACCAAAAGAAGGTTGAGGGGAGAGATGATTGCTCTTTATAAATATATCAGAGGGATAAATATCTGGGAGGGAGAGGGATTATTTAAGTTTAGTACCAATGTGGACACAAGAACAAATGGAAGTAAACTGGACATTAGGAAGTTTAGACTTGAAATTAGATGAAGGTTCCTAACCATTAGAAGAGTGAAGTTCTGGAACAGCCTTCCAAGGGGAATAGGGGGGCAAAAGACATATCTGGCTTCAAGACTAAGCATAATAAGATTATGGAGGGGATGGTATGATGGTATATTCTAATTTTGGCAATTAATTCATCTTTGATTACCAGTAGGTAAATATGCCCAGTGGCCTGTGATGGGATGTTAGATGGGGTGGGATCTGAGTTATTACAGAGAATTCTTTCCTGGGTGCTGGCTGCTGAGTCTTGCCCACATGCTCAGGGTTTAACTGATTGCCATATTTGGGGTCGGGAAGGAATTTTCCTCCAGGACAGATTAGCAGAGGCAGGGCCAGCTTTAGGCCGATTCCCCTGATTCTCCCAAATTGGGCCCCGAGCCTAAGAGAGCCCCACACCCAGCCAGAGTGTGGAAAAGTCCCACGGCCCTGCTCCCCCAGTCGGAGCACTGGGCAGACAGCTCTAAGCATGTGGCCCCGCTTCCCTGACCAGAGCACGGCAAGTCCCATGGCCCCACTTCCCCAGCCGGAGAGCTGCAAGCCCTGCGGCTCCCCTCCCCTGGCCAGAGCACGGCAATCCTAAGTGCTGCCGAAGACTCGTGTGGTACAAGCCCCACACTTTCTTTCTTAGGTGCCTATCTCTCCCCATTTATTGTATAGGGAGCTCAGGCACCTAATTCAGACTTTGTGGATCTCCATGTTTCTCGGATATTTTAGGTGCCTAAGCCCCTTTGTGGATGCAGACCAGAGGGTCTCTGAATAATCATGCACATGCATACACAGCAACAATGCTTGAGACTTGCAATTGTTGGTGATGTGGCAAAAGTCAGCTTCAGGGCATCAAGTCAGCTAGGCCTAAGAAAGTGTTAGAAGTAATGTACTTACACTATGACATACTGAAACAAATAGTCTTAAGCTGAATGTCATTTCTAGATTTCCAATAGGTGTGAACAAATATATACAGGGCACAGAGATAAGTGGGCCAGCCATCTTTATTCCAGAAATCAACAATCTTTAGAAGCCAAAAATAAACAAAACACCTCCAAACAAACAACCCCCCATCATCAATTATTCCTCTCTAAGGAGCAATTCACTAAAATCAGCAATTTGACAAGTGTTGTGTTACTTCAAAAAATTCTTCCAGCCCCAACCATATGGTTTGTCACATTGAGGGCAACCACCAGTATGTCCCCCGTCCTGCCATGGTTCCCTGAGGGCACCCACTCTGATGCCAAACTCCTCAGCCTTCACCTTTCCTGGGTAGAAACCCATATCTTTCCCTCTCTTGATTGGGGTATTTCTATGGTTGCACAGTTCCCTGCCTACACTGTGATAGTGATAGACTTCCTAAATGTCTATGAATAGCTGCAAGTGCCGGTAGCTACAAGTTACCATACAACCTTTTCTAGGCAAGCACATTTATTCTTAAGGTGAAAGTATTACAGAAAAAAAATATTAAAAGCAATAAAAGAACCTAGACACCTGCTAAAAAGCTAACTGGAGGTCACCCCCTCACACACCCATTTTCAATAGGGGCTCTTGTATGAGTGAGTCCTTCAACGCCAACAAAAGGGTTTTCACTGTGCTTAGAAGTTCATAACTGACTCAGATTCAGAACTAGAATACCTATGAATAGTTCAGTCTTTCCTTTGTAAGCTTGGATCTTTGATCTTGACCTCATGCAGCAGGTGATCATCAGACAAGGATCCACTCCGTGGGCCATAGCTTCAAAAGCCTGGGTTTTTGCATAACTGGGATGGGGCATTAACCTCCCCCTAGAGATTCACAGCAAATCAACTGCACATGATTTGTCCCAAGAAAAGATTCTTGTCTGCCACACTATTCAATATAGTCCTTTGAATATCCAGGCCCAAAATAATACATAACCTCTCAATTTAATACTATGGATTCTGAAGATACTTAAAGTTAATTCAGTAGCAAGGCTGGTACAAGAAATTGCCATATCAGTCACATGATCATTAACAGCATTTTTTTCCACGTTTTGGGGTGGAATAGCCATAGTGAAAAAGCTACTATAGGACATCAGGGGTTAACTAATGGAATCCATGCTCCATGATCCTCAATTACTCTCCCACAAGCCTGTACAAGCTCAGTGGCCCTAATTGATTTATTGATTTATTCATAATGAGAAAACAGTGTGCATAAAGCAGATGCTAAACATAACGAGCCATAACTTTAAACCCAAATGGGATTGGTAGCATGGCTAACAGAGAATTATTGGTGTAATTTAATAATTTTTTAAAGGTGCCATCGTGTTAGGAATGGTTCTTTCATTAATAAACTCTACCATGCATGAAGATAACACGGCCAGTTTCTTTCCCTAAAGTCTTCTGTGAGGGCAGAATTGGCAGGAGTTTTTTCTGTAAAAGAGCCTATGTGATGAAACCTGTACAGGTCTTATGGTGTATTTAAAGGAAGCTGCTAAGCCTGTGGATAATATACAGTATGGAGCAATAGAAATACACTGTAGCAAGATTAACCTTACTGAATATTTTCAATTTCAGGGTCTCGCTCTGGAATTGGAGCCGGTAGGACTCAGGAGCACATGAAATGGATTTCTTCAATAATTACAGTGGCCTATTTTGCCCCATTATGGTCAAATTTTAGGCAGCAGGTACTTTCATTATGTCACAAAGTCCTCACACTTAGGGGAGTTACATTCATCTTCTTCCATCTGCGTATCAATCTCAGCACAGCAAGAGATGTTTTTCTTTAGAAATGGGGCTGATCTGGATCTGAACTGCCCCAAAGTTCAGGTGTACTCAGATCCCAGGTTTGGTTGGGTCCTGAAATAGGACCATATGCCAAGTTTAGATACTGATCTAAGACCAAAATTCAAATTTTCCCCAAGTTTGAGAGTGTTAGGATGCAGCATTTTGGTTTGGGCTTATTTCTAACTTTGTTATCTTTTTATTTTAAAAGGATTTCCCCTCCCCCCTTTTCAATCATAGTGTAGGCAGTACTCAAAGGGAGAATCAGAAGCAGGTAAACTCTTGTAATGCTCAGCTGGGCAGCACCACACAGAGGGAGATGGGAAACCAGGGGACCGCTTGTTATGCTGCCGTGTTCATCTGAGCTGGGGTTCAGAGCCCAGGGGAAGGCTGTAAAGCTGAGGAGTTTCTATAATGTTACAGCATGGGTCAGAGAGTGCAGGAGTGAGCACTGCACAACAGTTCCAGCCTAAGTCTTGAATAAGCCGCTTGCTTTTATTCTTCCTCTTTCAATTTGTACATCGGATTTTTTTCTTAGTCTTGAAAAGTGAGACCATTTTTTTGTCCTTTATGGAATTCTAGTAAATTACTGGCACTCAGAGCTCCCTGCCTCTTCCTTCTCACTTCGAGCACTGGCTGCTATAGAAATGTATTTGTGTCTTTGAGGCTCAAAGATCTTCTAATTATAAACAGATATTTCAGAGGTCCAGGGGCTGCTGTATATGTGGAGTGTCTTGATACCTATATAGAGGAAAGTATAGTAAGAGCACAGGTTATAGTGTCTTTCTAAGCAAGGCACATTTTTTCTGAATGTTCAGAATAAATAGTGAGACATTGATGCTTGCTGTCATTTTCAAGGCAAGATTTGAAATACCTGCATGATGGCAGCTTAGTAAGCTCTTGTCTATGACACACAGCTTTTGCACTGATTTAACGATATTGGTGTGTATATTGACATAGTTCAGTGTGTTCAAAAACCTATGTGTAGACCTGCCTGATGAGACACTATCACTATAAAAACAAACAAAAAGACAAACAAAAAAGAGAAAGTCAGAGAGTGAAATACATTATGAAATTAAAGGGCTACAATTCTTTCCTCGTGTAAATTAACAGAGCTCCACTGACTTCAGTGAAGCTGAACCAGTTTACACCAGCAGTGAATTTGCCTCATGCAGAGCAGTGGTTTCTGAAAGATCAGAATAAACAAGTTGTTGGATTTCCATCTGTCTTGAAAAGAACCATCCTCATTTTGCTCAGCCTAGACATTTTCAAATCGTAGAAGTAAGAGGCATGTCTGGCCATAGCTGTGAAATGAACTGTGAAATATATTTTCAAGATAACATTTTCAAATTGGCACTGAGCCTCCAGCTGGTTATGGCAGCCATCTTGCTTAAAAGGTGACATTAGTAGACACTGCTGCATCCTTTATTAATACCTGTTAAACAATCATTATAAGAATATTAATGATAAATAAAAGTGATTTTTTTAAAGCTTTACATTGCATTTTTTCACATGAAACCAGGGGAAAACAAAAATGTCATTCTGTGATAGCAAGGGGGTGGTGCCATACACTAGCCTTTAAACATCCTCAAAACCACCTTTTCCTGCAACCATACTTGTATACTTAATTTTTTGTAAGATTGGGCACTAAAGAAGAACATAGAGGAGATAGGTCATGGTGGGAAATTCAGAGGATTGGAATAATTTGAGAGAGGAATGTTTTCTTTTAACAAATATGGGACCAAATTCTGAAGACCTTACTTAGGCTAAACTGCTATTGATTTATGTGAGTCTTCTGAGAAAGTCTTTGGGATTTTTTTAAAAATATACATTCATTCTATAAATTCACATGCACTGAGTTGAACTGAACATCAGAACTGAGGTCACACAGGAATTTTTCCTGCATAAAATATTGACAAAGTCCTTATCACTTTGTTTATTTGTTTTCCCCTTCCTTCCTGACTTACTAACATTCATTCATTATCAGCTGGGTGTATCTTGCATAGTTGCTTTCCTGTCATTGCAGAGCTCCTGAGGCATTGGTGAGCCTCAGTCTGTTCCATTGTCCATTTCTGTGTTTCAGTCATTTACTGTGTATGGAATTTATATATATTACATAATGACTAGATTGTGCCCTTATCTTACTTGACTGAGCAGGGGACTGAGGGAAATTCTTTCGTGCCCTCTACTCAGTTCAGTAAGATCTAGTGAGATCTCTGATCTCAGTCAGTAGAGCAATTTCTGCCCTCTGGATACTCTGTCCTTTAGAATGAGTGAGAAAGAAGTGGGTGGAAAGCGAAGGGGCCTTGACTCCTCCCCCTCTGCTCACTAACCAGAGTAATTTGAGTGAGGGGGTAAGTAAACTTCATTCTTTTGAGGGCTGTTATATTTTATTTTCACCAAGAGCAAGTAGGGAGCAGGGGAGGAATTGTGCCTGGGAGGGCTGGCTACGAGGCCTGGGGTCTGCTGGGGTATTTATTCAGGTGCTTCAAGGCTGTACCTAAGGGCAGCAATCTCATCATAAATGTTTAATTTCCCCTCTTAAATTTCAACAAGCGTAGGCTTTTTCAACATTTCCTTTTTATTAATAGGCTTTCCTGTGGTGCCAATCAATGGTATCTGTGCACCTCTATATATTAATGAATATATCCTCTGGGAGATAGGGAAGTTTTAATGTCCCTCTTTTACAGATGAGGTACTGAGGCACAGAAAGATCACATGACTTCCCCAAGGTCACAGAGAATGTCTGTAGCAGAAGCAGGAATGAACCTACATTTTCTGAGTTCAAGTCCACAGCCTTACATATCACCGCATCCATTTATTGCAACAGTGCCATCTAATCACAGCAAACAAACCTGTGTTAGTTAGGGCACTTAGCATTTGGGGTTTCTATAATTGCTTTCTGTATTCTGATACTGCAGGATATTTTGATCCATTTGATTTATTTTATTAAAGAAGGATGGCACTGAAATATCTCAGGGACTTGTACGAGAAGAAATGTAATCATTGGCACAGGAGCACATCATATTTGCATGGTGTAATGAGATAACTTGATTTTAGGGTTATTTGTTGTCTGCAACAACCCTTAGACTTTACACCCTCTTGGATGACTGACATAGTTGGGATCCTGAATTTTGTTTAAGGAAACATATTTCCTCACATCCATGATGTTGGGGGAGAGTGCAATGGGGAAAGGGTCACATCATCTTTAGGCTCAGAGCAGACAGTAAGAGACTGAAGTTTCAGGCTGATGTTTTTAAATCAGCCACTCCTGCAGCACTGCATTAATTTGAGCAGTAATCCTAACTGTACAGGGAAAGCCACAAATCCTCTCTCATTTACACCATCCCACTTTATCATGGCACTGACAATTGATAGGCCTGGGATATGACATTCAGAGGATAAAATATACTCCTCCTTACAAACACTACATAAGAAAGTGACTGACACAGAGGTAATTGTTCTGTAAAGCACAGCAAGCTCTTGGAGAAATAAGGGGATACTTTTCTGGAAGAACTTCTTAAATCCTGGGAATGCTTTAAAAATAACATCAAGTTTTAAAAATGTCTTTCTAAAAAAACATGCCTTATTTCAACTACAGGTTGTTGGGCTAAATGCAGGAATCATTGAGTGAAATTCTACAACCTCTTATTCTGGAGGTCAGATCACATTACCATAATGGACCCCTCTGGATTTAACATCTATGAAAATATAATGTACAGTGATTTTTTTCTTCCCTGAACAAGTCAGTCAGTTTAATATTTTAGTTAAAAAGTAGCCCATCAAAAGTTCAGAGGTTCAGTTTAGCTTGGAGAATAATAATATATATAGCATCTCATGAGTTTTTCATCTCAAAAGTGCTTTTCAGAAAGGATAGGCAAACTTGGGTTGCCTAGTTTTGTACTCATTTAAATACCATGAGCTCAAAAGTTCAACCCCAGCTTGAACACCATTACATTTGCATTCCTGTTTTTTTATGCTATTATGTTCCTGACTATTTTAAACTTGTGAAAAAAAAAGATAATTGGTTACAAATAAATGTAAAAGAACTGCAGCAAAAGATTATTCTTTGCCCTCACCTGTATATCCCCATTGACAACCTTGCACAAATAGCCAAGTGAATAACATGAGAGAATGTCTGTCACTTTCCAATGAAGCATTGGGTTTGGTCAGAAATAGCAAGTATTGGGGTTGATGATCAATTAATCTGATATAGTGTGCCAATCCTCTCTATTATGAATGCCTTGGGTTAGCTAGGAATGGAAGTATTATGCAGATAGTGATGGTTCAGCACACTTAGACTGCTCACCCCTGTCCACTTGCCCTGTAGTGCATTGGTGTCTTGAACTGCTGCCCTGATTGTCAGACTAATGGATTCAGCCAAACATTAGAACAAAAGACTGCTTATTTATAAATCTCAGAAATGCCAGGTGAGGGCAAGACTTTCTATTTGTGGCTCAGTATTTTTGAAGTCCACACATCCCTGGGAGGATTTAAATTTGTGGAGGCCATGTGTTAGCAAAATGGGACACATAAAGATGATTTAGAGGACTGAAAGAAATACAAAATGAATAAAACAAATGAGACATCTAATAAATTTACTTTCCTGGAATAATGACCTGGATAAAAGAACAGAAAAAGCCTAACTTTTTGTTTGACAGTAGCAGCTCTTCAACAAAATCCTTTTTTATTTCATCATTAATCTTATCAAAACCTTTGTGGTATCTCAGCCTTGACTCAAATTTGAGAGCTATAGTCTTGCTAATGGAAATGAATTAATTTATGGCCTCTGCAACCCAGAAACCTGTACTGGTTTAAGCAAACTTATTTAATTAAACCAGGGCAAATACCTGTGTGGACACTTATTTCAGTTTGGCTAAAACCTGTTCCTAAACAACTTAAGCTAAACCTGAATAAAAATGGGTTAAACCAAAATAAGAGTGTTCACATGGGCCTTTTGGACCAGTTTAACTAGGTCATCTTAAAATCCTATGTCAAGTTAAAACTTTGCAACTCCACATGTCAACAAACAACAAACCCTAACGCCTGGTGTATGCATGTTTTTTGCATACACCACAGTAGCTATTTCAGTTAGAGGGTGACTTTTTTTTTTTAAACAAAATAGCTATGTTGTGTGACAAAGTTCCTCCTCTACCTTGGTGGGTCCTGCACTTATTGGCAGATTTGCTCTCCTCAGTGATCTCCCCCACAGTCTGGATCAACTCCTCCTGTGTCTGATCAGGAGTTAGGAGGTTTGGGGGGAACCCGGGCCCACTCTCTACTCTGGGTTCCAGCCTAGGGCCCTATGGATTTGCAGCTGTCTATAGTGCCTCTTGTAACAGCTGTGTGACAGCTACACCTCCTTGGGCTACTTCCCCAAGGCCTCCTCCAAACACCTTCTTTAACCTCACCACAGGACCTTCCTCCTGGTGTCTGATAACACTTGTACTCCTTAGTCCTCCAGCAACACACCCACTCACTCACTCACTCACTCACTCTCAGCTCCTTGTGCCTCTTACTCCCAACTCCTCACACACTTCCTCGCCTCTAGCTCCTCCCCCATCTGACTGGAGAGGGCTCCTTTTAAAAACCCAGGTGCCCTGATTAGCCAGTCTTGATTGGCTGCAGGTGTTCTAATCAGCCTGTCTGCCTTAATTGGTTCTAGCAAGTTCCTGACTACCTTAGTACAGCCCCTGCTCTGGTCCCTCAGGGAGCAAAAGCTTGCTTCTCCTGGGGCCAGTAGCAGACCTCCCCTTGACCGCTCTGCTGTAGAGGAAGGAGGGAGAGGGCTGCTGCTGCTGCTGCTGCTGTTCCTGCTGGGCACTGGGCCCTCGCTGCTGCTGTTTCTGCTGCTGTTCCTGCTCCTGCTGCTTCCCTGGCTGGGCTAGACACCACCACCTACCCCTCTCTCTGCTGTCTGTTTGCTGGCTGGCTGGTGGTTCCCCCCCCACCTCAGTTACTGCTGTTATTCCACCTACAGCCCCTTGGGGGGGGGCTGCTGGCCTGCTTCCCAGAGAAGAGGGGAGTAAGGGACCCCAGCTCTTGTTGCTGAGACCACCACCCTCTGAGCGGGGTCCCTCCTGCCTGGACGCCAGACCACCACCACCTGGAGCTGCTGGGCTTACTGTGGCTGTTGCTGGGGAGCTGTTGGTGCCCGGAGGAGGAGAGGAAGGAGAAGAGGATCACCCGCTGCTGGAGACAGTATGCAGACCACTGTGGAGGGGGCTTTTCTGGACTGAGTCTTTTTCAAACTGTGCTCTTGTGGTGGGGGTTTGGACTGTGTCTGCTGGGGCACTGGGGGTGTGGCGTGGAGCCTGCCCCTGGTCCATCCGTATCCCCTTTCGCCCCCACCACCATCGTTGCCCCCTCCACAACCCCCGCTGGCTGTTTTCCTTCTGCTTTGGACTCCTGCCTCTGGGTCTGAGCTGCTCGCCTGGCTCACCACACCCACTTCCACCATTTGGGCCTGCAGCAGCAGCAGCCAACCATTGACTTTTTGGCACAAGTGCCTGTGGGTGCACCACCTCCCCCCTCATACTTGACTGACCCCCTCCCCTCTGCCACGTTTGTCCACCCCACCTATTTCCCTCTGCTGCCTGATAGTTCTGCCCCGGCCCTGTAGCTGTCCCCGTGTTCCCTCTACCCCAATCTCAGCTCGCCCTTTCCCCTCACCCTGTGCTCCCCCAGCCCTGATCGGTTCCCCCCAATGCGCCCACGCCCCCCCTCAGGCGCTTGTGCCCTTCCCCATTTGGTTTCCCCTTGTTGACTGCACCCCCCCTCTGCCGTTGCCCCCCCGCTCCCCTAGTGCAACTGGAGGAGCCGGAACCCCCCTCTGCGTTGGTGCCCTGCACCAATCCCACCCGTAGTCCTTGCTTGCTCCCTACGCCCCTTTAGCCTTCCCCTTCTGGCGCCCTCCTCCCCTGCCTGTAGCCTAGCGGGGAGGGGTGGCCGCCTCCTCTCCTTCCCCTCCCCTCGCTGTTTGTCCCCCTCCCCGCTCTCGTTATGGCGGGGGACGCGGCGGGGGAGACCCCTCGCGATGCTCCCACTACCCCTCCTCCACCTGCCCCCGTGTCCACTGCCCAAGCCTCTACCTCGACCGCCGCTGCCGATCCACCTACCACCGCCCCTGCTGGGGCACCGGCGGCGGCGAGTACTGGGGAGACCTCCGTTGCTGCCACGTCTCTCGCCCCTTCTGATTCGGGGGGAGCCCCCCCAGCCGGTGGGAAGGGTCGGGGTGGGAAGAAGGGTAAGGGCCCCGCTAGAAAGGCCAGGCCCTCCATGGCGGAGACTGCCCCCGTTGCCACAGCCCCACTACCGGCTGCGGCGTCCCTCCCCGCTGTTCCCTCCACCAGCTCTGCCGGTGTCCCTCCCCCGGCCCCCAGGGCTTACGCCCAGGTGGCGGCGGCCCCCCCGCCTGCCGCTGCTCCTCCGCCCGCTGCTTCTGCCACCATCTACAGCGGCCGGGGCCCCTTTCCCACTTTGACCAGGAAGCACGGCGTCCGTTGCCTCCTGGTGCCCGCCTCGCCCCACGTGGAGACCTACGTGCGGGCGTTGGCCAGGGTAGTGGGGCCCACGGCCATCGTGGCGGCCTCCAAAATGTACGGGAAGGTGGTCTTCTTCCTGGCATCGGAGGCTGCCGCCCAGGAGGCGGTAGAGACGGGCCTGGCGGTGGGGGGCGTGTTCGTCCCCCTGGAGCCGTTAGAAGACCTGGGGGTCCGCTTGATCTTGACCTCCGTCCCTCCCTTCCTGCCCAATGCCGCCCTGCTGCCCGCCCTTTCTGCCCTGGGACGCCCCATCTCTGTCATCAGCCCTCTCCCCTTGGGCTGCAAGGACCCCGCCCTCCGTCATGTTCTCTCGTTCCGCCGGCAAGTGCAGCTTCAACTGCCGCCGGCGGCGCGTGGTGGAGAGGCGCTCGAGGGGTCCTTTCTGGTCCCTTACCAGGGAGCCCACTACCGGGTGCATTACTCGACGGGGGAGGCCCGGTGCTACCTCTGCCGGGCGATGGGGCACGTCCGGAGGGACTGTCCCTTGGCCCAGCACGGAGGAGCGTCCGGGACCCCCGAGCCCCGGCAAGGCGCCGGCCCTGTCATCGCCGGTGCCCCTGGCTGCCTAGCACCCGAAGCTGCCCCTCCTCCTTCTTCTCGGTCCACCTCTGTGGAGGAGGGTGTGGCGGGGCTATCGCCGGCCGTGGGAGAGGGCTCGTCCCAGGGGGAATCCTCCCCGGTTTCTGCTGTCCCACCACTGCCTCCTCGAGTCCCCGAGCCATTGCCCTTGCCCCCCGAGCCGACCCCTGTTAGCCAGCCCCGGATGATGCCATGGAGGGCTGGTCCTTAGTGGAGGGGAAGCGGGGCAAGCGGAAGGCTCGAGTTTCTTTCCATGCTTCGGATTCGGAGGCCCCCCGGAAGAGCAGGAAGGGGGGCGCCGATGTCGAGTCTTCCGCCTTGTCCCCTGATGACTCCCAGTTTGTGGTGCCGGCTGGGGATGCCGTGGCAGCACCGGAAGGTGACACCGCCCCTCCTCCGGGGTCCCTTCCCGTGGAAGCCCCTGAGGGAGCCTCTCTCGCCCCCTTCTCACTTGGCGCCTCTGCGAGCGCCGCGGTGGGTATCGCCTCGGGTGCTGGCAGGGAGGGCCCTGGGGTGGTGGACTGTGATCTCCCTCCCATCTACGCAGAAATCGAGGCCCTGGGTTTGACCCCGGTCACGCAGGGGGAGGACGACCCTCTGCCGGCGGGCCTCGATCTGGGTGACCTCACTACATCCCCCCTGTCCCTGGGTTCCCTTCCCCTACCCGCTGTTTCTGCTCCCACCTCTGAGGGTCCCCTGGACTCTTCCCTCGACTCGGCTGTGGGTGGCACTCTGTTGGCAGCTGCCGAGCCCCTCGGGGCGACGGCCAGTGCCCCGCTGCCGAGACCTGCTTCCCAGGGGGTGTCCCTCTTTGGTGTGGAGGACCCGCCCTCCTTCCCCAGCGGGGACCCCATTGACCACCATCTCTCTCTGGGTGCCGAGGCTGCCGCACGTGCCACAGTGGCTGAGCCCGGCATCGTTAGGGGTCCCCTGCCAGTTTCCCAGATCCTTGACCCCGGCCAGGAGGAGCCACCTTCTGGCGTCTCACCTGTGGAGGCTCCGGATCCTGCCTCTACCTCCTTCCCGGATTCTCTCCCTGATCCCCGCCCTACTCCTGTCGGCCCTGTCCTTGTCCCCCCCGCTTCCTGTGATGCCAGTGCCGCCCCTGGCAGTACCTCCCAGGGAGCGGGTTCACTAGCTCTTTCCTGTCCCGACCCCCCAGGGGCTGCTGTTCTCCTTCCACCACCCCTTCTTGACTCTGAGAGCGGGGCGGGTCGTGTGGCGTCGGTCCATCTGCTGCCACGTTGGGGATCTGCCCCCTGCCTGCCCGCCTTGGTGGGCCACGGGGCTGTGACGGGGGCCCCACTGGGGGCCAGTCCTCGATCAGTGACCCCACCCCCCCATGTGCTGAGGGAGGAGCTGCGGGAGTTCCTTGAGGACGTCCGTGGCTCCCGGAACAAAGTCCATCTTGCGCTCCAGCGGTGGGGGGATTTCCATCAGGTCCTCCGGGCCGCAAGGGCCCTCATGGGGGAGGGTAGGAGGACCGGGAAGCAGGCCGCCGTGGTCTACCGGCGGGTCCGTGCCTTCCGTGACTCCTTGCTTACCTTCGGGGTTGGTCACGGATTGCTGCGCGGCCTGCCGGAAGCCGTGGGCGTGTCTGCCAGCGAGGATCCCCCCCAGCCCTCCTCATGGCGCCGATCGTCCTTGCCACCTTGAACACCCGAGGCTGTAGGATGGGTCTCCGCAGGAGCCAGGTGCTCTCCTTCCTCCGGGAGGGGGGGTACTCTGTGGTTTTCCTGCAGGAGACCCATACGGATCCGGCCGCTGAAGCTCGCTGGCGGCTGGAGTGGGGGGATGGGGCCTACTTTAGCCATTTCTCAGTCTGCGCGGCTGGAGTGGCGACCCTGTTCTCCCCCGACCTACGGCACGAGGTGCTAGGGGTCGCCGAGGCTGTGCCGGGTCGCCTGCTGCACCTCCGGGTCCGCATGGAGGGGCTTGTGGTTCATCTCGTCAACGTTTACGCCCCGACATCGGGCCCAGAGAGACTACGTTTTTATCAGCAGGCATCCGCCTTCCTTGGCTCCCTGGACCCTCGTGAGTGCCTGGTCCTGGGAGGGGATTTTAACACCACCCTCGAGGAACGGGACCGCTCGGGGACCGAGCAGTGCCCGGCAGCTGCGGACGTCCTCCGGGAGATTGTCGACCGCCACTCCCTGGTGGACGTCTGGCGCGACCACCACCCAGACGACGTCTCGACGTTCACCTTCGTCCGGGTGGAGGCCCATCGGTCGTGCCACTCCCGGCTGGACCGTATTTACCTGTCACGTTTCCACCTTTCACGGGCCCACTCCTCCAGCGTTCGGCCGGCCCCCTTTTCGGATCACCATCTTGCCACCGTGACGGCCTCTCTCTGCGCGGAGAGGCCGGGGCCGGCCTATTGGCACTTTAATAATAGTTTGCTGGAGGATGTGGGCTTTGTGGCGTCCTTCCGGGAGTTCTGGCTGGCCTGGCGAGGGCAGAGGCGCGCCTTTTCCTCGGCGCGGCGGTGGTGGGATCTGGGGAAGGTGCGCGCCCGGCTCTTCTGCCGTGACTACACTCGGGGTGCCAGCCGACGGAGGGATGCGGCGATAGGGCAGTTGGAGCGGGAGGTCTTGGAGCTGGAGAGGCGTCTGGCCGCCAGCCCCGAGGATCCATCCCTCTGCGGAGCGTGCCGGGAGAAGCGGGAGGAGCTCCGGGCTCTCGAAGACCATCGGGCCCGGGGTGCTTTTGTTCGATCCCGCATCCACCTCCTTCGGAAGATGGATCGCGGCTCCCGCTTCTTCTACGCCCTGGAGAAAAGGAGGGGGGCCGAGAAGCACGTCACCTGCCTCCTGGCGGAGGACGGCACCCCCCTCACGGATCCGGCGGAGCTGTGCCAGAGGGCCAGGGCCTTCTACGCCACTCTTTTCTCCCCGGATCCGACCGATCCTAACGTTTGCAGAGTGCTCTGGGACGGGCTCCCGACGGTCAGCACGGGCGACCGGGACCGGCTAGAGCTGCCTCTCACTCTGGCCGAGTTCTCGGAGGCCCTCCGTCGCATGCCCACCAATAAATCTCCGGGCTTGGACGGGCTGACCGTGGAGTTCTACCGCGTGTTCTGGGACGTCCTCGGCCCAGATCTGGTCACTGTCTGGGCCGAGGCTTTGCAGAGCGGGGTCCTCCCTCTCTCGTGCAGGCGAGCCGTGCTGGCCTTATTGCCGAAGAGGGGAGACCTCCGCGACTTACGGAATTGGCGTCCCGTCTCGCTCCTCAGCACGGACTACAAAATTGTTGCGAAGGCCATCTCGATGCGGCTAGGGTCCGTGCTGGCGGACGTGGTCCATCCAGACCAGACCTACACCGTCCCGGGCCGCACCATCTTTGATAACTTGTATCTAATCCGGGACCTTCTGGAATTGGGGTGTAGGGATGGTCTGTCGTTCGCCCTCCTGTCCCTGGATCAGGAGAAGGCGTTCGACCGGATGGATCACGGGTATCTCCTGGGCACTCTGCGAGCGTTCGGCTTCGGACCCCTGTTTGTGGGTTTTCTGCAGGTGCTGTACGCTTCCGCGGAGTGTCTGGTCAGGCTCAACTGGACCCTGACCGAGCCGGTCAGCTTCGGGCGGGGAGTGCGGCAGGGGTGCCCCCTCTCGGGCCAGCTGTACGCTCTGGCGATCGAGCCCTTCCTCTGTCTCCTCCGCAAGAGGTTGACGGGGTTGGTGCTTCGGGAGCTGGGGCTGCGGCTGGTCCTGTCGGCATACGCCGACGATGTGCTCCTCGTGGTCCAGGACCCGGGCGACTTGGCGCGGGTGGAGGCTTGCCAGGCTGTGTACTCGGCGGCCTCCTCTGCCCGGGTCAACTGGGTCAAGAGCTCTGGCCTGGTGGTCGGGGACGGGTGGCAGGCGAGCTCCCTCCCACCTGCGCTTCAGGCCATCAGGTGGAGCGCGGGTCCGCTGCTCTATCTCGGCGTTTACCTTTCTGCCACGCATCCGTCTCCGCCGGAGAACTGGCAGGATTTGCAGGGCAGGGTGACGGAGCGGCTCCGGAAATGGACAGGACTACTCCGGTGCCTCTCCCTTCGGGGGAGGGCACTGGTGCTTAATCAACTGGTCCTGTCCATGCTCTGGTACCGACTCAACACCCTGGTCCCGGCCCCGGGTTTCCTGGCCAACCTCCGGACTGTGATTCTGGAGTTCTTTTGGCCAGGGACGCACTGGGTCTCTGCAGGGGTCCTCCACCTGCCCCTGGAGGAGGGGGGGCAGGGCCTGAAGTGCTTACGCGCTCAGGTCCACGTCTTCCGCCTCCAGGCCCTGCAGAAGCTCCTGTTTGGTGCGGGTAGTCCGGCGTGGAGCGTATTGGCGCATGCCTTCCTCCGCCGCTACCGAGGGCTCCGATACGACCGGCAGCTCTTTTACCTCCATCCGAGAGGTCTTCCGCGAGACCTCTCCGGGCTGCCGGTCTTCTACCAAGACCTCCTCCGGACCTGGAAGCTCTTTTCAACGACCAGGTCCGTGGCGGCCACCGTGGGGGTCGACCTCCTCGCGGAGCCCCTGCTACACAATCCCCAGCTTCGTGTGCAGGTGGCGGAGTCCCCCACGGTGTGCCAGAGGTTGGTCTCGGCGGGAGTCACCAGGGTCGGAGACCTCCTGGACTACGACCGGGGAGACTGGCTGGATCCCCTGACGCTCGCTCAGCGCATGGGGCTCTCCAGACCTCGTACTCCCCAGCGCGTACTTCAGGAGGTGAAGGCCGCTTTACTGCCCGCTGCTCGGGCTTACCTCGACCGGGTCCTGCGAGAGGGCACGCCCCGCCCACCCTCCACCCCAGGCCCCGTGGACATTTTTATCGGGCCCCTGCCCCGTGGACCCGATCGGCCCCCTCACCCTTTCACTGCCAGCCGGCTGCATGATCTGCAGCCAGTTTTGTTCCAGACCGCGCCACGGAAACATCTGTACTCGCTCGTGCTCCATACCCTTCACTACCTCACCCTCGCATCCCGCCCCGATACCAAATGGCGGGACCTCCTGCCGCCTCTCGAGGGTGAGGAGCCCCGGTGGGCCAGCTTGTACTCTGCCCTGGTCCCGAGGCCCGCCGGGGATATCAGTTGGAGGCTCCTTCACGGAGCCGTGAGCACGGGCGTGTACCTGGCGCGGTTCACATCTGTCCCTAGCACCTGCCCTTTCTGTGGTGAGAAGGAGACCTTGGCGCACGTTTATTTGGAGTGCGCCAGGTTGCAGCCCCTGTTCCGGCTCCTCCTGAATATTTTCCTGCGTTTTTGGTTGCACTTTTCCCCTCACCTTTTTATCTACACGCTCCCCATCCGTGGCCCCACGAAGTCGCGGGATCTCCTTCTCAACCTCCTCTTGGCCCTGGCCAAACTGGCCATTTACAACACCAGGGAGAGGAGGTTGGCCGACGGGATTTCCTGCGACTGTGGGGCGTATTTCCGTTCCTCCGTCTGCTCACGCATCCGGGCAGAGTTCCTCTGGGCGGCGTCCACTGGCTCCCTTGACGCCTTCGAGGAGCAGTGGGCGTGTCCGGGGTTCTCTGCTCGGTGTCCCCATCGGGTTCCCTTCGTTTAGCCCTATGACCTCACTCCCGATCCTGTTTTTTTCATTAGTTGTCCCCCGTAATTATTTGGTGTCCCAGACCTGTGGGTCCTCCCCTTAGGCTAGGGGGAGGCCCTTTAGAAGTGGGCGGGCTTTGCCCGCCCACCCCACTGGATGCCAATAGGCCAGTAGCAGACCTCCCCTTGACCGCTCTGCTGTAGAGGAAGGAGGGAGAGGGCTGCTGCTGCTGCTGCTGCTGTTCCTGCTGGGCGCTGGGCCCTCGCTGCTGCTGTTTCTGCTGCTGTTTCTGCTCCTGCTGCTTCCCTGGCTGGGCTAGACACCACCACCTACCCCTCTCTCTGCTGTCTGTTTGCTGGCTGGCTGGTGGTTCCCCCCCCACCTCAGTTACTGCTGTTATTCCACCTACAGCCCCTTGGGGGGGGGGCTGCTGGCCTGCTTCCCAGAGAAGAGGGGAGTAAGGGAACCCAGCTCTTGTTGCTGAGACCACCACCCTCTGAGCGGGGTCCCTCCTGCCTGGACGCCAGACCACCACCACCTGGAGCTGCTGGGCCTACTGTGGCTGTTGCTGGGGAGCCGTTGGTGCCCGGAGGAGGAGAGGAAGGAGAAGAGGACCACCCGCTGCTGGAGATTGTATGAAGACCACTGTGGAGGGGGCTTTTCTGGACTGAGTCTTTTTCAAACTGTGCTCTTGTGGTGGGGTTTGGACTGTGTCCGCTGGGGCACTGGGGGTGTGGCGTGGAGCCTGCCCCTGGTCCATCCGTGTCCCCTTTCGCCCCCACCACCATCGTTGCCCCCTCCACCACCCCCGCTGGCTGTTTTCCTTCTGCTTTGGACTCCTGCCTCTGGGACTGAGCTGCTCGCCTGGCTCACCACGCCCACTTCCACCATTTGGGCCTGCAGCAGCAGCAGCCAACCATTGACTTTTTGGCACAAGTGCCTGTGGGTGCACCACCTCCCCCCTCTTACTGGACTGACCCCCTCCCCTCTGCCACTTTTGTCCACCCCACCTATTTCCCTCTGTTGCCTGATAGTTCTGCCCCGGCCCTGTAGCTGTCCCCGTGTTCCCTCTACCCCAATCTCAGCTCGCCCTTTCCCCCCACCCTGTGCTCTCTCAGCCCTGATCGGTTCCCCCCCATGCGCCCACGCCCCCTCTCAGGCGCTTGTGCCCTTCCCCATTTGGTTTCCCCTTGTTCACTGCACTCCCCCCTCTGCCGTTGCCCCCCCGCTCCCCTAGTGCAACTGGAGGAGCCGGAACCCCCCTCTGCGTTGGTGCCCTGCACCAATCCCACCCGTAGTCCTTGCTTGCTCCCTACGCCCCTTTAGCCTTCCCCTTCTGGCGCCCTCCTCCCCTGCCTGTAGCCTAGCGGGGAGGGGTGGCCGCCTCCTCTCCTTCCCCTCCCCTCGCTGTTTGTCCCCCTCTCCGCTCTCGTTATGGCGGGGGATGCGGCGGGGGAGACCCCTCGCGATACTCCCACTACCCCTCCTCCACCTGCCCCCGTGTCCACTGCCCAAGCCTCTACCTCGACCGCCGCTGCTGATCCACCTACCACCGCCCCTGCTGGGGCACCGGCGGCGGCGAGTACTGGGGAGACCTCCGTTGCTGCCACGTCTCTCGCCCCTTCAGATTCGGGGGGAGCCCCCCCAGCCGGTGGGAAGGGTCGGGGTGGGAAGAAGGGTAAGGGCCCCGCTAGAAAGGCCAGGCCCTCCATGGCGGAGACTGCCCCCGCTGCCGCAGCCCCGCTACCGGCTGCGGCGTCCCTCCCCGCTGTTCCCTCCACCAGCTCTGCAGGTGTCCCTCCCCCGGCCCCCAGGGCGTACGCCCAGGTGGCGGCGGCCCCCCCGCCTGCCGCTGCTCCTCCGCCCGCTGCTTCCGCCAACATCTACAGCGGCCGGGGCCCCTTTCCCACTTTGACCAGGAAGCACGGCGTCCGTTGCCTCCTGGTGCCCGCCTCGCCCCACGTGGAGACCTACGTGCGGGCGTTGGCCAGGGTAGTGGGGCCCACGGCCATCGTGGCGGCCTCCAAAATGTACGGGAAGGTGGTCTTCTTCCTGGCATCGGAGGCTGCCGCCCAGGAGGCGGTAGAGACGGGCCTGGCGGTGGGGGGGCGTGTTCGTCCCCCTGGAGCCGTTAGAAGACCTGGGGGTCCGCTTGATCTTGACCTCCGTCCCTCCCTTCCTGCCCAATGCCACCCTGCTGCCCGCCCTTTCTGCCCTGGGACGCCCCATCTCTGTCATCAGCCCTCTCCCCTTGGGCTGCAAGGACCCCGCCCTCCGTCATGTTCTCTCCTTCCGCCGGCAAGTGCAGCTTCAACTGCCGCCGGCGGCGCGTGGCGGAGAGGCGCTCGAGGGGTCCTTTCTGGTCCCTTACCAGGGAGCCCACTACCGGGTGCATTACTCGACGGGGGAGGCCCGGTGCTACCTCTGCCGGGCGATGGGGCACGTCCGGAGGGACTGTCCCTTGGCCCAGCACGGAGGAGCGTCCGGGACCCCCGAGCCCCGGCAAGGCGCTGGCCCTGTCATCGCCGGTGCCCCTGGCTGCCTAGCACCCGAAGCTGCCCCTCCTCCTTCTTCTCGGTCCACCTCTGTGGAGGAGGTGGTGGCGGGGCTATCGCCGGCCGTGGGAGAGGGCTCGTCCCAGGGGGAATCCTCCCCGGTTTCTGCTGTCCCACCACTGCCTCCTCGAGTCCCCGAGCCATTGCCCTTGCCCCCCGAGCCGACCCCTGTTAGCCAGCCCCCGGATGATGCCATGGAGGGCTGGTCCTTAGTGGAGGGGAAGCGGGGCAAGCGGAAGGCTCGAGTTTCTTTCCATGCTTCGGATTCGGAGGCCCCCCGGAAGAGCAGGAAGGGGGGCGCCGATGTCGAGTCTTCCGCCTTGGTCCCCTGATGACTCCCAGTTTGTGGTGCCGGCTGGGGATGCCGTGGCAGCACCGGAAGGTGACACCCGCCCCTCCTCCGGGGTCCCTTCCCGTGGAAGCCCCCGAGGGAGCCTCTCTCGCCCCCTTCTCACTTGGCGCCTCTGCGAGCGCCGCGGTGGGTATCGCCTCGGGTGCTGGCAGGGAGGGCCCTGGGGTGGTGGACTGTGATCTCCCTCCCATCTACGCAGAAATCGAGGCCCTGGGTTTGACCCCGGTCACGCAGGGGGAGGACGACCCTCTGCCGGCGGGCCTCGATCTGGGTGACCTCACTACATCCCCCCTGTCCCTGGGTTCCCTTCCCCTGCCCGCTGTTTCTGCTCCCACCTCTGAGGGTCCCCTGGACTCTTCCCTCGACTCGGCTTGTGGGTGGCACTCTGTTGGCAGCTGCCGAGCCCCTCGGGGCGACGGCCAGTGCCCCCGCTGCCGAGACCTGCTTCCCAGGGGGTGTCCCCTCTTTGGTGTGGAGGACCCGCCCTCCTTCCCCAGCGGGGACCCCATTGACCACCATCTCTCTCTGGGTGCCGAGGCTGCCGCACGTGCCACAGTGGCTGAGCCCGGCATCGTTCGGGGGTCCCCTGCCAGCTTCCCAGATCCTTGACCCTGGCCAGGAGGAGCCACCTTCTGGCGTCTCACCTGTGAGGCTCCGGATCCTGCCTCTACCTCCTTCCCGGATTCTCTCCCTGATCCCCGCCCTACTCCTGTCGGCCCTGTCCTTGTCCCCCCCGCTTCCTGTGCTGCCAGTGCCGCCCCTGGCAGTACCTCCCAGGGAGCGGGTTCACTAGCTCTTTCCTGTCCCGACCCCCCAGGGGCTGCTGTTCTCCTTCCACCACCCCTTCTTGACTCTGAGAGCGGGGCGGGTCGTGTGGCGTCGGTCCATCTGCTGCCACGTTGGGGATCTGCCCCCTGCCTGCCCGCCTTGGTGGGCCACGGGGCTGTGACGGGGGCCCCACTGGGGGCCAGTCCTCGATCAGTGACCCCACCCCCCCATGTGCTGAGGGAGGAGCTGCGGAGTTTCTTGAGGACGTCCGTGGCTCCCGGACAAAGTCCATCTTGCGCTCCAGCGGTGGGGGGATTTCCATCAGGTCCTCCGGGCCGCAAGGGCCCTCATGGGGGGGGTAGGAGGACCGGGAAGCAGGCCGCCGTGGTCTACCGGCGGGTCCGTGCCTTCCGTGACTCCTTGCTTACCTTCGGGGTTGGTCACGGATTGCTGCGCGGCCTGCCGGAAGCCGTGGGCGTGTCTGCCAGCGAGGATCCCCCCCAGCCCTCCTCATGGCGCCGATCGTCCTTGCCACCTTGAACACCCGAGGCTGTAGGATGGGTCTCCGCAGGAGCCAGGTGCTCTCCTTCCTCCGGGAGGGGGGGTACTCTGTGGTTTTCCTGCAGGAGACCCATACGGATCCGGCCGCTGAAGCTAGCTGGCGGCTGGAGTGGGGGGATGGGGCCTACTTTAGCCATTTCTCTGTCTGCGCGGCTGGAGTGGCGACCCTGTTCTCCCCCGACCTACGGCACGAGGTGCTAGGGGTCGCCGAGGCTGTGCCGGGTCACCTGCTGCACCTCCGGGTCCGCATGGAGGGGCTTGTGGTTCATCTCGTCAACGTTTACGCCCCGACATCGGGCCCGGAGAGACTACGTTTTTATCAGCAGGCATCCGCCTTCCTTGGCTCCCTGGACCCTCGTGAGTGCCTGGTTCTGGGAGGGGATTTTAACACCACCCTCGAGGAACGGGACCGCTCGGGGACCGAGCAGTGCCCGGCAGCTGCGGACGTCCTCCGGGAGATTGTCAACCGCCACTCCCTGGTGGACGTCTGGCGCGACCACCACCCAGACGACGTCTCGACGTTCACCTTCGTCCGGGTGGAGGCCCATCGGTCGTGCCACTCCCGGCTGGACCGTATTTACCTGTCACGTTTCCACCTTTCACGGGCCCACTACTCCAGCGTTCGGCCGGCCCCCTTTTCGGATCACCATCTTGCCACCGTGACGGCCTCTCTCTGCGCGGAGAGGCCGGGGCCGGCCTATTGGCACTTTAATAATAGTTTGCTGGAGGATGCGGGCTTTGTGGCGTCCTTCCGGGAGTTCTGGCTGGCCTGGCGAGGGCAGAGGCGCGCCTTTTCCTCGGCGCGGCGGTGGTGGGATCTGGGGAAGGTGCGCGCCCGGCTCTTCTGCCGTGACTACACTCGGGGTGCCAGCCGACGGAGGGATGCGGCGATAGGGCAGTTGGAGCGGGAGGTCTTGGAGCTGGAGAGGCGTCTGGCCGCCAGCCCCGAGGATCCATCCCTCTGCGGAGCGTGCCGGGAGAAGCGGGAGGAGCTCCGGGCTCTCGAAGACCATCGGGCCCGGGGTGCTTTTGTTCGATCCCGCATCCACCTCCTTCGGAAGATGGATCGCGGCTCCCGCTTCTTCTACGCCCTGGAGAAAAGGAGGGGGGCCGAGAAGCACGTCACCTGCCTCCTGGCGGAGGACGGCACCCCCCTCACGGATCCGGCGGAGATGTGCCAGAGGGCCAGGGCCTTCTACGCCACTCTTTCTCCCCGGATCCGACCGATCCTAACGCTTGCAGAGTGCTCTGGGACGGGCTCCCGACGGTCAGCACGGGCGACCGGGACCGGCTAGAGCTGCCTCTCACTCTGGCCGAGTTCTCGGAGGCCCTCCGTCGCATGCCCACCAATAAATCTCCGGGCTTGGACGGGCTGACCGTGGAGTTCTACCGCGCGTTCTGGGACGTCCTCGGCCCAGATCTGGTCACTGTCTGGGCCGAGGCTTTGCAGAGCGGGGTCCTCCCTCTCTCGTGCAGGCGAGCCGTGCTGGCCTTATTGCCGAAGAGGGGAGACCTCCGCGACTTACGGAATTGGCGTCCCGTCTCGCTCCTCAGCACGGACTACAAAATTGTTGCGAAGGCCATCTCGATGCGGCTGGGGTCCGTGCTGGCGGACGTGGTCCATCCAGACCAGACCTACACCGTCCCGGGCCGCACCATCTTTGATAACTTGTATCTGGTCCGGGACCTCCTGGAATTGGGGTGTAGGGATGGTCTGTCGTTCGCCCTCCTGTCCCTGGATCAGGAGAAGGGCGTTCGAGACGGATGGATCACAGGTATCGTCTGGCAACTCTGGCTCTCGAGCGTTCGGCTTCGTGACCCCTGTTGTGGGTTTTCTGCAGTGCTGTAGCGCTTCCGCGGAGTGTCTGGTCAGGCCTCAACTGGACCCTGACCGAAAGCCGGTCAGCTTCCGGGCGGGGAGTGCGGCAGGGGTGCCCCCCTCATCTGGGCCAGCTGTAACGCTCTGGCGATCGGACCCGTCCTCCTGTCTCCTCCGTAAGAGGTGTTGGACGGGGTTGGTGCTTCCGGGGAGCTGGGGCGGCGCTGGGCCTGTCGGCATACGCCGACGCTGTGCTCCTCGTGTGTCCATGACCCGTGGCGACTTGGCGCGGGTGGATGCTTGCCAGGCTGGGGTACTCGGCGGCCTCCTCTGCCCGGGTTCAACTGTGGTCGAAGAGCCTCTGGCCGTGGTGGTCGGGGACGGGTGGCAGGGCGAGCGTCCCTCCACCTGCGCGTCAGGCCATCAGGTGGACGCGGGTCCGCTGCTCTATCTCGGCGTTTACCTTTCTGCCACGCAGCCTCTCCGCTCGAGAACTGCAGGATTTGCAGGCAGGGTGACGGAGCGGCTCCGAATGGACAGGACTACTCCGGTGCCTCTCCCTTCGGGGAGGGCACTGGTGCTAATCAACTGGTCCTGTCCATGCTCTGGTACCGACTCAACACCCTGGTCCCCGGCCCCGGTTTCCTGCAACCTCCGGACTGTGATTCTGGAGTTCTTTTGGCCAGGACGCACAGGGTCTCTGCAGGGGTCCTCCACCTGCCCCTGGAGGAGGGGTGGGCAGGGCCTGAAGTGCTTACGCCGCTCAGGTCCATGTCTTCCGCCTCAGGCCTGGCGGCTCCTGTTTGGTGCGGGTAGTCCGTCGTGGAGCGTATTGGCGCACGCTGCCTTCCTCCGCCGTTTCGAGGGCTCCGACTACAGCGCGGCACTCTTTTACTCCATCCAACATCAGGGTCTTCCGCGAGACACTCTCGGGCTGCCGGTCTTCTACCAAGACCTCCTCCGGACTGGAACTCTTTTCAACGACCAGGTCCGTGGCGGCCACCGTGGGGGTCGACCTCCTCGCGGAGCCCCTGCTACACAATCCCCAGCTTCGGTTGCAGGTGCGGAGTCCCCCACGGTGTGCCAGGTGGTCTCGGCGGGAGTCTCACCAGGGTCGGAGACCTCCTGGACTACGACCGGGGAACTGGCTGGATCCCCTGACGCGCGCTCAGCGCATGGGGCTCTCCAGAACCTCGTACTCCCAGCGCGTACTTCAGGAGGTGAAGGCCGCTTTAATGCCCGCTGCTCGGGCTTACCTCGACCGGGTCTCTGCGAGGGGCACGCCCCGCCCACCTCCACCCCAGGCCCCTGGACATTTTTAATCGGGCCCTGCCCCGTGGACCCGATCGGCCCCCTCACCTTTCACTGCCAGCCGGCTGCATGATCTCGCAGCCGTTTTTGTTCCAGACGCGCCACGGGAAACACTGTACTCGCTCGTGCTCCTACCCTTCCTACACTCACCCTCGCATCCCGCCCGATACAAATGGGGGACCTCTGCCGCACTCTCGAGGGTGAGGAGCCCCGGTGGGCCAGCTTGTACTCTGCCCTGGGCCGAGGCCCCGGGGATATAGTTGGAGGCTCCTCACGGAGCCGTGAGCACGGGCGTGTACCTGGCGCGGTTCACATCTGTCCCCTAGC